>NW_027362827.1:6822500-7525286 GCF_046119375.1 Phyllobates terribilis | reverse complement strand
GTGATGTCATAATGGTCGTCATGGCAACAATGATGGTCGTCATGGCAACGGTGATGCCATTATGGTCGTCATGGCAACGGTGATGCCATTATGGTCGTCATGGCAACGATGATGTCATAATGGTCATCATGGCGACGTCATAATGGTCATCATGGCGACGTCATAATGGTCATCATGGCGACGTCATAATGGTCATCATGGCGACGTCATAATGGTAATCATGGCGACATCATAATGGTCGTCATGGCAATGGTGATGTCATAATGGTCGTCATGGCAACGTCATAATGGTCGTCATGGCAGCGGTGATGTCATAATGGTCGTCATGGCAACGGTGATGTCATATTGGTCGTCATGGCAACAATGATGTCATAATGGTCGTCATGGCAACGGTGATGTCATAATGGTCGTCATGGCAACGGTGATGTCATGGCAACGGTGATGTCATATTGGTCGTCATGGCAATGGTGATGTCATAATGGTCGTCATGGCGACGTCATAATGGTCGTCATGGCAACGGTGATGTCATATTGGTCGTCATGGCAATGGTGATGTCATAATGGTCGTCATGGCAACGGTGATGTCATAATGGTCGTCATGGCAACGGTGATGTCATAATGGTCGTCATGGCAACGTCATAATGGTCGTCATGGCAACGTCATAATGGTCGTCATGGCAACGTCATAATGGTCGTCATGGCAACGTCATAATGGTCGTCATGGCAACGGTGATGTCATAATGGTCGTCATGGCAACGGTGATGTCATAATGGTCGTCATGGCAACGGTGATGTCATAATGGTCGTCATGGCAACGGTGATGCCATAATGGTCGTCATGGCAAAGTCATAATGGTCGTCATGGCAGTGGTGATGTCATAATGGTCGTCATGGCAACGGTGATGCCATAATGGTCGTCATGGCAACGGTGATGCCATAATGGTCGTCATGGCAACGGTGATGCCATAATGGTCGTCATGGCAACGGTGATGCCATAATGGTCGTCATGGCAACGGTGATGCCATAATGGTCGTCATGGCAACGGTGATGCCATAATGGTCGTCATGGCAACGGTGATGCCATAATGGTCGTCATGGCAACGGTGATGCCATAATGGTCGTCATGGCAACGGTGATGCCATAATGGTAGTCACGGCAACGGTGATGCCATAATGGTCGTCACGGCAACGGTGATGCCATAATGGTCGTCACGGCAACGGTGATGCCATAATGGTCGTCACGGCAACGGTGATGCCATAATGGTCGTCACGGCAACGGTGATGCCATAATGGTCGTCACGGCAACGGTGATGCCATAATGGTCGTCACGGCAACGGTGATGCCATAATGGTCGTCACGGCAACGGTGATGCCATAATGGTCGTCACGGCAGCGGTGATGCCATAATGGTCGTCACGGCAACGGTGATGCCATAATGGTCGTCACGGCAACGGTGATGCCATAATGGTCGTCACGGCAGCGGTGATGCCATAATGGTCGTCACGGCAACGGTGATGCCATAATGGTCGTCACGGCAACGGTGATGCCATAATGGTCGTCACGGCAACGGTGATGCCATAATGGTCGTCACGGCAACGGTGATGCCATAATGGTCGTCACTGCAACGGTGATGCCATAATGGTCATCACGGCAACGTCATAATGGTCGTCGTGGCAACGGTGATGTCATAATGGTCGTCGTGGCAACAGTGATGCCATAATGGACGTCATGGCAACGTCATAATGGTCGTCGTGGCAACGGTGATGTCATAATGGTCGTCGTGGCAACGGTGATGTCATAATGGTCGTCGTGGCAACGGTGATGCCATAATGGACGTCGTGGCAACAGTGATGCCATAATGGACGTCATGGCAACGTCATAATGGTCGTCGTGGCAACGGTGATGTCATAATGGTCGCCGTGGCAACGATGATGCCATAATGGTCGCCGTGGCAACGATGATGTCATAATGGTCGTCGTGGCAACAGTGATGTCATAATGGACGTCATGGCAACGGTGATGCCATAATGGTCGTCATGGCAACGGTGATGTCATAATGGTTGTCATGGCAACATCATAATGGTCATCATGGCAACGATGATGCCATAATGGTCGTCATGGCGACGTCATATTGGTCGTCATGGCAACGGTGATGTCATAATGGTCGTCATGGCAACGGTGATGTCATAATGGTCGTCATGGCAACGGTGATGTCATAATGGTCGTCATGGCAACGTCATAATGGTCGTCATGGCAACGGTGATGTCATAATGGTCGCCATGGCAACGTTATAATGGTCGTCATGGCAACGGTGATGTCATAATGGTCGTCATGGCAACAATGATGTCATAATGGTCGTCATGGCAACAATGATGTCATAATGGTCGTCATGGCAACAATGATGCCATAATGGTCGTCATGGCGACGTCATATTGGTCGTCATGGCAACGGTGATGTCATCTTGGTCGTCATGGCAACGGTGATGTCATAATGGTCGTCATGGCAACAATAATGGTCGTCATGGCAACGGTGATGCCATTATGGTCGTCATGGCAACGGTGATGCCATTATGGTCATCATGGCAACGATGATGTCATAATGGTCATCATGGCGACGTCATAATGGTCATCATGGCGACGTCATAATGGTCATCATGGCGACGTCATAATGGTCATCATGGCGACGTCATAATGGTAATCATGGCGACGTCATAATGGTCGTCATGGCAATGGTGATGTCATAATGGTCGTCATGGCAACGTCATAATGGTCGTCATGGCAGCGGTGATGTCATAATGGTCGTCATGGCAACGGTGATGTCATATTGGTCGTCATGGCAACAATGATGTCATAATGGTCGTCATGGCAACGATGATGCCATAATGGTCGTCATGGCGACGTCATAATGGTCGTCATGGCAATGGTGATGTCATAATGGTCGTCATGGCAACGGTGATGCCATAATGGACGTCATGGCAACGTCATAATGGTCGTCATGGCAACGGTGATGTCATAATGGTCGTCATGGCAACGGTGATGTCATAATGGTCGTCATGGCAACGGTGATGTCATGGCAACGGTGATGTCATATTGGTCGTCATGGCAATGGTGATGTCATAATGGTCGTCATGGCGACGTCATAATGGTCGTCATGGCAACGGTGAAGTCATATTGGTCGTCATGGCAATGGTGATGTCATAATGGTCGTCATGGCAACGGTGATGTCATAATGGTCGTCATGGCAACGGTGATGTCATAATGGTCGTCATGGCAACGTCATAATGGTCGTCATGGCAACGTCATAATGGTCGTCATGGCAACGTCATAATGGTCGTCATGGCAACGGTGATGTCATAATGGTCGTCATGGCAACGGTGATGTCATAATGGTCGTCATGGCAACGGTGATGTCATAATGGTCGTCATGGCAACGGTGATGTCATAATGGTAGTCATGGCAACGGTGATGTCATAATGGTCGTCATGGCAACGGTGATGTCATAATGGTCGTCATGGCAACGGTGATGCCATAATGGTCGTCATGGCAAAGTCATAATGGTCGTCATGGCAGTGGTGATGTCATAATGGTCGTCATGGCAACGGTGATGCCATAATGGTCGTCATGGCAACGGTGATGCCATAATGGTCGTCATGGCAACGGTGATGCCATAATGGTCGTCATGGCAACGGTGATGCCATAATGGTCGTCATGGCAACGGTGATGCCATAATGGTCGTCATGGCAACGGTGATGCCATAATGGTCGTCATGGCAACGGTGATGCCATAATGGTCGTCATGGCAACGGTGATGCCATAATGGTCGTCATGGCAACGGTGATGCCATAATGGTCGTCATGGCAACGGTGATGCCATAATGGTCGTCATGGCAACGGTGATGCCATAATGGTAGTCATGGCAACGGTGATGCCATAATGGTCGTCACGGCAACGGTGATGCCATAATGGTCGTCACGGCAACGGTGATGCCATAATGGTCGCCACGGCAACGGTGATGCCATAATGGTCGTCACGGCAACGGTGATGCCATAATGGTCGTCACGGCAACGGTGATGCCATAATGGTCGTCACGGCAACGGTGATGCCATAATGGTCGTCACGGCAACGGTGATGCCATAATGGTCGTCACGGCAGCGGTGATGCCATAATGGTCGTCACGGCAACGGTGATGCCATAATGGTCGTCACGGCAACGGTGATGCCATAATGGTCGTCACGGCAGCGGTGATGCCATAATGGTCGTCACGGCAACGGTGATGCCATAATGGTCGTCACGGCAACGGTGATGCCATAATGGTCGTCACGGCAACGGTGATGCCATAATGGTCGTCACGGCAACGGTGATGCCATAATGGTCGTCACTGCAACGGTGATGCCATAATGGTCATCACGGCAACGTCATAATGGTCGTCGTGGCAACGGTGATGTCATAATGGTCGTCGTGGCAACAGTGATGCCATAATGGACGTCATGGCAACGTCATAATGGTCGTCGTGGCAACGGTGATGTCATAATGGTCGTCGTGGCAACGGTGATGTCATAATGGTCGTCGTGGCAACGGTGATGCCATAATGGACGTCGTGGCAACAGTGATGCCATAATGGACGTCATGGCAACGTCATAATGGTCGTCGTGGCAACGGTGATGTCATAATGGTCGCCGTGGCAACGATGATGCCATAATGGTCGCCGTGGCAACGATGATGTCATAATGGTCGTCGTGGCAACAGTGATGTCATAATGGACGTCATGGCAACGGTGATGCCATAATGGTCGTCATGGCAACGGTGATGTCATAATGGTTGTCATGGCAACATCATAATGGTCGTCATGGCAACGATGATGCCATAATGGTCGTCATGGCGACGTCATATTGGTCGTCATGGCAACGGTGATGTCATAATGGTCGTCATGGCAACGTCATAATGGTCGTCATGGCAACGGTGATGTCATAATGGTCGCCATGGCAACGTTATAATGGTCGTCATGGCAACGGTGATGTCATAATGGTCGTCATGGCAACAATGATGTCATAATGGTCGTCATGGCAACAATGATGTCATAATGGTCGTCATGGCAACAATGATGCCATAATGGTCGTCATGGCGACGTCATATTGGTCGTCATGGCAACGGTGATGTCATCTTGGTCGTCATGGCAACGGTGATGTCATAATGGTCGTCATGGCAACAATAATGGTCGTCATGGCAACGGTGATGCCATTATGGTCGTCATGGCAACGGTGATGCCATTATGGTCATCATGGCAACGATGATGTCATAATGGTCATCATGGCGACGTCATAATGGTCATCATGGCGACGTCATAATGGTCATCATGGCGACGTCATAATGGTCATCATGGCGACGTCATAATGGTAATCATGGCGACGTCATAATGGTCGTCATGGCAATGGTGATGTCATAATGGTCGTCATGGCAACGTCATAATGGTCGTCATGGCAGCGGTGATGTCATAATGGTCGTCATGGCAACGGTGATGTCATATTGGTCGTCATGGCAACAATGATGTCATAATGGTCGTCATGGCAACGATGATGCCATAATGGTCGTCATGGCGACGTCATAATGGTCGTCATGGCAATGGTGATGTCATAATGGTCGTCATGGCAACGGTGATGCCATAATGGACGTCATGGCAACGTCATAATGGTCGTCATGGCAACGGTGATGTCATAATGGTCGTCATGGCAACGGTGATGTCATAATGGTCGTCATGGCAACGGTGATGTCATGGCAACGGTGATGTCATATTGGTCGTCATGGCAATGGTGATGTCATAATGGTCGTCATGGCGACGTCATAATGGTCGTCATGGCAACGGTGAAGTCATATTGGTCGTCATGGCAATGGTGATGTCATAATGGTCGTCATGGCAACGGTGATGTCATAATGGTCGTCATGGCAACGGTGATGTCATAATGGTCGTCATGGCAACGTCATAATGGTCGTCATGGCAACGTCATAATGGTCGTCATGGCAACGTCATAATGGTCGTCATGGCAACGGTGATGTCATAATGGTCGTCATGGCAACGGTGATGTCATAATGGTCGTCATGGCAACGGTGATGTCATAATGGTCGTCATGGCAACGGTGATGCCATAATGGTCGTCATGGCGAAGTCATAATGGTCGTCATGGCAGTGGTGATGTCATAATGGTCGTCATGGCAGTGGTGATGCCATAATGGTCGTCATGGCAACGGTGATGCCATAATGGTCGTCATGGCAACGGTGATGCCATAATGGTCGTCATGGCAACGGTGATGCCATAACGGTCGTCATGGCAACGGTGATGCCATAATGGTCGTCACGGCAACGGTGATGCCATAATGGTCATCACGGCAACGGTGATGCCATAATGGTCGTCACGGCAACGGTGATGCCATAATGGTCGTCACGGCAACGGTGATGCCATAATGGTCGTCACGGCAACGGTGATGCCATAATGGTCGTCACGGCAACGGTGATGCCATAATGGTCGTCACGGCAACGGTGATGCCATAATGGTCGTCACGGCAACGGTGATGCCATAATGGTCGTCACGGCAACGGTGATGCCATAATGGTCGTCACGGCAACGGTGATGCCATAATGGTCGTCACGGCAACGGTGATGCCATAATGGTCGTCACGGCAACGGTGATGCCATAATGGTCGTCACGGCAACGTCATAATGGTCGTCGTGGCAACGGTGATGTCATAATGGTCGTCTTGGCAACAGTGATGCCATAATGGACGTCATGGCAACGTCTTAATGGTCGTCGTGGCAACGGTGATGTCATAATGGTCGTCGTGGCAACCGTGATGTCATAATGGTCGTCGTGGCAACGGTGATGCCATAATGGACGTCGTGGCAACAGTGATGCCATAATGGACGTCATGGCAACGTCATAATGGTCGTCGTGGCAACGGTGATGTCATAATGGTCGCCGTGGCAACGATGATGCCATAATGGTCGCCGTGGCAACGATGATGTCATAATGGTCGTCGTGGCAACAGTGATGTCATAATGGACGTCATGGCAACGTCATAATGGTCGTCATGGCAACGGTGATGCCATAATGGTCGTCATGGCAACGGTGATGTCATAATGGTTGTCATGGCAACATCATAATGGTCGTCATGGCAACGATGATGCCATAATGGTCGTCATGGCGACGTCATATTGGTCGTCATGGCAACGGTGATGTCATAATGGTCGTCATGGCAACGGTGATGTCATAATGGTCGTCATGGCAACGTCATAATGGTCGTCATGGCAACAATGATGTCATAATGGTCGTCATGGCAACAATGATGCCATAATGGTCGTCATGGCGACGTCATATTGGTCGTCATGGCAACGGTGATGTCATCTTGGTCGTCATGGCAACGGTGATGTCATAATGGTCGTCATGGCAACAATGATGGTCGTCATGGCAACGGTGATGCCATTATGGTCGTCATGGCAACGGTGATGCCATTATGGTCGTCATGGCAACGATGATGTCATAATGGTCATCATGGCGACGTCATAATGGTCATCATGGCGACGTCATAATGGTCATCATGGCGACGTCATAATGGTCATCATGGCGACGTCATAATGGTCATCATGGCGACGTCATAATGGTCGTCATGGCAATGGTGATGTCATAATGGTCGTCATGGCAACGTCATAATGGTCGTCATGGCAGCGGTGATGTCATAATGGTCGTCATGGCAACGGTGATGTCATATTGGTCGTCATGGCAACAATGATGTCATAATGGTCGTCATGGCAACGGTGATGTCATAATGGTCGTCATGGCAACGGTGATGTCATGGCAACGGTGATGTCATATTGGTCGTCATGGCAATGGTGATGTCATAATGGTCGTCATGGCGATGTCATAATGGTCGTCATGGCAACGGTGATGTCATATTGGTCGTCATGGCAATGGTGATGTCATAATGGTCGTCATGGCAACGGTGATGTCATAATGGTCGTCATGGCAACGGTGATGTCATAATGGTCGTCATGGCAACGTCATAATGGTCGTCATGGCAACGTCATAATGGTCGTCATGGCAACGTCATAATGGTCGTCATGGCAACGTCATAATGGTCGTCATGGCAACGGTGATGTCATAATGGTCGTCATGGCAACGGTGATGTCATAATGGTCGTCATGGCAACGGTGATGTCATAATGGTCGTCATGGCAACGGTGATGCCATAATGGTCGTCATGGCAAAGTCATAATGGTCGTCATGGCAGTGGTGATGTCATAATGGTCGTCATGGCAACGGTGATGCCATAATGGTCGTCATGGCAACGGTGATGCCATAATGGTCGTCATGGCAACGGTGATGCCATAATGGTCGTCATGGCAACGGTGATGCCATAATGGTCGTCATGGAAACGGTGATGCCATAATGGTCGTCATGGCAACGGTGATGCCATAATGGTCGTCATGGCAACGGTGATGCCATAATGGTCGTCATGGCAACGGTGATGCCATAATGGTCGTCATGGCAACGGTGATGCCATAATGGTAGTCATGGCAACGGTGATGCCATAATGGTCGTCACGGCAACGGTGATGCCATAATGGTCGTCACGGCAACGGTGATGCCATAATGGACGTCACGGCAACGGTGATGCCATAATGGTCGTCACGGCAACGGTGATGCCATAATGGTCGTCACGGCAACGGTGATGCCATAATGGTCGTCACGGCAACGGTGATGCCATAATGGTCGTCACGGCAACGGTGATGCCATAATGGTCGTCACGGCAGCGGTGATGCCATAATGGTCGTCACGGCAACGGTGATGCCATAATGGTCGTCACGGCAACGGTGATGCCATAATGGTCGTCACGGTAGCGGTGATGCCATAATGGTCGTCACGGCAACGGTGATGCCATAATGGTCGTCACGGCAACGGTGATGCCATAATGGTCGTCACGGCAACGGTGATGCCATAATGGTCGTCACGGCAACGGTGATGCCATAATGGTCGTCACTGCAACGGTGATGCCATAATGGTCGTCACGGCAACGTCATAATGGTCGTCGTGGCAACGGTGATGTCATAATGGTCGTCGTGGCAACAGTGATGCCATAATGGACGTCATGGCAACGTCATAATGGTCGTCGTGGCAACGGTGATGTCATAATGGTCGTCGTGGCAACGGTGATGTCATAATGGTCGTCGTGGCAACGGTGATGCCATAATGGACGTCGTGGCAACAGTGATGCCATAATGGACGTCATGGCAACGTCATAATGGTCGTCGTGGCAACGGTGATGTCATAATGGTCGCCGTGGCAACGATGATGCCATAATGGTCGCCGTGGCAACGATGATGTCATAATGGTCGTCGTGGCAACAGTGATGTCATAATGGACGTCATGGCAACGGTGATGCCATAATGGTCGTCATGGCAACGGTGATGTCATAATGGTTGTCATGGCAACATCATAATGGTCGTCATGGCAACGATGATGCCATAATGGTCGTCATGGCGACGTCATATTGGTCGTCATGGCAACGGTGATGTCATAATGGTCGTCATGGCAACGGTGATGTCATAATGGTCGTCATGGCAACGGTGATGTCATAATGGTCGTCATGGCAACGTCATAATGGTCGTCATGGCAACGGTGATGTCATAATGGTCGCCATGGCAACGTTATAATGGTCGTCATGGCAACGGTGATGTCATAATGGTCGTCATGGCAACAATGATGTCATAATGGTCGTCATGGCAACAATGATGTCATAATGGTCGTCATGGCAACAATGATGCCATAATGGTCGTCATGGCGACGTCATATTGGTCGTCATGGCAACGGTGATGTCATCTTGGTCGTCATGGCAACGGTGATGTCATAATGGTCGTCATGGCAACAATAATGGTCGTCATGGCAACGGTGATGCCATTATGGTCGTCATGGCAACGGTGATGCCATTATGGTCATCATGGCAACGATGATGTCATAATGGTCATCATGGCGACGTCATAATGGTCATCATGGCGACGTCATAATGGTCATCATGGCGACGTCATAATGGTCATCATGGCGACGTCATAATGGTAATCATGGCGACGTCATAATGGTCGTCATGGCAATGGTGATGTCATAATGGTCGTCATGGCAACGTCATAATGGTCGTCATGGCAGCGGTGATGTCATAATGGTCGTCATGGCAACGGTGATGTCATATTGGTCGTCATGGCAACAATGATGTCATAATGGTCGTCATGGCAACGATGATGCCATAATGGTCGTCATGGCGACGTCATAATGGTCGTCATGGCAATGGTGATGTCATAATGGTCGTCATGGCAACGGTGATGCCATAATGGACGTCATGGCAACGTCATAATGGTCGTCATGGCAACGGTGATGTCATAATGGTCGTCATGGCAACGGTGATGTCATAATGGTCGTCATGGCAACGGTGATGTCATGGCAACGGTGATGTCATATTGGTCGTCATGGCAATGGTGATGTCATAATGGTCGTCATGGCGACGTCATAATGGTCGTCATGGCAACGGTGATGTCATATTGGTCGTCATGGCAATGGTGATGTCATAATGGTCGTCATGGCAACGGTGATGTCATAATGGTCGTCATGGCAACGGTGATGTCATAATGGTCGTCATGGCAACGTCATAATGGTCGTCATGGCAACGTCATAATGGTCGTCATGGCAACGTCATAATGGTCGTCATGGCAACGGTGATGTCATAATGGTCGTCATGGCAACGGTGATGTCATAATGGTCGTCATGGCAACGGTGATGTCATAATGGTCGTCATGGCAACGGTGATGCCATAATGGTCGTCATGGCGAAGTCATAATGGTCGTCATGGCAGTGGTGATGTCATAATGGTCGTCATGGCAGTGGTGATGCCATAATGGTCGTCATGGCAACGGTGATGCCATAATGGTCGTCATGGCAACGGTGATGCCATAATGGTCGTCATGGCAACGGTGATGCCATAACGGTCGTCATGGCAACGGTGATGCCATAATGGTCGTCACGGCAACGGTGATGCCATAATGGTCATCACGGCAACGGTGATGCCATAATGGTCGTCACGGCAACGGTGATGCCATAATGGTCGTCACGGCAACGGTGATGCCATAATGGTCGTCACGGCAACGGTGATGCCATAATGGTCGTCACGGCAACGGTGATGCCATAATGGTCGTCACGGCAACGGTGATGCCATAATGGTCGTCACGGCAACGGTGATGCCATAATGGTCGTCACGGCAACGGTGATGCCATAATGGTCGTCATGGCAACGGTGATGCCATAATGGTCGTCACGGCAACGGTGATGCCATAATGGTCGTCACGGCAACGGTGATGCCATAATGGTCGTCACGGCAACGGTGATGCCATAATGGTCGTCACGGCAACGTCATAATGGTCGTCGTGGCAACGGTGATGTCATAATGGTCGTCTTGGCAACAGTGATGCCATAATGGACGTCATGGCAACGTCTTAATGGTCGTCGTGGCAACGGTGATGTCATAATGGTCGTCGTGGCAACGGTGATGTCATAATGGTCGTCGTGGCAACGGTGATGCCATAATGGACGTCGTGGCAACAGTGATGTCATAATGGACGTCATGGCAACGTCATAATGGTCGTCATGGCAACGGTGATGCCATAATGGTCGTCACGGCAACGTCATAATGGTCGTCGTGGCAACGGTGATGTCATAATGGTCGTCTTGGCAACAGTGATGCCATAATGGACGTCATGGCAACGTCTTAATGGTCGTCGTGGCAACGGTGATGTCATAATGGTCGTCGTGGCAACCGTGATGTCATAATGGTCGTCGTGGCAACGGTGATGCCATAATGGACGTCGTGGCAACAGTGATGCCATAATGGACGTCATGGCAACGTCATAATGGTCGTCGTGGCAACGGTGATGTCATAATGGTCGCCGTGGCAACGATGATGCCATAATGGTCGCCGTGGCAACGATGATGTCATAATGGTCGTCGTGGCAACAGTGATGTCATAATGGACGTCATGGCAACGTCATAATGGTCGTCATGGCAACGGTGATGCCATAATGGTCGTCATGGCAACGGTGATGTCATAATGGTTGTCATGGCAACATCATAATGGTCGTCATGGCAACGATGATGCCATAATGGTCGTCATGGCGACGTCATATTGGTCGTCATGGCAACGGTGATGTCATAATGGTCGTCATGGCAACGGTGATGTCATAATGGTCGTCATGGCAACGTCATAATGGTCGTCATGGCAACAATGATGTCATAATGGTCGTCATGGCAACAATGATGCCATAATGGTCGTCATGGCGACGTCATATTGGTCGTCATGGCAACGGTGATGTCATCTTGGTCGTCATGGCAACGGTGATGTCATAATGGTCGTCATGGCAACAATGATGGTCGTCATGGCAACGGTGATGCCATTATGGTCGTCATGGCAACGGTGATGCCATTATGGTCGTCATGGCAACGATGATGTCATAATGGTCATCATGGCGACGTCATAATGGTCATCATGGCGACGTCATAATGGTCATCATGGCGACGTCATAATGGTCATCATGGCGACGTCATAATGGTCATCATGGCGACGTCATAATGGTCGTCATGGCAATGGTGATGTCATAATGGTCGTCATGGCAACGTCATAATGGTCGTCATGGCAGCGGTGATGTCATAATGGTCGTCATGGCAACGGTGATGTCATATTGGTCGTCATGGCAACAATGATGTCATAATGGTCGTCATGGCAACGGTGATGTCATAATGGTCGTCATGGCAACGGTGATGTCATGGCAACGGTGATGTCATATTGGTCGTCATGGCAATGGTGATGCCATAATGGTCGTCATGGCGACGTCATAATGGTCGTCATGGCAACGGTGATGTCATATTGGTCGTCATGGCAATGGTGATGTCATAATGGTCGTCATGGCAACGGTGATGTCATAATGGTCGTCATGGCAACGGTGATGTCATAATGGTCGTCATGGCAACGTCATAATGGTCGTCATGGCAACGTCATAATGGTCGTCATGGCAACGTCATAATGGTCGTCATGGCAACGTCATAATGGTCGTCATGGCAACGGTGATGTCATAATGGTCGTCATGGCAACGGTGATGTCATAATGGTCGTCATGGCAACGGTGATGTCATAATGGTCGTCATGGCAACGGTGATGCCATAATGGTCGTCATGGCAAAGTCATAATGGTCGTCATGGCAGTGGTGATGTCATAATGGTCGTCATGGCAACGGTGATGCCATAATGGTCGTCATGGCAACGGTGATGCCATAATGGTCGTCATGGCAACGGTGATGCCATAATGGTCGTCATGGCAACGGTGATGCCATAATGGTCGTCATGGAAACGGTGATGCCATAATGGTCGTCATGGCAACGGTGATGCCATAATGGTCGTCATGGCAACGGTGATGCCATAATGGTCGTCATGGCAACGGTGATGCCATAATGGTCGTCACGGCAACGGTGATGCCATAATGGTCGTCACGGCAACGGTGATGCCATAATGGTCGTCACGGCAACGGTGATGCCATAATGGTCGTCACGGCAACGGTGATGCCATAATGGTCGTCACGGCAACGGTGATGCCATAATGGTCGTCACGGCAACGGTGATGCCATAATGGTCGTCACGGCAGCGGTGATGCCATAATGGTCGTCACGGCAGCGGTGATGCCATAATGGTCGTCACGGCAACGGTGATGCCATAATGGTCGTCACGGCAACGGTGATGCCATAATGGTCGTCACGGCATCGGTGATGCCATAATGGTCGTCACGGCAACGGTGATGCCATAATGGTCGTCACGGCAACGGTGATGCCATAATGGTCGTCACGGCAACGGTGATGCCATAATGGTCGTCACGGCAACGGTGATGCCATAATGGTCGTCACGGCAACGGTGATGCCATAATGGTCGTCACGGCAACGGTGATGCCATAATGGTCGTCACGGCAACGGTGATGCCATAATGGTCGTCACGGCAACGGTGATGCCATAATGGTCGTCACGGCAACGGTGATGCCATAATGGTCGTCACGGCAACGGTGATGCCATAATGGTCGTCACGGCAACGGTGATGCCATAATGGTCGTCACAGCAACGTCATAATGGTCGTCTTGGCAACAGTGATGCCATAATGGACGTCATGGCAACGTCTTAATGGTCGTCGTGGCAACGGTGATGTCATAATGGTCGTCGTGGCAACGGTGATGTCATAATGGTCGTCGTGGCAACGGTGATGCCATAATGGACGTCGTGGCAACAGTGATGCCATAATGGACGTCATGGCAACGTCATAATGGTCGTCGTGGCAACGGTGATGTCATAATGGTCGCCGTGGCAACGATGATGCCATAATGGTCGCCGTGGCAACGATGATGTCATAATGGTCGTCGTGGCAACAGTGATGTCATAATGGACGTCATGGCAACGTCATAATGGTCGTCATGGCAACGGTGATGTCATAATGGTTGTCATGGCAACATCATAATGGTCGTCATGGCGACGTCATATTGGTCGTCATGGCAACGGTGATGTCATAATGGTCGTCATGGCAACGGTGATGTCATAATGGTCGTCATGGCAACGTCATAATGGTCGTCATGGCAACAATGATGTCATAATGGTCGTCATGGCAACAATGATGCCATAATGGTCGTCATGGCGACGTCATATTGGTCGTCATGGCAACGGTGATGTCATCTTGGTCGTCATGGCAACGGTGATGTCATAATGGTCGTCATGGCAACAATGATGGTCGTCATGGCAACGGTGATGCCATTATGGTCGTCATGGCAACGGTGATGCCATTATGGTCGTCATGGCAACGATGATGTCATAATGGTCATCATGGCGACGTCATAATGGTCATCATGGCGACGTCATAATGGTCATCATGGCGACGTCATAATGGTCATCATGGCGACGTCATAATGGTAATCATGGCGACGTCATAATGGTCGTCATGGCAATGGTGATGTCATAATGGTCGTCATGGCAACGTCATAATGGTCGTCATGGCAGCGGTGATGTCATAATGGTCGTCATGGCAACGGTGATGTCATATTGGTCGTCATGGCAACAATGATGTCATAATGGTCGTCATGGCAACGGTGATGTCATAATGGTCGTCATGGCAACGGTGATGTCATGGCAACGGTGATGTCATATTGTTCGTCATGGCAATGGTGATGTCATAATGGTTGTCATGGCGACGTCATAATGGTCGTCATGGCAACGGTGATGTCATATTGGTCGTCATGGCAATGGTGATGTCATAATGGTCGTCATGGCAACGGTGATGTCATAATGGTCGTCATGGCAACGGTGATGTCATAATGGTCGTCATGGCAACGTCATAATGGTCGTCATGGCAACGTCATAATGGTCGTCATGGCAACGTCATAATGGTCGTCATGGCAACGGTGATGTCATAATGGTCGTCATGGCAACGGTGATGTCATAATGGTCGTCATGGCAACGGTGATGTCATAATGGTCGTCATGGCAACGGTGATGCCATAATGGTCGTCATGGCAAAGTCATAATGGTCGTCATGGCAGTGGTGATGTCATAATGGTCGTCATGGCAACGGTGATGCCATAATGGTCGTCATGGCAACGGTGATGCCATAATGGTCGTCATGGCAACGGTGATGCCATAATGGTCGTCATGGCAACGGTGATGCCATATTGGTCGTCATGGCAACGGTGATGCCATAATGGTCGTCATGGCAACGGTGATGCCATAATGGTCGTCATGGCAACGGTGATGCCATAATGGTCGTCATGGCAACGGTGATGCCATAATGGTCGTCATGGCAACGGTGATGCCATAATGGTCGTCATGGCAACGGTGATGCCATAATGGTCGTCACGGCAACGGTGATGCCATAATGGTCGTCACGGCAACGGTGATGCCATAATGGTCGTCACGGCAACGGTGATGCCATAATGGTCGTCACGGCAACGGTGATGCCATAATGGTCGTCACGGCAACGGTGATGCCATAATGGTCGTCACGGCAACGGTGATGCCATAATGGTCGTCACGGCAGCGGTGATGCCATAATGGTCGTCACGGCAACGGTGATGCCATAATGGTCGTCACGGCAACGGTGATGCCATAATGGTCGTCACGGCAGCGGTGATGCCATAATGGTCGTCACGGCAACGGTGATGCCATAATGGTCGTCACGGCAACGGTGATGCCATAATGGTCGTCACGGCAACGGTGATGCCATAATGGTCGTCACGGCAACGGTGATGCCATAATGGTCGTCACTGCAACGGTGATGCCATAATGGTCATCACGGCAACGTCATAATGGTCGTCGTGGCAACGGTGATGTCATAATGGTCGTCGTGGCAACAGTGATGCCATAATGGACGTCATGGCAACGTCATAATGGTCGTCGTGGCAACGGTGATGTCATAATGGTCGTCGTGGCAACGGTGATGTCATAATGGTCGTCGTGGCAACGGTGATGCCATAATGGACGTCGTGGCAACAGTGATGCCATAATGGACGTCATGGCAACGTCATAATGGTCGTCGTGGCAACGGTGATGTCATAATGGTCGCCGTGGCAACGATGATGCCATAATGGTCGCCGTGGCAACGATGATGTCATAATGGTCGTCGTGGCAACAGTGATGTCATAATGGACGTCATGGCAACGGTGATGCCATAATGGTCGTCATGGCAACGGTGATGTCATAATGGTTGTCATGGCAACATCATAATGGTCGTCATGGCAACGATGATGCCATAATGGTCGTCATGGCGACGTCATATTGGTCGTCATGGCAACGGTGATGTCATAATGGTCATCATGGCGACGTCATAATGGTCATCATGGCGACGTCATAATGGTCATCATGGCGACGTCATAATGGTCATCATGGCGACGTCATAATGGTAATCATGGCGACGTCATAATGGTCGTCATGGCAATGGTGATGTCATAATGGTCGTCATGGCAACGTCATAATGGTCGTCATGGCAGCGGTGATGTCATAATGGTCGTCATGGCAACGGTGATGTCATATTGGTCGTCATGGCAACAATGATGCCATTATGGTCGTCATGGCAACGATGATGTCATAATGGTCATCATGGCGACGTCATAATGGTCATCATGGCGACGTCATAATGGTCATCATGGCGACGTCATAATGGTAATCATGGCGACGTCATAATGGTCGTCATGGCAATGGTGATGTCATAATGGTCGTCATGGCAACGTCATAATGGTCGTCATGGCAGCGGTGATGTCATAATGGTCGTCATGGCAACGGTGATGTCATATTGGTCGTCATGGCAACAATGATGTCATAATGGTCGTCATGGCAACGGTGATGTCATAATGGTCGTCATGGCAACGGTGATGTCATGGCAACGGTGATGTCATATTGTTCGTCATGGCAATGGTGATGTCATAATGGTCGTCATGGCGACGTCATAATGGTCGTCATGGCAACGGTGATGTCATATTGGTCGTCATGGCAATGGTGATGTCATAATGGTCGTCATGGCAACGGTGATGTCATAATGGTCGTCATGGCAACGGTGATGTCATAATGGTCGTCATGGCAACGTCATAATGGTCGTCATGGCAACGTCATAATGGTCGTCATGGCAACGTCATAATGGTCGTCATGGCAACGGTGATGTCATAATGGTCGTCATGGCAACGGTGATGTCATAATGGTCGTCATGGCAACGGTGATGTCATAATGGTCGTCATGGCAACGGTGATGCCATAATGGTCGTCATGGCAAAGTCATAATGGTCGTCATGGCAGTGGTGATGTCATAATGGTCGTCATGGCAACGGTGATGCCATAATGGTCGTCATGGCAACGGTGATGCCATAATGGTCGTCATGGCAACGGTGATGCCATAATGGTCGTCATGGCAACGGTGATGCCATAATGGTCGTCATGGCAACGGTGATGCCATAATGGTCGTCATGGCAACGGTGATGCCATAATGGTCGTCATGGCAACGGTGATGCCATAATGGTCGTCATGGCAACGGTGATGCCATAATGGTCGTCATGGCAACGGTGATGCCATAATGGTCGTCATGGCAACGGTGATGCCATAATGGTCGTCACGGCAACGGTGATGCCATAATGGTCGTCACGGCAACGGTGATGCCATAATGGTCGTCACGGCAACGGTGATGCCATAATGGTCGTCACGGCAACGGTGATGCCATAATGGTCGTCACGGCAACGGTGATGCCATAATGGTCGTCACGGCAACGGTGATGCCATAATGGTCGTCACGGCAGCGGTGATGCCATAATGGTCGTCACGGCAACGGTGATGCCATAATGGTCGTCACGGCAACGGTGATGCCATAATGGTCGTCACGGCAGCGGTGATGCCATAATGGTCGTCACGGCAACGGTGATGCCATAATGGTCGTCACGGCAACGGTGATGCCATAATGGTCGTCACGGCAACGGTGATGCCATAATGGTCGTCACTGCAACGGTGATGCCATAATGGTCGTCACGGCAACGTCATAATGGTCGTCGTGGCAACGGTGATGTCATAATGGTCGTCGTGGCAACAGTGATGCCATAATGGACGTCATGGCAACGTCATAATGGTCGTCGTGGCAACGGTGATGTCATAATGGTCGTCGTGGCAACGGTGATGTCATAATGGTCGTCGTGGCAACGGTGATGCCATAATGGACGTCGTGGCAACAGTGATGCCATAATGGACGTCATGGCAACGTCATAATGGTCGTCGTGGCAACGGTGATGTCATAATGGTCGCCGTGGCAACGATGATGCCATAATGGTCGCCGTGGCAACGATGATGTCATAATGGTCGTCGTGGCAACAGTGATGTCATAATGGACGTCATGGCAACGGTGATGCCATAATGGTCGTCATGGCAACGGTGATGTCATAATGGTTGTCATGGCAACATCATAATGGTCGTCATGGCAACGATGATGCCATAATGGTCGTCATGGCGACGTCATATTGGTCGTCATGGCAACGGTGGTCATGGCAACGGTCGTCATGGCAATGGTGATGTCATAATGGTCGTCATGGCGACGTCATAATGGTCGTCATGGCAACGGTGATGTCATATTGGTCGTCATGGCAATGGTGATGTCATAATGGTCGTCATGGCAACGGTGATGTCATAATGGTCGTCATGGCAACGGTGATGTCATAATGGTCGTCATGGCAACGTCATAATGGTCGTCATGGCAACGTCATAATGGTCGTCATGGCAACGTCATAATGGTCGTCATGGCAACGTCATAATGGTCGTCATGGCAACGGTGATGTCATAATGGTCGTCATGGCAACGGTGATGTCATAATGGTCGTCATGGCAACGGTGATGTCATAATGGTCGTCATGGCAACGGTGATGCCATAATGGTCGTCATGGCAAAGTCATAATGGTCGTCATGGCAGTGGTGATGTCATAATGGTCGTCATGGCAACGGTGATGCCATAATGGTCGTCATGGCAACGGTGATGCCATAATGGTCGTCATGGCAACGGTGATGCCATAATGGTCGTCATGGCAACGGTGATGCCATAATGGTCGTCATGGCAACGGTGATGCCATAATGGTCGTCATGGCAACGGTGATGCCATAATGGTCGTCATGGCAACGGTGATGCCATAATGGTCGTCATGGCAACGGTGATGCCATAATGGTCGTCATGGCAACGGTGATGCCATAATGGTAGTCACGGCAACGGTGATGCCATAATGGTCGTCACGGCAACGGTGATGCCATAATGGTCGTCACGGCAACGGTGATGCCATAATGGTCGTCAGGGCAACGGTGATGCCATAATGGTCGTCACGGCAACGGTGATGCCATAATGTTCGTCACGGCAACGGTGATGCCATAATGGTCGTCACGGCAACGGTGATGCCATAATGGTCGTCACGGCAGCGGTGATGCCATAATGGTCGTCACGGCAACGGTGATGCCATAATGGTCGTCACGGCAACGGTGATGCCATAATGGTCGTCACGGCAGCGGTGATGCCATAATGGTCGTCACGGCAACGGTGATGCCATAATGGTCGTCACGGCAACGGTGATGCCATAATGGTCGTCACGGCAACGGTGATGCCATAATGGTCGTCACTGCAACGGTGATGCCATAATGGTCGTCACGGCAACGTCATAATGGTCGTCGTGGCAACGGTGATGTCATAATGGTCGTCGTGGCAACAGTGATGCCATAATGGACGTCATGGCAACGTCATAATGGTCGTCGTGGCAACGGTGATGTCATAATGGTCGTCGTGGCAACGGTGATGTCATAATGGTCGTCGTGGCAACGGTGATGCCATAATGGACGTCGTGGCAACAGTGATGCCATAATGGACGTCATGGCAACGTCATAATGGTCGTCGTGGCAACGGTGATGTCATAATGGTCGCCGTGGCAACGATGATGCCATAATGGTCGCCGTGGCAACGATGATGTCATAATGGTCGTCGTGGCAACAGTGATGTCATAATGGACGTCATGGCAACGGTGATGCCATAATGGTCGTCATGGCAACGGTGATGTCATAATGGTTGTCATGGCAACATCATAATGGTCGTCATGGCAACGATGATGCCATAATGGTCGTCATGGCGACGTCATATTGGTCGTCATGGCAACGGTGATGTCATAATGGTCGTCATGGCAACGGTGATGTCATAATGGTCGTCATGGCAACGGTGATGTCATAATGGTCGTCATGGCAACGTCATAATGGTCGTCATGGCAACGGTGATGTCATAATGGTCGCCATGGCAACGTTATAATGGTCGTCATGGCAACGGTGATGTCATAATGGTCGTCATGGCAACAATGATGTCATAATGGTCGTCATGGCAACAATGATGTCATAATGGTCGTCATGGCAACAATGATGCCATAATGGTCGTCATGGCGACGTCATATTGGTCGTCATGGCAACGGTGATGTCATCTTGGTCGTCATGGCAACGGTGATGTCATAATGGTCGTCATGGCAACAATGATGGTCGTCATGGCAACGGTGATGCCATTATGGTCGTCATGGCAACGGTGATGCCATTATGGTCGTCATGGCAACGATGATGTCATAATGGTCATCATGACGACGTCATAATGGTCATCATGGCGACGTCATAATGGTCATCATGGCGACGTCATAATGGCCATCATGGCGACGTCATAATGGTAATCATGGCAACGTCATAATGGTCGTCATGGCAATGGTGATGTCATAATGGTCGTCATGGCAACGTCATAATGGTCGTCATGGCAGCGGTGATGTCATAATGGTCGTCATGGCAACGGTGATGTCATATTGGTCGTCATGGCAACAATGATGTCATAATGGTCGTCATGGCAACGATGATGCCATAATGGTCGTCATGGCGACGTCATAATGGTCGTCATGGCAATGGTGATGTCATAATGGTCGTCATGGCAACGGTGATGCCATAATGGACGTCATGGCGACGTCATAATGGTCGTCATGGCAACGGTGATGTCATATTGGTCGTCATGGCAATGGTGATGTCATAATGGTCGTCATGGCAACGGTGATGTCATAATGGTCGTCATGGCAACGGTGATGTCATAATGGTCGTCATGGCAACGTCATAATGGTCGTCATGGCAACGTCATAATGGTCGTCATGGCAACGTCATAATGGTCGTCATGGCAACGGTGATGTCATAATGGTCGTCATGGCAACGGTGATGTCATAATGGTCGTCATGGCAACGGTGATGTCATAATGGTCGTCATGGCAACGGTGATGCCATAATGGTCGTCATGGCAAAGTCATAATGGTCGTCATGGCAGTGGTGATGTCATAATGGTCGTCATGGCAACGGTGATGCCATAATGGTCGTCATGGCAACGGTGATGCCATAATGGTCGTCATGGCAACGGTGATGCCATAATGGTCGTCATGGCAACGGTGATGCCATAATGGTCGTCATGGCAACGGTGATGCCATAATGGTCGTCATGGCAACGGTGATGCCATAATGGTCGTCATGGCAACGGTGATGCCATAATGGTCGTCATGGCAACGGTGATGCCATAATGGTCGTCATGGCAACGGTGATGCCATAATGGTCGTCATGGCAACGGTGATGCCATAATGGTCGTCACGGCAACGGTGATGCCATAATGGTCGTCACGGCAACGGTGATGCCATAATGGTCGTCACGGCAACGGTGATGCCATAATGGTCGTCACGGCAACGGTGATGCCATAATGGTCGTCACGGCAACGGTGATGCCATAATGGTCGTCACGGCAACGGTGATGCCATAATGGTCGTCACGGCAGCGGTGATGCCATAATGGTCGTCACGGCAACGGTGATGCCATAATGGTCGTCACGGCAACGGTGATGCCATAATGGTCGTCACGGCAGCGGTGATGCCATAATGGTCGTCACGGCAACGGTGATGCCATAATGGTCGTCACGGCAACGGTGATGCCATAATGGTCGTCACGGCAACGGTGATGCCATAATGGTCGTCACTGCAACGGTGATGCCATAATGGTCGTCACGGCAACGTCATAATGGTCGTCGTGGCAACGGTGATGTCATAATGGTCGTCGTGGCAACAGTGATGCCATAATGGACGTCATGGCAACGTCATAATGGTCGTCGTGGCAACGGTGATGTCATAATGGTCGTCGTGGCAACGGTGATGTCATAATGGTCGTCGTGGCAACGGTGATGCCATAATGGACGTCGTGGCAACAGTGATGCCATAATGGACGTCATGGCAACGTCATAATGGTCGTCGTGGCAACGGTGATGTCATAATGGTCGCCGTGGCAACGATGATGCCATAATGGTCGCCGTGGCAACGATGATGTCATAATGGTCGTCGTGGCAACAGTGATGTCATAATGGACGTCATGGCAACGGTGATGCCATAATGGTCGTCATGGCAACGGTGATGTCATAATGGTTGTCATGGCAACATCATAATGGTCGTCATGGCAACGATGATGCCATAATGGTCGTCATGGCGACGTCATATTGGTCGTCATGGCAACGGTGGTCATGGCAACGGTCGTCATGGCAATGGTGATGTCATAATGGTCGTCATGGCGACGTCATAATGGTCGTCATGGCAACGGTGATGTCATATTGGTCGTCATGGCAATGGTGATGTCATAATGGTCGTCATGGCAACGGTGATGTCATAATGGTCGTCATGGCAACGGTGATGTCATAATGGTCGTCATGGCAACGTCATAATGGTCGTCATGGCAACGTCATAATGGTCGTCATGGCAACGTCATAATGGTCGTCATGGCAACGTCATAATGGTCGTCATGGCAACGGTGATGTCATAATGGTCGTCATGGCAACGGTGATGTCATAATGGTCGTCATGGCAACGGTGATGTCATAATGGTCGTCATGGCAACGGTGATGCCATAATGGTCGTCATGGCAAAGTCATAATGGTCGTCATGGCAGTGGTGATGTCATAATGGTCGTCATGGCAACGGTGATGCCATAATGGTCGTCATGGCAACGGTGATGCCATAATGGTCGTCATGGCAACGGTGATGCCATAATGGTCGTCATGGCAACGGTGATGCCATAATGGTCGTCATGGCAACGGTGATGCCATAATGGTCGTCATGGCAACGGTGATGCCATAATGGTCGTCATGGCAACGGTGATGCCATAATGGTCGTCATGGCAACGGTGATGCCATAATGGTCGTCATGGCAACGGTGATGCCATAATGGTAGTCACGGCAACGGTGATGCCATAATGGTCGTCACGGCAACGGTGATGCCATAATGGTCGTCACGGCAACGGTGATGCCATAATGGTCGTCAGGGCAACGGTGATGCCATAATGGTCGTCACGGCAACGGTGATGCCATAATGTTCGTCACGGCAACGGTGATGCCATAATGGTCGTCACGGCAACGGTGATGCCATAATGGTCGTCACGGCAGCGGTGATGCCATAATGGTCGTCACGGCAACGGTGATGCCATAATGGTCGTCACGGCAACGGTGATGCCATAATGGTCGTCACGGCAGCGGTGATGCCATAATGGTCGTCACGGCAACGGTGATGCCATAATGGTCGTCACGGCAACGGTGATGCCATAATGGTCGTCACGGCAACGGTGATGCCATAATGGTCGTCACTGCAACGGTGATGCCATAATGGTCGTCACGGCAACGTCATAATGGTCGTCGTGGCAACGGTGATGTCATAATGGTCGTCGTGGCAACAGTGATGCCATAATGGACGTCATGGCAACGTCATAATGGTCGTCGTGGCAACGGTGATGTCATAATGGTCGTCGTGGCAACGGTGATGTCATAATGGTCGTCGTGGCAACGGTGATGCCATAATGGACGTCGTGGCAACAGTGATGCCATAATGGACGTCATGGCAACGTCATAATGGTCGTCGTGGCAACGGTGATGTCATAATGGTCGCCGTGGCAACGATGATGCCATAATGGTCGCCGTGGCAACGATGATGTCATAATGGTCGTCGTGGCAACAGTGATGTCATAATGGACGTCATGGCAACGGTGATGCCATAATGGTCGTCATGGCAACGGTGATGTCATAATGGTTGTCATGGCAACATCATAATGGTCGTCATGGCAACGATGATGCCATAATGGTCGTCATGGCGACGTCATATTGGTCGTCATGGCAACGGTGATGTCATAATGGTCGTCATGGCAACGGTGATGTCATAATGGTCGTCATGGCAACGGTGATGTCATAATGGTCGTCATGGCAACGTCATAATGGTCGTCATGGCAACGGTGATGTCATAATGGTCGCCATGGCAACGTTATAATGGTCGTCATGGCAACGGTGATGTCATAATGGTCGTCATGGCAACAATGATGTCATAATGGTCGTCATGGCAACAATGATGTCATAATGGTCGTCATGGCAACAATGATGCCATAATGGTCGTCATGGCGACGTCATATTGGTCGTCATGGCAACGGTGATGTCATCTTGGTCGTCATGGCAACGGTGATGTCATAATGGTCGTCATGGCAACAATGATGGTCGTCATGGCAACGGTGATGCCATTATGGTCGTCATGGCAACGGTGATGCCATTATGGTCGTCATGGCAACGATGATGTCATAATGGTCATCATGACGACGTCATAATGGTCATCATGGCGACGTCATAATGGTCATCATGGCGACGTCATAATGGCCATCATGGCGACGTCATAATGGTAATCATGGCAACGTCATAATGGTCGTCATGGCAATGGTGATGTCATAATGGTCGTCATGGCAACGTCATAATGGTCGTCATGGCAGCGGTGATGTCATAATGGTCGTCATGGCAACGGTGATGTCATATTGGTCGTCATGGCAACAATGATGTCATAATGGTCGTCATGGCAACGATGATGCCATAATGGTCGTCATGGCGACGTCATAATGGTCGTCATGGCAATGGTGATGTCATAATGGTCGTCATGGCAACGGTGATGCCATAATGGACGTCATGGCAACGTCATAATGGTCGTCATGGCAACGGTGATGTCATAATGGTCGTCATGGCAACGGTGATGTCATAATGGTCGTCATGGCAACGGTGATGTCATGGCAACGGTGATGTCATATTGGTCGTCATGGCAATGGTGATGTCATAATGGTCGTCATGGCGACGTCATAATGGTCGTCATGGCAACGGTGATGTCATATTGGTCGTCATGGCAATGGTGATGTCATAATGGTCGTCATGGCAACGGTGATGTCATAATGGTCGTCATGGCAACGGTGATGTCATAATGGTCGTCATGGCAACGTCATAATGGTCGTCATGGCAACGTCATAATGGTCGTCATGGCAACGTCATAATGGTCGTCATGGCAACGGTGATGTCATAATGGTCGTCATGGCAACGGTGATGTCATAATGGTCGTCATGGCAACGGTGATGTCATAATGGTCGTCATGGCAACGGTGATGCCATAATGGTCGTCATGGCGAAGTCATAATGGTCGTCATGGCAGTGGTGATGTCATAATGGTCGTCATGGCAGTGGTGATGCCATAATGGTCGTCATGGCAACGGTGATGCCATAATGGTCGTCACGGCAACGGTGATGCCATAATGGTCGTCACGGCAACGGTGATGCCATAATGGTCGTCACGGCAACGGTGATGCCATAATGGTCGTCACGGCAACGGTGATGCCATAATGGTCGTCACGTCAACGGTGATGCCATAATGGTCGTCACGGCAACGGTGATGCCATAATGGTCGTCACGGCAACGGTAATGCCATAATGGTCGTCACGGCAACGGTGATGCCATAATGGTCGTCACGGCAACGGTGATGCCATAATGGTCGTCACGGCAACGGTGATGCCATAATGGTCGTCACGGCAACTGTGATGCCATAATGGTCGTCACGGCAACGGTGATGCCATAATGGTCGTCACGGCAACGGTGATGCCATAATGGTCGTCACGGCAACGGTGATGCCATAATGGTCGTCACGGCAACGGTGATGCCATAATGGTCGTCACGGCAACGGTGATGCCATAATGGTCGTCACGGCAACGGTGATGCCATAATGGTCGTCACGGCAACGGTGATGCCATAATGGTCGTCACGGCAACGGTGATGCCATAATGGTCGTCACGGCAACGTCATAATGGTCGTCGTGGCAACGGTGATGTCATAATGGTCGTCTTGGCAACAGTGATGCCATAATGGACGTCATGGCAACGTCTTAATGGTCGTCGTGGCAACGGTGATGTCATAATGGTCGTCGTGGCAACGGTGATGTCATAATGGTCGTCGTGGCAACGGTGATGCCATAATGGACGTCGTGGCAACAGTGATGCCATAATGGACGTCATGGCAACGTCATAATGGTCGTCGTGGCAACGGTGATGTCATAATGGTCGCCGTGGCAACGATGATGCCATAATGGTCGCCGTGGCAACGATGATGTCATAATGGTCGTCGTGGCAACAGTGATGTCATAATGGACGTCATGGCAACGTCATAATGGTCGTCATGGCAACGGTGATGCCATAATGGTCGTCATGGCAACGGTGATGTCATAATGGTTGTCATGGCAACATCATAATGGTCGTCATGGCAACGATGATGCCATAATGGTCGTCATGGCGATGTCATATTGGTCGTCATGGCAACGGTGATGTCATAATGGTCGTCATGGCAACGGTGATGTCATAATGGTCGTCATGGCAACGTCATAATGGTCGTCATGGCAACAATGATGTCATAATGGTCGTCATGGCAACAATGATGCCATAATGGTCGTCATGGCGACGTCATATTGGTCGTCATGGCAACGGTGATGTCATCTTGGTCGTCATGGCAACGGTGATGTCATAATGGTCGTCATGGCAACAATGATGGTCGTCATGGCAACGATGATGCCATTATGGTCGTCATGGCAACGGTGATGCCATTATGGTCGTCATGGCAACGATGATGTCATAATGGTCATCATGGCGACGTCATAATGGTCATCATGGCGACGTCATAATGGTCATCATGGCGACGTCATAATGGTCATCATGGCGACGTCATAATGGTAATCATGGCGACATCATAATGGTCGTCATGGCAATGGTGATGTCATAATGGTCGTCATGGCAACGGTGGTCATGGCAACGGTCGTCATGGCAATGGTGATGTCATAATGGTCGTCATGGCGACGTCATAATGGTCGTCATGGCAACGGTGATGTCATATTGGTCGTCATGGCAATGGTGATGTCATAATGGTCGTCATGGCAACGGTGATGTCATAATGGTCGTCATGGCAACGGTGATGTCATAATGGTCGTCATGGCAACGTCATAATGGTCGTCATGGCAACGTCATAATGGTCGTCATGGCAACGTCATAATGGTCGTCATGGCAACGTCATAATGGTCGTCATGGCAACGGTGATGTCATAATGGTCGTCATGGCAACGGTGATGTCATAATGGTCGTCATGGCAACGGTGATGTCATAATGGTCGTCATGGCAACGGTGATGCCATAATGGTCGTCATGGCAAAGTCATAATGGTCGTCATGGCAGTGGTGATGTCATAATGGTCGTCATGGCAACGGTGATGCCATAATGGTCGTCATGGCAACGGTGATGCCATAATGGTCGTCATGGCAACGGTGATGCCATAATGGTCGTCATGGCAACGGTGATGCCATAATGGTCGTCATGGCAACGGTGATGCCATAATGGTCGTCATGGCAACGGTGATGCCATAATGGTCGTCATGGCAACGGTGATGCCATAATGGTCGTCATGGCAACGGTGATGCCATAATGGTCGTCATGGCAACGGTGATGCCATAATGGTAGTCATGGCAACGGTGATGCCATAATGGTCGTCACGGCAACGGTGATGCCATAATGGTCGTCACGGCAACGGTGATGCCATAATGGTCGTCACGGCAACGGTGATGCCATAATGGTCGTCACGGCAACGGTGATGCCATAATGTTCGTCACGGCAACGGTGATGCCATAATGGTCGTCACGGCAACGGTGATGCCATAATGGTCGTCACGGCAGCGGTGATGCCATAATGGTCGTCACGGCAACGGTGATGCCATAATGGTCGTCACGGCAACGGTGATGCCATAATGGTCGTCACGGCAGCGGTGATGCCATAATGGTCGTCACGGCAACGGTGATGCCATAATGGTCGTCACGGCAACGGTGATGCCATAATGGTCGTCACGGCAACGGTGATGCCATAATGGTCGTCACTGCAACGGTGATGCCATAATGGTCGTCACGGCAACGTCATAATGGTCGTCGTGGCAACGGTGATGTCATAATGGTCGTCGTGGCAACAGTGATGCCATAATGGACGTCATGGCAACGTCATAATGGTCGTCGTGGCAACGGTGATGTCATAATGGTCGTCGTGGCAACGGTGATGTCATAATGGTCGTCGTGGCAACGGTGATGCCATAATGGACGTCGTGGCAACAGTGATGCCATAATGGACGTCATGGCAACGTCATAATGGTCGTCGTGGCAACGGTGATGTCATAATGGTCGCCGTGGCAACGATGATGCCATAATGGTCGCCGTGGCAACGATGATGTCATAATGGTCGTCGTGGCAACAGTGATGTCATAATGGACGTCATGGCAACGGTGATGCCATAATGGTCGTCATGGCAACGGTGATGTCATAATGGTTGTCATGGCAACATCATAATGGTCGTCATGGCAACGATGATGCCATAATGGTCGTCATGGCGACGTCATATTGGTCGTCATGGCAACGGTGATGTCATAATGGTCGTCATGGCAACGGTGATGTCATAATGGTCGTCATGGCAACGGTGATGTCATAATGGTCGTCATGGCAACGTCATAATGGTCGTCATGGCAACGGTGATGTCATAATGGTCGCCATGGCAACGTTATAATGGTCGTCATGGCAACGGTGATGTCATAATGGTCGTCATGGCAACAATGATGTCATAATGGTCGTCATGGCAACAATGATGTCATAATGGTCGTCATGGCAACAATGATGCCATAATGGTCGTCATGGCGACGTCATATTGGTCGTCATGGCAACGGTGATGTCATCTTGGTCGTCATGGCAACGGTGATGTCATAATGGTCGTCATGGCAACAATGATGGTCGTCATGGCAACGGTGATGCCATTATGGTCGTCATGGCAACGGTGATGCCATTATGGTCGTCATGGCAACGATGATGTCATAATGGTCATCATGACGACGTCATAATGGTCATCATGGCGACGTCATAATGGTCATCATGGCGACGTCATAATGGCCATCATGGCGACGTCATAATGGTAATCATGGCAACGTCATAATGGTCGTCATGGCAATGGTGATGTCATAATGGTCGTCATGGCAACGTCATAATGGTCGTCATGGCAGCGGTGATGTCATAATGGTCGTCATGGCAACGGTGATGTCATATTGGTCGTCATGGCAACAATGATGTCATAATGGTCGTCATGGCAACGATGATGCCATAATGGTCGTCATGGCGACGTCATAATGGTCGTCATGGCAATGGTGATGTCATAATGGTCGTCATGGCAACGGTGATGCCATAATGGACGTCATGGCAACGTCATAATGGTCGTCATGGCAACGGTGATGTCATAATGGTCGTCATGGCAACGGTGATGTCATAATGGTCGTCATGGCAACGGTGATGTCATGGCAACGGTGATGTCATATTGGTCGTCATGGCAATGGTGATGTCATAATGGTCGTCATGGCGACGTCATAATGGTCGTCATGGCAACGGTGATGTCATATTGGTCGTCATGGCAATGGTGATGTCATAATGGTCGTCATGGCAACGGTGATGTCATAATGGTCGTCATGGCAACGGTGATGTCATAATGGTCGTCATGGCAACGTCATAATGGTCGTCATGGCAACGTCATAATGGTCGTCATGGCAACGTCATAATGGTCGTCATGGCAACGGTGATGTCATAATGGTCGTCATGGCAACGGTGATGTCATAATGGTCGTCATGGCAACGGTGATGTCATAATGGTCGTCATGGCAACGGTGATGCCATAATGGTCGTCATGGCGAAGTCATAATGGTCGTCATGGCAGTGGTGATGTCATAATGGTCGTCATGGCAGTGGTGATGCCATAATGGTCGTCATGGCAACGGTGATGCCATAATGGTCGTCACGGCAACGGTGATGCCATAATGGTCGTCACGGCAACGGTGATGCCATAATGGTCGTCACGGCAACGGTGATGCCATAATGGTCGTCACGGCAACGGTGATGCCATAATGGTCGTCACGTCAACGGTGATGCCATAATGGTCGTCACGGCAACGGTGATGCCATAATGGTCGTCACGGCAACGGTAATGCCATAATGGTCGTCACGGCAACGGTGATGCCATAATGGTCGTCACGGCAACGGTGATGCCATAATGGTCGTCACGGCAACGGTGATGCCATAATGGTCGTCACGGCAACGGTGATGCCATAATGGTCGTCACGGCAACGGTGATGCCATAATGGTCGTCACGGCAACGGTGATGCCATAATGGTCGTCACGGCAACGGTGATGCCATAATGGTCGTCACGGCAACGGTGATGCCATAATGGTCGTCACGGCAACGGTGATGCCATAATGGTCGTCACGGCAACGGTGATGCCATAATGGTCGTCACGGCAACGGTGATGCCATAATGGTCGTCACGGCAACGTCATAATGGTCGTCGTGGCAACGGTGATGTCATAATGGTCGTCTTGGCAACAGTGATGCCATAATGGACGTCATGGCAACGTCTTAATGGTCGTCGTGGCAACGGTGATGTCATAATGGTCGTCGTGGCAACGGTGATGTCATAATGGTCGTCGTGGCAACGGTGATGCCATAATGGACGTCGTGGCAACAGTGATGCCATAATGGACGTCATGGCAACGTCATAATGGTCGTCGTGGCAACGGTGATGTCATAATGGTCGCCGTGGCAACGATGATGCCATAATGGTCGCCGTGGCAACGATGATGTCATAATGGTCGTCGTGGCAACAGTGATGTCATAATGGACGTCATGGCAACGTCATAATGGTCGTCATGGCAACGGTGATGCCATAATGGTCGTCATGGCAACGGTGATGTCATAATGGTTGTCATGGCAACATCATAATGGTCGTCATGGCAACGATGATGCCATAATGGTCGTCATGGCGACGTCATATTGGTCGTCATGGCAACGGTGATGTCATAATGGTCGTCATGGCAACGGTGATGTCATAATGGTCGTCATGGCAACGTCATAATGGTCGTCATGGCAACAATGATGTCATAATGGTCGTCATGGCAACAATGATGCCATAATGGTCGTCATGGCGACGTCATATTGGTCGTCATGGCAACGGTGATGTCATCTTGGTCGTCATGGCAACGGTGATGTCATAATGGTCGTCATGGCAACAATGATGGTCGTCATGGCAACGATGATGCCATTATGGTCGTCATGGCAACGGTGATGCCATTATGGTCGTCATGGCAACGATGATGTCATAATGGTCATCATGGCGACGTCATAATGGTCATCATGGCGACGTCATAATGGTCATCATGGCGACGTCATAATGGTCATCATGGCGACGTCATAATGGTAATCATGGCGACATCATAATGGTCGTCATGGCAATGGTGATGTCATAATGGTCGTCATGGCAACGTCATAATGGTCGTCATGGCAGCGGTGATGTCATAATGGTCGTCATGGCAACGGTGATGTCATATTGGTCGTCATGGCAACAATGATGTCATAATGGTCGTCATGGCAACGGTGATGTCATAATGGTCGTCATGGCAACGGTGATGTCATGGCAACGGTGATGTCATATTGGTCGTCATGGCAATGGTGATGTCATAATGGTCGTCATGGCGACGTCATAATGGTCGTCATGGCAACGGTGATGTCATATTGGTCGTCATGGCAATGGTGATGTCATAATGGTCGTCATGGCAACGGTGATGTCATAATGGTCGTCATGGCAACGGTGATGTCATAATGGTCGTCATGGCAACGTCATAATGGTCGTCATGGCAACGTCATAATGGTCGTCATGGCAACGTCATAATGGTCGTCATGGCAACGGTGATGTCATAATGGTCGTCATGGCAACGGTGATGTCATAATGGTCGTCATGGCAACGGTGATGTCATAATGGTCGTCATGGCAACGGTGATGCCATAATGGTCGTCATGGCAAAGTCATAATGGTCGTCATGGCAGTGGTGATGTCATAATGGTCGTCATGGCAACGGTGATGCCATAATGGTCGTCATGGCAACGGTGATGCCATAATGGTCGTCATGGCAACGGTGATGCCATAATGGTCGTCATGGCAACGGTGATGCCATAATGGTCGTCATGGCAACGGTGATGCCATAATGGTCGTCATGGCAACGGTGATGCCATAATGGTCGTCATGGCAACGGTGATGCCATAATGGTCGTCATGGCAACGGTGATGCCATAATGGTAGTCATGGCAACGGTGATGCCATAATGGTCGTCACGGCAACGGTGATGCCATAATGGTCGTCACGGCAACGGTGATGCCATAATGGTCGTCACGGCAACGGTGATGCCATAATGGTCGTCACGGCAACGGTGATGCCATAATGGTCGTCACGGCAACGGTGATGCCATAATGGTCGTCACGGCAACGGTGATGCCATAATGGTCGTCACGGCAACGGTGATGCCATAATGGTCGTCACGGCAGCGGTGATGCCATAATGGTCGTCACGGCAACGGTGATGCCATAATGGTCGTCACGGCAACGGTGATGCCATAATGGTCGTCACGGCAGCGGTGATGCCATAATGGTCGTCACGGCAACGGTGATGCCATAATGGTCGTCATGGCAACGGTGATGCCATAATGGTCGTCACGGCAACGGTGATGCCATAATGGTCGTCACGGCAACGGTGATGCCATAATGGTCGTCACTGCAACGGTGATGCCATAATGGTCATCACGGCAACGTCATAATGGTCGTCGTGGCAACGGTGATGTCATAATGGTCGTCGTGGCAACAGTGATGCCATAATGGACGTCATGGCAACGTCATAATGGTCGTCGTGGCAACGGTGATGTCATAATGGTCGTCGTGGCAACGGTGATGTCATAATGGTCGTCGTGGCAACGGTGATGCCATAATGGACGTCGTGGCAACAGTGATGCCATAATGGACGTCATGGCAACGTCATAATGGTCGTCGTGGCAACGGTGATGTCATAATGGTCGCCGTGGCAACGATGATGCCATAATGGTCGCCGTGGCAACGATGATGTCATAATGGTCGTCGTGGCAACAGTGATGTCATAATGGACGTCATGGCAACGGTGATGCCATAATGGTCGTCATGGCAACGGTGATGTCATAATGGTTGTCATGGCAACATCATAATGGTCGTCATGGCAACGATGATGCCATAATGGTCGTCATGGCGACGTCATATTGGTCGTCATGGCAACGGTGATGTCATAATGGTCGTCATGGCAACGGTGATGTCATAATGGTCGTCATGGCAACGGTGATGTCATAATGGTCGTCATGGCAACGTCATAATGGTCGTCATGGCAACGGTGATGTCATAATGGTCGCCATGGCAACGTTATAATGGTCGTCATGGCAACGGTGATGTCATAATGGTCGTCATGGCAACAATGATGTCATAATGGTCGTCATGGCAACAATGATGTCATAATGGTCGTCATGGCAACAATGATGCCATAATGGTCGCCATGGCGACGTCATATTGGTCGTCATGGCAACGGTGATGTCATCTTGGTCGTCATGGCAACGGTGATGTCATAATGGTCGTCATGGCAACAATAATGGTCGTCATGGCAACGGTGATGCCATTATGGTCGTCATGGCATCGGTGATGCCATTATGGTCATCATGGCAACGATGATGTCATAATGGTCATCATGGCGACGTCATAATGGTCATCATGGCGACGTCATAATGGTCATCATGGCGACATCATAATGGTCATCATGGCGACGTCATAATGGTAATCATGGCGACGTCATAATGGTCGTCATGGCAATGGTGATGTCATAATGGTCGTCATGGCAACGTCATAATGGTCGTCATGGCAGCGGTGATGTCATAATGGTCGTCATGGCAACGGTGATGTCATATTGGTCGTCATGGCAACAATGATGTCATAATGGTCGTCATGGCAACGATGATGCCATAATGGTCGTCATGGCGACGTCATAATGGTCGTCATGGCAATGGTGATGTCATAATGGTCGTCATGGCAACGGTGATGCCATAATGGACGTCATGGCAACGTCATAATGGTCGTCATGGCAACGGTGATGTCATAATGGTCGTCATGGCAACGGTGATGTCATAATGGTCGTCATGGCAACGGTGATGTCATGGCAACGGTGATGTCATATTGGTCGTCATGGCAATGGTGATGTCATAATGGTCGTCATGGCGACGTCATAATGGTCGTCATGGCAACGGTGAAGTCATATTGGTCGTCATGGCAATGGTGATGTCATAATGGTCGTCATGGCAACGGTGATGTCATAATGGTCGTCATGGCAACGGTGATGTCATAATGGTCGTCATGGCAACGTCATAATGGTCGTCATGGCAACGTCATAATGGTCGTCATGGCAACGTCATAATGGTCGTCATGGCAACGGTGATGTCATAATGGTCGTCATGGCAACGGTGATGTCATAATGGTCGTCATGGCAACGGTGATGTCATAATGGTCGTCATGGCAACGGTGATGCCATAATGGTCGTCATGGCGAAGTCATAATGGTCGTCATGGCAGTGGTGATGTCATAATGGTCGTCATGGCAGTGGTGATGCCATAATGGTCGTCATGGCAACGGTGATGCCATAATGGTCGTCATGGCAACGGTGATGCCATAATGGTCGGCATGGCAACGGTGATGCCATAACGGTCGTCATGGCAACGGTGATGCCATAATGGTCGTCACGGCAACGGTGATGCCATAATGGTCATCACGGCAACGGTGATGCCATAATGGTCGTCACGGCAACGGTGATGCCATAATGGTCGTCACGGCAACGGTGATGCCATAATGGTCGTCACGGCAACGGTGATGCCATAATGGTCGTCACGGCAACGGTGATGCCATAATGGTCGTCACGGCAACGGTGATGCCATAATGGTCGTCACGGCAACGGTGATGCCATAATGGTCGTCACGGCAACGGTGATGCCATAATGGTCGTCACGGCAACGGTGATGCCATAATGGTCGTCACGGCAACGGTGATGCCATAATGGTCGTCACGGCAACGGTGATGCCATAATGGTCGTCACGGCAACGGTGATGCCATAATGGTCGTCACGGCAACGTCATAATGGTCGTCGTGGCAACGGTGATGTCATAATGGTCGTCTTGGCAACAGTGATGCCATAATGGACGTCATGGCAACGTCTTAATGGTCGTCGTGGCAACGGTGATGTCATAATGGTCGTCGTGGCAACCGTGATGTCATAATGGTCGTCGTGGCAACGGTGATGCCATAATGGACGTCGTGGCAACAGTGATGCCATAATGGACGTCATGGCAACGTCATAATGGTCGTCGTGGCAACGGTGATGTCATAATGGTCGCCGTGGCAACGATGATGCCATAATGGTCGCCGTGGCAACGATGATGTCATAATGGTCGTCGTGGCAACAGTGATGTCATAATGGACGTCATGGCAACGTCATAATGGTCGTCATGGCAACGGTGATGCCATAATGGTCGTCATGGCAACGGTGATGTCATAATGGTTGTCATGGCAACATCATAATGGTCGTCATGGCAACGATGATGCCATAATGGTCGTCATGGCGACGTCATATTGGTCGTCATGGCAACGGTGATGTCATAATGGTCGTCATGGCAACGGTGATGTCATAATGGTCGTCATGGCAACGTCATAATGGTCGTCATGGCAACAATGATGTCATAATGGTCGTCATGGCAACAATGATGCCATAATGGTCGTCATGGCGACGTCATATTGGTCGTCATGGCAACGGTGATGTCATCTTGGTCGTCATGGCAACGGTGATGTCATAATGGTCGTCATGGCAACAATGATGGTCGTCATGGCAACGGTGATGCCATTATGGTCGTCATGGCAACGGTGATGCCATTATGGTCGTCATGGCAACGATGATGTCATAATGGTCATCATGGCGACGTCATAATGGTCATCATGGCGACGTCATAATGGTCATCATGGCGACGTCATAATGGTCATCATGGCGACGTCATAATGGTCATCATGGCGACGTCATAATGGTCGTCATGGCAATGGTGATGTCATAATGGTCGTCATGGCAACGTCATAATGGTCGTCATGGCAGCGGTGATGTCATAATGGTCGTCATGGCAACGGTGATGTCATATTGGTCGTCATGGCAACAATGATGTCATAATGGTCGTCATGGCAACGGTGATGTCATAATGGTCGTCATGGCAACGGTGATGTCATGGCAACGGTGATGTCATATTGGTCGTCATGGCAATGGTGATGTCATAATGGTCGTCATGGCGACGTCATAATGGTCGTCATGGCAACGGTGATGTCATATTGGTCGTCATGGCAATGGTGATGTCATAATGGTCGTCATGGCAACGGTGATGTCATAATGGTCGTCATGGCAACGGTGATGTCATAATGGTCGTCATGGCAACGGTGATGTCATAATGGTCGTCATGGCAACGTCATAATGGTCGTCATGGCAACGTCATAATGGTCGTCATGGCAACGTCATAATGGTCGTCATGGCAACGGTGATGTCATAATGGTCGTCATGGCAACGGTGATGTCATAATGGTCGTCATGGCAACGGTGATGTCATAATGGTCGTCATGGCAACGGTGATGCCATAATGGTCGTCATGGCAAAGTCATAATGGTCGTCATGGCAGTGGTGATGTCATAATGGTCGTCATGGCAACGGTGATGCCATAATGGTCGTCATGGCAACGGTGATGCCATAATGGTCGTCATGGCAACGGTGATGCCATAATGGTCGTCATGGCAACGGTGATGCCATAATGGTCGTCATGGAAACGGTGATGCCATAATGGTCGTCATGGCAACGGTGATGCCATAATGGTCGTCATGGCAACGGTGATGCCATAATGGTCGTCATGGCAACGGTGATGCCATAATGGTCGTCACGGCAACGGTGATGCCATAATGGTAGTCATGGCAACGGTGATGCCATAATGGTCGTCACGGCAACGGTGATGCCATAATGGTCGTCACGGCAACGGTGATGCCATAATGGTCGTCACGGCAACGGTGATGCCATAATGGTCGTCACGGCAACGGTGATGCCATAATGGTCGTCACGGCAACGGTGATGCCATAATGGTCGTCACGGCAACGGTGATGCCATAATGGTCGTCACGGCAACGGTGATGCCATAATGGTCGTCACGGCAGCGGTGATGCCATAATGGTCGTCACGGCAACGGTGATGCCATAATGGTCGTCACGGCAACGGTGATGCCATAATGGTCGTCACGGTAGCGGTGATGCCATAATGGTCGTCACGGCAACGGTGATGCCATAATGGTCGTCACGGCAACGGTGATGCCATAATGGTCGTCACGGCAACGGTGATGCCATAATGGTCGTCACGGCAACGGTGATGCTATAATGGTCGTCACTGTAACGGTGATGCCATAATGGTCGTCACGGCAACGTCATAATGGTCGTCGTGGCAACGGTGATGTCATAATGGTCGTCGTGGCAACAGTGATGCCATAATGGACGTCATGGCAACGTCATAATGGTCGTCGTGGCAACGGTGATGTCATAATGGTCGTCGTGGCAACGGTGATGTCATAATGGTCGTCGTGGCAACGGTGATGCCATAATGGACGTCGTGGCAACAGTGATGCCATAATGGACGTCATGGCAACGTCATAATGGTCGTCGTGGCAACGGTGATGTCATAATGGTCGCCGTGGCAACGATGATGCCATAATGGTCGCCGTGGCAACGATGATGTCATAATGGTCGTCGTGGCAACAGTGATGTCATAATGGACGTCATGGCAACGGTGATGCCATAATGGTCGTCATGGCAACGGTGATGTCATAATGGTTGTCATGGCAACATCATAATGGTCGTCATGGCAACGATGATGCCATAATGGTCGTCATGGCGACGTCATATTGGTCGTCATGGCAACGGTGATGTCATAATGGTCGTCATGGCAACGGTGATGTCATAATGGTCGTCATGGCAACGGTGATGTCATAATGGTCGTCATGGCAACGTCATAATGGTCGTCATGGCAACGGTGATGTCATAATGGTCGCCATGGCAACGTTATAATGGTCGTCATGGCAACGGTGATGTCATAATGGTCGTCATGGCAACAATGATGTCATAATGGTCGTCATGGCAACAATGATGTCATAATGGTCGTCATGGCAACAATGATGCCATAATGGTCGTCATGGCGACGTCATATTGGTCGTCATGGCAACGGTGATGTCATCTTGGTCGTCATGGCAACGGTGATGTCATAATGGTCGTCATGGCAACAATAATGGTCGTCATGGCAACGGTGATGCCATTATGGTCGTCATGGCAACGGTGATGCCATTATGGTCATCATGGCAACGATGATGTCATAATGGTCATCATGGCGACGTCATAATGGTCATCATGGCGACGTCATAATGGTCATCATGGCGACGTCATAATGGTCATCATGGCGACGTCATAATGGTAATCATGGCGACGTCATAATGGTCGTCATGGCAATGGTGATGTCATAATGGTCGTCATGGCAACGTCATAATGGTCGTCATGGCAGCGGTGATGTCATAATGGTCGTCATGGCAACGGTGATGTCATATTGGTCGTCATGGCAACAATGATGTCATAATGGTCGTCATGGCAACGATGATGCCATAATGGTCGTCATGGCGACGTCATAATGGTCGTCATGGCAATGGTGATGTCATAATGGTCGTCATGGCAACGGTGATGCCATAATGGACGTCATGGCAACGTCATAATGGTCGTCATGGCAACGGTGATGTCATAATGGTCGTCATGGCAACGGTGATGTCATAATGGTCGTCATGGCAACGGTGATGTCATGGCAACGGTGATGTCATATTGGTCGTCATGGCAATGGTGATGTCATAATGGTCGTCATGGCGACGTCATAATGGTCGTCATGGCAACGGTGATGTCATATTGGTCGTCATGGCAATGGTGATGTCATAATGGTCGTCATGGCAACGGTGATGTCATAATGGTCGTCATGGCAACGGTGATGTCATAATGGTCGTCATGGCAACGTCATAATGGTCGTCATGGCAACGTCATAATGGTCGTCATGGCAACGTCATAATGGTCGTCATGGCAACGGTGATGTCATAATGGTCGTCATGGCAACGGTGATGTCATAATGGTCGTCATGGCAACGGTGATGTCATAATGGTCGTCATGGCAACGGTGATGCCATAATGGTCGTCATGGCGAAGTCATAATGGTCGTCATGGCAGTGGTGATGTCATAATGGTCGTCATGGCAGTGGTGATGCCATAATGGTCGTCATGGCAACGGTGATGCCATAATGGTCGTCATGGCAACGGTGATGCCATAATGGTCGTCATGGCAACGGTGATGCCATAACGGTCGTCATGGCAACGGTGATGCCATAATGGTCGTCACGGCAACGGTGATGCCATAATGGTCATCACGGCAACGGTGATGCCATAATGGTCGTCACGGCAACGGTGATGCCATAATGGTCGTCACGGCAACGGTGATGCCATAATGGTCGTCACGGCAACGGTGATGCCATAATGGTCGTCACGGCAACGGTGATGCCATAATGGTCGTCACGGCAACGGTGATGCCATAATGGTCGTCACGGCAACGGTGATGCCATAATGGTCGTCACGGCAACGGTGATGCCATAATGGTCGTCATGGCAACGGTGATGCCATAATGGTCGTCACGGCAACGGTGATGCCATAATGGTCGTCACGGCAACGGTGATGCCATAATGGTCGTCACGGCAACGGTGATGCCATAATGGTCGTCACGGCAACGTCATAATGGTCGTCGTGGCAACGGTGATGTCATAATGGTCGTCTTGGCAACAGTGATGCCATAATGGACGTCATGGCAACGTCTTAATGGTCGTCGTGGCAACGGTGATGTCATAATGGTCGTCGTGGCAACGGTGATGTCATAATGGTCGTCTTGGCAACGGTGATGCCATAATGGACGTCGTGGCAACAGTGATGTCATAATGGACGTCATGGCAACGTCATAATGGTCGTCATGGCAACGGTGATGCCATAATGGTCGTCACGGCAACGTCATAATGGTCGTCGTGGCAACGGTGATGTCATAATGGTCGTCTTGGCAACAGTGATGCCATAATGGACGTCATGGCAACGTCTTAATGGTCGTCGTGGCAACGGTGATGTCATAATGGTCGTCGTGGCAACGGTGATGTCATAATGGTCGTCGTGGCAACGGTGATGCCATAATGGACGTCGTGGCAACAGTGATGCCATAATGGACGTCATGGCAACGTCATAATGGTCGTCGTGGCAACGGTGATGTCATAATGGTCGCCGTGGCAACGATGATGCCATAATGGTCGCCGTGGCAACGATGATGTCATAATGGTCGTCGTGGCAACAGTGATGTCATAATGGACGTCATGGCAACGTCATAATGGTCGTCATGGCAACGGTGATGCCATAATGGTCGTCATGGCAACGGTGATGTCATAATGGTTGTCATGGCAACATCATAATGGTCGTCATGGCAACGATGATGCCATAATGGTCGTCATGGCGACGTCATATTGGTCGTCATGGCAACGGTGATGTCATAATGGTCGTCATGGCAACGGTGATGTCATAATGGTCGTCATGGCAACGTCATAATGGTCGTCATGGCAACAATGATGTCATAATGGTCGTCATGGCAACAATGATGCCATAATGGTCGTCATGGCGACGTCATATTGGTCGTCATGGCAACGGTGATGTCATCTTGGTCGTCATGGCAACGGTGATGTCATAATGGTCGTCATGGCAACAATGATGGTCGTCATGGCAACGGTGATGCCATTATGGTCGTCATGGCAACGGTGATGCCATTATGGTCGTCATGGCAACGATGATGTCATAATGGTCATCATGGCGACGTCATAATGGTCATCATGGCGACGTCATAATGGTCATCATGGCGACGTCATAATGGTCATCATGGCGACGTCATAATGGTCATCATGGCGACGTCATAATGGTCGTCATGGCAATGGTGATGTCATAATGGTCGTCATGGCAACGTCATAATGGTCGTCATGGCAGCGGTGATGTCATAATGGTCGTCATGGCAACGGTGATGTCATATTGGTCGTCATGGCAACAATGATGTCATAATGGTCGTCATGGCAACGGTGATGTCATAATGGTCGTCATGGCAACGGTGATGTCATGGCAACGGTGATGTCATATTGGTCGTCATGGCAATGGTGATGTCATAATGGTCGTCATGGCGACGTCATAATGGTCGTCATGGCAACGGTGATGTCATATTGGTCGTCATGGCAATGGTGATGTCATAATGGTCGTCATGGCAACGGTGATGTCATAATGGTCGTCATGGCAACGGTGATGTCATAATGGTCGTCATGGCAACGTCATAATGGTCGTCATGGCAACGTCATAATGGTCGTCATGGCAACGTCATAATGGTCGTCATGGCAACGTCATAATGGTCGTCATGGCAACGGTGATGTCATAATGGTCGTCATGGCAACGGTGATGTCATAATGGTCGTCATGGCAACGGTGATGTCATAATGGTCGTCATGGGAACGGTGATGCCATAATGGTCGTCATGGCAAAGTCATAATGGTCGTCATGGCAGTGGTGATGTCATAATGGTCGTCATGGCAACGGTGATGCCATAATGGTCGTCATGGCAACGGTGATGCCATAATGGTCGTCATGGCAACGGTGATGCCATAATGGTCGTCATGGCAACGGTGATGCCATAATGGTCGTCACGGCAACGGTGATGCCATAATGGTCGTCACGGCAACGGTGATGCCATAATGGTCGTCACGACAACGGTGATGCCATAATGGTCGTCACGGCAACGGTGATGCCATAATGGTCGTCACGGCAACGGTGATGCCATAATGGTCGTCACGGCAACGGTGATGCCATAATGGTCGTCACGGCAACGGTGATGCCATAATGGTCGTCACGGCAGCGGTGATGCCATAATGGTCGTCACGGCAACGGTGATGCCATAATGGTCGTCACGGCAACGGTGATGCCATAATGGTCGTCACGTTAGCGGTGATGCCATAATGGTCGTCACGGCAACGGTGATGCCATAATGGTCGTCACGGCAACGGTGATGCCATAATGGTCGTCACGGCAACGGTGATGCCATAATGGTCGTCACGGCAACGGTGATGCCATAATGGTCGTCACTGCAACGGTGATGCCATAATGGTCGTCACGGCAACGTCATAATGGTCGTCGTGGCAACGGTGATGTCATAATGGTCGTCGTGGCAACAGTGATGCCATAATGGACGTCATGGCAACGTCATAATGGTCGTCGTGGCAACGGTGATGTCATAATGGTCGTCGTGGCAACGGTGATGTCATAATGGTCGTCGTGGCAACGGTGATGCCATAATGGACGTCGTGGCAACAGTGATGCCATAATGGACGTCATGGCAACGTCATAATGGTCGTCGTGGCAACGGTGATGTCATAATGGTCGCCGTGGCAACGATGATGCCATAATGGTCGCCGTGGCAACGATGATGTCATAATGGTCGTCGTGGCAACAGTGATGTCATAATGGACGTCATGGCAACGGTGATGCCATAATGGTCGTCATGGCAACGGTGATGTCATAATGGTTGTCATGGCAACATCATAATGGTCGTCATGACAACGATGATGCCATAATGGTCGTCATGGCGACGTCATATTGGTCGTCATGGCAACGGTGATGTCATAATGGTCGTCATGGCAACGGTGATGTCATAATGGTCGTCATGGCAACGGTGATGTCATAATGGTCGTCATGGCAACGTCATAATGGTCGTCATGGCAACGGTGATGTCATAATGGTCGCCATGGCAACGTTATAATGGTCGTCATGGCAACGGTGATGTCATAATGGTCGTCATGGCAACAATGATGTCATAATGGTCGTCATGGCAACAATGATGTCATAATGGTCGTCATGGCAACAATGATGCCATAATGGTCGTCATGGCGACGTCATATTGGTCGTCATGGCAACGGTGATGTCATCTTGGTCGTCATGGCAACGGTGATGTCATAATGGTCGTCATGGCAACAATAATGGTCGTCATGGCAACGGTGATGCCATTATGGTCGTCATGGCAACGGTGATGCCATTATGGTCATCATGGCAACGATGATGTCATAATGGTCATCATGGCGACGTCATAATGGTCATCATGGCGACGTCATAATGGTCATCATGGCGACGTCATAATGGTCATCATGGCGACGTCATAATGGTAATCATGGCGACGTCATAATGGTCGTCATGGCAATGGTGATGTCATAATGGTCGTCATGGCAACGTCATAATGGTCGTCATGGCAGCGGTGATGTCATAATGGTCGTCATGGCAACGGTGATGTCATATTGGTCGTCATGGCAACAATGATGTAATAATGGTCGTCATGGCAACGATGATGCCATAATGGTCGTCATGGCGACGTCATAATGGTCGTCATGGCAATGGTGATGTCATAATGGTCGTCATGGCAACGGTGATGCCATAATGGACGTCATGGCAACGTCATAATGGTCGTCATGGCAACGGTGATGTCATAATGGTCGTCATGGCAACGGTGATGTCATAATGGTCATCATGGCAACGGTGATGTCATGGCAACGGTGATGTCATATTGGTCGTCATGGCAATGGTGATGTCATAATGGTCGTCATGGCGACGTCATAATGGTCGTCATGGCAACGGTGATGTCATATTGGTCGTCATGGCAATGGTGATGTCATAATGGTCGTCATGGCAACCGTGATGTCATAATGGTCGTCATGGCAACGGTGATGTCATAATGGTCGTCATGGCAACGTCATAATGGTCGTCATGGCAACGTCATAATGGTCGTCATGGCAACGTCATAATGGTCGTCATGGCAACGGTGATGTCATTATGGTCGTCATGGCAACGGTGATGTCATAATGGTCGTCATGGCAACGGTGATGTCATAATGGTCGTCATGGCAACGGTGATGCCATAATGGTCGTCATGGCGAAGTCATAATGGTCGTCATGGCAGTGGTGATGTCATAATGGTCGTCATGGCAGTGGTGATGCCATAATGGTCGTCATGGCAACGGTGATGCCATAATGGTCGTCATGGCAACGGTGATGCCATAATGGTCGTCATGGCAACGGTGATGCCATAACGGTCGTCATGGCAACGGTGATGCCATAATGGTCGTCACGGCAACGGTGATGCCATAATGGTCATCACGGCAACGGTGATGCCATAATGGTCGTCACGGCAACGGTGATGCCATAATGGTCGTCACGGCAACGGTGATGCCATAATGGTCGTCACGGCAACGGTGATGCCATAATGGTCGTCACGGCAACGGTGATGCCATAATGGTCGTCACGGCAACGGTGATTCCATAATGGTCGTCACGGCAACGGTGATGCCATAATGGTCGTCACGGCAACGGTGATGCCATAATGGTCGTCATGGCAACGGTGATGCCATAATGGTCGTCACGGCAACGGTGATGCCATAATGGTCGTCACGGCAACGGTGATGCCATAATGGTCGTCACGGCAACGGTGATGCCATAATGGTCGTCACGGCAACGTCATAATGGTCGTCGTGGCAACGGTGATGTCATAATGGTCGTCTTGGCAACAGTGATGCCATAATGGACGTCATGGCAACGTCTTAATGGTCGTCGTGGCAACGGTGATGTCATAATGGTCGTCGTGGCAACGGTGATGTCATAATGGTCGTCGTGGCAACGGTGATGCCATAATGGACGTCGTGGCAACAGTGATGCCATAATGGACGTCATGGCAACGTCATAATGGTCGTCGTGGCAACGGTGATGTCATAATGGTCGCCGTGGCAACGATGATGCCATAATGGTCGCCGTGGCAACGATGATGTCATAATGGTCGTCGTGGCAACAGTGATGTCATAATGGACGTCATGGCAACGTCATAATGGTCGTCATGGCAACGGTGATGCCATAATGGTCGTCATGGCAACGGTGATGTCATAATGGTTGTCATGGCAACATCATAATGGTCGTCATGGCAACGATGATGCCATAATGGTCGTCATGGCGACGTCATATTGGTCGTCATGGCAACGGTGATGTCATAATGGTCGTCATGGCAACGGTGATGTCATAATGGTCGTCATGGCAACGTCATAATGGTCGTCATGGCAACAATGATGTCATAATGGTCGTCATGGCAACAATGATGCCATAATGGTCGTCATGGCGACGTCATATTGGTCGTCATGGCAACGGTGATGTCATCTTGGTCGTCATGGCAACGGTGATGTCATAATGGTCGTCATGGCAACAATTATGGTCGTCATGGCAACGGTGATGCCATTATGGTCGTCATGGCAACGGTGATGCCATTATGGTCGTCATGGCAACGATGATGTCATAATGGTCATCATGGCGACGTCATAATGGTCATCATGGCGACGTCATAATGGTCATCATGGCGACGTCATAATGGTCATCATGGCGACGTCATAATGGTAATCATGGCGACGTCATAATGGTCGTCATGGCAATGGTGATGTCATAATGGTCGTCATAGCAACGTCATAATGGTCGTCATGGCAGCGGTGATGTCATAATGGTCGTCATGGCAACGGTGATGTCATATTGGTCGTCATGGCAACAATGATGTCATAATGGTCGTCATGGCAACGGTGATGTCATAATGGTCGTCATGGCAACGGTGATGTCATGGCAACGGTGATGTCATATTGGTCGTCATGGCAATGGTGATGTCATAATGGTCGTCATGGCGACGTCATAATGGTCGTCATGGCAACGGTGATGTCATATTGGTCGTCATGGCAATGGTGATGTCATAATGGTCGTCATGGCAACGGTGATGTCATAATGGTCGTCATGGCAACGGTGATGTCATAATGGTCGTCATGGCAACGTCATAATGGTCGTCATGGCAACGTCATAATGGTCGTCATGGCAACGTCATAATGGTCGTCATGGCAACGTCATAATGGTCGTCATGGCAACGGTGATGTCATAATGGTCGTCATGGCAACGGTGATGTCATAATGGTCGTCATGGCAACGGTGATGCCATAATGGTCGTCATGGCAAAGTCATAATGGTCGTCATGGCAGTGGTGATGTCATAATGGTCGTCATGGCAACGGTGATGCCATAATGGTCGTCATGGCAACGGTGATGCCATAATGGTCGTCATGGCAACGGTGATGCCATAATGGTCGTCATGGCAACGGTGATGCCATAATGGTCGTCATGGCAACGGTGATGCCATAATGGTCGTCACGGCAACGGTGATGCCATAATGGTCGTCACGGCAACGGTGATGCCATAATGGTAGTCACGGCAACGGTGATGCCATAATGGTCGTCACGGCAACGGTGATGCCATAATGGTCGTCACGGCAACGGTGATGCCATAATGGTCGTCACGGCAACGGTGATGCCATAATGGTCGTCACGGCAACGGTGATGCCATAATGGTCGTCACGGCAACGGTGATGCCATAATGGTCGTCACGGCAACGGTGATGCCATAATGGTCGTCACGGCAACGGTGATGCCATAATGGTCGTCACGGCAACGGTGATGCCATAATGGTCGTCACGGCAACGGTGATGCCATAATGGTCGTCACGGCAACGGTGATGCCATAATGGTCGTCACGGCAACGGTGATGCCATAATGGTCGTCACGGCAACGGTGATGCCATAATGGTCGTCACGGCAGCGGTGATGCCATAATGGTCGTCACGGCAACGGTGATGCCATAATGGTCGTCACGGCAACGGTGATGCCATAATGGTCGTCACGGCAACGGTGATGCCATAATGGTCGTCACGGCAACGGTGATGCCATAATGGTCGTCACTGCAACGATGATGCCATAATGGTCGTCACGGCAACGTCATAATGGTCGTCGTGGCAACGGTGATGTCATAATGGTCGTCGTGGCAACAGTGATGCCATAATGGACGTCATGGCAACGTCATAATGGTCGTCGTGGCAACGGTGATGTCATAATGGTCGTCGTGGCAACGGTGATGTCATAATGGTCGTCGTGGCAACGGTGATGCCATAATGGACGTCGTGGCAACAGTGATGCCATAATGGACGTCATGGCAACGTCATAATGGTCGTCGTGGCAACGGTGATGTCATAATGGTCGCCGTGGCAACGATGATGCCATAATGGTCGCCGTGGCAACGATGATGTCATAATCTTCGTCGTGGCAACAGTGATGTCATAATGGACGTCATGGCAACGGTGATGCCATAATGGTCGTCATGGCAACGGTGATGTCATAATGGTTGTCATGGCAACATCATAATGGTCGTCATGGCAACGATGATGCCATAATGGTCGTCATGGCGACGTCATATTGGTCGTCATGGCAACGGTGATGTCATAATGGTCGTCATGGCAACGGTGATGTCATAATGGTCGTCATGGCAACGGTGATGTCATAATGGTCGTCATGGCAACGTCATAATGGTCGTCATGGCAACGGTGATGTCATAATGGTCGTCATGGCAACGTTATAATGGTCGTCATGGCAACGGTGATGTCATAATGGTCGTCATGGCAACAATGATGTCATAATGGTCGTCATGGCAACAATGATGTCATAATGGTCGTCATGGCAACAATGATGCCATAATGGTCGTCATGGCGACGTCATATTGGTCGTCATGGCAACGGTGATGTCATCTTGGTCGTCATGGCAACGGTGATGTCATAATGGTCGTCATGGAACAATGATGGTCGTCATGGCAACGGTGATGCCATTATGGTCGTCATGGCAACGGTGATGCCATTATGGTCGTCATGGCAACGATGATGTCATAATGGTCATCATGGCGACGTCATAATGGTCATCATGGCGACGTCATAATGGTCATCATGGCGACGTCATAATGGTCATCATGGCGACGTCATAATGGTAATCATGGCGACGTCATAATGGTCGTCATGGCAATGGTGATGTCATAATGGTCGTCATGGCAACGTCATAATGGTCGTCATGGCAGCGGTGATGTCATAATGGTCGTCATGGCAACGGTGATGTCATATTGGTCGTCATGGCAACAATGATGTCATAATGGTCGTCATGGCAACGATGATGCCATAATGGTCGTCATGGCGACGTCATAATGGTCGTCATGGCAATGGTGATGTCATAATGGTCATCATGGCAACGGTGATGCCATAATGGACGTCATGGCAACGTCATAATGGTCGTCATGGCAACGGTGATGTCATAATGGTCGTCATGGCAACGGTGATGTCATAATGGTCGTCATGGCAACGGTGATGTCATGGCAACGGTGATGTCATATTGGTCGTCATGGCAATGGTGATGTCATAATGGTCGTCATGGCGACGTCATAATGGTCGTCATGGCAACGGTGATGTCATATTGGTCGTCATGGCAATGGTGATGTCATAATGGTCGTCATGGCAACGGTGATGTCATAATGGTCGTCATGGCAACGGTGATGTCATAATGGTCGTCATGGCAACGTCATAATGGTCGTCATGGCAACGTCATAATGGTCGTCATGGCAACGTCATAATGGTCGTCATGGCAACGGTGATGTCATAATGGTCGTCATGGCAACGGTGATGTCATAATGGTCGTCATGGCAACGGTGATGTCATAATGGTCGTCATGGCAACGGTGATGCCATAATGGTCGTCATGGCGAAGTCATAATGGTCGTCATGGCAGTGGTGATGTCATAATGGTCGTCATGGCAGTGGTGATGCCATAATGGTCGTCATGGCAACGGTGATGCCATAATGGTCGTCATGGCAACGGTGATGCCATAATGGTCGTCATGGCAACGGTGATGCCATAATGGTCGTCACGGCAACGGTGATGCCATAATGGTCGTCATGGCAACGGTGATGCCATAATGGTCGTCACGGCAACGGTGATGCCATAATGGTCGTCACGGCAACGGTGATGCCATAATGGTCGTCACGGCAACGGTGATGCCATAATGGTCGTCACGGCAACGGTGATGCCATAATGGTCGTCACGGCAACGGTGATGCCATAATGGTCGTCACGGCAACGGTGATGCCATAATGGTCGTCACGGCAACGGTGATGCCATAATGGTCGTCACGGCAACGGTGATGCCATAATGGTCGTCACGGCAACGGTGATGCCATAATGGTCGTCACGGCAACGTCATAATGGTCGTCGTGGCAACGGTGATGTCATAATGGTCGTCTTGGCAACAGTGATGCCATAATGGACGTCATGGCAACGTCTTAATGGTCGTCGTGGCAACGGTGATGTCATAATGGTCGTCGTGGCAACGGTGATGTCATAATGGTCGTCGTGGCAACGGTGATGCCATAATGGACGTCGTGGCAACAGTGATGCCATAATGGACGTCATGGCAACGTCATAATGGTCGTCGTGGCAACGGTGATGTCATAATGGTCGCCGTGGCAACGATGATGCCATAATGGTCGCCGTGGCAACGATGATGTCATAATGGTCGTCGTGGCAACAGTGATGTCATAATGGACGTCATGGCAACGTCATAATGGTCGTCATGGCAACGGTGATGCCATAATGGTCGTCATGGCAACGGTGATGTCATAATGGTTGTCATGGCAACATCATAATGGTCGTCATGGCAACGATGATGCCATAATGGTCGTCATGGCGACGTCATATTGGTCGTCATGGCAACGGTGATGTCATAATGGTCGTCATGGCAACGGTGATGTCATAATGGTCGTCATGGCAACGTCATAATGGTCGTCATGGCAACAATGATGTCATAATGGTCGTCATGGCAACAATGATGCCATAATGGTCGTTATGGCGACGTCATATTGGTCGTCATGGCAACGGTGATGTCATCTTGGTCGTCATGGCAACGGTGATGTCATAATGGTCGTCATGGCAACAATGATGGTCGTCATGGCAACGGTGATGCCATTATGGTCGTCATGGCAACGGTGATGCCATTATGGTCGTCATGGCAACGATGATGTCATAATGGTCATCATGGCGACGTCATAATGGTCATCATGGCGACGTCATAATGGTCATCATGGCGACGTCATAATGGTAATCATGGCGACGTCATAATGGTCGTCATGGCAATGGTGATGTCATAATGGTCGTCATGGCAACGTCATAATGGTCGTCATGGCAGCGGTGATGTCATAATGGTCGTCATGGCAACGGTGATGTCATATTGGTCGTCATGGCAACAATGATGTCATAATGGTCGTCATGGCAACAATGATGCCATAATGGTCGTCATGGCGACGTCATATTGGTCGTCATGGCAACGGTGATGTCATCTTGGTCGTCATGGCAACGGTGATGTCATAATGGTCGTCATGGAACAATGATGGTCGTCATGGCAACGGTGATGCCATTATGGTCGTCATGGCAACGGTGATGCCATTATGGTCGTCATGGCAACGATGATGTCATAATGGTCATCATGGCGACGTCATAATGGTCATCATGGCGACGTCATAATGGTCATCATGGCGACGTCATAATGGTCATCATGGCGACGTCATAATGGTAATCATGGCGACGTCATAATGGTCGTCATGGCAATGGTGATGTCATAATGGTCGTCATGGCAACGTCATAATGGTCGTCATGGCAGCGGTGATGTCATAATGGTCGTCATGGCAACGGTGATGTCATATTGGTCGTCATGGCAACAATGATGTCATAATGGTCGTCATGGCAACGATGATGCCATAATGGTCGTCATGGCGACGTCATAATGGTCGTCATGGCAATGGTGATGTCATAATGGTCATCATGGCAACGGTGATGCCATAATGGACGTCATGGCAACGTCATAATGGTCGTCATGGCAACGGTGATGTCATAATGGTCGTCATGGCAACGGTGATGTCATAATGGTCGTCATGGCAACGGTGATGTCATGGCAACGGTGATGTCATATTGGTCGTCATGGCAATGGTGATGTCATAATGGTCGTCATGGCGACGTCATAATGGTCGTCATGGCAACGGTGATGTCATATTGGTCGTCATGGCAATGGTGATGTCATAATGGTCGTCATGGCAACGGTGATGTCATAATGGTCGTCATGGCAACGGTGATGTCATAATGGTCGTCATGGCAACGTCATAATGGTCGTCATGGCAACGTCATAATGGTCGTCATGGCAACGTCATAATGGTCGTCATGGCAACGGTGATGTCATAATGGTCGTCATGGCAACGGTGATGTCATAATGGTCGTCATGGCAACGGTGATGTCATAATGGTCGTCATGGCAACGGTGATGCCATAATGGTCGTCATGGCGAAGTCATAATGGTCGTCATGGCAGTGGTGATGTCATAATGGTCGTCATGGCAGTGGTGATGCCATAATGGTCGTCATGGCAACGGTGATGCCATAATGGTCGTCATGGCAACGGTGATGCCATAATGGTCGTCATGGCAACGGTGATGCCATAATGGTCGTCATGGCAACGGTGATGCCATAATGGTCGTCACGGCAACGGTGATGCCATAATGGTCGTCATGGCAACGGTGATGCCATAATGGTCGTCACGGCAACGGTGATGCCATAATGGTCGTCACGGCAACGGTGATGCCATAATGGTCGTCACGGCAACGGTGATGCCATAATGGTCGTCACGGCAACGGTGATGCCATAATGGTCGTCACGGCAACGGTGATGCCATAATGGTCGTCACGGCAACGGTGATGCCATAATGGTCGTCACGGCAACGGTGATGCCATAATGGTCGTCACGGCAACGGTGATGCCATAATGGTCGTCACGGCAACGGTGATGCCATAATGGTCGTCACGGCAACGTCATAATGGTCGTCGTGGCAACGGTGATGTCATAATGGTCGTCTTGGCAACAGTGATGCCATAATGGACGTCATGGCAACGTCTTAATGGTCGTCGTGGCAACGGTGATGTCATAATGGTCGTCGTGGCAACGGTGATGTCATAATGGTCGTCGTGGCAACGGTGATGCCATAATGGACGTCGTGGCAACAGTGATGCCATAATGGACGTCATGGCAACGTCATAATGGTCGTCGTGGCAACGGTGATGTCATAATGGTCGCCGTGGCAACGATGATGCCATAATGGTCGCCGTGGCAACGATGATGTCATAATGGTCGTCGTGGCAACAGTGATGTCATAATGGACGTCATGGCAACGTCATAATGGTCGTCATGGCAACGGTGATGCCATAATGGTCGTCATGGCAACGGTGATGTCATAATGGTTGTCATGGCAACATCATAATGGTCGTCATGGCAACGATGATGCCATAATGGTCGTCATGGCGACGTCATATTGGTCGTCATGGCAACGGTGATGTCATAATGGTCGTCATGGCAACGGTGATGTCATAATGGTCGTCATGGCAACGTCATAATGGTCGTCATGGCAACAATGATGTCATAATGGTCGTCATGGCAACAATGATGCCATAATGGTCGTTATGGCGACGTCATATTGGTCGTCATGGCAACGGTGATGTCATCTTGGTCGTCATGGCAACGGTGATGTCATAATGGTCGTCATGGCAACAATGATGGTCGTCATGGCAACGGTGATGCCATTATGGTCGTCATGGCAACGGTGATGCCATTATGGTCGTCATGGCAACGATGATGTCATAATGGTCATCATGGCGACGTCATAATGGTCATCATGGCGACGTCATAATGGTCATCATGGCGACGTCATAATGGTAATCATGGCGACGTCATAATGGTCGTCATGGCAATGGTGATGTCATAATGGTCGTCATGGCAACGTCATAATGGTCGTCATGGCAGCGGTGATGTCATAATGGTCGTCATGGCAACGGTGATGTCATATTGGTCGTCATGGCAACAATGATGTCATAATGGTCGTCATGGCAACAATGATGCCATAATGGTCGTCATGGCGACGTCATATTGGTCGTCATGGCAACGGTGATGTCATCTTGGTCGTCATGGCAACGGTGATGTCATAATGGTCGTCATGGAACAATGATGGTCGTCATGGCAACGGTGATGCCATTATGGTCGTCATGGCAACGGTGATGCCATTATGGTCGTCATGGCAACGATGATGTCATAATGGTCATCATGGCGACGTCATAATGGTCATCATGGCGACGTCATAATGGTCATCATGGCGACGTCATAATGGTCATCATGGCGACGTCATAATGGTAATCATGGCGACGTCATAATGGTCGTCATGGCAATGGTGATGTCATAATGGTCGTCATGGCAACGTCATAATGGTCGTCATGGCAGCGGTGATGTCATAATGGTCGTCATGGCAACGGTGATGTCATATTGGTCGTCATGGCAACAATGATGTCATAATGGTCGTCATGGCAACGATGATGCCATAATGGTCGTCATGGCGACGTCATAATGGTCGTCATGGCAATGGTGATGTCATAATGGTCATCATGGCAACGGTGATGCCATAATGGACGTCATGGCAACGTCATAATGGTCGTCATGGCAACGGTGATGTCATAATGGTCGTCATGGCAACGGTGATGTCATAATGGTCGTCATGGCAACGGTGATGTCATGGCAACGGTGATGTCATATTGGTCGTCATGGCAATGGTGATGTCATAATGGTCGTCATGGCGACGTCATAATGGTCGTCATGGCAACGGTGATGTCATATTGGTCGTCATGGCAATGGTGATGTCATAATGGTCGTCATGGCAACGGTGATGTCATAATGGTCGTCATGGCAACGGTGATGTCATAATGGTCGTCATGGCAACGTCATAATGGTCGTCATGGCAACGTCATAATGGTCGTCATGGCAACGTCATAATGGTCGTCATGGCAACGGTGATGTCATAATGGTCGTCATGGCAACGGTGATGTCATAATGGTCGTCATGGCAACGGTGATGTCATAATGGTCGTCATGGCAACGGTGATGCCATAATGGTCGTCATGGCGAAGTCATAATGGTCGTCATGGCAGTGGTGATGTCATAATGGTCGTCATGGCAGTGGTGATGCCATAATGGTCGTCATGGCAACGGTGATGCCATAATGGTCGTCATGGCAACGTTATAATGGTCGTCATGGCAACGGTGATGTCATAATGGTCGTCATGGCAACAATGATGTCATAATGGTCGTCATGGCAACAATGATGTCATAATGGTCGTCATGGCAACAATGATGCCATAATGGTCGTCATGGCGACGTCATATTGGTCGTCATGGCAACGGTGATGTCATCTTGGTCGTCATGGCAACGGTGATGTCATAATGGTCGTCATGGCAACAATAATGGTCGTCATGGCAACGGTGATGCCATTATGGTCGTCATGGCAACGGTGATGCCATTATGGTCATCATGGCAACGATGATGTCATAATGGTCATCATGGCGACGTCATAATGGTCATCATGGCGACGTCATAATGGTCATCATGGCGACGTCATAATGGTCATCATGGCGACGTCATAATGGTAATCATGGCGACGTCATAATGGTCGTCATGGCAATGGTGATGTCATAATGGTCGTCATGGCAACGTCATAATGGTCGTCATGGCAGCGGTGATGTCATAATGGTCGTCATGGCAACGGTGATGTCATATTGGTCGTCATGGCAACAATGATGTCATAATGGTCGTCATGGCAACGATGATGCCATAATGGTCGTCATGGCGACGTCATAATGGTCGTCATGGCAATGGTGATGTCATAATGGTCGTCATGGCAACGGTGATGCCATAATGGACGTCATGGCAACGTCATAATGGTCGTCATGGCAACGGTGATGTCATAATGGTCGTCATGGCAACGGTGATGTCATAATGGTCGTCATGGCAACGGTGATGTCATGGCAACGGTGATGTCATATTGGTCGTCATGGCAATGGTGATGTCATAATGGTCGTCATGGCGACGTCATAATGGTCGTCATGGCAACGGTGATGTCATATTGGTCGTCATGGCAATGGTGATGTCATAATGGTCGTCATGGCAACGGTGATGTCATAATGGTCGTCATGGCAACGGTGATGTCATAATGGTCGTCATGGCAACGTCATAATGGTCGTCATGGCAACGTCATAATGGTCGTCATGGCAACGTCATAATGGTCGTCATGGCAACGGTGATGTCATTATGGTCGTCATGGCAACGGTGATGTCATAATGGTCGTCATGGCAACGGTGATGTCATAATGGTCGTCATGGCAACGGTGATGCCATAATGGTCGTCATGGCGAAGTCATAATGGTCGTCATGGCAGTGGTGATGTCATAATGGTCGTCATGGCAGTGGTGATGCCATAATGGTCGTCATGGCAACGGTGATGCCATAATGGTCGTCATGGCAACGGTGATGCCATAATGGTCGTCATGGCAACGGTGATGCCATAACGGTCGTCAGGGCAACGGTGATGCCATAATGGTCGTCACGGCAACGGTGATGCCATAATGGTCATCACGGCAACGGTGATGCCATAATGGTCGTCACGGCAACGGTGATGCCATAATGGTCGTCACGGCAACGGTGATGCCATAATGGTCGTCACGGCAACGGTGATGCCATAATGGTCGTCACGGCAACGGTGATGCCATAATGGTCGTCACGGCAACGGTGATGCCATAATGGTCGTCACGGCAACGGTGATGCCATAATGGTCGTCACGGCAACGGTGATGCCATAATGGTCGTCATGGCAACGGTGATGCCATAATGGTCGTCACGGCAACGGTGATGCCATAATGGTCGTCACGGCAACGGTGATGCCATAATGGTCGTCACGGCAACGGTGATGCCATAATGGTCGTCACGGCAACGTCATAATGGTCGTCGTGGCAACGGTGATGTCATAATGGTCGTCTTGGCAACAGTGATGCCATAATGGACGTCATGGCAACGTCTTAATGGTCGTCGTGGCAACGGTGATGTCATAATGGTCGTCGTGGCAACGGTGATGTCATAATGGTCGTCGTGGCAACGGTGATGCCATAATGGACGTCGTGGCAACAGTGATGCCATAATGGACGTCATGGCAACGTCATAATGGTCGTCGTGGCAACGGTGATGTCATAATGGTCGCCGTGGCAACGATGATGCCATAATGGTCGCCGTGGCAACGATGATGTCATAATGGTCGTCGTGGCAACAGTGATGTCATAATGGACGTCATGGCAACGTCATAATGGTCGTCATGGCAACGGTGATGCCATAATGGTCGTCATGGCAACGGTGATGTCATAATGGTTGTCATGGCAACATCATAATGGTCGTCATGGCAACGATGATGCCATAATGGTCGTCATGGCGACGTCATATTGGTCGTCATGGCAACGGTGATGTCATAATGGTCGTCATGGCAACGGTGATGTCATAATGGTCGTCATGGCAACGTCATAATGGTCGTCATGGCAACAATGATGTCATAATGGTCGTCATGGCAACAATGATGTCATAATGGTCGTCATGGCAACAATGATGCCATAATGGTCGTCATGGCGACGTCATATTGGTCGTCATGGCAACGGTGATGTCATCTTGGTCGTCATGGCAACGGTGATGTCATAATGGTCGTCATGGCAACAATTATGGTCGTCATGGCAACGGTGATGCCATTATGGTCGTCATGGCAACGGTGATGCCATTATGGTCGTCATGGCAACGATGATGTCATAATGGTCATCATGGCGACGTCATAATGGTCATCATGGCGACGTCATAATGGTCATCATGGCGACGTCATAATGGTCATCATGGCGACGTCATAATGGTAATCATGGCGACGTCATAATGGTCGTCATGGCAATGGTGATGTCATAATGGTCGTCATGGCAACGTCATAATGGTCGTCATGGCAGCGGTGATGTCATAATGGTCGTCATGGCAACGGTGATGTCATATTGGTCGTCATGGCAACAATGATGTCATAATGGTCGTCATGGCAACGGTGATGTCATAATGGTCGTCATGGCAACGGTGATGTCATGGCAACGGTGATGTCATATTGGTCGTCATGGCAATGGTGATGTCATAATGGTCGTCATGGCGACGTCATAATGGTCGTCATGGCAACGGTGATGTCATATTGGTCGTCATGGCAATGGTGATGTCATAATGGTCGTCATGGCAACGGTGATGTCATAATGGTCGTCATGGCAACGGTGATGTCATAATGGTCGTCATGGCAACGTCATAATGGTCGTCATGGCAACGTCATAATGGTCGTCATGGCAACGTCATAATGGTCGTCATGGCAACGTCATAATGGTCATCATGGCAACGGTGATGTCATAATGGTCGTCATGGCAACGGTGATGTCATAATGGTCGTCATGGCAACGGTGATGCCATAATGGTCGTCATGGCAAAGTCATAATGGTCGTCATGGCAGTGGTGATGTCATAATGGTCGTCATGGCAACGGTGATGCCATAATGGTCGTCATGGCAACGGTGATGCCATAATGGTCGTCATGGCAACGGTGATGCCATAATGGTCGTCATGGCAACGGTGATGCCATAATGGTCGTCATGGCAACGGTGATGCCATAATGGTCGTCATGGCAACGGTGATGCCATAATGGTCGTCATGGCAACGGTGATGCCATAATGGTCGTCACGGCAACGGTGATGCCATAATGGTAGTCACGGCAACGGTGATGCCATAATGGTCGTCACGGCAACGGTGATGCCATAATGGTCGTCACGGCAACGGTGATGCCATAATGGTCGTCACGGCAACGGTGATGCCATAATGGTCGTCACGGCAACGGTGATGCCATAATGGTCGTCACGGCAACGGTGATGCCATAATGGTCGTCACGGCAACGGTGATGCCATAATGGTCGTCACGGCAACGGTGATGCCATAATGGTCGTCACGGCAACGGTGATGCCATAATGGTCGTCACGGCAACGGTGATGCCATAATGGTCGTCACGGCAACGGTGATGCCATAATGGTCGTCACGGCAACGGTGATGCCATAATGGTCGTCACGGCAACGGTGATGCCATAATGGTCGTCACGGCAGCGGTGATGCCATAATGGTCGTCACGGCAACGGTGATGCCATAATGGTCGTCACGGCAACGGTGATGCCATAATGGTCGTCACGGCAACGGTGATGCCATAATGGTCGTCACGGCAACGGTGATGCCATAATGGTCGTCACTGCAACGATGATGCCATAATGGTCGTCACGGCAACGTCATAATGGTCGTCGTGGCAACGGTGATGTCATAATGGTCGTCGTGGCAACAGTGATGCCATAATGGACGTCATGGCAACGTCATAATGGTCGTCGTGGCAACGGTGATGTCATAATGGTCGTCGTGGCAACGGTGATGTCATAATGGTCGTCGTGGCAACGGTGATGCCATAATGGACGTCGTGGCAACAGTGATGCCATAATGGACGTCATGGCAACGTCATAATGGTCGTCGTGGCAACGGTGATGTCATAATGGTCGCCGTGGCAACGATGATGCCATAATGGTCGCCGTGGCAACGATGATGTCATAATCTTCGTCGTGGCAACAGTGATGTCATAATGGACGTCATGGCAACGGTGATGCCATAATGGTCGTCATGGCAACGGTGATGTCATAATGGTTGTCATGGCAACATCATAATGGTCGTCATGGCAACGATGATGCCATAATGGTCGTCATGGCGACGTCATATTGGTCGTCATGGCAACGGTGATGTCATAATGGTCGTCATGGCAACGGTGATGTCATAATGGTCGTCATGGCAACGGTGATGTCATAATGGTCGTCATGGCAACGTCATAATGGTCGTCATGGCAACGGTGATGTCATAATGGTCGTCATGGCAACGTTATAATGGTCGTCATGGCAACGGTGATGTCATAATGGTCGTCATGGCAACAATGATGTCATAATGGTCGTCATGGCAACAATGATGTCATAATGGTCGTCATGGCAACAATGATGCCATAATGGTCGTCATGGCGACGTCATATTGGTCGTCATGGCAACGGTGATGTCATCTTGGTCGTCATGGCAACGGTGATGTCATAATGGTCGTCATGGAGCAATGATGGTCGTCATGGCAACGGTGATGCCATTATGGTCGTCATGGCAACGGTGATGCCATTATGGTCGTCATGGCAACGATGATGTCATAATGGTCATCATGGCGACGTCATAATGGTCATCATGGCGACGTCATAATGGTCATCATGGCGACGTCATAATGGTCATCATGGCGACGTCATAATGGTAATCATGGCGACGTCATAATGGTCGTCATGGCAATGGTGATGTCATAATGGTCGTCATGGCAACGTCATAATGGTCGTCATGGCAGCGGTGATGTCATAATGGTCGTCATGGCAACGGTGATGTCATATTGGTCGTCATGGCAACAATGATGTCATAATGGTCGTCATGGCAACGATGATGCCATAATGGTCGTCATGGCGACGTCATAATGGTCGTCATGGCAATGGTGATGTCATAATGGTCATCATGGCAACGGTGATGCCATAATGGACGTCATGGCAACGTCATAATGGTCGTCATGGCAACGGTGATGTCATAATGGTCGTCATGGCAACGGTGATGTCATAATGGTCGTCATGGCAACGGTGATGTCATGGCAACGGTGATGTCATATTGGTCGTCATGGCAATGGTGATGTCATAATGGTCGTCATGGCGACGTCATAATGGTCGTCATGGCAACGGTGATGTCATATTGGTCGTCATGGCAATGGTGATGTCATAATGGTCGTCATGGCAACGGTGATGTCATAATGGTCGTCATGGCAACGGTGATGTCATAATGGTCGTCATGGCAACGTCATAATGGTCGTCATGGCAACGTCATAATGGTCGTCATGGCAACGTCATAATGGTCGTCATGGCAACGGTGATGTCATAATGGTCGTCATGGCAACGGTGATGTCATAATGGTCGTCATGGCAACGGTGATGTCATAATGGTCGTCATGGCAACGGTGATGCCATAATGGTCGTCATGGCGAAGTCATAATGGTCGTCATGGCAGTGGTGATGTCATAATGGTCGTCATGGCAGTGGTGATGCCATAATGGTCGTCATGGCAACGGTGATGCCATAATGGTCGTCATGGCAACGGTGATGCCATAATGGTCGTCATGGCAACGGTGATGCCATAATGGTCGTCATGGCAACGGTGATGCCATAATGGTCGTCACGGCAACGGTGATGCCATAATGGTCATCATGGCAACGGTGATGCCATAATGGTCGTCACGGCAACGGTGATGCCATAATGGTCGTCACGGCAACGGTGATGCCATAATGGTCGTCACGGCAACGGTGATGCCATAATGGTCGTCACGGCAACGGTGATGCCATAATGGTCGTCACGGCAACGGTGATGCCATAATGGTCGTCACGGCAACGGTGATGCCATAATGGTCGTCACGGCAACGGTGATGCCATAATGGTCGTCACGGCAACGGTGATGCCATAATGGTCGTCACGGCAACGGTGATGCCATAATGGTCGTCACGGCAACGGTGATGCCATAATGGTCGTCACGGCAACGTCATAATGGTCGTCGTGGCAACGGTGATGTCATAATGGTCGTCTTGGCAACAGTGATGCCATAATGGACGTCATGGCAACGTCTTAATGGTCGTCGTGGCAACGGTGATGTCATAATGGTCGTCGTGGCAACGGTGATGTCATAATGGTCGTCGTGGCAACGGTGATGCCATAATGGACGTCGTGGCAACAGTGATGCCATAATGGACGTCATGGCAACGTCATAATGGTCGTCGTGGCAACGGTGATGTCATAATGGTCGCCGTGGCAACGATGATGCCATAATGGTCGCCGTGGCAACGATGATGTCATAATGGTCGTCGTGGCAACAGTGATGTCATAATGGACGTCATGGCAACGTCATAATGGTCGTCATGGCAACGGTGATGCCATAATGGTCGTCATGGCAACGGTGATGTCATAATGGTTGTCATGGCAACATCATAATGGTCGTCATGGCAACGATGATGCCATAATGGTCGTCATGGCGACGTCATATTGGTCGTCATGGCAACGGTGATGTCATAATGGTCGTCATGGCAACGGTGATGTCATAATGGTCGTCATGGCAACGTCATAATGGTCGTCATGGCAACAATGATGTCATAATGGTCGTCATGGCAACAATGATGCCATAATGGTCGTTATGGCGACGTCATATTGGTCGTCATGGCAACGGTGATGTCATCTTGGTCGTCATGGCAACGGTGATGTCATAATGGTCGTCATGGCAACAATGATGGTCGTCATGGCAACGGTGATGCCATTATGGTCGTCATGGCAACGGTGATGCCATTATGGTCGTCATGGCAACGATGATGTCATAATGGTCATCATGGCGACGTCATAATGGTCATCATGGCGACGTCATAATGGTCATCATGGCGACGTCATAATGGTAATCATGGCGACGTCATAATGGTCGTCATGGCAATGGTGATGTCATAATGGTCGTCATGGCAACGTCATAATGGTCGTCATGGCAGCGGTGATGTCATAATGGTCGTCATGGCAACGGTGATGTCATATTGGTCGTCATGGCAACAATGATGTCATAATGGTCGTCATGGCAACAATGATGCCATAATGGTCGTCATGGCGACGTCATATTGGTCGTCATGGCAACGGTGATGTCATCTTGGTCGTCATGGCAACGGTGATGTCATAATGGTCGTCATGGAACAATGATGGTCGTCATGGCAACGGTGATGCCATTATGGTCGTCATGGCAACGGTGATGCCATTATTGTCGTCATGGCAACGATGATGTCATAATGGTCATCATGGCGACGTCATAATGGTCATCATGGCGACGTCATAATGGTCATCATGGCGACGTCATAATGGTCATCATGGCGACGTCATAATGGTAATCATGGCGACGTCATAATGGTCGTCATGGCAATGGTGATGTCATAATGGTCGTCATGGCAACGTCATAATGGTCGTCATGGCAGCGGTGATGTCATAATGGTCGTCATGGCAACGGTGATGTCATATTGGTCGTCATGGCAACAATGATGTCATAATGGTCGTCATGGCAACGATGATGCCATAATGGTCGTCATGGCGACGTCATAATGGTCGTCATGGCAATGGTGATGTCATAATGGTCATCATGGCAACGGTGATGCCATAATGGACGTCATGGCAACGTCATAATGGTCGTCATGGCAACGGTGATGTCATAATGGTCGTCATGGCAACGGTGATGTCATAATGGTCGTCATGGCAACGGTGATGTCATGGCAACGGTGATGTCATATTGGTCGTCATGGCAATGGTGATGTCATAATGGTCGTCATGGCGACGTCATAATGGTCGTCATGGCAACGGTGATGTCATATTGGTCGTCATGGCAATGGTGATGTCATAATGGTCGTCATGGCAACGGTGATGTCATAATGGTCGTCATGGCAACTGTGATGTCATAATGGTCGTCATGGCAACGTCACAATGGTCGTCATGGCAACGTCATAATGGTCGTCATGGCAACGTCATAATGGTCGTCATGGCAACGGTGATGTCATAATGGTCGTCATGGCAACGGTGATGTCATAATGGTCGTCATGGCAACGGTGATGTCATAATGGTCGTCATGGCAACGGTGATGCCATAATGGTCGTCATGGCGAAGTCATAATGGTCGTCATGGCAGTGGTGATGTCATAATGGTCGTCATGGCAGTGGTGATGCCATAATGGTCGTCATGGCAACGGTGATGCCATAATGGTCGTCATGGCAACGGTGATGCCATAATGGTCGTCATGGCAACGGTGATGCCATAATGGTCGTCATGGCAACGGTGATGCCATAATGGTCGTCACGGCAACGGTGATGCCATAATGGTCATCATGGCAACGGTGATGCCATAATGGTCGTCATGGCAACGGTGATGCCATAATGGTCGTCACGGCAACGGTGATGCCATAATGGTCGTCACGGCAACGGTGATGCCATAATGGTCGTCACGGCAACGGTGATGCCATAATGGTCGTCACGGCAACGGTGATGCCATAATGGTCGTCACGGCAACGGTGATGCCATAATGGTCGTCACGGCAACGGTGATGCCATAATGGTCGTCACGGCAACGGTGATGCCATAATGGTCGTCACGGCAACGGTGATGCCATAATGGTCGTCACGGCAACGGTGATGCCATAATGGTCGTCACGGCAACGGTGATGCCATAATGGTCGTCACGGCAACGGTGATGCCATAATGGTCGTCACGGCAACGGTGATGCCATAATGGTCGTCACGGCAACGTCATAATGGTCGTCGTGGCAACGGTGATGTCATAATGGTCGTCGTGGCAACGGTGATGTCATATTGGTCGTCATGGCAACAATGATGTCATAATGGTCGTCATGGCAACGATGATGCCATAATGGTCGTCATGGCGACGTCATAATGGTCGTCATGGCAATGGTGATGTCATAATGGTCATCATGGCAACGGTGATGCCATAATGGACGTCATGGCAACGTCATAATGGTCGTCATGGCAACGGTGATGTCATAATGGTCGTCATGGCAACGGTGATGTCATAATGGTCGTCATGGCAACGGTGATGTCATGGCAACGGTGATGTCATATTGGTCGTCATGGCAATGGTGATGTCATAATGGTCGTCATGGCGACGTCATAATGGTCGTCATGGCAACGGTGATGTCATATTGGTCGTCATGGCAATGGTGATGTCATAATGGTCGTCATGGCAACGGTGATGTCATAATGGTCGTCATGGCAACGGTGATGTCATAATGGTCGTCATGGCAACGTCATAATGGTCGTCATGGCAACGTCATAATGGTCGTCATGGCAACGTCATAATGGTCGTCATGGCAACGGTGATGTCATAATGGTCGTCATGGCAACGGTGATGTCATAATGGTCGTCATGGCAACGGTGATGTCATAATGGTCGTCATGGCAACGGTGATGCCATAATGGTCGTCATGGCGAAGTCATAATGGTCGTCATGGCAGTGGTGATGTCATAATGGTCGTCATGGCAGTGGTGATGCCATAATGGTCGTCATGGCAACGGTGATGCCATAATGGTCGTCATGGCAACGGTGATGCCATAATGGTCGTCATGGCAACGGTGATGCCATAATGGTCGTCATGGCAACGGTGATGCCATAATGGTCGTCACGGCAACGGTGATGCCATAATGGTCATCATGGCAACGGTGATGCCATAATGGTCGTCACGGCAACGGTGATGCCATAATGGTCGTCACGGCAACGGTGATGCCATAATGGTCGTCACGGCAACGGTGATGCCATAATGGTCGTCACGGCAACGGTGATGCCATAATGGTCGTCACGGCAACGGTGATGCCATAATGGTCGTCACGGCAACGGTGATGCCATAATGGTCGTCACGGCAACGGTGATGCCATAATGGTCGTCACGGCAACGGTGATGCCATAATGGTCGTCACGGCAACGGTGATGCCATAATGGTCGTCACGGCAACGGTGATGCCATAATGGTCGTCACGGCAACGTCATAATGGTCGTCGTGGCAACGGTGATGTCATAATGGTCGTCTTGGCAACAGTGATGCCATAATGGACGTCATGGCAACGTCTTAATGGTCGTCGTGGCAACGGTGATGTCATAATGGTCGTCGTGGCAACGGTGATGTCATAATGGTCGTCGTGGCAACGGTGATGCCATAATGGACGTCGTGGCAACAGTGATGCCATAATGGACGTCATGGCAACGTCATAATGGTCGTCGTGGCAACGGTGATGTCATAATGGTCGCCGTGGCAACGATGATGCCATAATGGTCGCCGTGGCAACGATGATGTCATAATGGTCGTCGTGGCAACAGTGATGTCATAATGGACGTCATGGCAACGTCATAATGGTCGTCATGGCAACGGTGATGCCATAATGGTCGTCATGGCAACGGTGATGTCATAATGGTTGTCATGGCAACATCATAATGGTCGTCATGGCAACGATGATGCCATAATGGTCGTCATGGCGACGTCATATTGGTCGTCATGGCAACGGTGATGTCATAATGGTCGTCATGGCAACGGTGATGTCATAATGGTCGTCATGGCAACGTCATAATGGTCGTCATGGCAACAATGATGTCATAATGGTCGTCATGGCAACAATGATGCCATAATGGTCGTTATGGCGACGTCATATTGGTCGTCATGGCAACGGTGATGTCATCTTGGTCGTCATGGCAACGGTGATGTCATAATGGTCGTCATGGCAACAATGATGGTCGTCATGGCAACGGTGATGCCATTATGGTCGTCATGGCAACGGTGATGCCATTATGGTCGTCATGGCAACGATGATGTCATAATGGTCATCATGGCGACGTCATAATGGTCATCATGGCGACGTCATAATGGTCATCATGGCGACGTCATAATGGTAATCATGGCGACGTCATAATGGTCGTCATGGGAATGGTGATGTCATAATGGTCGTCATGGCAACGTCATAATGGTCGTCATGGCAGCGGTGATGTCATAATGGTCGTCATGGCAACGGTGATGTCATATTGGTCGTCATGGCAACAATGATGTCATAATGGTCGTCATGGCAACAATGATGCCATAATGGTCGTCATGGCGACGTCATATTGGTCGTCATGGCAACGGTGATGTCATCTTGGTCGTCATGGCAACGGTGATGTCATAATGGTCGTCATGGAACAATGATGGTCGTCATGGCAACGGTGATGCCATTATGGTCGTCATGGCAACGGTGATGCCATTATTGTCGTCATGGCAACGATGATGTCATAATGGTCATCATGGCGACGTCATAATGGTCATCATGGCGACGTCATAATGGTCATCATGGCGACGTCATAATGGTCATCATGGCGACGTCATAATGGTAATCATGGCGACGTCATAATGGTCGTCATGGCAATGGTGATGTCATAATGGTCGTCATGGCAACGTCATAATGGTCGTCATGGCAGCGGTGATGTCATAATGGTCGTCATGGCAACGGTGATGTCATATTGGTCGTCATGGCAACAATGATGTCATAATGGTCGTCATGGCAACGATGATGCCATAATGGTCGTCATGGCGACGTCATAATGGTCGTCATGGCAATGGTGATGTCATAATGGTCATCATGGCAACGGTGATGCCATAATGGACGTCATGGCAACGTCATAATGGTCGTCATGGCAACGGTGATGTCATAATGGTCGTCATGGCAACGGTGATGTCATAATGGTCGTCATGGCAACGGTGATGTCATGGCAACGGTGATGTCATATTGGTCGTCATGGCAATGGTGATGTCATAATGGTCGTCATGGCGACGTCATAATGGTCGTCATGGCAACGGTGATGTCATATTGGTCGTCATGGCAATGGTGATGTCATAATGGTCGTCATGGCAACGGTGATGTCATAATGGTCGTCATGGCAACTGTGATGTCATAATGGTCGTCATGGCAACGTCACAATGGTCGTCATGGCAACGTCATAATGGTCGTCATGGCAACGTCATAATGGTCGTCATGGCAACGGTGATGTCATAATGGTCGTCATGGCAACGGTGATGTCATAATGGTCGTCATGGCAACGGTGATGTCATAATGGTCGTCATGGCAACGGTGATGCCATAATGGTCGTCATGGCGAAGTCATAATGGTCGTCATGGCAGTGGTGATGTCATAATGGTCGTCATGGCAGTGGTGATGCCATAATGGTCGTCATGGCAACGGTGATGCCATAATGGTCGTCATGGCAACGGTGATGCCATAATGGTCGTCATGGCAACGGTGATGCCATAATGGTCGTCATGGCAACGGTGATGCCATAATGGTCGTCACGGCAACGGTGATGCCATAATGGTCATCATGGCAACGGTGATGCCATAATGGTCGTCATGGCAACGGTGATGCCATAATGGTCGTCACGGCAACGGTGATGCCATAATGGTCGTCACGGCAACGGTGATGCCATAATGGTCGTCACGGCAACGGTGATGCCATAATGGTCGTCACGGCAACGGTGATGCCATAATGGTCGTCACGGCAACGGTGATGCCATAATGGTCGTCACGGCAACGGTGATGCCATAATGGTCGTCACGGCAACGGTGATGCCATAATGGTCGTCACGGCAACGGTGATGCCATAATGGTCGTCACGGCAACGGTGATGCCATAATGGTCGTCACGGCAACGGTGATGCCATAATGGTCGTCACGGCAACGGTGATGCCATAATGGTCGTCACGGCAACGGTGATGCCATAATGGTCGTCACGGCAACGTCAAAATGGTCGTCGTGGCAACGGTGATGTCATAATGGTCGTCGTGGCAACGGTGATGTCATAATGGTCGTCGTGGCAACGGTGATGCCATAATGGACGTCGTGGCAACAGTGATGCCATAATGGACGTCATGGCAACGTCATAATGGTCGTCGTGGCAACGGTGATGTCATAATGGTCGCCGTGGCAACGATGATGCCATAATGGTCGCCGTGGCAACGATGATGTCATAATGGTCGTCGTGGCAACAGTGATGTCATAATGGACGTCATGGCAACGTCATAATGGTCGTCATGGCAACGGTGATGCCATAATGGTCGTCATGGCAACGGTGATGTCATAATGGTTGTCATGGCAACATCATAAGGGTCGTCATGGCAACGATGATGCCATAATGGTCGTCATGGCGACGTCATATTGGTCGTCATGGCAACGGTGATGTCATAATGGTCGTCATGGCAACGGTGATGTCATAATGGTCGTCATGGCAACGTCATAATGGTCGTCATGGCAACAATGATGTCATAATGGTCGTCATGGCAACAATGATGCCATAATGGTCGTTATGGCGACGTCATATTGGTCGTCATGGCAACGGTGATGTCATCTTGGTCGTCATGGCAACGGTGATGTCATAATGGTCGTCATGGCAACAATGATGGTCGTCATGGCAACGGTGATGCCATTATGGTCGTCATGGCAACGGTGATGCCATTATGGTCGTCATGGGAACGATGATGTCATAATGGTCATCATGGCGACGTCATAATGGTCATCATGGCGACGTCATAATGGTCATCATGGCGACGTCATAATGGTCATCATGGCGACGTCATAATGGTAATCATGGCGACGTCATAATGGTCGTCATGGCAATGGTGATGTCATAATGGTCGTCATGGCAACGTCATAATGGTCGTCATGGCAGCGGTGATGTCATAATGGTCGTCATGGCAACGGTGATGTCATATTGGTCGTCATGGCAACAATGATGTCATAATGGTCGTCATGGCAACGGTGATGTCATAATGGTCGTCATGGCAACGGTGATGTCATGGCAACGGTGATGTCATATTGGTCGTCATGGCAATGGTGATGTCATAATGGTCGTCATGGCGACGTCATAATGGTCGTCATGGCAACGGTGATGTCATATTGGTCGTCATGGCAATGGTGATGTCATAATGGTCGTCATGGCAATGGTGATGTCATAATGGTCATCATGGCAACGGTGATGCCATAATGGACGTCATGGCAACGTCATAATGGTCGTCATGGCAACGGTGATGTCATAATGGTCGTCATGGCAACGGTGATGTCATAATGGTCGTCATGGCAACGGTGATGTCATGGCAACGGTGATGTCATATTGGTCGTCATGGCAATGGTGATGTCATAATGGTCGTCATGGCGACGTCATAATGGTCGTCATGGCAACGGTGATGTCATATTGGTCGTCATGGCAATGGTGATGTCATAATGGTCGTCATGGCAACGGTGATGTCATAATGGTCGTCATGGCAACGGTGATGTCATAATGGTCGTCATGGCAACGTCATAATGGTCGTCATGGCAACGTCATAATGGTCGTCATGGCAACGTCATAATGGTCGTCATGGCAACGGTGATGTCATAATGGTCGTCATGGCAACGGTGATGTCATAATGGTCGTCATGGCAACGGTGATGTCATAATGGTCGTCATGGCAACGGTGATGCCATAATGGTCGTCATGGCGAAGTCATAATGGTCGTCATGGCAGTGGTGATGTCATAATGGTCGTCATGGCAGTGGTGATGCCATAATGGTCGTCATGGCAACGGTGATGCCATAATGGTCGTCATGGCAACGGTGATGCCATAATGGTCGTCATGGCAACGGTGATGCCATAATGGTCGTCATGGCAACGGTGATGCCATAATGGTCGTCACGGCAACGGTGATGCCATAATGGTCATCATGGCAACGGTGATGCCATAATGGTCGTCACGGCAACGGTGATGCCATAATGGTCGTCACGGCAACGGTGATGCCATAATGGTCGTCACGGCAACGGTGATGCCATAATGGTCGTCACGGCAACGGTGATGCCATAATGGTCGTCACGGCAACGGTGATGCCATAATGGTCGTCACGGCAACGGTGATGCCATAATGGTCGTCACGGCAACGGTGATGCCATAATGGTCGTCACGGCAACGGTGATGCCATAATGGTCGTCACGGCAACGGTGATGCCATAATGGTCGTCACGGCAACGGTGATGTCATATTGGTCGTCATGGCAACAATGATGTCATAATGGTCGTCATGGCAACGGTGATGTCATAATGGTCGTCATGGCAACGGTGATGTCATAATGGTCGTCATGGCAACGGTGATGTCATAATGGTCGTCATGGCAACGGTGATGTCATGGCAACGGTGATGTCATATTGGTCGTCATGGCAATGGTGATGTCATAATGGTCGTCATGGCGACGTCATAATGGTCGTCATGGCAACGGTGATGTCATATTGGTCGTCATGGCAATGGTGATGTCATAATGGTCGTCATGGCAATGGTGATGTCATAATGGTCATCATGGCAACGGTGATGCCATAATGGACGTCATGGCAACGTCATAATGGTCGTCATGGCAACGGTGATGTCATAATGGTCGTCATGGCAACGGTGATGTCATAATGGTCGTCATGGCAACGGTGATGTCATGGCAACGGTGATGTCATATTGGTCGTCATGGCAATGGTGATGTCATAATGGTCGTCATGGCGACGTCATAATGGTCGTCATGGCAACGGTGATGTCATATTGGTCGTCATGGCAATGGTGATGTCATAATGGTCGTCATGGCAACGGTGATGTCATAATGGTCGTCATGGCAACGGTGATGTCATAATGGTCGTCATGGCAACGTCATAATGGTCGTCATGGCAACGTCATAATGGTCGTCATGGCAACGTCATAATGGTCGTCATGGCAACGGTGATGTCATAATGGTCGTCATGGCAACGGTGATGTCATAATGGTCGTCATGGCAACGGTGATGTCATAATGGTCGTCATGGCAACGGTGATGCCATAATGGTCGTCATGGCGAAGTCATAATGGTCGTCATGGCAGTGGTGATGTCATAATGGTCGTCATGGCAGTGGTGATGCCATAATGGTCGTCATGGCAACGGTGATGCCATAATGGTCGTCATGGCAACGGTGATGCCATAATGGTCGTCATGGCAACGGTGATGCCATAATGGTCGTCATGGCAACGGTGATGCCATAATGGTCGTCACGGCAACGGTGATGCCATAATGGTCATCATGGCAACGGTGATGCCATAATGGTCGTCACGGCAACGGTGATGCCATAATGGTCGTCACGGCAACGGTGATGCCATAATGGTCGTCACCGCAACGGTGATGCCATAATGGTCGTCACGGCAACGGTGATGCCATAATGGTCGTCACGGCAACGGTGATGCCATAATGGTCGTCACGGCAACGGTGATGCCATAATGGTCGTCACGGCAACGGTGATGCCATAATGGTCGTCACGGCAACGGTGATGCCATAATGGTCGTCACGGCAACGGTGATGCCATAATGGTCGTCACGGCAACGGTGATGCCATAATGGTCGTCACGGCAACGGTGATGCCATAATGGTCGTCACGGCAACGTCATAATGGTCGTCGTGGCAACGGTGATGTCATAATGGTCGTCTTGGCAACAGTGATGCCATAATGGACGTCATGGCAACGTCTTAATGGTCGTCGTGGCAACGGTGATGTCATAATGGTCGTCGTGGCAACGGTGATGTCATAATGGTCGTCGTGGCAACGGTGATGCCATAATGGACGTCGTGGCAACAGTGATGCCATAATGGACGTCATGGCAACGTCATAATGGTCGTCGTTGCAACGGTGATGTCATAATGGTCGCCGTGGCAACGATGATGCCATAATGGTCGCCGTGGCAACGATGATGTCATAATGGTCGTCGTGGCAACAGTGATGTCATAATGGACGTCATGGCAACGTCATAATGGTCGTCATGGCAACGGTGATGCCATAATGGTCGTCATGGCAACGGTGATGTCATAATGGTTGTCATGGCAACATCATAATGGTCGTCATGGCAACGATGATGCCATAATGGTCGTCATGGCGACGTCATATTGGTCGTCATGGCAACGGTGATGTCATAATGGTCGTCATGGCAACGGTGATGTCATAATGGTCGTCATGGCAACGTCATAATGGTCGTCATGGCAACAATGATGTCATAATGGTCGTCATGGCAACAATGATGCCATAATGGTCGTTATGGCGACGTCATATTGGTCGTCATGGCAACGGTGATGTCATCTTGGTCGTCATGGCAACGGTGATGTCATAATGGTCGTCATGGCAACAATGATGGTCGTCATGGCAACGGTGATGCCATTATGGTCGTCATGGCAACGGTGATGCCATTATGGTCGTCATGGCAACGATGATGTCATAATGGTCATCATGGCGACGTCATAATGGTCATCATGGCGACGTCATAATGGTCATCATGGCGACGTCATAATGGTAATCATGGCGACGTCATAATGGTCGTCATGGCAATGGTGATGTCATAATGGTCGTCATGGCAACGTCATAATGGTCGTCATGGCAGCGGTGATGTCATAATGGTCGTCATGGCAACGGTGATGTCATATTGGTCGTCATGGCAACAATGATGTCATAATGGTCGTCATGGCAACAATGATGCCATAATGGTCGTCATGGCGACGTCATATTGGTCGTCATGGCAACGGTGATGTCATCTTGGTCGTCATGGCAACGGTGATGTCATAATGGTCGTCATGGAACAATGATGGTCGTCATGGCAACGGTGATGCCATTATGGTCGTCATGGCAACGGTGATGCCATTATGGTCGTCATGGCAACGATGATGTCATAATGGTCATCATGGCGACGTCATAATGGTCATCATGGCGACGTCATAATGGTCATCATGGCGACGTCATAATGGTCATCATGGCGACGTCATAATGGTAATCATGGCGACGTCATAATGGTCGTCATGGCAATGGTGATGTCATAATGGTCGTCATGGCAACGTCATAATGGTCGTCATGGCAGCGGTGATGTCATAATGGTCGTCATGGCAACGGTGATGTCATATTGGTCGTCATGGCAACAATGATGTCATAATGGTCGTCATGGCAACGATGATGCCATAATGGTCGTCATGGCGACGTCATAATGGTCGTCATGGCAATGGTGATGTCATAATGGTCATCATGGCAACGGTGATGCCATAATGGACGTCATGGCAACGTCATAATGGTCGTCATGGCAACGGTGATGTCATAATGGTCGTCATGGCAACGGTGATGTCATAATGGTCGTCATGGCAACGGTGATGTCATGGCAACGGTGATGTCATATTGGTCGTCATGGCAATGGTGATGTCATAATGGTCGTCATGGCGACGTCATAATGGTCGTCATGGCAACGGTGATGTCATATTGGTCGTCATGGCAATGGTGATGTCATAATGGTCGTCATGGCAACGGTGATGTCATAATGGTCGTCATGGCAACGGTGATGTCATAATGGTCGTCATGGCAACGTCATAATGGTCGTCATGGCAACGTCATAATGGTCGTCATGGCAACGTCATAATGGTCGTCATGGCAACGGTGATGTCATAATGGTCGTCATGGCAACGGTGATGTCATAATGGTCGTCATGGCAACGGTGATGTCATAATGGTCGTCATGGCAACGGTGATGCCATAATGGTCGTCATGGCGAAGTCATAATGGTCGTCATGGCAGTGGTGATGTCATAATGGTCGTCATGGCGACGTCATAATGGTAATCATGGCGACGTCATAATGGTCGTCATGGCAATGGTGATGTCATAATGGTCGTCATGGCAACGTCATAATGGTCGTCATGGCAGCGGTGATGTCATAATGGTCGTCATGGCAACGGTGATGTCATATTGGTCGTCATGGCAACAATGATGTCATAATGGTCGTCATGGCAACGGTGATGTCATAATGGTCGTCATGGCAACGGTGATGTCATGGCAACGGTGATGTCATATTGGTCTTCATGGCAATGGTGATGTCATAATGGTCGTCATGGCGACGTCATAATGGTCGTCATGGCAACGGTGATGTCATATTGGTCGTCATGGCAATGGTGATGTCATAATGGTCGTCATGGCAACGGTGATGTCATAATGGTCGTCATGGCAACGGTGATGTCATAATGGTCGTCATGGCAACGTCATAATGGTCGTCATGGCAACGTCATAATGGTCGTCATGGCAACGTCATAATGGTCGTCATGGCAACGTCATAATGGTCGTCATGGCAACGGTGATGTCATAATGGTCGTCATGGCAACGGTGATGTCATAATGGTCGTCATGGCAACGGTGATGCCATAATGGTCGTCATGGCAAAGTCATAATGGTCGTCATGGCAGTGGTGATGTCATAATGGTCGTCATGGCAACGGTGATGCCATAATGGTCGTCATGGCAACGGTGATGCCATAATGGTCGTCATGGCAACGGTGATGCCATAATGGTCGTCATGGCAACGGTGATGCCATAATGGTCGTCATGGCAACGGTGATGCCATAATGGTCGTCATGGCAACGGTGATGCCATAATGGTCGTCATGGCAACGGTGATGCCATAATGGTCGTCACGGCAACGGTGATGCCATAATGGTAGTCACGGCAACGGTGATGCCATAATGGTCGTCACGGCAACGGTGATGCCATAATGGTCGTCACGGCAACGGTGATGCCATAATGGTCGTCACGGCAACGGTGATGCCATAATGGTCGTCACGGCAACGGTGATGCCATAATGGTCGTCACGGCAACGGTGATGCCATAATGGTCGTCACGGCAACGGTGATGCCATAATGGTCGTCACGGCAACGGTGATGCCATAATGGTCGTCACGGCAACGGTGATGCCATAATGGTCGTCACGGCAACGGTGATGCCATAATGGTCGTCACGGCAACGGTGATGCCATAATGGTCGTCACGGCAGCGGTGATGCCATAATGGTCGTCACGGCAACGGTGATGCCATAATGGTCGTCACGGCAACGGTGATGCCATAATGGTCGTCACGGCAACGGTGATGCCATAATGGTCGTCACGGCAACGGTGATGCCATAATGGTCGTCACGGCAACGGTGATGCCATAATGGTCGTCATGGCAACGGTGATGTCATAATGGTTGTCATGGCAACATCATAATGGTTGTCATGGCAACATCATAATGGTCGTCATGGCAACGATGATGCCATAATGGTCGTCATGGCGACGTCATATTGGTCGTCATGGCAACGGTGATGTCATAATGGTCGTCATGGCAACGGTGATGTCATAATGGTCGTCATGGCAACGTCATAATGGTCGTCATGGCAACAATCATGTCATAATGGTCGTCATGGCAACAATGATGCCATAATGGTCGTTATGGCGACGTCATATTGGTCGTCATGGCAACGGTGATGTCATCTTGGTCGTCATGGCAACGGTGATGTCATAATGGTCGTCATGGCAACAATGATGGTCGTCATGGCAACGGTGATGCCATTATGGTCGTCATGGCAACGGTGATGCCATTATGGTCGTCATGGCAACGATGATGTCATAATGGTCATCATGGCGACGTCATAATGGTCATCATGGCGACGTCATAATGGTCATCATGGCGACGTCATAATGGTAATCATAGCGACGTCATAATGGTCGTCATGGCAATGGTGATGTCATAATGGTCGTCATGGCAACGTCATAATGGTCGTCATGGCAGCTGTGATGTCATAATGGTCGTCATGGCAACGGTGATGTCATATTGGTCGTCATGGCAACAATGATGTCATAATGGTCGTCATGGCAACGGTGATGTCATAATGGTCGTCATGGCAACGGTGATGTCATGGCAACGGTGATGTCATATTGGTCGTCATGGCAATGGTGATGTCATAATGGTCGTCATGGCGACGTCATAATGGTCGTCATGGCAACGGTGATGTCATATTGGTCGTCATGGCAATGGTGATGTCATAATGGTCGTCATGGCAACGGTGATGTCATATTGGTCGTCATGGCAATGGTGATGTCATAATGGTCGTCATGGCAACGGTGATGCCATAATGGTCGTCACGGCAACGGTGATGCCATAATGGTCGTCACGGCAACGGTGATGCCATAATGGTCGTCACGGCAACGGTGATGCCATAATGGTCGTCACGGCAACGTCATAATGGTCGTCGTGGCAACGGTGATGTCATAATGGTCGTCTTGGCAACAGTGATGCCATAATGGACGTCATGGCAACGTCTTAATGGTCGTCGTGGCAACGGTGATGTCATAATGGTCGTCGTGGCAACGGTGATGTCATAATGGTCGTCGTGGCAACGGTGATGCCATAATGGACGTCGTGGCAACAGTGATGCCATAATGGACGTCATGGCAACGTCATAATGGTCGTCGTTGCAACGGTGATGTCATAATGGTCGCCGTGGCAACGATGATGCCATAATGGTCGCCGTGGCAACGATGATGCCATAATGGTCGCCGTGGCAACGATGATGTCATAATGGTCGTTGTGGTAACAGTGATGTCATAATGGACGTCATGGCAACGTCATAATGGTCGTCATGGCAACGGTGATGCCATAATGGTCGTCATGGCAACGGTGATGTCATAATGGTTGTCATGGCAACATCATAATGGTCGTCATGGCAACGATGATGCCATAATGGTCGTCATGGCGACGTCATATTGGTCGTCATGGCAACGGTGATGTCATAATGGTCGTCATGGCAACGGTGATGTCATAATGGTCGTCATGGCAACGTCATAATGGTCGTCATGGCAACAATGATGTCATAATGGTCGTCATGGCAACAATGATGCCATAATGGTCGTTATGGCGACGTCATATTGGTCGTCATGGCAACGGTGATGTCATCTTGGTCGTCATGGCAACGGTGATGTCATAATGGTCGTCATGGCAACAATGATGGTCGTCATGGCAACGGTGATGCCATTATGGTCGTCATGGCAACGGTGATGCCATTATGGTCGTCATGGCAACGATGATGTCATAATGGTCATCATGGCGACGTCATAATGGTCATCATGGCGACGTCATAATGGTCATCATGGCGACGTCATAATGGTAATCATGGCGACGTCATAATGGTCGTCATGGCAATGGTGATGTCATAATGGTCGTCATGGCAACGTCATAATGGTCGTCATGGCAGCGGTGATGTCATAATGGTCGTCATGGCAACGGTGATGTCATATTGGTCGTCATGGCAACAATGATGTCATAATGGTCGTCATGGCAACAATGATGCCATAATGGTCGTCATGGCGACGTCATATTGGTCGTCATGGCAACGGTGATGTCATCTTGGTCGTCATGGCAACGGTGATGTCATAATGGTCGTCATGGAACAATGATGGTCGTCATGGCAACGGTGATGCCATTATGGTCGTCATGGCAACGGTGATGCCATTATGGTCGTCATGGCAACGATGATGTCATAATGGTCATCATGGCGACGTCATAATGGTCATCATGGCGACGTCATAATGGTCATCATGGCGACGTCATAATGGTCATCATGGCGACGTCATAATGGTAATCATGGCGACGTCATAATGGTCGTCATGGCAATGGTGATGTCATAATGGTCGTCATGGCAACGTCATAATGGTCGTCATGGCAGCGGTGATGTCATAATGGTCGTCATGGCAACGGTGATGTCATATTGGTCGTCATGGCAACAATGATGTCATAATGGTCGTCATGGCAACGATGATGCCATAATGGTCGTCATGGCGACGTCATAATGGTCGTCATGGCAATGGTGATGTCATAATGGTCATCATGGCAACGGTGATGCCATAATGGACGTCATGGCAACGTCATAATGGTCGTCATGGCAACGGTGATGTCATAATGGTCGTCATGGCAACGGTGATGTCATAATGGTCGTCATGGCAACGGTGATGTCATGGCAACGGTGATGTCATATTGGTCGTCATGGCAATGGTGATGTCATAATGGTCGTCATGGCGACGTCATAATGGTCGTCATGGCAACGGTGATGTCATATTGGTCGTCATGGCAATGGTGATGTCATAATGGTCGTCATGGCAACGGTGATGTCATAATGGTCGTCATGGCAACGGTGATGTCATAATGGTCGTCATGGCAACGTCATAATGGTCGTCATGGCAACGTCATAATGGTCGTCATGGCAACGTCATAATGGTCGTCATGGCAACGGTGATGTCATAATGGTCGTCATGGCAACGGTGATGTCATAATGGTCGTCATGGCAACGGTGATGTCATAATGGTCGTCATGGCAACGGTGATGCCATAATGGTCGTCATGGCGAAGTCATAATGGTCGTCATGGCAGTGGTGATGTCATAATGGTCGTCATGGCGACGTCATAATGGTAATCATGGCGACGTCATAATGGTCGTCATGGCAATGGTGATGTCATAATGGTCGTCATGGCAACGTCATAATGGTCGTCATGGCAGCGGTGATGTCATAATGGTCGTCATGGCAACGGTGATGTCATATTGGTCGTCATGGCAACAATGATGTCATAATGGTCGTCATGGCAACGGTGATGTCATAATGGTCGTCATGGCAACGGTGATGTCATGGCAACGGTGATGTCATATTGGTCTTCATGGCAATGGTGATGTCATAATGGTCGTCATGGCGACGTCATAATGGTCGTCATGGCAACGGTGATGTCATATTGGTCGTCATGGCAATGGTGATGTCATAATGGTCGTCATGGCAACGGTGATGTCATAATGGTCGTCATGGCAACGGTGATGTCATAATGGTCGTCATGGCAACGTCATAATGGTCGTCATGGCAACGTCATAATGGTCGTCATGGCAACGTCATAATGGTCGTCATGGCAACGTCATAATGGTCGTCATGGCAACGGTGATGTCATAATGGTCGTCATGGCAACGGTGATGTCATAATGGTCGTCATGGCAACGGTGATGCCATAATGGTCGTCATGGCAAAGTCATAATGGTCGTCATGGCAGTGGTGATGTCATAATGGTCGTCATGGCAACGGTGATGCCATAATGGTCGTCATGGCAACGGTGATGCCATAATGGTCGTCATGGCAACGGTGATGCCATAATGGTCGTCATGGCAACGGTGATGCCATAATGGTCGTCATGGCAACGGTGATGCCATAATGGTCGTCATGGCAACGGTGATGCCATAATGGTCGTCATGGCAACGGTGATGCCATAATGGTCGTCACGGCAACGGTGATGCCATAATGGTAGTCACGGCAACGGTGATGCCATAATGGTCGTCACGGCAACGGTGATGCCATAATGGTCGTCACGGCAACGGTGATGCCATAATGGTCGTCACGGCAACGGTGATGCCATAATGGTCGTCACGGCAACGGTGATGCCATAATGGTCGTCACGGCAACGGTGATGCCATAATGGTCGTCACGGCAACGGTGATGCCATAATGGTCGTCACGGCAACGGTGATGCCATAATGGTCGTCACGGCAACGGTGATGCCATAATGGTCGTCACGGCAACGGTGATGCCATAATGGTCGTCACGGCAACGGTGATGCCATAATGGTCGTCACGGCAGCGGTGATGCCATAATGGTCGTCACGGCAACGGTGATGCCATAATGGTCGTCACGGCAACGGTGATGCCATAATGGTCGTCACGGCAACGGTGATGCCATAATGGTCGTCACGGCAACGGTGATGCCATAATGGTCGTCACGGCAACGGTGATGCCATAATGGTCGTCATGGCAACGGTGATGTCATAATGGTTGTCATGGCAACATCATAATGGTTGTCATGGCAACATCATAATGGTCGTCATGGCAACGATGATGCCATAATGGTCGTCATGGCGACGTCATATTGGTCGTCATGGCAACGGTGATGTCATAATGGTCGTCATGGCAACGGTGATGTCATAATGGTCGTCATGGCAACGTCATAATGGTCGTCATGGCAACAATGATGTCATAATGGTCGTCATGGCAACAATGATGCCATAATGGTCGTTATGGCGACGTCATATTGGTCGTCATGGCAACGGTGATGTCATCTTGGTCGTCATGGCAACGGTGATGTCATAATGGTCGTCATGGCAACAATGATGGTCGTCATGGCAACGGTGATGCCATTATGGTCGTCATGGCAACGGTGATGCCATTATGGTCGTCATGGCAACGATGATGTCATAATGGTCATCATGGCGACGTCATAATGGTCATCATGGCGACGTCATAATGGTCATCATGGCGACGTCATAATGGTAATCATAGCGACGTCATAATGGTCGTCATGGCAATGGTGATGTCATAATGGTCGTCATGGCAACGTCATAATGGTCGTCATGGCAGCTGTGATGTCATAATGGTCGTCATGGCAACGGTGATGTCATATTGGTCGTCATGGCAACAATGATGTCATAATGGTCGTCATGGCAACGGTGATGTCATAATGGTCGTCATGGCAACGGTGATGTCATGGCAACGGTGATGTCATATTGGTCGTCATGGCAATGGTGATGTCATAATGGTCGTCATGGCGACGTCATAATGGTCGTCATGGCAACGGTGATGTCATATTGGTCGTCATGGCAATGGTGATGTCATAATGGTCGTCATGGCAACGGTGATGTCATATTGGTCGTCATGGCAATGGTGATGTCATAATGGTCGTCATGGCAACGGTGATGCCATAATGGTCGTCACGGCAACGGTGATGCCATAATGGTCGTCACGGCAACGGTGATGCCATAATGGTCGTCACGGCAACGGTGATGCCATAATGGTCGTCACGGCAACGTCATAATGGTCGTCGTGGCAACGGTGATGTCATAATGGTCGTCTTGGCAACAGTGATGCCATAATGGACGTCATGGCAACGTCTTAATGGTCGTCGTGGCAACGGTGATGTCATAATGGTCGTCGTGGCAACGGTGATGTCATAATGGTCGTCGTGGCAACGGTGATGCCATAATGGACGTCGTGGCAACAGTGATGCCATAATGGACGTCATGGCAACGTCATAATGGTCGTCGTGGCAACGGTGATGTCATAATGGTCGTCATGGCAACAATGATGCCATAATGGTCGTTATGGCGACGTCATATTGGTCGTCATGGCAACGGTGATGTCATCTTGGTCGTCATGGCAACGGTGATGTCATAATGGTCGTCATGGCAACAATGATGGTCGTCATGGCAACGGTGATGCCATTATGGTCGTCATGGCAACGGTGATGCCATTATGGTCGTCATGGCAACGATGATGTCATAATGGTCATCATGGCGACGTCATAATGGTCATCATGGCGACGTCATAATGGTCATCATGGCGACGTCATAATGGTAATCATGGCGACGTCATAATGGTCGTCATGGCAATGGTGATGTCATAATGGTCGTCATGGCAACGTCATAATGGTCGTCATGGCAGCGGTGATGTCATAATGGTCGTCATGGCAACGGTGATGTCATATTGGTCGTCATGGCAACAATGATGTCATAATGGTCGTCATGGCAACGGTGATGTCATAATGGTCGTCATGGCAACGGTGATGTCATGGCAACGGTGATGTCATATTGGTCGTCATGGCAATGGTGATGTCATAATGGTCGTCATGGCGACGTCATAATGGTCGTCATGGCAACGGTGATGTCATATTGGTCGTCATGGCAATGGTGATGTCATAATGGTCGTCATGGCAACGGTGATGTCATATTGGTCGTCATGGCAATGGTGATGTCATAATGGTCGTCATGGCAACGGTGATGCCATAATGGTCGTCACGGCAACGGTGATGCCATAATGGTCGTCACGGCAACGGTGATGCCATAATGGTCGTCACGGCAACGGTGATGCCATAATGGTCGTCACGGCAACGTCATAATGGTCGTCGTGGCAACGGTGATGTCATAATGGTCGTCTTGGCAACAGTGATGCCATAATGGACGTCATGGCAACGTCTTAATGGTCGTCGTGGCAACGGTGATGTCATAATGGTCGTCGTGGCAACGGTGATGTCATAATGGTCGTCGTGGCAACGGTGATGCCATAATGGACGTCGTGGCAACAGTGATGCCATAATGGACGTCATGGCAACGTCATAATGGTCGTCGTGGCAACGGTGATGTCATAATGGTCGCCGTGGCAACGATGATGCCATAATGGTCGCCGTGGCAACGATGATGTCATAATGGTCGTCGTGGCAACAGTGATGTCATAATGGACGTCATGGCAACGTCATAATGGTCGTCATGGCAACGGTGATGCCATAATGGTCGTCATGGCAACGGTGATGTCATAATGGTTGTCATGGCAACATCATAATGGTCGTCATGGCAACGATGATGCCATAATGGTCGTCATGGCGACGTCATATTGGTCGTCATGGCAACGGTGATGTCATAATGGTCGTCATGGCAACGGTGATGTCATAATGGTCGTCATGGCAACGTCATAATGGTCGTCATGGCAACAATGATGTCATAATGGTCGTCATGGCAACAATGATGCCATAATGGTCGTCATGGCGACGTCATATTGGTCGTCATGGCAACGGTGATGTCATCTTGGTCGTCATGGCAACGGTGATGTCATAATGGTCGTCATGGCAACAATGATGGTCGTCATGGCAACGGTGATGCCATTATGGTCGTCATGGCAACGGTGATGCCATTATGGTCGTCATGGGAACGATGATGTCATAATGGTCATCATGGCGACGTCATAATGGTCATCATGGCGACGTCATAATGGTCATCATGGCGACGTCATAATGGTCATCATGGCGACGTCATAATGGTAATCATGGCGACGTCATAATGGTCGTCATGGCAATGGTGATGTCATAATGGTCGTCATGGCAACGTCATAATGGTCGTCATGGCAGCGGTGATGTCATAATGGTCGTCATGGCAACGGTGATGTCATATTGGTCGTCATGGCAACAATGATGTCATAATGGTCGTCATGGCAACGGTGATGTCATAATGGTCGTCATGGCAACGGTGATGTCATGGCAACGGTGATGTCATATTGGTCGTCATGGCAATGGTGATGTCATAATGGTCGTCATGGCGACGTCATAATGGTCGTCATGGCAACGGTGATGTCATATTGGTCGTCATGGCAATGGTGATGTCATAATGGTCGTCATGGCAACGGTGATGTCATAATGGTCGTCATGGCAACGGTGATGTCATAATGGTCGTCATGGCAACGTCATAATGGTCGTCATGGCAACGTCATAATGGTCGTCATGGCAACGTCATAATGGTCGTCATGGCAACGTCATAATGGTCGTCATGGCAACGGTGATGTCATAATGGTCGTCATGGCAACGGTGATGTCATAATGGTCGTCATGGCAACGGTGATGCCATAATGGTCGTCATGGCAAAGTCATAATGGTCGTCATGGCAGTGGTGATGTCATAATGGTCGTCATGGCAACGGTGATGCCATAATGGTCGTCATGGCAACGGTGATGCCATAGTGGTCGTCATGGCAACGGTGATGCCATAATGGTCGTCATGGCAACGGTGATGCCATAATGGTCGTCATGGCAACGGTGATGCCATAATGGTCGTCATGGCAACGGTGATGCCATAATGGTCGTCATGGCAACGGTGATGCCATAATGGTCGTCACGGCAACGGTGATGCCATAATGGTAGTCACGGCAACGGTGATGCCATAATGGTCGTCACGGCAACGGTGATGCCATAATGGTCGTCACGGCAACGGTGATGCCATAATGGTCGTCACGGCAACGGTGATGCCATAATGGTCGTCACGGCAACGGTGATGCCATAATGGTCGTCACGGCAACGGTGATGCCATAATGGTCGTCACGGCAACGGTGATGCCATAATGGTCGTCACGGCAACGGTGATGCCATAATGGTCGTCACGGCAACGGTGATGCCATAATGGTCGTCACGGCAACGGTGATGCCATAATGGTCGTCACGGCAACGGTGATGCCATAATGGTCGTCACGGCAACGGTGATGCCATAATGGTCGTCACGGCAGCGGTGATGCCATAATGGTCGTCACGGCAACGGTGATGCCATAATGGTCGTCACGGCAACGGTGATGCCATAATGGTCGTCACGGCAACGGTGATGCCATAATGGTCGTCACGGCAACGGTGATGCCATAATGGTCGTCACTGCAACGGTGATGCCATAATGGTCGTCACGGCAACGTCATAATGGTCGTCGTGGCAACGGTGATGTCATAATGGTCGTCGTGGCAACAGTGATGCCATAATGGACGTCATGGCAACGTCATAATGGTCGTCGTGGCAACGGTGATGTCATAATGGTCGTCGTGGCAACGGTGATGTCATAATGGTCGTCGTGGCAACGGTGATGCCATAATGGACGTCGTGGCAACAGTGATGCCATAATGGACGTCATGGCAACGTCATAATGGTCGTCGTGGCAACGGTGATGTCATAATGGTCGCCGTGGCAACGATGATGCCATAATGGTCGCCGTGGCAACGATGATGTCATAATCTTCGTCGTGGCAACAGTGATGTCATAATGGACGTCATGGCAACGGTGATGCCATAATGGTCGTCATGGCAACGGTGATGTCATAATGGTTGTCATGGCAACATCATAATGGTCGTCATGGCAACGATGATGCCATAATGGTCGTCATGGCGACGTCATATTGGTCGTCATGGCAACGGTGATGTCATAATGGTCGTCATGGCAACGGTGATGTCATAATGGTCGTCATGGCAACGGTGATGTCATAATGGTCGTCATGGCAACGTCATAATGGTCGTCATGGCAACGGTGATGTCATAATGGTCGTCATGGCAACGTTATAATGGTCGTCATGGCAACGGTGATGTCATAATGGTCGTCATGGCAACAATGATGTCATAATGGTCGTCATGGCAACAATGATGTCATAATGGTCGTCATGGCAACAATGATGCCATAATGGTCGTCATGGCGACGTCATATTGGTCGTCATGGCAACGGTGATGTCATCTTGGTCGTCATGGCAACGGTGATGTCATAATGGTCGTCATGGAACAATGATGGTCGTCATGGCAACGGTGATGCCATTATGGTCGTCATGGCAACGGTGATGCCATTATGGTCGTCATGGCAACGATGATGTCATAATGGTCATCATGGCGACGTCATAATGGTCATCATGGCGACGTAATAATGGTCATCATGGCGACGTCATAATGGTCATCATGGCGACGTCATAATGGTAATCATGGCGACGTCATAATGGTCGTCATGGCAATGGTGATGTCATAATGGTCGTCATGGCAACGTCATAATGGTCGTCATGGCAGCGGTGATGTCATAATGGTCGTCATGGCAACGGTGATGTCATATTGGTCGTCATGGCAACAATGATGTCATAATGGTCGTCATGGCAACGATGATGCCATAATGGTCGTCATGGCGACGTCATAATGGTCGTCATGGCAATGGTGATGTCATAATGGTCATCATGGCAACGGTGATGCCATAATGGACGTCATGGCAACGTCATAATGGTCGTCATGGCAACGGTGATGTCATAATGGTCGTCATGGCAACGGTGATGTCATAATGGTCGTCATGGCAACGGTGATGTCATGGCAACGGTGATGTCATATTGGTCGTCATGGCAATGGTGATGTCATAATGGTCGTCATGGCGACGTCATAATGGTCGTCATGGCAACGGTGATGTCATATTGGTCGTCATGGCAATGGTGATGTCATAATGGTCATCATGGCAACGGTGATGTCATAATGGTCGTCATGGCAACGGTGATGTCATAATGGTCGTCATGGCAACGTCATAATGGTCGTCATGGCAACGTCATAATGGTCGTCATGGCAACGTCATAATGGTCGTCATGGCAACGGTGATGTCATAATGGTCGTCATGGCAACGGTGATGTCATAATGGTCGTCATGGCAACGGTGATGTCATAATGGTCGTCATGGCAACGGTGATGCCATAATGGTCGTCATGGCGAAGTCATAATGGTCGTCATGGCAGTGGTGATGTCATAATGGTCGTCATGGCAGTGGTGATGCCATAATGGTCGTCATGGCAACGGTGATGTCATAATGGTCGTCATGGCAACGGTGATGCCATAATGGTCGTCATGGCAACGGTGATGCCATAATGGTCGTCACGGCAACGGTGATGCCATAATGGTCGTCACGGCAACGGTGATGCCATAATGGTCGTCACGGCAACGGTGATGCCATAATGGTCGTCACGGCAACGGTGATGCCATAATGGTCGTCACGGCAACGGTGATGCCATAATGGTCGTCACGGCAACGGTGATGCCATAATGGTCGTCACGGCAACGGTGATGCCATAATGGTCGTCACGGCAACGGTGATGCCATAATGGTCGTCACGGCAACGTCATAATGGTCGTCGTGGCAACGGTGATGTCATAATGGTCGTCTTGGCAACAGTGATGCCATAATGGACGTCATGGCAACGTCTTAATGGTCGTCGTGGCAACGGTGATGTCATAATGGTCGTCGTGGCAACGGTGATGTCATAATGGTCGTCGTGGCAACGGTGATGCCATAATGGACGTCGTGGCAACAGTGATGCCATAATGGACGTCATGGCAACGTCATAATGGTCGTCGTGGCAACGGTGATGTCATAATGGTCGCCGTGGCAACGATGATGCCATAATGGTCGCCGTGGCAACGATGATGTCATAATGGTCGTCGTGGCAACAGTGATGTCATAATGGACGTCATGGCAACGTCATAATGGTCGTCATGGCAACGGTGATGCCATAATGGTCGTCATGGCAACGGTGATGTCATAATGGTTGTCATGGCAACATCATAATGGTCGTCATGGCAACGATGATGCCATAATGGTCGTCATGGCGACGTCATATTGGTCGTCATGGCAACGGTGATGTCATAATGGTCGTCATGGCAACGGTGATGTCATAATGGTCGTCATGGCAACGTCATAATGGTCGTCATGGCAACAATGATGTCATAATGGTCGTCATGGCAACAATGATGCCATAATGGTCGTTATGGCGACGTCATATTGGTCGTCATGGCAACGGTGATGTCATCTTGGTCGTCATGGCAACGGTGATGTCATAATGGTCGTCATGGCAACAATGATGGTCGTCATGGCAACGGTGATGCCATTATGGTCGTCATGGCAACGGTGATGCCATTATGGTCGTCATGGCAACGATGATGTCATAATGGTCATCATGGCGACGTAATAATGGTCATCATGGCGACGTCATAATGGTCATCATGGCGACGTCATAATGGTAATCATGGCGACGTCATAATGGTCGTCATGGCAATGGTGATGTCATAATGGTCGTCATGGCAACGTCATAATGGTCGTCATGGCAGCGGTGATGTCATAATGGTCGTCATGGCAACGGTGATGTCATATTGGTCGTCATGGCAGCAATGATGTCATAATGGTCGTCATGGCAACAATGATGCCATAATGGTCGTCATGGCGACGTCATATTGGTCGTCATGGCAACGGTGATGTCATCTTGGTCGTCATGGCAACGGTGATGTCATAATGGTCGTCATGGAACAATGATGGTCGTCATGGCAACGGTGATGCCATTATGGTCGTCATGGCAACGGTGATGCCATTATGGTCGTCATGGCAACGATGATGTCATAATGGTCATCATGGCGACGTCATAATGGTCATCATGGCGACGTCATAATGGTCATCATGGCGACGTCATAATGGTCATCATGGCGACGTCATAATGGTAATCATGGCGACGTCATAATGGTCGTCATGGCAATGGTGATGTCATAATGGTCGTCATGGCAACGTCATAATGGTCGTCATGGCAGCGGTGATGTCATAATGGTCGTCATGGCAACGGTGATGTCATATTGGTCGTCATGGCAACAATGATGTCATAATGGTCGTCATGGCAACGATGATGCCATAATGGTCGTCATGGCGACGTCATAATGGTCGTCATGGCAATGGTGATGTCATAATGGTCATCATGGCAACGGTGATGCCATAATGGACGTCATGGCAACGTCATAATGGTCGTCATGGCAACGGTGATGTCATAATGGTCGTCATGGCAACGGTGATGTCATAATGGTCGTCATGGCAACGGTGATGTCATGGCAACGGTGATGTCATATTGGTCGTCATGGCAATGGTGATGTCATAATGGTCGTCATGGCGACGTCATAATGGTCGTCATGGCAACGGTGATGTCATATTGGTCGTCATGGCAATGATGATGTCATAATGGTCGTCATGGCAACGGTGATGTCATAATGGTCGTCATGGCAACGGTGATGTCATAATGGTCGTCATGGCAACGGTGATGTCATAATGGTCGTCATGGCAACGTCATAATGGTCGTCATGGCAACGTCATAATGGTCGTCATGGCAACGTCATAATGGTCGTCATGGCAACGGTGATGTCATAATGGTCGTCATGGCAACGGTGATGTCATAATGGTTGTCATGGCAACGGTGATGTCATAATGGTCGTCATGGCAACGGTGATGCCATAATGGTCGTCATGGCGAAGTCATAATGGTCGTCATGGCAGTGGTGATGTCATAATGGTCGTCATGGCAGTGGTGATGCCATAATGGTCGTCATGGCAACGGTGATGCCATAATGGTCGTCATGGCAACGGTGATGCCATAATGGTCGTCATGGCAACGGTGATGCCATAATGGTCGTCATGGCAACGGTGATGCCATAATGGTTGTCACGGCAACGGTGATGCCATAATGGTCATCATGGCAACGGTGATGCCATAATGGTCGTCACGGCAACGGTGATGCCATAATGGTCGTCACGGCAACGGTGATGCCATAATGGTCGTCACGGCAACGGTGATGCCATAATGGTCGTCACGGCAACGGTGATGCCATAATGGTCGTCACGGCAACGGTGATGCCATAATGGTCGTCACGGCAACGGTGATGCCATAATGGTCGTCACGGCAACGGTGATGCCATAATGGTCGTCACGGCAACGGTGATGCCATAATGGTCGTCACGGCAACGGTGATGCCATAATGGTCGTCACGGCAACGGTGATGCCATAATGGTCGTCACGGCAACGGTGATGCCATAATGGTCGTCACGGCAACGGTGATGCCATAATGGTCGTCACGGCAACGTCATAATGGTCGTCGTGGCAACGGTGATGTCATAATGGTCGTCGTGGCAACGGTGATGTCATAATGGTCGTCGTGGCAACGGTGATGCCATAATGGACGTCGTGGCAACAGTGATGCCATAATGGACGTCATGGCAACGTCATAATGGTCGTCGTGGCAACGGTGATGTCATAATGGTCGCCGTGGCAACGATGATGCCATAATGGTCGCCGTGGCAACGATGATGTCATAATGGTCGTCGTGGCAACAGTGATGTCATAATGGACGTCATGGCAACGTCATAATGGTCGTCATGGCAACGGTGATGCCATAATGGTCGTCATGGCAACGGTGATGTCATAATGGTTGTCATGGCAACATCATAATGGTCGTCATGGCAACGATGATGCCATAATGGTCGTCATGGCGACGTCATATTGGTCGTCATGGCAACGGTGATGTCATAATGGTCGTCATGGCAACGGTGATGTCATAATGGTCGTCATGGCAACGTCATAATGGTCGTCATGGTAACAATGATGTCATAATGGTCGTCATGGCAACAATGATGCCATAATGGTCGTTATGGCGACGTCATATTGGTCGTCATGGCAACGGTGATGTCATCTTGGTCGTCATGGCAACGGTGATGTCATAATGGTCGTCATGGCAACAATGATGGTCGTCATGGCAACGGTGATGCCATTATGGTCGTCATGGCAACGGTGATGCCATTATGGTCGTCATGGCAACGATGATGTCATAATGGTCATCATGGCGACGTCATAATGGTCATCATGGCGACGTCATAATGGTCATCATGGCGACGTCATAATGGTAATCATGGCGACGTCATAATGGTCGTCATGGCAATGGTGATGTCATAATGGTCGTCATGGCAACGTCATAATGGTCGTCATGGCAGCGGTGATGTCATAATGGTCGTCATGGCAACGGTGATGTCATATTGGTCGTCATGGCAACAATGATGTCATAATGGTCGTCATGGCAACGGTGATGTCATAATGGTCGTCATGGCAACGGTGATGTCATGGCAACGGTGATGTCATATTGGTCGTCATGGCAATGGTGATGTCATAATGGTCGTCATGGCGACGTCATAATGGTCGTCATGGCAACGGTGATGTCATATTGGTCGTCATGGCAATGGTGATGTCATAATGGTCGTCATGGCATCGGTGATGTCATAATGGTCGTCATGGCAACGGTGATGTCATAATGGTCGTCATGGCAACGTCATAATGGTCGTCATGGCAACGTCATAATGGTAGTCATGGCAACGTCATAATGGTCGTCATGGCAACGTCATAATGGTCGTCATGGCAACGGTGATGTCATAATGGTCGTCATGGCAACGGTGATGTCATAATGGTCGTCATGGCAACGGTGATGTCATCATGGTCGTCATGGCAACGGTGATGCCATAATGGTCGTCATGGCAAAGTCATAATGGTCGTCATGGCAGAGGTGATGTCATAATGGTCGTCATGGCAACGGTGATGCCATAATGGTCGTCATGGCAACGGTGATGCCAAAATGGTCGTCATGGCAACGGTGATGCCATAATGGTCGTCATGGCAACGGTGATGCCATAATGGTCGTCATGGCAACGGTGATGCCATAATGGTCGTCATGGCAACGGTGATGCCATAATGGTCGTCATGGCAACGGTGATGCCATAATGGTCGTCATGGCAACGGTGATGCCATAATGGTCGTCATGGCAACGGTGATGCCATAATGGTAGTCATGGCAACGGTGATGCCATAATGGTCGTCACGGCAACGGTGATGCCATAATGGTCGTCACGGCAACGGTGATGCCATAATGGTCGTCACGGCAACGGTGATGCCATAATGGTCGTCACGGCAACGGTGATGCCATAATGGTCGTCACGGCAACGGTGATGCCATAATGGTCGTCACGGCAACGGTGATGCCATAATGGTCGTCACGGCAACGGTGATGCCATAATGGTCGTCACGGCAACGGTGATGCCATAATGGTCGTCACGGCAACGGTGATGCCATAATGGTCGTCACGGCAACGGTGATGCCATAATGGTCGTCACGGCAACGGTGATGCCATAATGGTCGTCACGGCAACGGTGATGCCATAATGGTCGTCACGGCAACGGTGATGCCATAATGGTCGTCACGGCAGCGGTGATGCCATAATGGTCGTCACGGCAACGGTGATGCCATAATGGTCGTCACGGCAACGGTGATGCCATAATGGTCGTCACGGCAACGGTGATGCCATAATGGTCGTCACGGCAACGGTGATGCCATAATGGTCGTCACTGCAACGGTGATGCCATAATGGTCGTCACGGCAACGTCATAATGGTCGTCGTGGCAACGGTGATGTCATAATGGTCGTCGTGGCAACAGTGATGCCATAATGGACGTCATGGCAACGTCATAATGGTCGTCGTGGCAACGGTGATGTCATAATGGTCGTCGTGGCAACGGTGATGTCATAATGGTCGTCGTGGCAACGGTGATGCCATAATGGACGTCGTGGCAACAGTGATGCCATAATGGACGTCATGGCAACGTCATAATGGTCGTCGTGGCAACGGTGATGTCATAATGGTCGCCGTGGCAACGATGATGTCATAATGGTCGTCGTGGCAACAGTGATGTCATAATGGACGTCATGGCAACGGTGATGCCATAATGGTCGTCATGGCAACGGTGATGTCATAATGGTTGTCACGGCAACATCATAATGGTCGTCATGGCAACGATGATGCCATAATGGTCGTCATGGCGACGTCATATTGGTCGTCATGGCAACGGTGATGTCATAATGGTCGTCATGGCAACGGTGATGTCATAATGGTCGTCATGGCAACGGTGATGTCATAATGGTCGTCATGGCAACGTCATAATGGTCGTCGTGGCAACGGTGATGTCATAATGGTCGCCGTGGCAACGATGATGCCATAATGGTCGCCGTGGCAACGATGATGTCATAATGGTCGTCGTGGCAACAGTGATGTCATAATGGACGTCATGGCAACGTCATAATGGTCGTCATGGCAACGGTGATGCCATAATGGTCGTCATGGCAACGGTGATGTCATAATGGTTGTCATGGCAACATCATAATGGTCGTCATGGCAACGATGATGCCATAATGGTCGTCATGGCGACGTCATATTGGTCGTCATGGCAACGGTGATGTCATAATGGTCGTCATGGCAACGGTGATGTCATAATGGTCGTCATGGCAACGTCATAATGGTCGTCATGGCAACAATGATGTCATAATGGTCGTCATGGCAACAATGATGCCATAATGGTCGTCATGGCGACGTCATATTGGTCGTCATGGCAACGGTGATGTCATCTTGGTCGTCATGGCAACGGTGATGTCATAATGGTCGTCATGGCAACAATGATGGTCGTCATGGCAACGGTGATGCCATTATGGTCGTCATGGCAACGGTGATGCCATTATGGTCGTCATGGCAACGATGATGTCATAATGGTCATCATGGCGACGTCATAATGGTCATCATGGCGACGTCATAATGGTCATCATGGCGACGTCATAATGGTCATCATGGCGACGTCATAATGGTCATCATGGCGACGTCATAATGGTCGTCATGGCAATGGTGATGTCATAATGGTCGTCATGGCAACGTCATAATGGTCGTCATGGCAGCGGTGATGTCATAATGGTCGTCATGGCAACGGTGATGTCATATTGGTCGTCATGGCAACAATGATGTCATAATGGTCGTCATGGCAACGGTGATGTCATAATGGTCGTCATGGCAACGGTGATGTCATGGCAACGGTGATGTCATATTGGTCGTCATGGCAATGGTGATGTCATAATGGTCGTCATGGCGACGTCATAATGGTCGTCATGGCAACGGTGATGTCATATTGGTCGTCATGGCAATGGTGATGTCATAATGGTCGTCATGGCAACGGTGATGTCATAATGGTCGTCATGGCAACGGTGATGTCATAATGGTCGTCATGGCAACGTCATAATGGTCGTCATGGCAACGTCATAATGGTCGTCATGGCAACGTCATAATGGTCGTCATGGCAACGTCATAATGATCGTCATGGCAACGGTGATGTCATAATGGTCGTCATGGCAACGGTGATGTCATAATGGTCGTCATGGCAACGGTGATGTCATAATGGTCGTCATGGCAACGGTGATGCCATAATGGTCGTCATGGCAAAGTCATAATGGTCGTCATGGCAGTGGTGATGTCATAATGGTCGTCATGGCAACGGTGATGCCATAATGGTCGTCATAGCAACGGTGATGCCATAATGGTCGTCATGGCAACGGTGATGCCATAATGGTCGTCATGGCAACGGTGATGCCATAATGGTCGTCATGGCAACGGTGATGCCATAATGGTCGTCATGGCAACGGTGATGCCATAATGGTCGTCATGGCAACGGTGATGCCATAATGGTCGTCATGGCAACGGTGATGCCATAATGGTCGTCACTGCAACGGTGATGCCATAATGGTCGTCACGGCAACGGTGATGCCATAATGGTCGTCACGGCAACGGTGATGCCATAATGGTCGTCACTGCAACGGTGATGCCATAATGGTCGTCACGGCAACGTCATAATGGTCGTCGTGGCAACGGTGATGTCATAATGGTCGTCGTGGCAACAGTGATGCCATAATGGACGTCATGGCAACGTCATAATGGTCGTCGTGGCAACGGTGATGTCATAATGGTCGTCGTGGCAACGGTGATGTCATAATGGTCGTCGTGGCAACGGTGATGCCATAATGGACGTCGTGGCAACAGTGATGCCATAATGGACGTCATGGCAACGTCATAATGGTCGTCGTGGCAACGGTCATGTCATAATGGTCGCCGTGGCAACGATGATGCCATAATGGTCGCCGTGGCAACGATGATGTCATAATGGTCGTCGTGGCAACAGTGATGTCATAATGGACGTCATGGCAACGGTGATGCCATAATGGTCGTCATGGCAACGGTGATGTCATAATGGTTGTCATGGCAACATCATAATGGTCGTCATGGCAACGATGATGCCATAATGGTCGTCATGGCGACGTCATATTGGTCGTCATGGCAACGGTGATGTCATAATGGTCGTCATGGCAACGGTGATGTCATAATGGTCGTCATGGCAACGGTGATGTCATAATGGTCGTCATGGCAACGTCATAATGGTCGTCATGGCAACGGTGATGTCATAATGGTCGCCATGGCAACGTTATAATGGTCGTCATGGCAACGGTGATGTCATAATGGTCGTCATGGCAACAATGATGTCATAATGGTCGTCATGGCAACAATGATGTCATAGTGGTCGTCATGGCAACAATGATGCCATAATGGTCGTCATGGCGACGTCATATTGGTCGTCATGGCAACGGTGATGTCATCTTGGTCGTCATGGCAACGGTGATGTCATAATGGTCGTCATGGCAACAATAATGGTCGTCATGGCAACGGTGATGCCATTATGGTCGTCATGGCAACGGTGATGCCATTATGGTCATCATGGCAACGATGATGTCATAATGGTCATCATGGCGACGTCATAATGGTCATCATGGCGACGTCATAATGGTCATCATGGCGACAACATAATGGTCATCATGGCGACGTCATAATGGTAATCATGGCGACGTCATAATGGTCGTCATGGCAATGGTGATGTCATAATGGTCGTCATGGCAACGTCATAATGGTCGTCATGGCTGCGGTGATGTCATAATGGTCGTCATGGCAACGGTGATGTCATATTGGTCGTCATGGCAACAATGATGTCATAATGGTCGTCATGGCAACGATGATGCCATAATGGTCGTCATGGCGACGTCATAATGGTCGTCATGGCAATGGTGATGTCATAATGGTCGTCATGGCAACGGTGATGCCATAATGGACGTCATGGCAACGTCATAATGGTCGTCATGGCAACGGTGATGTCATAATGGTCGTCATGGCAACGGTGATGTCATAATGGTCGTCATGGCAACGGTGATGTCATGGCAACGGTGATGTCATATTGGTCGTCATGGCAATGGTGATGTCATAATGGTCGTCATGGCGACGTCATAATGGTCGTCATGGCAACGGTGATGTCATATTGGTCGTCATGGCAATGGTGATGTCATAATGGTCGTCATGGCAACGGTGATGTCATAATGGTCGTCATGGCAACGGTGATGTCATAATGGTCGTCATGGCAACGTCATAATGGTCGTCATGGCAACGTCATAATGGTCGTCATGGCAACGTCATAATGGTCGTCATGGCAACGGTGATGTCATAATGTTCGTCATGGCAACGGTGATGTCATAATGGTCGTCATGGCAACGGTGATGTCATAATGGTCGTCATGGCAACGGTGATGCCATAATGGTCGTCATGGCGAAGTCATAATGGTCGTCATGGCAGTGGTGATGTCATAATGGTCGTCATGGCAGTGGTGATGCCATAATGGTCGTCATGGCAACGGTGATGCCATAATGGTCGTCATGGCAACGGTGATGCCATAATGGACGTCATGGCAACGTCATAATGGTCGTCGTGGCAACGATGATGCCATAATGGTCGCCGTGGCAACGATGATGTCATAATGGTCGTCGTGGCAACAGTGATGTCATAATGGACGTCATGGCAACGTCATAATGGTCGTCATGGCAACGGTGATGCCATAATGGTCGTCATGGCAACGGTGATGTCATAATGGTTGTCATGGCAACATCATAATGGTCGTCATGGCAACGATGATGCCATAATGGTCGTCATGGCGACGTCATATTGGTCGTCATGGCAACGGTGATGTCATAATGGTCGTCATGGCAACGGTGATGTCATAATGGTCGTCATGGCAACGTCATAATGGTCGTCATGGTAACAATGATGTCATAATGGTCGTCATGGCAACAATGATGCCATAATGGTCGTTATGGCGACGTCATATTGGTCGTCATGGCAACGGTGATGTCATCTTGGTCGTCATGGCAACGGTGATGTCATAATGGTCGTCATGGCAACAATGATGGTCGTCATGGCAACGGTGATGCCATTATGGTCGTCATGGCAACGGTGATGCCATTATGGTCGTCATGGCAACGATGATGTCATAATGGTCATCATGGCGACGTCATAATGGTCATCATGGCGACGTCATAATGGTCATCATGGCGACGTCATAATGGTAATCATGGCGACGTCATAATGGTCGTCATGGCAATGGTGATGTCATAATGGTCGTCATGGCAACGTCATAATGGTCGTCATGGCAGCGGTGATGTCATAATGGTCGTCATGGCAACGGTGATGTCATATTGGTCGTCATGGCAACAATGATGTCATAATGGTCGTCATGGCAACGGTGATGTCATAATGGTCGTCATGGCAACGGTGATGTCATGGCAACGGTGATGTCATATTGGTCGTCATGGCAATGGTGATGTCATAATGGTCGTCATGGCGACGTCATAATGGTCGTCATGGCAACGGTGATGTCATATTGGTCGTCATGGCAATGGTGATGTCATAATGGTCGTCATGGCATCGGTGATGTCATAATGGTCGTCATGGCAACGGTGATGTCATAATGGTCGTCATGGCAACGTCATAATGGTCGTCATGGCAACGTCATAATGGTAGTCATGGCAACGTCATAATGGTCGTCATGGCAACGTCATAATGGTCGTCATGGCAACGGTGATGTCATAATGGTCGTCATGGCAACGGTGATGTCATAATGGTCGTCATGGCAACGGTGATGTCATCATGGTCGTCATGGCAACGGTGATGCCATAATGGTCGTCATGGCAAAGTCATAATGGTCGTCATGGCAGAGGTGATGTCATAATGGTCGTCATGGCAACGGTGATGCCATAATGGTCGTCATGGCAACGGTGATGCCAAAATGGTCGTCATGGCAACGGTGATGCCATAATGGTCGTCATGGCAACGGTGATGCCATAATGGTCGTCATGGCAACGGTGATGCCATAATGGTCGTCATGGCAACGGTGATGCCATAATGGTCGTCATGGCAACGGTGATGCCATAATGGTCGTCATGGCAACGGTGATGCCATAATGGTCGTCATGGCAACGGTGATGCCATAATGGTAGTCATGGCAACGGTGATGCCATAATGGTCGTCACGGCAACGGTGATGCCATAATGGTCGTCACGGCAACGGTGATGCCATAATGGTCGTCACGGCAACGGTGATGCCATAATGGTCGTCACGGCAACGGTGATGCCATAATGGTCGTCACGGCAACGGTGATGCCATAATGGTCGTCACGGCAACGGTGATGCCATAATGGTCGTCACGGCAACGGTGATGCCATAATGGTCGTCACGGCAACGGTGATGCCATAATGGTCGTCACGGCAACGGTGATGCCATAATGGTCGTCACGGCAACGGTGATGCCATAATGGTCGTCACGGCAACGGTGATGCCATAATGGTCGTCACGGCAACGGTGATGCCATAATGGTCGTCACGGCAACGGTGATGCCATAATGGTCGTCACGGCAGCGGTGATGCCATAATGGTCGTCACGGCAACGGTGATGCCATAATGGTCGTCACGGCAACGGTGATGCCATAATGGTCGTCACGGCAACGGTGATGCCATAATGGTCGTCACGGCAACGGTGATGCCATAATGGTCGTCACTGCAACGGTGATGCCATAATGGTCGTCACGGCAACGTCATAATGGTCGTCGTGGCAACGGTGATGTCATAATGGTCGTCGTGGCAACAGTGATGCCATAATGGACGTCATGGCAACGTCATAATGGTCGTCGTGGCAACGGTGATGTCATAATGGTCGTCGTGGCAACGGTGATGTCATAATGGTCGTCGTGGCAACGGTGATGCCATAATGGACGTCGTGGCAACAGTGATGCCATAATGGACGTCATGGCAACGTCATAATGGTCGTCGTGGCAACGGTGATGTCATAATGGTCGCCGTGGCAACGATGATGTCATAATGGTCGTCGTGGCAACAGTGATGTCATAATGGACGTCATGGCAACGGTGATGCCATAATGGTCGTCATGGCAACGGTGATGTCATAATGGTTGTCACGGCAACATCATAATGGTCGTCATGGCAACGATGATGCCATAATGGTCGTCATGGCGACGTCATATTGGTCGTCATGGCAACGGTGATGTCATAATGGTCGTCATGGCAACGGTGATGTCATAATGGTCGTCATGGCAACGGTGATGTCATAATGGTCGTCATGGCAACGTCATAATGGTCGTCGTGGCAACGGTGATGTCATAATGGTCGCCGTGGCAACGATGATGCCATAATGGTCGCCGTGGCAACGATGATGTCATAATGGTCGTCGTGGCAACAGTGATGTCATAATGGACGTCATGGCAACGTCATAATGGTCGTCATGGCAACGGTGATGCCATAATGGTCGTCATGGCAACGGTGATGTCATAATGGTTGTCATGGCAACATCATAATGGTCGTCATGGCAACGATGATGCCATAATGGTCGTCATGGCGACGTCATATTGGTCGTCATGGCAACGGTGATGTCATAATGGTCGTCATGGCAACGGTGATGTCATAATGGTCGTCATGGCAACGTCATAATGGTCGTCATGGCAACAATGATGTCATAATGGTCGTCATGGCAACAATGATGCCATAATGGTCGTCATGGCGACGTCATATTGGTCGTCATGGCAACGGTGATGTCATCTTGGTCGTCATGGCAACGGTGATGTCATAATGGTCGTCATGGCAACAATGATGGTCGTCATGGCAACGGTGATGCCATTATGGTCGTCATGGCAACGGTGATGCCATTATGGTCGTCATGGCAACGATGATGTCATAATGGTCATCATGGCGACGTCATAATGGTCATCATGGCGACGTCATAATGGTCATCATGGCGACGTCATAATGGTCATCATGGCGACGTCATAATGGTCATCATGGCGACGTCATAATGGTCGTCATGGCAATGGTGATGTCATAATGGTCGTCATGGCAACGTCATAATGGTCGTCATGGCAGCGGTGATGTCATAATGGTCGTCATGGCAACGGTGATGTCATATTGGTCGTCATGGCAACAATGATGTCATAATGGTCGTCATGGCAACGGTGATGTCATAATGGTCGTCATGGCAACGGTGATGTCATGGCAACGGTGATGTCATATTGGTCGTCATGGCAATGGTGATGTCATAATGGTCGTCATGGCGACGTCATAATGGTCGTCATGGCAACGGTGATGTCATATTGGTCGTCATGGCAATGGTGATGTCATAATGGTCGTCATGGCAACGGTGATGTCATAATGGTCGTCATGGCAACGGTGATGTCATAATGGTCGTCATGGCAACGTCATAATGGTCGTCATGGCAACGTCATAATGGTCGTCATGGCAACGTCATAATGGTCGTCATGGCAACGTCATAATGATCGTCATGGCAACGGTGATGTCATAATGGTCGTCATGGCAACGGTGATGTCATAATGGTCGTCATGGCAACGGTGATGTCATAATGGTCGTCATGGCAACGGTGATGCCATAATGGTCGTCATGGCAAAGTCATAATGGTCGTCATGGCAGTGGTGATGTCATAATGGTCGTCATGGCAACGGTGATGCCATAATGGTCGTCATAGCAACGGTGATGCCATAATGGTCGTCATGGCAACGGTGATGCCATAATGGTCGTCATGGCAACGGTGATGCCATAATGGTCGTCATGGCAACGGTGATGCCATAATGGTCGTCATGGCAACGGTGATGCCATAATGGTCGTCATGGCAACGGTGATGCCATAATGGTCGTCATGGCAACGGTGATGCCATAATGGTCGTCACTGCAACGGTGATGCCATAATGGTCGTCACGGCAACGGTGATGCCATAATGGTCGTCACGGCAACGGTGATGCCATAATGGTCGTCACTGCAACGGTGATGCCATAATGGTCGTCACGGCAACGTCATAATGGTCGTCGTGGCAACGGTGATGTCATAATGGTCGTCGTGGCAACAGTGATGCCATAATGGACGTCATGGCAACGTCATAATGGTCGTCGTGGCAACGGTGATGTCATAATGGTCGTCGTGGCAACGGTGATGTCATAATGGTCGTCGTGGCAACGGTGATGCCATAATGGACGTCGTGGCAACAGTGATGCCATAATGGACGTCATGGCAACGTCATAATGGTCGTCGTGGCAACGGTCATGTCATAATGGTCGCCGTGGCAACGATGATGCCATAATGGTCGCCGTGGCAACGATGATGTCATAATGGTCGTCGTGGCAACAGTGATGTCATAATGGACGTCATGGCAACGGTGATGCCATAATGGTCGTCATGGCAACGGTGATGTCATAATGGTTGTCATGGCAACATCATAATGGTCGTCATGGCAACGATGATGCCATAATGGTCGTCATGGCGACGTCATATTGGTCGTCATGGCAACGGTGATGTCATAATGGTCGTCATGGCAACGGTGATGTCATAATGGTCGTCATGGCAACGGTGATGTCATAATGGTCGTCATGGCAACGTCATAATGGTCGTCATGGCAACGGTGATGTCATAATGGTCGCCATGGCAACGTTATAATGGTCGTCATGGCAACGGTGATGTCATAATGGTCGTCATGGCAACAATGATGTCATAATGGTCGTCATGGCAACAATGATGTCATAGTGGTCGTCATGGCAACAATGATGCCATAATGGTCGTCATGGCGACGTCATATTGGTCGTCATGGCAACGGTGATGTCATCTTGGTCGTCATGGCAACGGTGATGTCATAATGGTCGTCATGGCAACAATAATGGTCGTCATGGCAACGGTGATGCCATTATGGTCGTCATGGCAACGGTGATGCCATTATGGTCATCATGGCAACGATGATGTCATAATGGTCATCATGGCGACGTCATAATGGTCATCATGGCGACGTCATAATGGTCATCATGGCGACAACATAATGGTCATCATGGCGACGTCATAATGGTAATCATGGCGACGTCATAATGGTCGTCATGGCAATGGTGATGTCATAATGGTCGTCATGGCAACGTCATAATGGTCGTCATGGCTGCGGTGATGTCATAATGGTCGTCATGGCAACGGTGATGTCATATTGGTCGTCATGGCAACAATGATGTCATAATGGTCGTCATGGCAACGATGATGCCATAATGGTCGTCATGGCGACGTCATAATGGTCGTCATGGCAATGGTGATGTCATAATGGTCGTCATGGCAACGGTGATGCCATAATGGACGTCATGGCAACGTCATAATGGTCGTCATGGCAACGGTGATGTCATAATGGTCGTCATGGCAACGGTGATGTCATAATGGTCGTCATGGCAACGGTGATGTCATGGCAACGGTGATGTCATATTGGTCGTCATGGCAATGGTGATGTCATAATGGTCGTCATGGCGACGTCATAATGGTCGTCATGGCAACGGTGATGTCATATTGGTCGTCATGGCAATGGTGATGTCATAATGGTCGTCATGGCAACGGTGATGTCATAATGGTCGTCATGGCAACGGTGATGTCATAATGGTCGTCATGGCAACGTCATAATGGTCGTCATGGCAACGTCATAATGGTCGTCATGGCAACGTCATAATGGTCGTCATGGCAACGGTGATGTCATAATGTTCGTCATGGCAACGGTGATGTCATAATGGTCGTCATGGCAACGGTGATGTCATAATGGTCGTCATGGCAACGGTGATGCCATAATGGTCGTCATGGCGAAGTCATAATGGTCGTCATGGCAGTGGTGATGTCATAATGGTCGTCATGGCAGTGGTGATGCCATAATGGTCGTCATGGCAACGGTGATGCCATAATGGTCGTCATGGCAACGGTGATGCCATAATGGTCGTCATGGCAACGGTGATGCCATAATGGTCGTCATGGCAACGGTGATGCCATAATGGTCGTCACGGCAACGGTGATGCCATAATGGTCATCACGGCAACGGTGATGCCATAATGGTCGTCACGGCAACGGTGATGCCATAATGGTCGTCACGGCAACGGTGATGCCATAATGGTCGTCACGGCAACGGTGATGCCATAATGGTCGTCACGGCAACGGTGATGCCATAATGGTCGTCACGGCAACGGTGATGCCATAATGGTCGTCACGGCAACGGTGATGCCATAATGGTCGTCACGGCAACGGTGATGCCATAATGGTCGTCATGGCAACGGTGATGCCATAATGGTCGTCACGGCAACGGTGATGCCATAATGGTCGTCACGGCAACGGTGATGCCATAATGGTCATCACGGCAACGGTGATGCCATAATGGTCGTCACGGCAACGTCATAATGGTCGTCGTGGCAACGGTGATGTCATAATGGTCGTCTTGGCAACAGTGATGCCATAATGGACGTCATGGCAACGTCTTAATGGTCGTCGTGGCAACGGTGATGTCATAATGGTCGTCGTGGCAACGGTGATGTCATAATGGTCGTCGTGGCAACGGTGATGCCATAATGGACGTCGTGGCAACAGTGATGCCATAATGGACGTCATGGCAACGTCATAATGGTCGTCGTGGCAACGGTGATGTCATAATGGTCGCCGTGGCAACGATGATGCCATAATGGTCGCCGTGGCAACGATGATGTCATAATGGTCGTCGTGGCAACAGTGATGTCATAATGGACGTCATGGCAACGTCATAATGGTCGTCATGGCAACGGTGATGCCATAATGGTCGTCATGGCAACGGTGATGTCATAATGGTTGTCATGGCAACATCATAATGGTCGTCATGGCAACGATGATGCCATAATGGTCGTCATGGCGACGTCATATTGGTCGTCATGGCAACGGTGATGTCATAATGGTCGTCATGGCAACGGTGATGTCATAATGGTCGTCATGGCAACGTCATAATGGTCGTCATGGCAACAATGATGTCATAATGGTCGTCATGGCAACAATGATGCCATAATGGTCGTCATGGCGACGTCATATTGGTCGTCATGGCAACGGTGATGTCATCTTGGTCGTCATGGCAACGGTGATGTCATAATGGTCGTCATGGCAACAATTATGGTCGTCATGGCAACGGTGATGCCATTATGGTCGTCATGGCAACGGTGATGCCATTATGGTCGTCATGGCAACGATGATGTCATAATGGTCATCATGGCGACGTCATAATGGTCATCATGGCGACGTCATAATGGTCATCATGGCGACGTCATAATGGTCATCATGGCGACGTCATAATGGTAATCATGGCGACGTCATAATGGTCGTCATGGCAATGGTGATGTCATAATGGTCGTCATGGCAACGTCATAATGGTCGTCATGGCAGCGGTGATGTCATAATGGTCGTCATGGCAACGGTGATGTCATATTGGTCGTCATGGCAACAATGATGTCATAATGGTCGTCATGGCAACGGTGATGTCATAATGGTCGTCATGGCAACGGTGATGTCATGGCAACGGTGATGTCATATTGGTCGTCATGGCAATGGTGATGTCATAATGGTCGTCATGGCGACGTCATAATGGTCGTCATGGCAACGGTGATGTCATATTGGTCGTCATGGCAATGGTGATGTCATAATGGTCGTCATGGCAACGGTGATGTCATAATGGTCGTCATGGCAACGGTGATGTCATAATGGTCGTCATGGCAACGTCATAAGGGTCGTCATGGCAACGTCATAATGGTCGTCATGGCAACGTCATAATGGTCGTCATGGCAACGGTGATGTCATAATGGTCGTCATGGCAACGGTGATGTCATAATGGTCGTCATGGCAACGGTGATGCCATAATGGTCGTCATGGCAAAGTCATAATGGTCGTCATGGCAGTGGTGATGTCATAATGGTCGTCATGGCAACGGTGATGCCATAATGGTCGTCATGGCAACGGTGATGCCATAATGGTCGTCATGGCAACAGTGATGCCATAATGGTCGTCATGGCAACGGTGATGCCATAATGGTCGTCATGGCAACGGTGATGCCATAATGGTCGTCATGGCAACGGTGATGCCATAATGGTCGTCATGGCAACGGTGATGCCATAATGGTCGTCACGGCAACGGTGATGCCATAATGGTAGTCACGGCAACGGTGATGCCATAATGGTCGTCACGGCAACGGTGATGCCATAATGGTCGTCACGGCAACGGTGATGCCATAATGGTCGTCACGGCAACGGTGATGCCATAATGGTCGTCACGGCAACGGTGATGCCATAATGGTCGTCACGGCAACGGTGATGCCATAATGGTCGTCACGGCAACGGTGATGCCATAATGGTCGTCACGGCAACGGTGATGCCATAATGGTCGTCACGGCAACGGTGATGCCATAATGGTCGTCACGGCAACGTCATAATGGTCGTCGTGGCAACGGTGATGTCATAATGGTCGTCGTGGCAACAGTGATGCCATAATGGACGTCATGGCAACGTCATAATGGTCGTCGTGGCAACGGTGATGTCATAATGGTCGTCGTGGCAACGGTGATGTCATAATGGTCGTCGTGGCAACGGTGATGCCATAATGGACGTCGTGGCAACAGTGATGCCATAATGGACGTCATGGCAACGTCATAATGGTCGTCGTGGCAATGGTGATGTCATAATGGTCGCCGTGGCAACGATGATGCCATAATGGTCGCCGTGGCAACGATGATGTCATAATCTTCGTCGTGGCAACAGTGATGTCATAATGGACGTCATGGCAACGGTGATGCCATAATGGTCGTCATGGCAACGGTGATGTCATAATGGTTGTCATGGCAACATCATAATGGTCGTCATGGCAACGATGATGCCATAATGGTCGTCATGGCGACGTCATATTGGTCGTCATGGCAACGGTGATGTCATAATGGTCGTCATGGCAACGGTGATGTCATAATGGTCGTCATGGCAACGGTGATGTCATAATAGTCGTCATGGCAACGTCATAATGGTCGTCATGGCAACGGTGATGTCATAATGGTCGTCATGGCAACGTTATAATGGTCGTCATGGCAACGGTGATGTCATAATGGTCGTCATGGCAACAATGATGTCATAATGGTCGTCATGGCAACAATGATGTCATAATGGTCGTCATGGCAACAATGATGCCATAATGGTCGTCATGGCGACGTCATATTGGTCGTCATGGCAACGGTGATGTCATCTTGGTCGTCATGGCAACGGTGATGTCATAATGGTCGTCATGGAACAATGATGGTCGTCATGGCAACGGTGATGCCATTATGGACGTCATGGCAACGGTGATGCCATTATGGTCGTCATGGCAACGATGATGTCATAATGGTCATCATGGCGACGTCATAATGGTCATCATGGCGACGTCATAATGGTCATCATGGCGACGTCATAATGGTCATCATGGCGACGTCATAATGGTAATCATGGCGACGTCATAATGGTCGTCATGGCAATGGTGATGTCATAATGGTCGTCATGGCAACGTCATAATGGTCGTCATGGCAGCGGTGATGTCATAATGGTCGTCATGGCAACGGTGATGTCATATTGGTCGTCATGGCAACAATGATGTCATAATGGTCGTCATGGCAACGATGATGCCATAATGGTCGTCATGGCGACGTCATAATGGTCGTCATGGCAATGGTGATGTCATAATGGTCATCATGGCAACGGTGATGCCATAATGGACGTCATGGCAACGTCATAATGGTCGTCATGGCAACGGTGATGTCATAATGGTCGTCATGGCAACGGTGATGTCATAATGGTCGTCATGGCAACGGTGATGTCATGGCAACGGTGATGTCATATTGGTCGTCATGGCAATGGTGATGTCATAATGGTCGTCATGGCGACGTCATAATGGTCGTCATGGCAACGGTGATGTCATATTGGTCGTCATGGCAATGGTGATGTCATAATGGTCGTCATGGCAACGGTGATGTCATAATGGTCGTCATGGCAACGGTGATGTCATAATGGTCGTCATGGCAACGTCATAATGGTCGTCATGGCAACGTCATAATGGTCGTCATGGCAACGTCATAATGGTCGTCATGGCAACGGTGATGTCATAATGGTCGTCATGGCAACGGTGATGTCATAATGGTCGTCATGGCAACGGTGATGTCATAATGGTCGTCATGGCAACGGTGATGCCATAATGGTCGTCATGGCGAAGTCATAATGGTCGTCATGGCAGTGGTGATGTCATAATGGTCGTCATGGCAGTGGTGATGCCATAATGGTCGTCATGGCAACGGTGATGCCATAATGGTCGTCATGGCAACGGTGATGCCATAATGGTCGTCATGGCAACGGTGATGCCATAATGGTCGTCATGGCAACGGTGATGCCATAATGGTCGTCACGGCAACGGTGATGCCATAATGGTCATCATGGCAACGGTGATGCCATAATGGTCGTCACGGCAACGGTGATGCCATAATGGTCGTCACGGCAACGGTGATGCCATAATGGTCGTCACGGCAACGGTGATGCCATAATGGTCGTCACGGCAACGGTGATGCCATAATGGTCGTCACGGCAACGGTGATGCCATAATGGTCGTCACGGCAACGGTGATGCCATAATGGTCGTCACGGCAACGGTGATGCCATAATGGTCGTCACGGCAACGGTGATGCCATAATGGTCGTCACGGCAACGGTGATGCCATAATGGTCGTCACGGCAACGGTGATGCCATAATGGTCGTCACGGCAACGGTGATGCCATAATGGTCGTCACGGCAACGTCATAATGGTCGTCGTGGCAACGGTGATGTCATAATGGTCGTCTTGGCAACAGTGATGCCATAATGGACGTCATGGCAACGTCTTAATGGTCGTCGTGGCAACGGTGATGTCATAATGGTCGTCGTGGCAACGGTGATGTCATAATGGTCGTCGTGGCAACGGTGATGCCATAATGGACGTCGTGGCAACAGTGATGCCATAATGGACGTCATGGCAACGTCATAATGGTCGTCGTGGCAACGGTGATGTCATAATGGTCGCCGTGGCAACGATGATGCCATAATGGTCGCCGTGGCAACGATGATGCCATAATGGTCGCCGTGGCAACGATGATGTCATAATGGTCGTCGTGGCAACAGTGATGTCATAATGGACGTCATGGCAACGTCATAATGGTCGTCATGGCAACGGTGATGCCATAATGGTCGTCATGGCAACGGTGATGTCATAATGGTTGTCATGGCAACATCATAATGGTCGTCATGGCAACGATGATGCCATAATGGTCGTCATGGCGACGTCATATTGGTCGTCATGGCAACGGTGATGTCATAATGGTCGTCATGGCAACGGTGATGTCATAATGGTCGTCATGGCAACGTCATAATGGTCGTCATGGCAACAATGATGTCATAATGGTCGTCATGGCAACAATGATGCCATAATGGTCGTTATGGCGACGTCATATTGGTCGTCATGGCAACGGTGATGTCATCTTGGTCGTCATGGCAACGGTGATGTCATAATGGTCGTCATGGCAACAATGATGGTCGTCATGGCAACGGTGATGCCATTATGGTCGTCATGGCAACGGTGATGCCATTATGGTCGTCATGGCAACGATGATGTCATAATGGTCATCATGGCGACGTCATAATGGTCATCATGGCGACGTCATAATGGTCATAATGGCGACGTCATAATGGTAATCATGGCGACGTCATAATGGTCGTCATGGCAATGGTGATGTCATAATGGTCGTCATGGCAACGTCATAATGGTCGTCATGGCAGCGGTGATGTCATAATGGTCGTCATGGCAACGGTGATGTCATATTGGTCGTCATGGCAACAATGATGTCATAATGGTCGTCATGGCAACGGTGATGTCATAATGGTCGTCATGGCAACGGTGATGTCATGGCAACGGTGATGTCATATTGGTCGTCATGGCAATGGTGATGTCATAATGGTCGTCATGGCGACGTCATAATGGTCGTCATGGCAACGGTGATGTCATATTGGTCGTCATGGCAATGGTGATGTCATAATGGTCGTCATGGCAACGGTGATGTCATAATGGTCGTCATGGCAACGGTGATGTCATAATGGTCGTCATGGCAACGTCATAATGGTCGTCATGGCAACGTCATAATGGTAGTCATGGCAACGTCATAATGGTCGTCATGGCAACGTCATAATGGTCGTCATGGCAACGGTGATGTCATAATGGTCGTCATGGCAACGGTGATGTCATAATGGTCGTCATGGCAACGGTGATGTCATAATGGTCGTCATGGCAACGGTGATGCCATAATGGTCGTCATGGCAAAGTCATAATGGTCGTCATGGCAGAGGTGATGTCATAATGGTCGTCATGGCAACGGTGATGCCATAATGGTCGTCATGGCAACGGTGATGCCAAAATGGTCGTCATGGCAACGGTGATGCCATAATGGTCGTCATGGCAACGGTGATGCCATAATGGTCGTCATGGCAACGGTGATGCCATAATGGTAGTCATGGCAATGGTGATGCCATAATGGTCGTCACGGCAACGGTGATGCCATAATGGTCGTCACGGCAACGGTGATGCCATAATGGTCGTCACGGCAACGGTGATGCCATAATGGTCGTCACGGCAACGGTGATGCCATAATGGTCGTCACGGCAACGGTGATGCCATAATGGTCGTCACGGCAACGGTGATGCCATAATGGTCGTCACGGCAACGGTGATGCCATAATGGTCGTCACGGCAACGGTGATGCCATAATGGTCGTCACGGCAACGGTGATGCCATAATGGTCGTCACGGCAACGGTGATGCCATAATGGTCGTCACGGCAACGGTGATGCCATAATGGTCGTCACGGCAACGGTGATGCCATAATGGTCGTCACGGCAGCGGTGATGCCATAATGGTCGTCACGGCAACGGTGATGCCATAATGGTCGTCACGGCAACGGTGATGCCATAATGGTCGTCACGGCAACGGTGATGCCATAATGGTCGTCACGGCAACGGTGATGCCATAATGGTCGTCACTGCAACGGTGATGCCATAATGGTCGTCACGGCAACGTCATAATGGTCGTCGTGGCAACGGTGATGTCATAATGGTCGTCGTGGCAACAGTGATGCCATAATGGACGTCATGGCAACGTCATAATGGTCGTCGTGGCAACGGTGATGTCATAATGGTCGTCGTGGCAACGGTGATGTCATAATGGTCGTCGTGGCAACGGTGATGCCATAATGGACGTCGTGGCAACAGTGATGCCATAATGGACGTCATGGCAACGTCATAATGGTCGTCGTGGCAACGGTGATGTCATAATGGCCGCCGTGGCAACGATGATGTCATAATGGTCGTCGTGGCAACAGTGATGTCATAATGGACGTCATGGCAACGGTGATGCCATAATGGTCGTCATGGCAACGGTGATGTCATAATGGTTGTCACGGCAACATCATAATGGTCGTCATGGCAACGATGATGCCATAATGGTCGTCATGGCGACGTCATATTGGTCGTCATGGCAACGGTGATGTCATAATGGTCGTCATGGCAACGGTGATGTCATAATGGTCGTCATGGCAACGGTGATGTCATAATGGTCGTCATGGCAACGTCATAATGGTCGTCGTGGCAACGGTGATGTCATAATGGTCGCCGTGGCAACGATGATGCCATAATGGTCGCCGTGGCAACGATGATGTCATAATGGTCGTCGTGGCAACAGTGATGTCATAATGGACGTCATGGCAACGTCATAATGGTCGTCATGGCAACGGTGATGCCATAATGGTCGTCATGGCAACGGTGATGTCATAATGGTTGTCATGGCAACATCATAATGGTCGTCATGGCAACGATGATGCCATAATGGTCGTCATGGCGACGTCATATTGGTCGTCATGGCAACGGTGATGTCATAATGGTCGTCATGGCAACGGTGATGTCATAATGGTCGTCATGGCAACGTCATAATGGTCGTCATGGCAACAATGATGTCATAATGGTCGTCATGGCAACAATGATGCCATAATGGTCGTCATGGCGACGTCATATTGGTCGTCATGGCAACGGTGATGTCATCTTGGTCGTCATGGCAACGGTGATGTCATAATGGTCGTCATGGCAACAATGATGGTCGTCATGGCAACGGTGATGCCATTATGGTCGTCATGGCAACGGTGATGCCATTATGGTCGTCATGGCAACGATGATGTCATAATGGTCATCATGGCGACGTCATAATGGTCATCATGGCGACGTCATAATGGTCATCATGGCGACGTCATAATGGTCATCATGGCGACGTCATAATGGTCATCATGGCGACGTCATAATGGTCGTCATGGCAATGGTGATGTCATAATGGTCGTCATGGCAACGTCATAATGGTCGTCATGGCAGCGGTGATGTCATAATGGTCGTCATGGCAACGGTGATGTCATATTGGTCGTCATGGCAACAATGATGTCATAATGGTCGTCATGGCAACGGTGATGTCATAATGGTCGTCATGGCAACGGTGATGTCATGGCAACGGTGATGTCATATTGGTCGTCATGGCAATGGTGATGTCATAATGGTCGTCATGGCGACGTCATAATGGTCGTCATGGCAACGGTGATGTCATATTGGTCGTCATGGCAATGGTGATGTCATAATGGTCGTCATGGCAACGGTGATGTCATAATGGTCGTCATGGCAACGGTGATGTCATAATGGTCGTCATGGCAACGTCATAATGGTCGTCATGGCAACGTCATAATGGTCGTCATGGCAACGTCATAATGGTCGTCATGGCAACGTCATAATGGTCGTCATGGCAACGGTGATGTCATAATGGTCGTCATGGCAACGGTGATGTCATAATGGTCGTCATGGCAACGGTGATGTCATAATGGTCGTCATGGCAACGGTGATGCCATAATGGTCGTCATGGCAAAGTCATAATGGTCGTCATGGCAGTGGTGATGTCATAATGGTCGTCATGGCAACGGTGATGCCATAATGGTCGTCATAGCAACGGTGATGCCATAATGGTCGTCATGGCAACGGTGATGCCATAATGGTCGTCATGGCAACGGTGATGCCATAATGGTCGTCACGGCAACGGTGATGCCATAATGGTCGTCATGGCAACGGTGATGCCATAATGGTCGTCACTGCAACGGTGATGCCATAATGGTCGTCACGGCAACGGTGATGCCATAATGGTCGTCACGGCAACGGTGATGCCATAATGGTCGTCACTGCAACGGTGATGCCATAATGGTCGTCACGGCAACGTCATAATGGTCGTCGTGGCAACGGTGATGTCATAATGGTCGTCGTGGCAACAGTGATGCCATAATGGACGTCATGGCAACGTCATAATGGTCGTCGTGGCAACGGTGATGTCATAATGGTCGTCGTGGCAACGGTGATGTCATAATGGTCGTCGTGGCAACGGTGATGCCATAATGGACGTCGTGGCAACAGTGATGCCATAATGGACGTCATGGCAACGTCATAATGGTCGTCGTGGCAACGGTCATGTCATAATGGTCGCCGTGGCAACGATGATGCCATAATGGTCGCCGTGGCAACGATGATGTCATAATGGTCGTCGTGGCAACAGTGATGTCATAATGGACGTCATGGCAACGGTGATGCCATAATGGTCGTCATGGCAACGGTGATGTCATAATGGTTGTCATGGCAACATCATAATGGTCGTCATGGCAACGATGATGCCATAATGGTCGTCATGGCGACGTCATATTGGTCGTCATGGCAACGGTGATGTCATAATGGTCGTCATGGCAACGGTGATGTCATAATGGTCGTCATGGCAACGGTGATGTCATAATGGTCGTCATGGCAACGTCATAATGGTCGTCATGGCAACGGTGATGTCATAATGGTCGCCATGGCAACGTTATAATGGTCGTCATGGCAACGGTGATGTCATAATGGTCGTCATGGCAACAATGATGTCATAATGGTCGTCATGGCAACAATGATGTCATAGTGGTCGTCATGGCAACAATGATGCCATAATGGTCGTCATGGCGACGTCATATTGGTCGTCATGGCAACGGTGATGTCATCTTGGTCGTCATGGCAACGGTGATGTCATAATGGTCGTCATGGCAACAATAATGGTCGTTATGGCAACGGTGATGCCATTATGGTCGTCATGGCAACGGTGATGCCATTATGGTCATCATGGCAACGATGATGTCATAATGGTCATCATGGCGACGTCATAATGGTCATCATGGCGACGTCATAATGGTCATCATGGCGACAACATAATGGTCATCATGGCGACGTCATAATGGTAATCATGGCGACGTCATAATGGTCGTCATGGCAATGGTGATGTCATAATGGTCGTCATGGCAACGTCATAATGGTCGTCATGGCTGCGGTGATGTCATAATGGTCGTCATGGCAACGGTGATGTCATATTGGTCGTCATGGCAACAATGATGTCATAATGGTCGTCATGGCAACGATGATGCCATAATGGTCGTCATGGCGACGTCATAATGGTCGTCATGGCAATGGTGATGTCATAATGGTCGTCATGGCAACGGTGATGCCATAATGGACGTCATGGCAACGTCATAATGGTCGTCATGGCAACGGTGATGTCATAATGGTCGTCATGGCAACGGTGATGTCATAATGGTCGTCATGGCAACGGTGATGTCATGGCAACGGTGATGTCATATTGGTCGTCATGGCAATGGTGATGTCATAATGGTCGTCATGGCGACGTCATAATGGTCGTCATGGCAACGGTGATGTCATATTGGTCGTCATGGCAATGGTGATGTCATAATGGTCGTCATGGCAACGGTGATGTCATAATGGTCGTCATGGCAACGGTGATGTCATAATGGTCGTCATGGCAACGTCATAATGGTCGTCATGGCAACGTCATAATGGTCGTCATGGCAACGTCATAATGGTCGTCATGGCAACGGTGATGTCATAATGGTCGTCATGGCAACGGTGATGTCATAATGGTCGTCATGGCAACGGTGATGTCATAATGGTCGTCATGGCAACGGTGATGCCATAATGGTCGTCATGGCGAAGTCATAATGGTCGTCATGGCAGTGGTGATGTCATAATGGTCGTCATGGCAGTGGTGATGCCATAATGGTCGTCATGGCAACGGTGATGCCATAATGGTCGTCATGGCAACGGTGATGCCATAATGGTCGTCATGGCAACGGTGATGCCATAATGGTCGTCACGGCAACGGTGATGCCATAATGGTCATCACGGCAACGGTGATGCCATAATGGTCGTCACGGCAACGGTGATGCCATAATGGTCGTCACGGCAACGGTGATGCCATAATGGTCGTCACGGCAACGGTGATGCCATAATGGTCGTCACGGCAACGGTGATGCCATAATGGTCGTCACGGCAACGGTGATGCCATAATGGTCGTCACGGCAACGGTGATGCCATAATGGTCGTCACGGCAACGGTGATGCCATAATGGTCGTCATGGCAACGGTGATGCCATAATGGTCGTCACGGCAACGGTGATGCCATAATGGTCGTCACGGCAACGGTGATGCCATAATGGTCATCACGGCAACGGTGATGCCATAATGGTCGTCACGGCAACGTCATAATGGTCGTCGTGGCAACGGTGATGTCATAATGGTCGTCTTGGCAACAGTGATGCCATAATGGACGTCATGGCAACGTCTTAATGGTCGTCGTGGCAACGGTGATGTCATAATGGTCGTCGTATCAACGGTGATGTCATAATGGTCGTCGTGGCAACGGTGATGCCATAATGGACGTCGTGGCAACAGTGATGCCATAATGGACGTCATGGCAACGTCATAATGGTCGTCGTGGCAACGGTGATGTCATAATGGTCGCCGTGGCAACGATGATGCCATAATGGTCGCCGTGGCAACGATGATGTCATAATGGTCGTCGTGGCAACAGTGATGTCATAATGGACGTCATGGCAACGTCATAATGGTCGTCATGGCAACGGTGATGCCATAATGGTCGTCATGGCAACGGTGATGTCATAATGGTTGTCATGGCAACATCATAATGGTCGTCATGGCAACGATGATGCCATAATGGTCGTCATGGCGACGTCATATTGGTCGTCATGGCAACGGTGATGTCATAATGGTCGTCATGGCAACGGTGATGTCATAATGGTCGTCATGGTAACGTCATAATGGTCGTCATGGCAACAATGATGTCATAATGGTCGTCATGGCAACAATGATGCCATAATGGTCGTCATGGCGACGTCATATTGGTCGTCATGGCAACGGTGATGTCATCTTGGTCGTCATGGCAACGGTGATGTCATAATGGTCGTCATGGCAACAATTATGGTCGTCATGGCAACGGTGATGCCATTATGGTCGTCATGGCAACGGTGATGCCATTATGGTCGTCATGGCAACGATGATGTCATAATGGTCATCATGGCGACGTCATAATGGTCATCATGGCGACGTCATAATGGTCATCATGGCGACGTCATAATGGTCATCATGGCGACGTCATAATGGTAATCATGGCGACGTCATAATGGTCGTCATGGCAATGGTGATGTCATAATGGTCGTCATGGCAACGTCATAATGGTCGTCATGGCAGCGGTGATGTCATAATGGTCGTCATGGCAACGGTGATGTCATATAGGTCGTCATGGCAACAATGATGTCATAATGGTCGTCATGGCAACGGTGATGTCATAATGGTCGTCATGGCAACGGTGATGTCATGGCAACGGTGATGTCATATTGGTCGTCATGGCAATGGTGATGTCATAATGGTCGTCATGGCGACGTCATAATGGTCGTCATGGCAACGGTGATGTCATATTGGTCGTCATGGCAATGGTGATGTCATAATGGTCGTCATGGCAACGGTGATGTCATAATGGTCGTCATGGCAACGGTGATGTCATAATGGTCGTCATGGCAACGTCATAATGGTCGTCATGGCAACGTCATAATGGTCGTCATGGCAACGTCATAATGGTCGTCATGGCAACGTCATAATGGTCGTCATGGCAACGGTGATGTCATAATGGTCGTCATGGCAACGGTGATGTCATAATGGTCGTCATGGCAACGGTGATGCCATAATGGTCGTCATGGCAAAGTCATAATGGTCGTCATGGCAGTGGTGATGTCATAATGGTCGTCATGGCAACGGTGATGCCATAATGGTCGTCATGGCAACGGTGATGCCATAATGGTCGTCATGGCAACAGTGATGCCATAATGGTCGTCATGGCAACGGTGATGCCATAATGGTCGTCATGGCAACGGTGATGCCATAATGGTCGTCACGGCAACGGTGATGCCATAATGGTAGTCACGGCAACGGTGATGCCATAATGGTCGTCACGGCAACGGTGATGCCATAATGGTCGTCACGGCAACGGTGATGCCATAATGGTCGTCACGGCAACGGTGATGCCATAATGGTCGTCACGGCAACGGTGATGCCATAATGGTCGTCACGGCAACGGTGATGCCATAATGGTCGTCACGGCAACGGTGATGCCATAATGGTCGTCACGGCAACGGTGATGCCATAATGGTCGTCACGGCAACGGTGATGCCATAATGGTCGTCACGGCAACGGTGATGCCATAATGGTCGTCACGGCAACGGTGATGCCATAATGGTCGTCACGGCAACGGTGATGCCATAATGGTCGTCACGGCAACGGTGATGCCATAATGGTCGTCACGGCAACGGTGATGCCATAATGGTCGTCACGGCAGCGGTGATGCCATAATGGTCGTCACGGCAACGGTGATGCCATAATGGTCGTCACGGCAACGGTGATGCCATAATGGTCGTCACGGCAACGGTGATGCCATAATGGTCGTAACGGCAACGGTGATGCCATAATGGTCGTCACTGCAACGGTGATGCCATAATGGTCGTCACGGCAACGTCATAATGGTCGTCGTGGCAACGGTGATGTCATAATGGTCGTCGTGGCAACAGTGATGCCATAATGGACGTCATGGCAACGTCATAATGGTCGTCGTGGCAACGGTGATGTCATAATGGTCGTCGTGGCAACGGTGATGTCATAATGGTCGTCGTGGCAACGGTGATGCCATAATGGACGTCGTGGCAACAGTGATGCCATAATGGACGTCATGGCAACGTCATAATGGTCGTCGTGGCAACGGTGATGTCATAATGGTCGCCGTGGCAACGATGATGCCATAATGGTCGCCGTGGCAACGATGATGTCATAATCTTCGTCGTGGCAACAGTGATGTCATAATGGACGTCATGGCAACGGTGATGCCATAATGGTCGTCATGGCAACGGTGATGTCATAATGGTTGTCATGGCAACATCATAATGGTCGTCATGGCAACGATGATGCCATAATGGTCGTCATGGCGACGTCATATTGGTCGTCATGGCAACGGTGATGTCATAATGGTCGTCATGGCAACGGTGATGTCATAATGGTCGTCATGGCAACGGTGATGTCATAATAGTCGTCATGGCAACGTCATAATGGTCGTCATGGCAACGGTGATGTCATAATGGTCGTCATGGCAACGTTATAATGGTCGTCATGGCAACGGTGATGTCATAATGGTCGTCATGGCAACAATGATGTCATAATGGTCGTCATGGCAACAATGATGTCATAATGGTCGTCATGGCAACAATGATGCCATAATGGTCGTCATGGCGACGTCATATTGGTCGTCATGGCAACGGTGATGTCATCTTGGTCGTCATGGCAACGGTGATGTCATAATGGTCGTCATGGAACAATGATGGTCGTCATGGCAACGGTGATGCCATTATGGTCGTCATGGCAACGGTGATGCCATTATGGTCGTCATGGCAACGATGATGTCATAATGGTCATCATGGCGACGTCATAATGGTCATCATGGCGACGTCATAATGGTCATCATGGCGACGTCATAATGGTCATCATGGCGACGTCATAATGGTAATCATGGCGACGTCATAATGGTCGTCATGGCAATGGTGATGTCATAATGGTCGTCATGGCAACGTCATAATGGTCGTCATGGCAGCGGTGATGTCATAATGGTCGTCATGGCAACGGTGATGTCATATTGGTCGTCATGGCAACAATGATGTCATAATGGTCGTCATGGCAACGATGATGCCATAATGGTCGTCATGGCGACGTCATAATGGTCGTCATGGCAATGGTGATGTCATAATGGTCATCATGGCAACGGTGATGCCATAATGGACGTCATGGCAACGTCATAATGGTCGTCATGGCAACGGTGATGTCATAATGGTCGTCATGGCAACGGTGATGTCATAATGGTCGTCATGGCAACGGTGATGTCATGGCAACGGTGATGTCATATTGGTCGTCATGGCAATGGTGATGTCATAATGGTCGTCATGGCGACGTCATAATGGTCGTCATGGCAACGGTGATGTCATATTGGTCGTCATGGCAATGGTGATGTCATAATGGTCGTCATGGCAACGGTGATGTCATAATGGTCGTCATGGCAACGGTGATGTCATAATGGTCGTCATGGCAACGTCATAATGGTCGTCATGGCAACGTCATAATGGTCGTCATGGCAACGTCATAATGGTCGTCATGGCAACGGTGATGTCATAATGGTCGTCATGGCAACGGTGATGTCATAATGGTCGTCATGGCAACGGTGATGTCATAATGGTCGTCATGGCAACGGTGATGCCATAATGGTCGTCATGGCGAAGTCATAATGGTCGTCATGGCAGTGGTGATGTCATAATGGTCGTCATGGCAGTGGTGATGCCATAATGGTCGTCATGGCAACGGTGATGCCATAATGGTCGTCATGGCAACGGTGATGCCATAATGGTCGTCATGGCAACGGTGATGCCATAATGGTCGTCATGGCAACGGTGATGCCATAATGGTCGTCATGGCAACGGTGATGCCATAATGGTCGTCACGGCAACGGTGATGCCATAATGGTCATCATGGCAACGGTGATGCCATAATGGTCGTCACGGCAACGGTGATGCCATAATGGTCGTCACGGCAACGGTGATGCCATAATGGTCGTCACGGCAACGGTGATGCCATAATGGTCGTCACGGCAACGGTGATGCCATAATGGTCGTCACGGCAACGGTGATGCCATAATGGTCGTCACGGCAACGGTGATGCCATAATGGTCGTCACGGCAACGGTGATGCCATAATGGTCGTCACGGCAACGGTGATGCCATAATGGTCGTCACGGCAACGGTGATGCCATAATGGTCGTCACGGCAACGGTGATGCCATAATGGTCGTCACGGCAACGGTGATGCCATAATGGTCGTCACGGCAACGTCATAATGGTCGTCGTGGCAACGGTGATGTCATAATGGTCGTCTTGGCAACAGTGATGCCATAATGGACGTCATGGCAACGTCTTAATGGTCGTCGTGGCAACGGTGATGTCATAATGGTCGTCGTGGCAACGGTGATGTCATAATGGTCGTCGTGGCAACGGTGATGCCATAATGGACGTCGTGGCAACAGTGATGCCATAATGGACGTCATGGCAACGTCATAATGGTCGTCGTGGCAACGGTGATGTCATAATGGTCGCCGTGGCAACGATGATGCCATAATGGTCGTCGTGGCAACAGTGATGTCATAATGGACGTCATGGCAACGTCATAATGGTCGTCATGGCAACGGTGATGCCATAATGGTCGTCATGGCAACGGTGATGTCATAATGGTTGTCATGGCAACATCATAATGGTCGTCATGGCAACGATGATGCCATAATGGTCGTCATGGCGACGTCATATTGGTCGTCATGGCAACGGTGATGTCATAATGGTCGTCATGGCAACGGTGATGTCATAATGGTCGTCATGGCAACGTCATAATGGTCGTCATGGCAACAATGATGTCATAATGGTCGTCATGGCAACAATGATGCCATAATGGTCGTTATGGCGACGTCATATTGGTCGTCATGGCAACGGTGATGTCATCTTGGTCGTCATGGCAACGGTGATGTCATAATGGTCGTCATGGCAACAATGATGGTCGTCATGGCAACGGTGATGCCATTATGGTCGTCATGGCAACGGTGATGCCATTATGGTCGTCATGGCAACGATGATGTCATAATGGTCATCATGGCGACGTCATAATGGTCATCATGGCGACGTCATAATGGTCATCATGGCGACGTCATAATGGTAATCATGGCGACGTCATAATGGTCGTCATGGCAATGGTGATGTCATAATGGTCGTCATGGCAACGTCATAATGGTCGTCATGGCAGCGGTGATGTCATAATGGTCGTCATGGCAACGGTGATGTCATATTGGTCGTCATGGCAACAATGATGTCATAATGGTCGTCATGGCAACGGTGATGTCATAATGGTCGTCATGGCAACGGTGATGTCATGGCAACGGTGATGTCATATTGGTCGTCATGGCAATGGTGATGTCATATTGGTCGTCATGGCGACGTCATAATGGTCGTCATGGCAACGGTGATGTCATATTGGTCGTCATGGCAATGGTGATGTCATAATGGTCGTCATGGCAACGGTGATGTCATAATGGTCGTCATGGCAACGGTGATGTCATAATGGTCGTCATGGCAACGTCATAATGGTCGTCATGGCAACGTCATAATGGTAGTCATGGCAACGTCATAATGGTCGTCATGGCAACGTCATAATGGTCGTCATGGCAACGGTGATGTCATAATGGTCGTCATGGCAACGGTGATGTCATAATGGTCGTCATGGCAACGGTGATGTCATAATGGTCGTCATGGCAACGGTGATGCCATAATGGTCGTCATGGCAAAGTCATAATGGTCGTCATGGCAGAGGTGATGTCATAATGGTCGTCATGGCAACGGTGATGCCATAATGGTCGTCATGGCAACGGTGATGCCAAAATGGTCGTCATGGCAACGGTGATGCCATAATGGTCGTCATGGCAACGGTGATGCCATAATGGTCGTCATGGCAACGGTGATGCCATAATGGTCGTCATGGCAACGGTGATGCCATAATGGTCGTCATGGCAACGGTGATGCCATAATGGTCGTCATGGCAACGGTGATGCCATAATGATAGTCATGGCAACGGTGATGCCATAATGGTCGTCACGGCAACGGTGATGCCATAATGGTCGTCACGGCAACGGTGATGCCATAATGGTCGTCACGGCAACGGTGATGCCATAATGGTCGTCACGGCAACGGTGATGCCATAATGGTCGTCACGGCAACGGTGATGCCATAATGGTCGTCACGGCAACGGTGATGCCATAATGGTCGTCACGGCAACGGTGATGCCATAATGGTCGTCACGGCAACGGTGATGCCATAATGGTCGTCACGGCAACGGTGATGCCATAATGGTCGTCACGGCAACGGTGATGCCATAATGGTCGTCACGGCAACGGTGATGCCATAATGGTCGTCACGGCAGCGGTGATGCCATAATGGTCGTCACGGCAACGGTGATGCCATAATGGTCGTCACGGCAACGGTGATGCCATAATGGTCGTCACGGCAACGGTGATGCCATAATGGTCGTCACGGCAACGGTGATGCCATAATGGTCGTCACTGCAACGGTGATGCCATAATGGTCGTCACGGCAACGTCATAATGGTCGTCGTGGCAACGGTGATGTCATAATGGTCGTCGTGGCAACAGTGATGCCATAATGGACGTCATGGCAACGTCATAATGGTCGTCGTGGCAACGGTGATGTCATAATGGTCGTCGTGGCAACGGTGATGTCATAATGGTCGTCGTGGCAACGGTGATGCCATAATGGACGTCGTGGCAACAGTGATGCCATAATGGACGTCATGGCAACGTCATAATGGTCGTCGTGGCAACGGTGATGTCATAATGGTCGCCGTGGCAACGATGATGTCATAATGGTCGTCGTGGCAACAGTGATGTCATAATGGACGTCATGGCAACGGTGATGCCATAATGGTCGTCATGGCAACGGTGATGTCATAATGGTTGTCATGGCAACATCATAATGGTCGTCATGGCAACGATGATGCCATAATGGTCGTCATGGCGACGTCATATTGGTCGTCATGGCAACGGTGATGTCATAATGGTCGTCATGGCAACGGTGATGTCATAATGGTCGTCATGGCAACGGTGATGTCATAATGGTCGTCATGGCAACGTCATAATGGTCGTCATGGCAACGGTGATGTCATAATGGTCGCCATGGCAACGTTATAATGGTCGTCATGGCAACGGTGATGTCATAATGGTCGTCATGGCAACAATGATGTCATAATGGTCGTCATGGCAACAATGATGTCATAATGGTCGTCATGGCAACAATGATGCCATAATGGTCGTCATGGCGACGTCATATTGGTCGTCATGGCAACGGTGATGTCATCTTGGTCGTCATGGCAACGGTGATGTCATAATGGTCGTCATGGCAACAATGATGGTCGTCATGGCAACGGTGATGCCATTATGGTCGTCATGGCAACGGTGATGCCATTATGGTCGTCATGGCAACGATGATGTCATAATGGTCATCATGGCGACGTCATAATGGTCATCATGGCGACGTCATAATGGTCATCATGGCAACGTCATAATGGTCATCATGGCGACGTCATAATGGTAATCATGGCGACGTCATAATGGTCGTCATGGCAATGGTGATGTCATAATGGTCGTCATGGCAACGTCATAATGGTCGTCATGGCAGCGGTGATGTCATAATGGTCGTCATGGCAACGGTGATGTCATATTGGTCGTCATGGCAACAATGATGTCATAATGGTCGTCATGGCAACGATGATGCCATAATGGTCGTCATGGCGACGTCATAATGGTCGTCATGGCAATGGTGATGTCATAATGGTCGTCATGGCAACGGTGATGCCATAATGGACGTCATGGCAACGTCATAATGGTCGTCATGGCAACGGTGATGTCATAATGGTCGTCATGGCAACGGTGATGTCATAATGGTCGTCATGGCAACGGTGATGTCATGGCAACGGTGATGTCATATTGGTCGTCATGGCAATGGTGATGTCATAATGGTCGTCATGGCGACGTCATAATGGTCGTCATGGCAACGGTGATGTCATAATGGTCGTCATGGCAACGGTGATGTCATAATGGTCGTCATGGCAACGTCATAATGGTCATCATGGCAACGTCATAATGGTCGTCATGGCAACGTCATAATGGTCGTCATGGCAACGTCATAATGGTCGTCATGGCAACGGTGATGTCATAATGGTCGTCATGGCAACGGTGATGTCATAATGGTCGTCATGGCAACGGTGATGCCATAATGGTCGTCATGGCGAAGTCATAATGGTCGTCATGGCAGTGGTGATGTCATAATGGTCGTCATGGCAGTGGTGATGCCATAATGGTCGTCATGGCAACGGTGATGCCATAATGGTCGTCATGGCAACGGTGATGCCATAATGGTCGTCATGGCAACGGTGATGCCATAATGGTCGTCACGGCAACGGTGATGCCATAATGGTCGTCACGGCAACGGTGATGCCATAATGGTCGTCACGGCAACGGTGATGCCATAATGGTCGTCACGGCAACGGTGATGCCATAATGGTCGTCACGGCAACGGTGATGCCATAATGGTCGTCACGGCAACGGTGATGCCATAATGGTCGTCACGGCAACGGTGATGCCATAATGGTCGTCACGGCAACGGTGATGCCATAATGGTCGTCACGGCAACGGTGATGCCATAATGGTCGTCACGGCAACGGTGATGCCATAATGGTCGTCACGGCAACGGTGATGCCATAATGGTCGTCACGGCAACGGTGATGCCATAATGGTCGTCACGGCAACGTCATAATGGTCGTCGTGGCAACGGTGATGTCATAATGGTCGTCTTGGCAACAGTGATGCCATAATGGACGTCATGGCAACGTCTTAATGGTCGTCGTGGCAACGGTGATGTCATAATGGTCGTCGTGGCAACGGTGATGTCATAATGGTCGTCGTGGCAACGGTGATGCCATAATGGACGTCGTGGCAACAGTGATGCCATAATGGACGTCATGGCAACGTCATAATGGTCGTCGTGGCAACGGTGATGTCATAATGGTCGCCGTGGCAACGATGATGCCATAATGGTCGCCGTGGCAACGATGATGTCATAATGGTCGTCGTGGCAACAGTGATGTCATAATGGACGTCATGGCAACGTCATAATGGTCGTCATGGTAACGGTGATGCCATAATGGTCGTCATGGCAACGGTGATGTCATAATGGTTGTCATGGCAACATCATAATGGTCGTCATGGCAACGATGATGCCATAATGGTCGTCATGGCGACGTCATATTGGTCGTCATGGCAACGGTGATGTCATAATGGTCGTCATGGCAACGGTGATGTCATAATGGTCGTCATGGCAACGTCATAATGGTCGTCATGGCAACAATGATGTCATAATGGTCGTCATGGCAACAATGATGCCATAATGGTCGTCATGGCGACGGTGATGCCATAATGGTCATCACGGCAACGGTGATGCCATAATGGTCGTCACGGCAACGGTGATGCCATAATAGTCGTCACGGCAACGGTGATGCCATAATGGTCGTCACGGCAACGGTGATGCCATAATGGTCGTCACGGCAACGGTGATGCCATAATGGTCGTCACGGCAACGGTGATGCCATAATGGTCGTCACGGCAACGGTGATGCCATAATGGTCGTCATGGCAACGGTGATGCCATAATGGTCGTCACGGCAACGGTGATGCCATAATGGTCGTCACGGCAACGGTGATGCCATAATGGTCGTCACGGCAACGGTGATGCCATAATGGTCGTCACGGCAACGGTGATGCCATAATGGTCGTCACGGCAACGGTGATGCCATAATGGTCGTCACGGCAACGGTGATGCCATAATGGTCGTCACGGCAACGTCATAATGGTCGTCGTGGCAACGGTGATGTCATAATGGTCGTCTTGGCAACAGTGATGCCATAATGGACGTCATGGCAACGTCTTAATGGTCGTCGTGGCAACGGTGATGTCATAATGGTCGTCGTGGCAACGGTGATGTCATAATGGTCGTCGTGGCAACGGTGATGCCATAATGGACGTCGTGGCAACAGTGATGCCATAATGGACGTCATGGCAACGTCATAATGGTCGTCGTGGCAACGGTGATGTCATAATGGTCGCCGTGGCAACGATGATGCCATAATGGTCGCCGTGGCAACGATGATGTCATAATGGTCGTCGTGGCAACAGTGATGTCATAATGGACGTCATGGCAACGTCATAATGGTCGTCATGGCAACGGTGATGCCATAATGGTCGTCATGGCAACGGTGATGTCATAATGGTTGTCATGGCAACATCATAATGGTCGTCATGGCAACGATGATGCCATAATGGTCGTCATGGCGACGTCATATTGGTCGTCATGGCAACGGTGATGTCATAATGGTCGTCATGGCAACGTCATAATGGTCGTCATGGCAACAATGATGTCATAATGGTCGTCATGGCAACAATGATGCCATAATGGTCGTCATGGCGACGTCATATTGGTCGTCATGGCAACGGTGATGTCATCTTGGTCGTCATGGCAACGGTGATGTCATAATGGTCGTCATGGCAACAATGATGGTCGTCATGGCAACGGTGATGCCATTATGGTCGTCATGGCAACGGTGATGCCATTATGGTCGTCATGGCAACGATGATGTCATAATGGTCATCATGGCGACGTCATAATGGTCATCATGGCGACGTCATAATGGTCATCATGGCGACGTCATAATGGTCATCATGGCGACGTCATAATGGTAATCATGGCGACGTCATAATGGTCGTCATGGCAATTGTGATGTCATAATGGTCGTCATGGCAACGTCATAATGGTCGTCATGGCAGCGGTGATGTCATAATGGTCGTCATGGCAACGGTGATGTTATATTGGTCGTCATGGCAACAATGATGTCATAATGGTCGTCATGGCAACGGTGATGTCATAATGGTCGTCATGGCAACGGTGATGTCATGGCAACGGTGATGTCATATTGGTCGTCATGGCAATGGTGATGTCATAATGGTCGTCATGGCGACGTCATAATGGTCGTCATGGCAACGGTGATGTCATATTGGTCGTCATGGCAATGGTGATGTCATAATGATCGTCATGGCAACGGTGATGTCATAATGGTCGTCATGGCAACGTCATAATGGTCGTCATGGCAACGTCATAATGGTCGTCATGGCAACGTCATAATGGTCGTCATGGCAACGTCATAATGGTCGTCATGGCAACGTCATAATGGTCGTCATGGCAACGGTGATGTCATAATGGTCGTCATGGCAACGGTGATGTCATAATGGTCGTCATGGCAACGGTGATGTCATAATGGTCGTCATGGCAACGGTGATGCCATAATGGTCGTCATGGCAAAGTCATAATGGTCGTCATGGCAGTGGTGATGTCATAATGGTCGTCATGGCAACGGTGATGCCATAATGGTCGTCATGGCAACGGTGATGTCATAATGGTCGTCATGGCAACGGTGATGTCATAATGGTCGTCATGGCAACGGTGATGTCATGGCAACGGTGATGTCATATTGGTCGTCATGGCAATGGTGATGTCATAATGGTCGTCATGGCGACGTCATAATGGTCGTCATGGCAACGGTGATGTCATATTGGTCGTCATGGCAATGGTGATGTCATAATGGTCGTCATGGCAACGGTGATGTCATAATGGTCGTCATGGCAACGGTGATGTCATAATGGTCGTCATGGCAACGTCATAATGGTCGTCATGGCAACGTCATAATGGTCGTCATGGCAACGTCATAATGGTCGTCATGGCAACGGTGATGTCATAATGGTCGTCATGGCAACGGTGATGTCATAATGGTCGTCATGGCAACGGTGATGCCATAATGGTCGTCATGGCGAAGTCATAATGGTCGTCATGGCAGTGGTGATGTCATAATGGTCGTCATGGCAGTGGTGATGCCATAATGGTCGTCATGGCAACGGTGATGCCATAATGGTCGTCATGGCAACGGTGATGCCATAATGGTCGTCATGGCAACGGTGATGCCATAATGGTCGTCACGGCAACGGTGATGCCATAATGGTCGTCACGGCAACGGTGATGCCATAATGGTCGTCACGGCAACGGTGATGCCATAATGGTCGTCACGGCAACGGTGATGCCATAATGGTCGTCACGGCAACGGTGATGCCATAATGTTCGTCACGGCAACGGTGATGCCATAATGGTCGTCACGGCAACGGTGATGCCATAATGGTCGTCACGGCAACGGTGATGCCATAATGGTCGTCACGGCAACGGTGATGCCATAATGGTCGTCACGGCAACGGTGATGCCATAATGGTCGTCACGGCAACGGTGATGCCATAATGGTCGTCACGGCAACGGTGATGCTATAATGGTCATCACGGCAACGGTGATGCCATAATGGTCGTCACGGCAACGTCATAATGGTCGTCGTGGCAACGGTGATGTCATAATGGTCGTCTTGGCAACAGTGATGCCATAATGGACGTCATGGCAACGTCTTAATGGTCGTCGTGGCAACGGTGATGTCATAATGGTCGTCGTGGCAACGGTGATGTCATAATGGTCGTCGTGGCAACGGTGATGCCATAATGGACGTCGTGGCAACAGTGATGCCATAATGGACGTCATGGCAACGTCATAATGGTCGTCGTGGCAACGGTGATGTCATAATGGTCGCCGTGGCAACGATGATGCCATAATGGTCGCCGTGGCAACGATGATGTCATAATGGTCGTCGTGGCAACAGTGATGTCATAATGGACGTCATGGCAACGTCATAATGGTCGTCATGGTAACGGTGATGCCATAATGGTCGTCATGGCAACGGTGATGTCATAATGGTTGTCATGGCAACATCATAATGGTCGTCATGGCAACGATGATGCCATAATGGTCGTCATGGCGACGTCATATTGGTCGTCATGGCAACGGTGATGTCATAATGGTCGTCATGGCAACGGTGATGTCATAATGGTCGTCATGGCAACGTCATAATGGTCGTCATGGCAACAATGATGTCATAATGGTCGTCATGGCAACAATGATGCCATAATGGTCGTCATGGCGACGGTGATGCCATAATGGTCATCACGGCAACGGTGATGCCATAATGGTTGTCACGGCAACGGTGATGCCATAATAGTCGTCACGGCAACGGTGATGCCATAATGGTCGTCACGGCAACGGTGATGCCATAATGGTCGTCACGGCAACGGTGATGCCATAATGGTCGTCACGGCAACGGTGATGCCATAATGGTCGTCACGGCAACGGTGATGCCATAATGGTCGTCATGGCAACGGTGATGCCATAATGGTCGTCACGGCAACGGTGATGCCATAATGGTCGTCACGGCAACGGTGATGCCATAATGGTCGTCACGGCAACGGTGATGCCATAATGGTCGTCACGGCAACGGTGATGCCATAATGGTCGTCACGGCAACGGTGATGCCATAATGGTCGTCACGGCAACGGTGATGCCATAATGGTCGTCACGGCAACGTCATAATGGTCGTCGTGGCAACGGTGATGTCATAATGGTCGTCTTGGCAACAGTGATGCCATAATGGACGTCATGGCAACGTCTTAATGGTCGTCGTGGCAACGGTGATGTCATAATGGTCGTCGTGGCAACGGTGATGTCATAATGGTCGTCGTGGCAACGGTGATGCCATAATGGACGTCGTGGCAACAGTGATGCCATAATGGACGTCATGGCAACGTCATAATGGTCGTCGTGGCAACGGTGATGTCATAATGGTCGCCGTGGCAACGATGATGCCATAATGGTCGCCGTGGCAACGATGATGTCATAATGGTCGTCGTGGCAACAGTGATGTCATAATGGACGTCATGGCAACGTCATAATGGTCGTCATGGCAACGGTGATGCCATAATGGTCGTCATGGCAACGGTGATGTCATAATGGTTGTCATGGCAACATCATAATGGTCGTCATGGCAACGATGATGCCATAATGGTCGTCATGGCGACGTCATATTGGTCGTCATGGCAACGGTGATGTCATAATGGTCGTCATGGCAACGTCATAATGGTCGTCATGGCAACAATGATGTCATAATGGTCGTCATGGCAACAATGATGCCATAATGGTCGTCATGGCGACGTCATATTGGTCGTCATGGCAACGGTGATGTCATCTTGGTCGTCATGGCAACGGTGATGTCATAATGGTCGTCATGGCAACAATGATGGTCGTCATGGCAACGGTGATGCCATTATGGTCGTCATGGCAACGGTGATGCCATTATGGTCGTCATGGCAACGATGATGTCATAATGGTCATCATGGCGACGTCATAATGGTCATCATGGCGACGTCATAATGGTCATCATGGCGACGTCATAATGGTCATCATGGCGACGTCATAATGGTAATCATGGCGACGTCATAATGGTCGTCATGGCAATTGTGATGTCATAATGGTCGTCATGGCAACGTCATAATGGTCGTCATGGCAGCGGTGATGTCATAATGGTCGTCATGGCAACGGTGATGTTATATTGGTCGTCATGGCAACAATGATGTCATAATGGTCGTCATGGCAACGGTGATGTCATAATGGTCGTCATGGCAACGGTGATGTCATGGCAACGGTGATGTCATATTGGTCGTCATGGCAATGGTGATGTCATAATGGTCGTCATGGCGACGTCATAATGGTCGTCATGGCAACGGTGATGTCATATTGGTCGTCATGGCAATGGTGATGTCATAATGGTCGTCATGGCAACGGTGATGTCATAATGGTCGTCATGGCAACGGTGATGTCATAATGGTCGTCATGGCAACGTCATAATGGTCGTCATGGCAACGTCATAATGGTCGTCATGGCAACGTCATAATGGTCGTCATGGCAACGTCATAATGGTCGTCATGGCAACGGTGATGTCATAATGGTCGTCATGGCAACGGTGATGTCATAATGGTCGTCATGGCAACGGTGATGTCATAATGGTCGTCATGGCAACGGTGATGCCATAATGGTCGTCATGGCAAAGTCATAATGGTCGTCATGGCAGTGGTGATGTCATAATGGTCGTCATGGCAACGGTGATGCCATAATGGTCGTCATGGCAACGGTGATGTCATAATGGTCGTCATGGCAACGGTGATGTCATAATGGTCGTCATGGCAACGGTGATGTCATATTGGTCGTCATGGCAATGGTGATGTCATAATGGTCGTCATGGCGACGTCATAATGGTCGTCATGGCGACGTCATAATGGTCGTCATGGCAACGGTGATGTCATATTGGTCGTCATGGCAATGGTGATGTCATAATGGTCGTCATGGCAACGGTGATGTCATAATGGTCGTCATGGCAACGGTGATGTCATAATGGTCGTCATGGCAACGTCATAATGGTCGTCATGGCAACGTCATAATGGTCGTCATGGCAACGTCATAATGGTCGTCATGGCAACGGTGATGTCATAATGGTCGTCATGGCAACGGTGATGTCATAATGGTCGTCATGGCAACGGTGATGCCATAATGGTCGTCATGGCGAAGTCATAATGGTCGTCATGGCAGTGGTGATGTCATAATGGTCGTCATGGCAGTGGTGATGCCATAATGGTCGTCATGGCAACGGTGCTGCCATAATGGTCGTCATGGCAACGGTGATGCCATAATGGTCGTCATGGCAACGGTGATGCCATAATGGTCGTCACGGCAACGGTGATGCCATAATGGTCGTCACGGCAACGGTGATGCCATAATGGTCGTCACGGCAACGGTGATGCCATAATGGTCGTCACGGCAACGGTGATGCCATAATGGTCGTCACGGCAACGGTGATGCCATAATGGTCGTCACGGCAACGGTGATGCCATAATGGTCGTCACGGCAACGGTGATGCCATAATGGTCGTCACGGCAACGGTGATGCCATAATGGTCGTCACGGCAACGGTGATGCCATAATGGTCGTCACGGCAACGGTGATGCCATAATGGTCGTCACGGCAACGGTGATGCCATAATGGTCGTCACGGCAACGGTGATGCCATAATGGTCGTCACGGCAACGGTGATGCCATAATGGTCGTCACGGCAACGTCATAATGGTCGTCGTGGCAACGGTGATGTCATAATGGTCGTCTTGGCAACAGTGATGCCATAATGGACGTCATGGCAACGTCTTAATGGTCGTCGTGGCAACGGTGATGTCATAATGGTCGTCGTGGCAACGGTGATGTCATAATGGTCGTCGTGGCAACGGTGATGCCATAATGGACGTCGTGGCAACAGTGATGCCATAATGGACGTCATGGCAACGTCATAATGGTCGTCGTGGCAACGGTGATGTCATAATGGTCGCCGTGGCAACGATGATGCCATAATGGTCGCCGTGGCAACGATGATGTCATAATGGTCGTCGTGGCAACAGTGATGTCATAATGGACGTCATGGCAACGTCATAATGGTCGTCATGGTAACGGTGATGCCATAATGGTCGTCATGGCAACGGTGATGTCATAATGGTTGTCATGGCAACATCATAATGGTCGTCATGGCAACGATGATGCCATAATGGTCGTCATGGCGACGTCATATTGGTCGTCATGGCAACGGTGATGTCATAATGGTCGTCATGGCAACAATGATGTCATAATGGTCGTCATGGCAACAATGATGCCATAATGGTCGTCATGGCGACGTCATATTGGTCGTCATGGCAACGGTGATGTCATCTTGGTCGTCATGGCAACGGTGATGTCATAATGGTCGTCATGGCAACAATAATGGTCGTCATGGCAACGGTGATGCCATTATGGTCGTCATGGCAACGGTGATGCCATTATGGTCATCATGGCAACGATGATGTCATAATGGTCATCATGGCGACGTCATAATGGTCATCATGGCGACGTCATAATGGTCATCATGGCGACAACATAATGGTCATCATGGCGACGTCATAATGGTAATCATGGCGACGTCATAATGGTCGTCATGGCAATGGTGATGTCATAATGGTCGTCATGGCAACGTCATAATGGTCGTCATGGCTGCGGTGATGTCATAATGGTCGTCATGGCAACGGTGATGTCATATTGGTCGTCATGGCAACAATGATGTCATAATGGTCGTCATGGCAACGATGATGCCATAATGGTCGTCATGGCGACGTCATAATGGTCGTCATGGCAATGGTGATGTCATAATGGTCGTCATGGCAACGGTGATGCCATAATGGACGTCATGGCAACGTCATAATGGTCGTCATGGCAACGGTGATGTCATAATGGTCGTCATGGCAACGGTGATGTCATAATGGTCGTCATGGCAACGGTGATGTCATGGCAACGGTGATGTCATATTGGTCGTCATGGCAATGGTGATGTCATAATGGTCGTCATGGCGACGTCATAATGGTCGTCATGGCAACGGTGATGTCATATTGGTCGTCATGGCAATGGTGATGTCATAATGGTCGTCATGGCAACGGTGATGTCATAATGGTCGTCATGGCAACGGTGATGTCATAATGGTCGTCATGGCAACGTCATAATGGTCGTCATGGCAACGTCATAATGGTCGTCATGGCAACGTCATAATGGTCGTCATGGCAACGGTGATGTCATAATGGTCGTCATGGCAACGGTGATGTCATAATGGTCGTCATGGCAACGGTGATGTCATAATGGTCGTCATGGCAACGGTGATGCCATAATGGTCGTCATGGCGAAGTCATAATGGTCGTCATGGCAGTGGTGATGTCATAATGGTCGTCATGGCAGTGGTGATGCCATAATGGTCGTCATGGCAACGGTGATGCCATAATGGTCGTCATGGCAACGGTGATGCCATAATGGTCGTCATGGCAACGGTGATGCCATAACGGTCGTCATGGCAACGGTGATGCCATAATGGTCGTCACGGCAACGGTGATGCCATAATGGTCATCACGGCAACGGTGATGCCATAATGGTCGTCACGGCAACGGTGATGCCATAATGGTCGTCACGGCAACGGTGATGCCATAATGGTCGTCACGGCAACGGTGATGCCATAATGGTCGTCACGGCAACGGTGATGCCATAATGGTCGTCACGGCAACGGTGATGCCATAATGGTCGTCACGGCAACGGTGATGCCATAATGGTCGTCACGGCAACGGTGATGCCATAATGGTCGTCATGGCAACGGTGATGCCATAATGGTCGTCACGGCAACGGTGATGCCATAATGGTCGTCACGGCAACGGTGATGCCATAATGGTCATCACGGCAACGGTGATGCCATAATGGTCGTCACGGCAACGTCATAATGGTCGTCGTGGCAACGGTGATGCCATAATGGTCGTCTTGGCAACAGTGATGCCATAATGGACGTCATGGCAACGTCTTAATGGTCGTCGTGGCAACGGTGATGTCATAATGGTCGTCGTGGCAACGGTGATGTCATAATGGTCGTCGTGGCAACGGTGATGCCATAATGGACGTCGTGGCAACAGTGATGCCATAATGGACGTCATGGCAACGTCATAATGGTCGTCGTGGCAACGGTGATGTCATAATGGTCGCCGTGGCAACGATGATGCCATAATGGTCGCCGTGGCAACGATGATGTCATAATGGTCGTCGTGGCAACAGTGATGTCATAATGGACGTCATGGCAACGTCATAATGGTCGTCATGGCAACGGTGATGCCATAATGGTCGTCATGGCAACGGTGATGTCATAATGGTTGTCATGGCAACATCATAATGGTCGTCATGGCAACGATGATGCCATAATGGTCGTCATGGCGACGTCATATTGGTCGTCATGGCAACGGTGATGTCATAATGGTCGTCATGGCAACGGTGATGTCATAATGGTCGTCATGGCAACGTCATAATGGTCGTCATGGCAACAATGATGTCATAATGGTCGTCATGGCAACAATGATGCCATAATGGTCGTCATGGCGACGTCATATTGGTCGTCATGGCAACGGTGATGTCATCTTGGTCGTCATGGCAACGGTGATGTCATAATGGTCGTCATGGCAACAATTATGGTCGTCATGGCAACGGTGATGCCATTATGGTCGTCATGGCAACGGTGATGCCATTATGGTCGTCATGGCAACGATGATGTCATAATGGTCATCATGGCGACGTCATAATGGTCATCATGGCGACGTCATAATGGTCATCATGGCGACGTCATAATGGTCATCATGGCGACGTCATAATGGTAATCATGGCGACGTCATAATGGTCGTCATGGCAATGGTGATGTCATAATGGTCGTCATGGCAACGTCATAATGGTCGTCATGGCAGCGGTGATGTCATAATGGTCGTCATGGCAACGGTGATGTCATATTGGTCGTCATGGCAACAATGATGTCATAATGGTCGTCATGGCAACGGTGATGTCATAATGGTCGTCATGGCAACGGTGATGTCATGGCAACGGTGATGTCATATTGGTCGTCATGGCAATGGTGATGTCATAATGGTCGTCATGGCGACGTCATAATGGTCGTCATGGCAACGGTGATGTCATATTGGTCGTCATGGCAATGGTGATGTCATAATGGTCGTCATGGCAACGGTGATGTCATAATGGTCGTCATGGCAACGGTGATGTCATAATGGTCGTCATGGCAACGTCATAATGGTCGTCATGGCAACGTCATAATGGTCGTCATGGCAACGTCATAATGGTCGTCATGGCAACGTCATAATGGTCGTCATGGCAACGGTGATGTCATAATGGTCGTCATGGCAACGGTGATGTCATAATGGTCGTCATGGCAACGGTGATGCCATAATGGTCGTCATGGCAAAGTCATAATGGTCGTCATGGCAGTGGTGATGTCATAATGGTCGTCATGGCAACGGTGATGCCATAATGGTCGTCATGGCAACGGTGATGCCATAATGGTCGTCATGGCAACGGTGATGCCATAATGGTCGTCATGGCAACGGTGATGCCATAATGGTCGTCATGGCAACGGTGATGCCATAATGGTCGTCATGGCAACGGTGATGCCATAATGGTCGTCACGGCAACGGTGATGCCATAATGGTAGTCACGGCAACGGTGATGCCATAATGGTCGTCACGGCAACGGTGATGCCATAATGGTCGTCACGGCAACGGTGATGCCATAATGGTCGTCACGGCAACGGTGATGCCATAATGGTCGTCACGGCAACGGTGATGCCATAATGGTCGTCACGGCAACGGTGATGCCATAATGGTCGTCACGGCAACGGTGATGCCATAATGGTCGTCACGGCAACGGTGATGCCATAATGGTCGTCACGGCAACGGTGATGCCATAATGGTCGTCACGGCAACGGTGATGCCATAATGGTCGTCACGGCAACGGTGATGCCATAATGGTCGTCACGGCAACGGTGATGCCATAATGGTCGTCACGGCAACGGTGATGCCATAATGGTCGTCACGGCAGCGGTGATGCCATAATGGTCGTCACGGCAACGGTGATGCCATAATGGTCGTCACGGCAACGGTGATGCCATAATGGTCGTCACGGCAACGGTGATGCCATAATGGTCGTCACGGCAACGGTGATGCCATAATGGTCGTCACGGCAACGGTGATGCCATAATGGTCGTCACGGCAACGTCATAATGGTCGTCGTGGCAACGGTGATGTCATAATGGTCGTCGTGGCAACAGTGATGCCATAATGGACGTCATGGCAACGTCATAATGGTCGTCGTGGCAACGGTGATGTCATAATGGTCGTCGTGGCAACGGTGATGTCATAATGGTCGTCGTGGCAACGGTGATGCCATAATGGACGTCGTGGCAACAGTGATGCCATAATGGACGTCATGGCAACGTCATAATGGTCGTCGTGGCAACGGTGATGTCATAATGGTCGCCGTGGCAACGATGATGCCATAATGGTCGCCGTGGCAACGATGATGTCATAATCTTCGTCGTGGCAACAGTGATGTCATAATGGACGTCATGGCAACGGTGATGCCATAATGGTCGTCATGGCAACGGTGATGTCATAATGGTTGTCATGGCAACATCATAATGGTCGTCATGGCAACGATGATGCCATAATGGTCGTCATGGCGACGTCATATTGGTCGTCATGGCAACGGTGATGTCATAATGGTCGTCATGGCAACGGTGATGTCATAATGGTCGTCATGGCAACGGTGATGTCATAATAGTCGTCATGGCAACGTCATAATGGTCGTCATGGCAACGGTGATGTCATAATGGTCGTCATGGCAACGTTATAATGGTCGTCATGGCAACGGTGATGTCATAATGGTCGTCATGGCAACAATGATGTCATAATGGTCGTCATGGCAACAATGATGTCATAATGGTCGTCATGGCAACAATGATGCCATAATGGTCGTCATGGCGACGTCATATTGGTCGTCATGGCAACGGTGATGTCATCTTGGTCGTCATGGCAACGGTGATGTCATAATGGTCGTCATGGAACAATGATGGTCGTCATGGCAACGGTGATGCCATTATGGTCGTCATGGCAACGGTGATGCCATTATGGTCGTCATGGCAACGATGATGTCATAATGGTCATCATGGCGACGTCATAATGGTCATCATGGCGACGTCATAATGGTCATCATGGCGACGTCATAATGGTCATCATGGCGACGTCATAATGGTAATCATGGCGACGTCATAATGGTCGTCATGGCAATGGTGATGTCATAATGGTCGTCATGGCAACGTCATAATGGTCGTCATGGCAGCGGTGATGTCATAATGGTCGTCATGGCAACGGTGATGTCATATTGGTCGTCATGGCAACAATGATGTCATAATGGTCGTCATGGCAACGATGATGCCATAATGGTCGTCATGGCGACGTCATAATGGTCGTCATGGCAATGGTGATGTCATAATGGTCATCATGGCAACGGTGATGCCATAATGGACGTCATGGCAACGTCATAATGGTCGTCATGGCAACGGTGATGTCATAATGGTCGTCATGGCAACGGTGATGTCATAATGGTCGTCATGGCAACGGTGATGTCATGGCAACGGTGATGTCATATTGGTCGTCATGGCAATGGTGATGTCATAATGGTCGTCATGGCGACGTCATAATGGTCGTCATGGCAACGGTGATGTCATATTGGTCGTCATGGCAATGGTGATGTCATAATGGTCGTCATGGCAACGGTGATGTCATAATGGTCGTCATGGCAACGGTGATGTCATAATGGTCGTCATGGCAACGTCATAATGGTCGTCATGGCAACGTCATAATGGTCGTCATGGCAACGTCATAATGGTCGTCATGGCAACGGTGATGTCATAATGGTCGTCATGGCAACGGTGATGTCATAATGGTCGTCATGGCAACGGTGATGTCATAATGGTCGTCATGGCAACGGTGATGCCATAATGGTCGTCATGGCGAAGTCATAATGGTCGTCATGGCAGTGGTGATGTCATAATGGTCGTCATGGCAGTGGTGATGCCATAATGGTCGTCATGGCAACGGTGATGCCATAATGGTCGTCATGGCAACGGTGATGCCATAATGGTCGTCATGGCAACGGTGATGCCATAATGGTCGTCATGGCAACGGTGATGCCATAATGGTCGTCACGGCAACGGTGATGCCATAATGGTCATCATGGCAACGGTGATGCCATAATGGTCGTCACGGCAACGGTGATGCCATAATGGTCGTCACGGCAACGGTGATGCCATAATGGTCGTCACGGCAACGGTGATGCCATAATGGTCGTCACGGCAACGGTGATGCCATAATGGTCGTCACGGCAACGGTGATGCCATAATGGTCGTCACGGCAACGGTGATGCCATAATGGTCGTCACGGCAACGGTGATGCCATAATGGTCGTCACGGCAACGGTGATGCCATAATGGTCGTCACGGCAACGGTGATGCCATAATGGTCGTCACGGCAACGGTGATGCCATAATGGTCGTCACGGCAACGGTGATGCCATAATGGTCGTCACGGCAACGTCATAATGGTCGTCGTGGCAACGGTGATGTCATAATGGTCGTCTTGGCAACAGTGATGCCATAATGGACGTCATGGCAACGTCTTAATGGTCGTCGTGGCAACGGTGATGTCATAATGGTCGTCGTGGCAACGGTGATGTCATAATGGTCGTCGTGGCAACGGTGATGCCATAATGGACGTCGTGGCAACAGTGATGCCATAATGGACGTCATGGCAACGTCATAATGGTCGTCGTGGCAACGGTGATGTCATAATGGTCGCCGTGGCAACGATGATGCCATAATGGTCGCCGTGGCAACGATGATGTCATAATGGTCGTCGTGGCAACAGTGATGTCATAATGGACGTCATGGCAACGTCATAATGGTCGTCATGGCAACGGTGATGCCATAATGGTCGTCATGGCAACGGTGATGTCATAATGGTTGTCATGGCAACATCATAATGGTCGTCATGGCAACGATGATGCCATATTGGTCGTCATGGCGACGTCATATTGGTCGTCATGGCAACGGTGATGTCATAATGGTCGTCATGGCAACGGTGATGTCATAATGGTCGTCATGGCAACGTCATAATGGTCGTCATGGCAACAATGATGTCATAATGGTCGTCATGGCAACAATGATGCCATAATGGTCGTTATGGCGACGTCATATTGGTCGTCATGGCAACGGTGATGTCATCTTGGTCGTCATGGCAACGGTGATGTCATAATGGTCGTCATGGCAACAATGATGGTCGTCATGGCAACGGTGATGCCATTATGGTCGTCATGGCAACGGTGATGCCATTATGGTCGTCATGGCAACGATGATGTCATAATGGTCATCATGGCGACGTCATAATGGTCATCATGGCGACGTCATAATGGTCATCATGGCGACGTCATAATGGTAATCATGGCGACGTCATAATGGTCGTCATGGCAATGGTGATGTCATAATGGTCGTCATGGCAACGTCATAATGGTCGTCATGGCAGCGGTGATGTCATAATGGTCGTCATGGCAACGGTGATGTCATATTGGTCGTCATGGCAACAATGATGTCATAATGGTCGTCATGGCAACGGTGATGTCATAATGGTCGTCATGGCAACGGTGATGTCATGGCAACGGTGATGTCATATTGGTCGTCATGGCAATGGTGATGTCATAATGGTCGTCATGGCGACGTCATAATGGTCGTCATGGCAACGGTGATGTCATATTGGTCGTCATGGCAATGGTGATGTCATAATGGTCGTCATGGCAACGGTGATGTCATAATGGTCGTCATGGCAACGGTGATGTCATAATGGTCGTCATGGCAACGTCATAATGGTCGTCATGGCAACGTCATAATGGTAGTCATGGCAACGTCATAATGGTCGTCATGGCAACGTCATAATGGTCGTCATGGCAACGGTGATGTCATAATGGTCGTCATGGCAACGGTGATGTCATAATGGTCGTCATGGCAACGGTGATGTCATAATGGTCGTCATGGCAACGGTGATGCCATAATGGTCGTCATGGCAAAGTCATAATGGTCGTCATGGCAGAGGTGATGTCATAATGGTCGTCATGGCAACGGTGATGCCATAATGGTCGTCATGGCAACGGTGATGCCAAAATGGTCGTCATGGCAACGGTGATGCCATAATGGTCGTCATGGCAACGGTGATGCCATAATGGTCGTCATGGCAACGGTGATGCCATAATGGTCGTCATGGCAACGGTGATGCCATAATGGTCGTCATGGCAACGGTGATGCCATAATGGTCGTCATGGCAACGGTGATGCCATAATGGTAGTCATGGCAACGGTGATGCCATAATGGTCGTCACGGCAACGGTGATGCCATAATGGTCGTCACGGCAACGGTGATGCCATAATGGTCGTCACGGCAACGGTGATGCCATAATGGTCGTCACGGCAACGGTGATGCCATAATGGTCGTCACGGCAACGGTGATGCCATAATGGTCGTCACGGCAACGGTGATGCCATAATGGTCGTCATGGCAACGGTGATGCCATAATGGTCGTCACGGCAACGGTGATGCCATAATGGTCGTCACGGCAACGGTGATGCCATAATGGTCATCACGGCAACGGTGATGCCATAATGGTCGTCACGGCAACGTCATAATGGTCGTCGTGGCAACGGTGATGTCATAATGGTCGTCTTGGCAACAGTGATGCCATAATGGACGTCATGGCAACGTCTTAATGGTCGTCGTGGCAACGGTGATGTCATAATGGTCGTCGTGGCAACGGTGATGTCATAATGGTCGTCGTGGCAACGGTGATGCCATAATGGACGTCGTGGCAACAGTGATGCCATAATGGACGTCATGGCAACGTCATAATGGTCGTCGTGGCAACGGTGATGTCATAATGGTCGCCGTGGCAACGATGATGCCATAATGGTCGCCGTGGCAACGATGATGTCATAATGGTCGTCGTGGCAACAGTGATGTCATAATGGACGTCATGGCAACGTCATAATGGTCGTCATGGCAACGGTGATGCCATAATGGTCGTCATGGCAACGGTGATGTCATAATGGTTGTCATGGCAACATCATAATGGTCGTCATGGCAACGATGATGCCATAATGGTCGTCATGGCGACGTCATATTGGTCGTCATGGCAACGGTGATGTCATAATGGTCGTCATGGCAACGGTGATGTCATAATGGTCGTCATGGCAACGTCATAATGGTCGTCATGGCAACAATGATGTCATAATGGTCGTCATGGCAACAATGATGCCATAATGGTCGTCATGGCGACGTCATATTGGTCGTCATGGCAACGGTGATGTCATCTTGGTCGTCATGGCAACGGTGATGTCATAATGGTCGTCATGGCAACAATTATGGTCGTCATGGCAACGGTGATGCCATTATGGTCGTCATGGCAACGGTGATGCCATTATGGTCGTCATGGCAACGATGATGTCATAATGGTCATCATGGCGACGTCATAATGGTCATCATGGCGACGTCATAATGGTCATCATGGCGACGTCATAATGGTCATCATGGCGACGTCATAATGGTAATCATGGCGACGTCATAATGGTCGTCATGGCAATGGTGATGTCATAATGGTCGTCATGGCAACGTCATAATGGTCGTCATGGCAGCGGTGATGTCATAATGGTCGTCATGGCAACGGTGATGTCATATTGGTCGTCGTGGCAACAATGATGTCATAATGGTCGTCATGGCAACGGTGATGTCATAATGGTCGTCATGGCAACGGTGATGTCATGGCAACGGTGATGTCATATTGGTCGTCATGGCAATGGTGATGTCATAATGGTCGTCATGGCGACGTCATAATGGTCGTCATGGCAACGGTGATGTCATATTGGTCGTCATGGCAATGGTGATGTCATAATGGTCGTCATGGCAACGGTGATGTCATAATGGTCGTCATGGCAACGGTGATGTCATAATGGTCGTCATGGCAACGTCATAATGGTCGTCATGGCAACGTCATAATGGTCGTCATGGCAACGTCATAATGGTCGTCATGGCAACGTCATAATGGTCGTCATGGCAACGGTGATGTCATAATGGTCGTCATGGCAACGGTGATGTCATAATGGTCGTCATGGCAACGGTGATGCCATAATGGTCGTCATGGCAAAGTCATAATGGTCGTCATGGCAGTGGTGATGTCATAATGGTCGTCATGGCAACGGTGATGCCATAATGGTCGTCATGGCAACGGTGATGCCATAATGGTCGTCATGGCAACGGTGATGCCATAATGGTCGTCATGGCAACGGTGATGCCATAATGGTCGTCATGGCAACGGTGATGCCATAATGGTCGTCATGGCAACGGTGATGCCATAATGGTCGTCATGGCAACGGTGATGCCATAATGGTCGTCACGGCAACGGTGATGCCATAATGGTAGTCACGGCAACGGTGATGCCATAATGGTCGTCACGGCAACGGTGATGCCATAATGGTCGTCACGGCAACGGTGATGCCATAATGGTCGTCACGGCAACGGTGATGCCATAATGGTCGTCACGGCAACGGTGATGCCATAATGGTCGTCACGGCAACGGTGATGCCATAATGGTCGTCACGGCAACGGTGATGCCATAATGGTCGTCACGGCAACGGTGATGCCATAATGGTCGTCACGGCAACGGTGATGCCATAATGGTCGTCACGGCAACGGTGATGCCATAATGGTCGTCACGGCAACGGTGATGCCATAATGGTCGTCACGGCAACGGTGATGCCATAATGGTCGTCACGGCAACGGTGATGCCATAATGGTCGTCACGGCAGCGGTGATGCCATAATGGTCGTCACGGCAACGGTGATGCCATAATGGTCGTCACGGCAACGGTGATGCCATAATGGTCGTCACGGCAACGGTGATGCCATAATGGTCGTCACGGCAACGGTGATGCCATAATGGTCGTCACTGCAACGGTGATGCCATAATGGTCGTCGTGGCAACAGTGATGCCATAATGGACGTCATGGCAACGTCATAATGGTCGTCGTGGCAACGGTGATGTCATAATGGTCGTCGTGGCAACGGTGATGTCATAATGGTCGTCGTGGCAACGGTGATGCCATAATGGACGTCGTGGCAACAGTGATGCCATAATGGACGTCATGGCAACGTCATAATGGTCGTCGTGGCAACGGTGATGTCATAATGGTCGCCGTGGCAACGATGATGCCATAATGGTCGCCGTGGCAACGATGATGTCATAATCTTCGTCGTGGCAACAGTGATGTCATAATGGACGTCATGGCAACGGTGATGCCATAATGGTCGTCATGGCAACGGTGATGTCATAATGGTTGTCATGGCAACATCATAATGGTCGTCATGGCAACGATGATGCCATAATGGTCGTCATGGCGACGTCATATTGGTCGTCATGGCAACGGTGATGTCATAATGGTCGTCATGGCAACGGTGATGTCATAATGGTCGTCATGGCAACGGTGATGTCATAATAGTCGTCATGGCAACGTCATAATGGTCGTCATGGCAACGGTGATGTCATAATGGTCGTCATGGCAACGTTATAATGGTCGTCATGGCAACGGTGATGTCATAATGGTCGTCATGGCAACAATGATGTCATAATGGTAGTCATGGCAACAATTATGTCATAATGGTCGTCATGGCAACAATGATGCCATAATGGTCGTCATGGCGACGTCATATTGGTCGTCATGGCAACGGTGATGTCATCTTGGTCGTCATGGCAACGGTGATGTCATAATGGTCGTCATGGAACAATGATGGTCGTCATGGCAACGGTGATGCCATTATGGTCGTCATGGCAACGGTGATGCCATTATGGTCGTCATGGCAACGATGATGTCATAATGGTCATCATGGCGACGTCATAATGGTCATCATGGCGACGTCATAATGGTCATCATGGCGACGTCATAATGGTCATCATGGCGACGTCATAATGGTAATCATGGCGACGTCATAATGGTCGTCATGGCAATGGTGATGTCATAATGGTCGTCATGGCAACGTCATAATGGTCGTCATGGCAGCGGTGATGTCATAATGGTCGTCATGGCAACGGTGATGTCATATTGGTCGTCATGGCAACAATGATGTCATAATGGTCGTCATGGCAACGATGATGCCATAATGGTCGTCATGGCGACGTCATAATGGTCGTCATGGCAATGGTGATGTCATAATGGTCATCATGGCAACGGTGATGCCATAATGGACGTCATGGCAACGTCATAATGGTCGTCATGGCAACGGTGATGTCATAATGGTCGTCATGGCAACGGTGATGTCATAATGGTCGTCATGGCAACGGTGATGTCATGGCAACGGTGATGTCATATTGGTCGTCATGGCAATGGTGATGTCATAATGGTCGTCATGGCGACGTCATAATGGTCGTCATGGCAACGGTGATGTCATATTGGTCGTCATGGCAATGGTGATGTCATAATGGTCGTCATGGCAACGGTGATGTCATAATGGTCGTCATGGCAACGGTGATGTCATAATGGTCGTCATGGCAACGTCATAATGGTCGTCATGGCAACGTCATAATGGTCGTCATGGCAACGTCATAATGGTCGTCATGGCAACGGTGATGTCATAATGGTCGTCATGGCAACGGTGATGTCATAATGGTCGTCATGGCAACGGTGATGTCATAATGGTCGTCATGGCAACGGTGATGCCATAATGGTCGTCATGGCGAAGTCATAATGGTCGTCATGGCAGTGGTGATGTCATAATGGTCGTCATGGCAGTGGTGATGCCATAATGGTCGTCATGGCAACGGTGATGCCATAATGGTCGTCATGGCAACGGTGATGCCATAATGGTCGTCATGGCAACGGTGATGCCATAATGGTCGTCATGGCAACGGTGATGCCATAATGGTCGTCACGGCAACGGTGATGCCATAATGGTCATCATGGCAACGGTGATGCCATAATGGTCGTCACGGCAACGGTGATGCCATAATGGTCGTCACGGCAACGGTGATGCCATAATGGTCGTCACGGCAACGGTGATGCCATAATGGTCGTCACGGCAACGGTGATGCCATAATGGTCGTCACGGCAACGGTGATGCCATAATGGTCGTCACGGCAACGGTGATGCCATAATGGTCGTCACGGCAACAGTGATGCCATAATGGTCGTCACGGCAACGGTGATGCCATAATGGTCGTCACGGCAACGGTGATGCCATAATGGTCGTCACGGCAACGGTGATGCCATAATGGTCGTCACGGCAACGGTGATGCCATAATGGTCGTCACGGCAACGTCATAATGGTCGTCGTGGCAACGGTGATGTCATAATGGTCGTCTTGGCAACAGTGATGCCATAATGGACGTCATGGCAACGTCTTAATGGTCGTCGTGGCAACGGTGATGTCATAATGGTCGTCGTGGCAACGGTGATGTCATAATGGTCGTCGTGGCAACGGTGATGCCATAATGGACGTCGTGGCAACAGTGATGCCATAATGGACGTCATGGCAACGTCATAATGGTCGTCGTGGCAACGGTGATGTCATAATGGTCGCCGTGGCAACGATGATGCCATAATGGTCGCCGTGGCAACGATGATGTCATAATGGTCGTCGTGGCAACAGTGATGTCATAATGGACGTCATGGCAACGTCATAATGGTCGTCATGGCAACGGTGATGCCATAATGGTCGTCATGGCAACGGTGATGTCATAATGGTTGTCATGGCAACATCATAATGGTCGTCATGGCAACGATGATGCCATAATGGTCGTCATGGCGACGTCATATTGGTCGTCATGGCAACGGTGATGTCATAATGGTCGTCATGGCAACGGTGATGTCATAATGGTCGTCATGGCAACGTCATAATGGTCGTCATGGCAACAATGATGTCATAATGGTCGTCATGGCAACAATGATGCCATAATGGTCGTTATGGCGACGTCATATTGGTCGTCATGGCAACGGTGATGTCATCTTGGTCGTCATGGCAACGGTGATGTCATAATGGTCGTCATGGCAACAATGATGGTCGTCATGGCAACGGTGATGCCATTATGGTCGTCATGGCAACGGTGATGCCATTATGGTCGTCATGGCAACGATGATGTCATAATGGTCATCATGGCGACGTCATAATGGTCATCATGGCGACGTCATAATGGTCATCATGGCGACGTCATAATGGTAATCATGGCGACGTCATAATGGTCGTCATGGCAATGGTGATGTCATAATGGTCGTCATGGCAACGTCATAATGGTCGTCATGGCAGCGGTGATGTCATAATGGTCGTCATGGCAACGGTGATGTCATATTGGTCGTCATGGCAACAATGATGTCATAATGGTCGTCATGGCAATGGTGATGTCATAATGGTCGTCATGGCAACGGTGATGTCATGGCAACGGTGATGTCATATTGGTCGTCATGGCAATGGTGATGTCATAATGGTCGTCATGGCGACGTCATAATGGTCGTCATGGCAACGGTGATGTCATATTGGTCGTCATGGCAATGGTGATGTCATAATGGTCGTCATGGCAACGGTGATGTCATAATGGTCGTCATGGCAACGGTGATGTCATAATGGTCGTCATGGCAACGTCATAATGGTCGTCATGGCAACGTCATAATGGTAGTCATGGCAACGTCATAATGGTCGTCATGGCAACGTCATAATGGTCGTCATGGCAACGGTGATGTCATAATGGTCGTCATGGCAACGGTGATGTCATAATGGTCGTCATGGCAACGGTGATGTCATAATGGTCGTCATGGCAACGGTGATGCCATAATGGTCGTCATGGCAAAGTCATAATGGTCGTCATGGCAGAGGTGATGTCATAATGGTCGTCATGGCAACGGTGATGCCATAATGGTCGTCATGGCAACGGTGATGCCAAAATGGTCGTCATGGCAACGGTGATGCCATAATGGTCGTCATGGCAACGGTGATGCCATAATGGTCGTCATGGCAACGGTGATGCCATAATGGTCGTCATGGCAACGGTGATGCCATAATGGTCGTCATGGCAACGGTGATGCCATAATGGTCGTCATGGCAACGGTGATGCCATAATGGTAGTCATGGCAACGGTGATGCCATAATGGTCGTCACGGCAACGGTGATGCCATAATGGTCGTCACGGCAACGGTGATGCCATAATGGTCGTCACGGCAACGGTGATGCCATAATGGTCGTCACGGCAACGGTGATGCCATAATGGTCGTCACGGCAACGGTGATGCCATAATGGTCGTCACGGCAACGGTGATGCCATAATGGTCGTCACGGCAACGGTGATGCCATAATGGTCGTCACGGCAACGGTGATGCCATAATGGTCGTCACGGCAACGGTGATGCCATAATGGTCGTCACGGCAGCGGTGATGCCATAATGGTCGTCACGGCAACGGTGATGCCATAATGGTCGTCACGGCAACGTCATAATGGTCGTCGTGGCAACGGTGATGTCATAATGGTCGTCGTGGCAACAGTGATGCCATAATGGACGTCATGGCAACGTCATAATGGTCGTCGTGGCAACGGTGATGTCATAATGGTCGTCGTGGCAACGGTGATGTCATAATGGTCGTCGTGGCAACGGTGATGCCATAATGGACGTCGTGGCAACAGTGATGCCATAATGGACGTCATGGCAACGTCATAATGGTCGTCGTGGCAACGGTGATGTCATAATGGTCGCCGTGGCAACGATGATGTCATAATGGTCGTCGTGGCAACAGTGATGTCATAATGGACGTCATGGCAACGGTGATGCCATAATGGTCGTCATGGCAACGGTGATGTCATAATGGTTGTCATGGCAACATCATAATGGTCGTCATGGCAACGATGATGCCATAATGGTCGTCATGGCGACGTCATATTGGTCGTCATGGCAACGGTGATGTCATAATGGTCGTCATGGCAACGGTGATGTCATAATGGTCGTCATGGCAACGGTGATGTCATAATGGTCGTCATGGCAACGTCATAATGGTCGTCATGGCAACGGTGATGTCATAATGGTCGCCATGGCAACGTTATAATGGTCGTCATGGCAACGGTGATGTCATAATGGTCGTCATGGCAACAATGATGTCATAATGGTCGTCATGGCAACAATGATGTCATAATGGTCGTCATGGCAACAATGATGCCATAATGGTCGTCATGGCGACGTCATATTGGTCGTCATGGCAACGGTGATGTCATCTTGGTCGTCATGGCAACGGTGATGTCATAATGGTCGTCATGGCAACAATGATGGTCGTCATGGCAACGGTGATGCCATTATGGTCGTCATGGCAACGGTGATGCCATTATGGTCGTCATGGCAACGATGATGTCATAATGGTCATCATGGCGACGTCATAATGGTCATCATGGCGACGTCATAATGGTCATCATGGCAACGTCATAATGGTCATCATGGCGACGTCATAATGGTAATCATGGCGACGTCATAATGGTCGTCATGGCAATGGTGATGTCATAATGGTCGTCATGGCAACGTCATAATGGTCGTCATGGCAGCGGTGATGTCATAATGGTCGTCATGGCAACGGTGATGTCATATTGGTCGTCATGGCAACAATGATGTCATAATGGTCGTCATGGCAACGATGATGCCATAATGGTCGTCATGGCGACGTCATAATGGTCGTCATGGCAATGGTGATGTCATAATGGTCGTCATGGCAACGGTGATGCCATAATGGACGTCATGGCAACGTCATAATGGTCGTCATGGCAACGGTGATGTCATAATGGTCGTCATGGCAACGGTGATGTCATAATGGTCGTCATGGCAACGGTGATGTCATGGCAACGGTGATGTCATATTGGTCGTCATGGCAATGGTGATGTCATAATGGTCGTCATGGCGACGTCATAATGGTCGTCATGGCAACGGTGATGTCATATTGGTCGTCATGGCAATGGTGATGTCATAATGGTCGTCATGGCAACGTTGATGTCATAATGGTCGTCATGGCAACGGTGATGTCATAATGGTCGTCATGGCAACGTCATAATGGTCATCATGGCAACGTCATAATGGTCGTCATGGCAACGTCATAATGGTCGTCATGGCAACGTCATAATGGTCGTCATGGCAACGGTGATGTCATAATGGTCGTCATGGCAACGGTGATGTCATAATGGTCGTCATGGCAACGGTGATGCCATAATGGTCGTCATGGCGAAGTCATAATGGTCGTCATGGCAGTGGTGATGTCATAATGGTCGTCATGGCAGTGGTGATGCCATAATGGTCGTCATGGCAACGGTGATGCCATAATGGTCGTCATGGCAACGGTGATGCCATAATGGTCGTCATGGCAACGGTGATGCCATAATGGTCGTCACGGCAACGGTGATGCCATAATGGTCGTCACGGCAACGGTGATGCCATAATGGTCGTCACGGCAACGGTGATGCCATAATGGTCGTCACGGCAACGGTGATGCCATAATGGTCGTCACGGCAACGGTGATGCCATAATGGTCGTCACGGCAACGGTGATGCCATAATGGTCGTCACGGCAACGGTGATGCCATAATGGTCGTCACGGCAACGGTGATGCCATAATGGTCGTCACGGCAACGGTGATGCCATAATGGTCGTCACGGCAACGGTGATGCCATAATGGTCGTCACGGCAACGGTGATGCCATAATGGTCGTCACGGCAAAGGTGATGCCATAATGGTCGTCACGGCAACGTCATAATGGTCGTCGTGGCAACGGTGATGTCATAATGGTCGTCTTGGCAACAGTGATGCCATAATGGACGTCATGGCAACGTCTTAATGGTCGTCGTGGCAACGGTGATGTCATAATGGTCGTCGTGGCAACGGTGATGTCATAATGGTCGTCGTGGCAACGGTGATGCCATAATGGACGTCGTGGCAACAGTGATGCCATAATGGACGTCATGGCAACGTCATAATGGTCGTCGTGGCAACGGTGATGTCATAATGGTCGCCGTGGCAACGATGATGCCATAATGGTCGCCGTGGCAACGATGATGTCATAATGGTCGTCGTGGCAACAGTGATGTCATAATGGACGTCATGGCAACGTCATAATGGTCGTCATGGTAACGGTGATGCCATAATGGTCGTCATGGCAACGGTGATGTCATAATGGTTGTCATGGCAACATCATAATGGTCGTCATGGCAACGATGATGCCATAATGGTCGTCATGGCGACGTCATATTGGTCGTCATGGCAACGGTGATGTCATAATGGTCGTCATGGCAACGGTGATGTCATAATGGTCGTCATGGCAACGTCATAATGGTCGTCATGGCAACAATGATGTCATAATGGTCGTCATGGCAACAATGATGCCATAATGGTCGTCATGGCGACGGTGATGCCATAATGGTCATCACGGCAACGGTGATGCCATAATGGTCGTCACGGCAACGGTGATGCCATAATAGTCGTCACGGCAACGGTGATGCCATAATGGTCGTCACGGCAACGGTGATGCCATAATGGTCGTCACGGCAACGGTGATGCCATAATGGTCGTCACGGCAACGGTGATGCCATAATGGTCGTCACGGCAACGGTGATGCCATAATGGTCGTCATGGCAACGGTGATGCCATAATGGTCGTCACGGCAACGGTGATGCCATAATGGTCGTCACGGCAACGGTGATGCCATAATGGTCGTCACGGCAACGGTGATGCCATAATGGTCGTCACGGCAACGGTGATGCCATAATGGTCGTCACGGCAACGGTGATGCCATAATGGTCGTCACGGCAACGGTGATGCCATAATGGTCGTCACGGCAACGTCATAATGGTCGTCGTGGCAACGGTGATGTCATAATGGTCGTCTTGGCAACAGTGATGCCATAATGGACGTCATGGCAACGTCTTAATGGTCGTCGTGGCAACGGTGATGTCATAATGGTCGTCGTGGCAACGGTGATGTCATAATGGTCGTCGTGGCAACGGTGATGCCATAATGGACGTCGTGGCAACAGTGATGCCATAATGGACGTCATGGCAACGTCATAATGGTCGTCGTGGCAACGGTGATGTCATAATGGTCGCCGTGGCAACGATGATGCCATAATGGTCGCCGTGGCAACGATGATGTCATAATGGTCGTCGTGGCAACAGTGATGTCATAATGGACGTCATGGCAACGTCATAATGGTCGTCATGGCAACGGTGATGCCATAATGGTCGTCATGGCAACGGTGATGTCATAATGGTTGTCATGGCAACATCATAATGGTCGTCATGGCAACGATGATGCCATAATGGTCGTCATGGCGACGTCATATTGGTCGTCATGGCAACGGTGATGTCATAATGGTCGTCATGGCAACGTCATAATGGTCGTCATGGCAACGGTGATGTCATAATGGTCGTCATGGCAACAATGATGCCATAATGGTCGTTATGGCGACGTCATATTGGTCGTCATGGCAACGGTGATGTCATCTTGGTCGTCATGGCAACGGTGATGTCATAATGGTCGTCATGGCAACAATGATGGTCGTCATGGCAACGGTGATGCCATTATGGTCGTCATGGCAACGGTGATGCCATTATGGTCGTCATGGCAACGATGATGTCATAATGGTCATCATGGCGACGTCATAATGGTCATCATGGCGACGTCATAATGGTCATCATGGCGACGTCATAATGGTAATCATGGCGACGTCATAATGGTCGTCATGGCAATGGTGATGTCATAATGGTCGTCATGGCAACGTCATAATGGTCGTCATGGCAGCGGTGATGTCATAATGGTCGTCATGGCAACGGTGATGTCATATTGGTCGTCATGGCAACAATGATGTCATAATGGTCGTCATGGCAACGATGATGCCATAATGGTCGTCATGGCGACGTCATATTGGTCGTCATGGCAACGGTGATGTCATAATGGTCGTCATGGCAACGTCATAATGGTCGTCATGGCAACGGTGATGTCATATTGGTCGTCATGGCAACAATGATGTCATAATGGTCGTCATGGCAACGATGATGCCATAATGGTCGTCATGGCGACGTCATAATGGTCGTCATGGCAATGGTGATGTCATAATGGTCGTCATGGCAACGGTGATGCCATAATGGACGTCATGGCAACGTCATAATGGTCGTCATGGCAACGGTGATGTCATAATGGTCGTCATGGCAACGGTGATGTCATAATGGTCGTCATGGCAACGGTGATGTCATGGCAACGGTGATGTCATATTGGTCGTCATGGCAATGGTGATGTCATAATGGTCGTCATGGCGACGTCATAATGGTCGTCATGGCAACGATGATGCCATAATGGTCGTCATGGCGACGTCATATTGGTCGTCATGGCAACGGTGATGTCATAATGGTCGTCATGGCAACGTCATAATGGTCGTCATGGCAACGGTGATGTCATATTGGTCGTCATGGCAACAATGATGTCATAATGGTCGTCATGGCAACGATGATGCCATAATGGTCGTCATGGCGACGTCATAATGGTCGTCATGGCAATGGTGATGTCATAATGGTCGTCATGGCAACGGTGATGCCATAATGGACGTCATGGCAACGTCATAATGGTCGTCATGGCAACGGTGATGTCATAATGGTCGTCATGGCAACGGTGATGTCATAATGGTCGTCATGGCAACGGTGATGTCATGGCAACGGTGATGTCATATTGGTCGTCATGGCAATGGTGATGTCATAATGGTCGTCATGGCGACGTCATAATGGTCGTCATGGCAACGGTGATGTCATATTGGTCGTCATGGCAATGGTGATGTCATATTGGTCGTCATGGCAATGGTGATGTCATAATGGTCGTCATGGCAACGGTGATGTCATAATGGTCGTCATGGCAACGGTGATGTCATAATGGTCGTCATGGCAACGTCATAATGGTCGTCATGGCAACGTCATAATGGTCGTCATGGCAACGTCATAATGGTCGTCATGGCAACGTCATAATGGTCGTCATGGCAACGGTGATGTCATAATGGTCGTCATGGCAACGGTGATGTCATAATGGTCGTCATGGCAACGGTGATGTCATAATGGTCGTCATGGCAACGGTGATGCCATAATGGTCGTCATGGCAAAGTCATAATGGTCGTCATGGCAGTGGTGATGTCATAATGGTCGTCATGGCAACGGTGATGCCATAATGGTCGTCATGGCAACGGTGATGCCATAATGGTCGTCATGGCAACGGTGATGCCATAATGGTCGTCATGGCAACGGTGATGCCATAATGGTTGTCACGGCAACGGTGATGCCATAATGGTCGTCACGGCAACGGTGATGCCATAATGGTCGTCACGGCAACGGTGATGCCATAATGGTCGTCACGGCAACGGTGATGCCATAATGGTCGTCACGGCAACGGTGATGCCATAATGGTCGTCACGGCAACGGTGATGCCATAATGGTCGTCACGGCAACGGTGATGCCATAATGGTCGTCACGGCAACGGTGATGCCATAATGGTCGTCACGGCAACGGTGATGCCATAATGGTCGTCACGGCAACGCTGATGCCATAATGGTCGTCACGGCAACGGTGATGCCATAATGGTCGTCACGGCAACGGTGATGCCATAATGGTCGTCACGGCAGCGGTGATGCCATAATGGTCGTCACGGCAACGGTGATGCCATAATGGTCGTCACGGCAACGGTGATGCCATAATGGTCGTCACGGCAACGGTGATGCCATAATGGTCGTCACGGCAACGGTGATGCCATAATGGTCGTCACGGCAACGGTGATGCCATAATGGTCGTCACGGCAACGGTGATGCCATAATGGTCGTCACGGCAACGTCATAATGGTCGTCGTGGCAACGGTGATGTCATAATGGTCGTCGTGGCAACAGTGATGCCATAATGGACGTCATGGCAACGGTGATGTCATAATGGTCGTCATGGCAACGGTGATGTCATAATGGTCGTCATGGCAACGTCATAATGGTCGTCATGGCAACGGTGATGTCATAATGGTCGTCATGGCAACGTTATAATGGTCGTCATGGCAACGGTGATGTCATAATGGTCGTCATGGCAACAATGATGTCATAATGGTCGTCATGGCAACAATGATGTCATAATGGTCGTCATGGCAACAATGATGCCATAATGGTCGTCATGGCGACGTCATATTGGTCGTCATGGCAACGGTGATGTCATCTTGGTCGTCATGGCAACGGTGATGTCATAATGGTCGTCATGGCAACAATGATGGTCGTCATGGCAACGGTGATGCCATTATGGTCGTCATGGCAACGGTGATGCCATTATGGTCGTCATGGCAACGATGATGTCATAATGGTCATCATGGCGACTTCATAATGGTCATCATGGCGACGTCATAATGGTCATCATGGCGACGTCATAATGGTCATCATGGCGACGTCATAATGGTAATCATGGCGACGTCATAATGGTCGTCATGGCAATGGTGATGTCATAATGGTCGTCATGGCAACGTCATAATGGTCGTCATGGCAGCGGTGATGTCATAATGGTCGTCATGGCAACGGTGATGTCATATTGGTCGTCATGGCAACAATGATGTCATAATGGTCGTCATGGCAACGATGATGCCATAATGGTCGTCATGGCGACGTCATAATGGTCGTCATGGCAATGGTGATGTCATAATGGTCGTCATGGCAACGGTGATGCCATAATGGACGTCATGGCAACGTCATAATGGTCGTCATGGCAACGGTGATGTCATAATGGTCGTCATGGCAACGGTGATGTCATAATGGTCGTCATGGCAACGGTGATGTCATGGCAACGGTGATGTCATATTGGTCGTCATGGCAATGGTGATGTCATAATGGTCGTCATGGCGACGTCATAATGGTCGTCATGGCAACGGTGATGTCATATTGGTCGTAATGGCAATGGTGATGTCATAATGGTCGTCATGGCAACGGTGATGTCATAATGGTCGTCATGGCAACGGTGATGTCATAATGGTCGTCATGGCAACGTCATAATGGTCGTCATGGCAACGTCATAATGGTCGTCATGGCAACGTCATAATGGTCGTCATGGCAACGGTGATGTCATAATGGTCGTCATGGCAACGGTGATGCCATAATGGTCGTCATGGCAACGGTGATGCCATAATGGTCGTCACGGCAACGGTGATGCCATAATGGTCGTCACGGCAACGGTGATGCCATAATGGTCGTCACGGCAACGGTGATGCCATAATGGTCGTCACGGCAACGGTGATGCCATAATGGTCGTCACGGCAACGGTGATGCCATAATGGTCGTCATGGCAACGATGATGCCATAATGGTCGTCATGGCAACGATGATGCCATAATGGTCGTCATGGCAACGATGATGCCATAATGGTCGTCATGGCAACGATGATGCCATAATGGTCGTCATGGCAACGATGATGCCATCATGGTCGTCATGGCAACGATGATGCCATCATGGTCGTCATGGCAACGATGATGCCATCATGGTCGTCATGGCAACGATGATGCCATCATGGTCGTCATGGCAACGATGATGCCATCATGGTCGTCATGGCAACGATGATGCCATCATGGTCGTCATGGCAACGATGATGCCATCATGGTCGTCATGGCAACGATGATGCCATCATGGTCGTCATGGCAACGATGATGCCATCATGGTCGTCATGGCAACGATGATGCCATCATGGTCGTCATGGCAACGATGATGCCATCATGGTCGTCATGGCAACGATGATGTCATCATGGTCGTCGTGGCAACGTCATAATGATCGTCGTGGCGACGGTGATGTCATAATGGTCGTCATGGCGACGTCATAATGGACGTCATGGCGACGTCATAATGGTCGTCATGGCGACGTCATAATGGTCGTCATGGCGACGTCATAATGGTCGTCATGGCAACGGTGATGTCATAATGGACGTCATGGTGATGTCATAATGGTCGTCATGGCTACGGTGATGTCATATTGGTCGTCATGGCGACGTCATAATGGTTGTCATGGCAACGGTGATGTCATAATGGACGTCATGGTAACGTCATAATGGTAGTCATGGCAACGGTGATGTCATAATGGTAGTCATGTCGACGTCATAATGGTAGTCATGGCAACGGTGATGTCATAATGGTAGTCATGGCAACGGTGATGTCATAATGGTAGTCATGGCAACGTCATAATGGACGTCATGGGAACGGTGATGTCATAATGGTCGTAATGGTGACGTCATAATGGTCGTCATTGCAACGGTGATGTCATAATGGACGTCATGGCAACGTCATAATGGTCGTCATGGCAACGGTGATGTCATAATGGTCGTCATGGCAACAATGATGCCATAATGGTCGTCATGGCAACAATGATGTCATAATGGACGTCATGGCAACGTCATAATGGTCGTCATGGCAATGGTGATGTCATATTGGTCGTCATGGCAACGGTGATGTCATAATGGTTGTCATGGCAACGGTGATGTCATAATGGACGTCATGGCAACGGTGATGTCATAATGGTCGTCATGGCAACGGTGATGTCATAATGGTCGTCATGGCAGCAATGATGTCATAATGGTCGTCATGGCAACAATGATGCCATAATGGTCGTCATGGCGATGTCATTATGGTCGTCATGGCAACGGCGACGTCATTATGGTCGTCATGGCAACGGCGACGTCATATTGGTCATCATGGCAACGGTGATGTCATATTGGTCGTCATGGCAACGGTGATGTCATATTGGACGTCATGGCAACGGTGATGTCATAATGGACGTCATGGCAACGGTGATGTCATAATGGACGTCATGGCGACGTCATAATGGTCGTCATGGCAACGGTGATGTCATATTGGTCGTCATGGCAATGGTGATGTCATAATGGTCGTCATGGCGACTTCATATTGGTCGTCATGGCGACGTCATAATGGTCGTCATGGCAACGGTGATGTCATATTGGTCATCATGGCGACGTCATAATGGTCGTCATGGCAACGGTGATGTCATAATGGACGTCATGGCAACGGTGATGTCATAATGGACGTCATGGCGACGTCATAATGGTCGTCATGGCAACGGTGATGTCATATTGGTCATCATGGCAATGGTGATGTCATAATAGTCGTCATGGCGACGTCATATTGGTCGTCATGGCGTCGTCATATTGGTCGTCATGGCAATGGTGATGTCATAATGGTCGTCATGGCGACGTCATAATGGTCGTCATGGCGACGTCATAATGGTCGTCATGGCAACGGTGATGTCATAATGGTCGTCATGGCAACAATGATGTCATAATGGTCGTCATGGCAACAATGATGTCATAATGGTCGTCATAGCAACGGTGATGTCATAATGGTCGTCATGGCAACGGTGATGTCATAATGGTCGTCATGGCAACGGTGATGTCATAATGGTCGTCATGGCAACGGTGATGTCATAATGGTCGTCATGGCGACGCCATAATGGTCGTCATGGCAACGGCGACGTCATAATGGTCATCATGGCAACGGCGACGTCATAATGGTCGTCATGGCAACGGTGATGTCATAATGGTCGTCATGGCAACGGTGATGTCATAATGGTCGTCATGGCAACGGTGATGTCATAATGGTCGTCATGGCAACAATGATGCCATAATGGTCGTCATGGCGACGTCATAATGGTCGTCATGGCAACGGTGATGTCATAATGGTCGTCATGGCAACGGTGATGTCATAATGGACGTCATGGCAACGGTGATGTCATAATGGTCGTCATGGCAACAATGATGCCATAATGGTCGTCATGGCGACGTCATAATGGTCGTCATGGCAACGGTGATGTCATATTGGTCGTCATGGCAATGGTGATGTCATAATGGTAATCATGGCGACGTCATAATGGTCGTCATGGCAACGGTGATATCATAATGGTCATCATGGCAACAATGATGTCATAATGGACGTCATGGCAACGTCATAATGGTCGTCATGGCAACGGTGATGTCATAATGGTCGTCATGGCAACAATGATGTCATAATGGTTGTCATGGCAACAATGATGTCATAATGGTCGTCATGGCAACAATGATGCCATAATGGTCGTCAATGCGACGTCATAATGGTCGTCATGGCAACGGTGATGTCATATTGGTCGTCATGGCAACGGTGGTGTCATATTGGTCGTCATGGCAACGGTGGTGTCATATTGGTCGTCATGGCAACAATGGTGTCATAATGGTCGTCATGGCAACGGTGATGTCATAATGGTCGTCATGGCAACGGTGATGTCATAATGGTCGTCATGGCGAAGTCATAATGGTCGTCATGGCGACGGTGATGTCATAATGGTCGTCATGGCGAAGTCATAATGGTCGTCATGGCGAAGTCATAACGGTCGTCATGGCGACGGTGATGTCATAATGGTCATCATGGCAACGGTGATGTCATAATGGTCGTCATGGCAACAGTGATGTCATAATGGTCGTCATGGCAACAATGATGTCATAATGGTCGTCATGCCAACGTCATAATGGTCGTCATGGCAACGGTGATGCCATATTGGTCGTCATGGCAACGGTGATGTCATAATGGTCGTCATGGCAACGGTGATGTCATAATGGTCGTCACGGCTACGATGATGTCAAATTGGTCGTCACGGCTAAGATGATGTCAATTTCATCGTCATGGCAACAATGATGTCATAATGGTCGTCATGGCAACATCATAATGGTCGTCATGGCAACGGTGATGTCATAATGGTCGTCATAGCAGCGTTGATGTCATAATGGTCGTCATGGCGACGGCGATGTCATATTGGTCGTCACGGTGACGATGATGTCATAATGGTCGTCATGGCAACGATGATGCCATAATGGTCGTCATGGCGACGTCATACTGTTCGTCATGGCAATGGTGATGTCATAATGGTCGTCATGGCAACAATGATGTCATAATGGACGTCATGGCAATGTCATAATGGTCGTTATGGCAACGGTGATGTCATAATGGTCGTCATGGCAACAATGATGTCATAATGGACGTCATGGCAACGTCATAATGGTCGTCATGGCAACGGTGATGTCATAATGGTCGTCATGGTGACGCCATAATGGTCGTCATGGCGACGCCATAATGGTCGTCATGGCGACGCCATAATGGTCGTCATGGCAACGGCGACGTCATAATGGTCGTCATGGCAACGGCAACGTCATAATGGTCGTCATGGCAACGGTGATGTCATAATGGTCGTCATGGCAACGGTGATGTCATAATGGTCGTCATGGCGACGTCATAATGGTCGTCATGGCGACGTCATAATGGTCGTCATGGCAACGGTGATGTCATAATGATCGTCATGGCAACGGTGATGTCATAATGGACGTCATGGCAACGGTGATGTCATAATGGTCGTCATGGCAACAATGATGCCATAATGGTCGTCATTACGACGTCATAATGGTCGTCATGGCAACGGAGATGTCATATTGGTCGTCACGGTGACGATGATGTCATAATGGTCGTCATGGCAACGATGATGCCATAATGGTCGTCATGGCGACGTCATAATGTTCGTCATGGCAATGGTGATGTCATAATGGTCGTCATGGCAACAATGATGTCATAATGGACGTCATGGCAACGTCATAATGGTCGTTATGGCAACGGTGATGTCATAATGGTCGTCATGGCAACAATGATTTCATAATGGACGTCATGGCAACGTCATAATGGTCGTCATGGCAACGGTGATGTCATAATGGTCGTCATGGCGACGCCATAATGGTCGTCATGGCAACGGCGACGGCATAATGGTCGTCATGGCAACGGCGACGTCATAATGGTCGTCATGGCAACGGTGATGTCATAATGGTCGTCATGGCAACGGTGATGTCATAATGGTCGTCATGGCAACGGTGATGTCATAATGGACGTCATGGCAACAGTGATGTCATAATGATCGTCATGGCAACAATGATGCCATAATGGTCGTCATTACGACGTCATAATGGTCGTCATGGCAACGGAGATGTCATATTGGTCGTCATGGCAACGGAGATGTCATATTGGTCGTCATGGCAATGGTGATGTCATAGTGGTCGTCATGGCGACGTCGTAATGGTCGTCATGGCAACGGTGATGTCATAATGGTCGTCATGGCAACAATGATGTCATAATGGACGTCATGGCAACGTCATAATGGTCGTCATGGCAACGGTGATGTCATAATGGTTGTCATGGCAACAATGATGTCATAATGGTTGTCATGGCAACAATGATGTCATAATGGTTGTCATGGCAACAATGATGTCATAATGGTCGTCATGGCAACAATGATGCCATAATGGTCGTCATGGCGACGTCATAATGGTCGTCATGGCAACGGTGATGTCATATTGGTCGTCATGGCAACGGTGATGTCATATTGGTCGTCATGGCAACAGTGGTGTCATAATGGTCGTCATGGCAACGGTGGTGTCATAATGGTCGTCATGGCAACGGTGGTGTCATAATGGTCGTCATGGCAACGGTGGTGTCATAATGGTCGTCATGGCAACGGTGGTGTCATAATGGTCGTCATGGCAACGGTGGTGTCATAATGGTCGTCATGGCAACGGTGGTGTCATAATGGTCGTCATGGCGAAGTCATAATGGTCGTCATGGCGACGATGATGTCATAATGGTCGTCATGGCGAAGTCATAATGGTCGTCATGGCGACGGTGATGTCATAATGGTCGTCATGGCGAAGTCATAATGGTCATCATGGCGACGGTGATGTCATAATGGTCGTCATGGCAACGGTGATGTCATAATGGTCGTCATGGCAACGGTGATGTCATAATGGTCGTCATGGCAACGGTGATGTCATAATGGTCGTCATGGCGACGTCATAATGGTCGTCATGGCAACGGTGATGTCATAATGATCGTCATGGCAACGGTGATGTCATAATGGTCGTCATGGCAACATTGATGTCATAATGGTCGTCATGGCAACGATAATGTCATAATGGTCGTCATTCCGACGATGATGTGATAATGGTCCTCATGGCGACGATGATGTCATAATGCCGACTATGATATCATATTGGTCGTCATTTCGACGATGATGTCATAATTGTCGTCATGGCGAATGTGATGTCATAGGGTCGTCATGGCGACGATGATGTCATTATGGTCGTCATGGCGACGATGATGTCAAAATGGTCGTCCTGGCAACATTATAATGGTCGTCATGGCAACGGTGATGCCATAATGGTCGTCATGGCAACGGTGATGCCATAATGGTCGTCATGACAACGATGATGTCATAATGGTCGTCATGACAACGATGATGTCATAATGGTCGTCATGACAACGATGATGTCATAATGGTCGTCATGGCAACGATGTCATAATGGTCGTCATGGCAACGATGATGTCATAATGGTCGTCATGGCAACGATGATGTCATAATGGTCGTCATGGCAACGGTGATGCCATAATGGTCGTCATGGCAACGGTGATGCCATAATGGTCGTCATGACAACGGTGATGTCATAATGCTCGTCATGACAACGATGATGTCGTAATGGTCGTCATGACAACGATGATGTCGTAATGGTCGTCATGGCAACGATGATGTCGTAATGGTCGTCATGGCAACGATGATGTCGAAATGGTCGTCATGGAAACGATGATGTCGTAATGGTCGTCATGGCAACGATGATGCCGTAATGGTCGTCATGGCAACGATGATGCCGTAATGGTCGTCATGGCAACGATGATGCCGTAATGGTCGTCATGGCAACGATGATGCCGTAATGGTCGTCATGGCAACGATGATGCCGTAATGGTCGTCATGGCAACGATGATGCCGTAATGGTCGTCATGGCAACGATGATGCCGTAATCGTCGTCATGGAAACGATGATGCCGTAATGGTCGTCATGGCAACGATGATGCCATAATGGTCGTCATGGCAATGATGATGCCATAATGGTCGTTATGGCAACGATGATGTCATAATGGTCGTCATGGCAACGATGATGTCATAATGGTCGTCATGGCAACGGTGATGTCATAATGGTCGTCATGGCAACGGTGACGTCATAATGGTCGTCATGGCAACGGTGACGTCATAATGGTCGTCATGGCAACGTCATAATAGTCGTCATGGCAATGTCATAATGGTCGTCATGGCAGCGTCATAATGGCCGTCATGGCAACAATGATGTCATAATGGTCGTCATGGCAACCGTGCTGTCATAATGGTCGTCATGGCGACGTCATAATGGTCGTCATTCCGACGATAATGTCATAATGGTCGTCATTCCGACGATGATGTGAAAATGGTCCTCATGGCGACGATGATGTCATAATGCCGACTATGATATCATATTGGTCGTCATTTCGACGATGATGTCATAATTGTCGTCATGGCGAATGTGATGTCATAGGGTCGTCATGGCGACGATGATGTCATTATGGTCATCATGGCGACGATGATGTCAAAATGGTCGTCCTGGCAACATTATAATGGTCGTCATGGCAACGGTGATGCCATAATGGTCGTCATGGCAACGGTGATGCCATAATGGTCGTCATGACAACGATGATGTCATAATGGTCGTCATGGCAACGATGATGTCGTAATGGTCGTCATGGCAACGGTGATGCCGTAATGGTCGTCATGGCAACGGTGATGCCGTAATGGTCGTCATGGCAACGGTGATGCCGTAATGGTCGTCATGGCAACGGTGATGCCGTAATGGTCGTCATGACAACGGTGATGTCGTAATGGTCGTCATGACAACGGAGATGCCGTAATGGTCGTCATGGCAACGATGATGCCGTAATGGTCGTCATGGCAACGATGATGTCGTAATGGTCGTCATGGCAACGATGATGTCGTAATGGTCGTCATGGCAATGATGATGTCGTAATGGTCGTCATGGCAACGATGATGCCGTAATGGTCGTCATGGCAACGATGATGCCGTAATGGTCGTCATGGCAACGATGATGCCGTAATGGTCGTTATGGCAACGATGATGCCGTAATGGTCGTCATGGCAACGATGATGCCGTAATGGTCGTCATGGCAACGATGATGCCGTAATGGTCGTCATGGCAACGATGATGCCATCATGGTCGTCATGGCAACGATGATGCCATCATGGTCGTCATGGCAACGATGATGCCATCATGGTCGTCATGGCAACGATGATGCCATCATGGTCGTCATGGCAACGATGATGCCATCATGGTCGTCATGACAACGATGATGCCATCATAGTCGTCATGGCAACGATGATGCCATCATGGTCGTCATGGCAACGATGATGCCATCATGGTCGTCATGGCAACGATGATGCCATCATGGTCGTCATGGCAACGATGATGCCATCATAGTCGTCATGGCAACGATGATGTCATCATGGTCGTCGTGGCAACGTCATAATGGTCGTCATGGCGACGTCATAATGGACGTCATGGTAACGTCATAATGGTAGTCATGGCAACGGTGATGTCATAATGGTAGTCATGGCAACGGTGATGTCATAATGGTAGTCATGGCGACGTCATAATGGACGTCATGGCAACGGGGATGTCATAATGGTCGTAATGGTGACGTCATAATGGTCGTCATGGCAACGGTGATGTCATAATGGACGTCATGGCAACGTCATAATGGTCGTCATGGCAACGGTGATGTCATAATGGTCGTCATGGCAACAATGATGCCATAATGGTCGTCATGGCAACAATGATGTCATAATGGACGTCATGGCAACTTCATATTGGTCGTCATGGCAACGGTGATGTCATAATGGTCGTCATGGCAACGGTGATGTCATAATGGTCATCATGGCAACGGTGATGTCATAATGGACGTCATGGCAACGGTGATGTCATAATGGTCGTCATGGCAACGGTGATGTCATAATGGTCGTCATGGCAGCAATGATGTCATAATGGTCGTCATGGCAACAATGATGCCATAATGGTCGTCATGGCGACGTCATATTGGTCGTCATGGCAACGGCGATGTCATATTGGTCGTCATGGCAACGGCGGCGTCATTATGGTCGTCATGGCAACGACGACGTCATATTGGACGTCATGGCAACGGTGATGTCATAATGGACGTCATGGCAACGGTGATGTCATAATGGACGTCATGGCAATGGTGATGTCATAATGGACGTCATGGCGACGTCATAATGGTCGTCATGGCAACGGTGATGTCATATTGGTCGTCATGGCAATGGTGATGTCATAATGGTCGTCATGGCAACGTCATAATGGTCGTCATGGCGACGTCATAATGGTCGTCATGGCAACGGTGATGTCATATTGGTCATCATGGCAATGGTGATGTCATAATGGTCGTCATGGCGACGTCATAATGGTCGTCATAGCAACGGTGATGTCATAATGGAAGTCATGGCAACAATGATGTCATAATGGACGTCATGGCAACGTCATAATGGTCGTCATGGCAACGGTGATGTCATAATGGTCGTCATGGCAACAATGATGTCATAATGGTCGTCATGGCAACAATGATGTCATAATGGTCTTCATAGCAACGGTGATGTCATAATGGTCGTCATGGCAACAATGATGCCATAATGGTCGTCATGGCGACGTCATAATGGTCGTCATGGCAACGGTGATGTCATAATGGTCGTCATGGCAACGGTGATGTCATAATGGACGTCATGGCAACGGTGATGTCATAATGGTCGTCATGGCAACAATGATGCCATAATGGTCGTCATGGCGACGTCATAATGGTCGTCTTGGCAACGGTGATGTCATATTGGTCGTCATGGCAACGGTGATGTCATAATGGTCGTCATGGCAACAATGATGTCATAATGGACGTCATGGCAACATCATAATGGTCGTCATGGCAACGGTGATGTCATAATGGTTGTCATGGCATCAATGTTGTCATAATGGTTGTCATGGCAACAATGATGTCATAATGGTCGTCATGGCAACAATGATGTCATAATGGACGTCATGGCAACGTCATAATGGTCGTCATGGCGAAGTCATAATGGTCGTCATGGCAACGGTGATGTCATAATGGTCGTCATGGCGACGTCATAATGGTCGTCATGGCAACGGTGATGTCATAATGGTCGTCATGGCAACGGTGATGTCGTAATGGTCGTCATGGCAACAATGATGTCATAATGGTCGTCATGGCAACAATGATGTCACAATGGTCGTCATGGCAACAATGATGTCATAATGGTCGTCATGGCAACAATGATGCCATAATGGTCGTCATGGCGACGTCATAATGGTCGTCATGGCAACGGTGATGTCATATTGGTCGTCATGGCAATGGTGATGTCATAATGGTAATCATGGCGACGTCATAATGGTCGTCATGGCAACGGTGATATCATAATGGTCGTCATGGCAACAATGATGTCATAATGGACGTCATGGCAACGTCATAATGGTCGTCATGGCAACGGTGATGTCATAATGGTCGTCATGGCAACAATGATGTCATAATGGTTGTCATGGCAACAATGATGTCATAATGGTCGTCATGGCAACAATGATGCCATAATGGTCGTCAATGCGACGTCATAATGGTCGTCATGGCAACGGTGATGTCATATTGGTCGTCATGGCAACGGTGGTGTAATATTGGTCGTCATGGCAACGGTGGTGTCATATTGGTCGTCATGGCAACAATGGTGTCATAATGGTCGTCATGGCAACGGTGGTGTCATAATGGTCGTCATGGCAACGGTGATGTCATAATGGTCGTCATGGCAATGGTGATGTCATAATGGTCGTCATGGCAACGGTGATTTCATAATGGTCGTCATGGCGAAGTCATAATGGTCGTCATGGCGAAGTCATAACGGTCGTCATGGCGACGGTGATGTCATAATGGTCGTCATGGCAACGGTGATGTCATAATGGTCGTCATGGCAACGGTGATGTCATAATGGTCGTCATGGCAACAATGATGTCATAATGGTCGTCATGCCAACGTCATAATGGTCGTCATGGCAACGGTGATGCCATATTGGTCGTCATGGCAACGGTGATGTCATAATGGTCGTCATGGCAACGGTGATGTCATAATGGTCGTCACGGCTACGATGATGTCAAATTGGTCGTCACGGCTAAGATGATGTCAATTTCATCGTCATGGCAACAATGATGTCATAATGGTCGTCATGGCAACATCATAATGGTCGTCATGGCAACGGTGATGTCATAATGGTCGTCATAGCAGCGTTGATGTCATAATGGTCGTCATGGCGACGGCGATGTCATATTGGTCGTCACGGTGACGATGATGTCATAATGGTCGTCATGGCAACGATGATGCCATAATGGTCATCATGGCGACGTCATAATGTTCGTCATGGCAATGGTGATGTCATAATGGTCGTCATGGCAACAATGATGTCATAATGGACGTCATGGCAACGTCATAATGGTCGTTATGGCAACGGTGATGTCATAATGGTCGTCATGGCAACAATGATGTCATAATGGTCGTCATGGCAACGGTGATGTCATAATGGTCGTCATGGCAACAATGATGTCATAATGGTCGTCATGCCAACGTCATAATGGTCGTCATGGTAACGGTGATGCCATATTGGTCGTCATGGCAACGGTGATGTCATAATGGTCGTCATGGCAACGGTGATGTCATAATGGTCGTCACGGCTACGATGATGTCAAATTGGTCGTCACGGCTAAGATGATGTCAATTTCATCGTCATGGCAACAATGATGTCATAATGGTCGTCATGGCAACATCATAATGGTCGTCATGGCAACGGTGATGTCATAATGGTCGTCATAGCAGCGTTGATGTCATAATGGTCGTCATGGCGACGGCGATGTCATATTGGTCGTCACGGTGACGATGATGTCATAATGGTCGTCATGGCAACGATGATGCCATAATGGTCATCATGGCGACGTCATAATGTTCGTCATGGCAATGGTGATGTCATAATGGTCGTCATGGCAACAATGATGTCATAATGGACGTCATGGCAACGTCATAATGGTCGTTATGGCAACGGTGATGTCATAATGGTCGTCATGGCAACAATGATGTCATAATGGACGTCATGGCAACGTCATAATGGTCGTCATGGCAACGGTGATGTCATAATGGTCGTCATGGTGACGCCATAATGGTCGTCATGGCGACGCCATAATGGTCGTCATGGCGACACCATAATGGTCGTCATGGCGACGCCATAATGGTCGTCATGGCAACGGCGACGTCATAATGGTCGTCATGGCAACGGTGATTTCATAATGGTCGTCATGGCAATGGTGATGTCATAATGGTCGTCATGGCGACGTCATAATGGTCGTCATGGCAACGGTGATGTCATAATGGTCGTCATGGCAACGGTGATGTCATAATGGACGTCATGGCAACGGTGATGTCATAATGGTCGTCATGGCAACAATGATGCCATAATGGTCGTCATTACGACGTCATAATGGTCGTCATGGCAACGGAGATGTCATATTGGTCGTCACGGTGACGATGATGTCATAATGGTCGTCATGGCAACGATGATGCCATAATGGTCGTCATGGCGACGTCATAATGTTCGTCATGGCAATGGTGATGTCATAATGGTCGTCATGGCAACAATGATGTCATAATGGTCGTCATGGCAACGGAGACGGCATAATGGTCGTCATGGCAACGGCGACGTCATAATGGTCGTCATGGCAACGGTGATGTCATAATGGTCGTCATGGCAACGGTGATGTCATAATGGTCGTCATGGCGACGTCATAATGGTCGTCATGGCGACGTCATAATGGTCGTCATGGCAACGGTGATGTCATAATGGTCGTCATGGCAACGGTGATGTCATAATGGACGTCATGGCAACGGTGATGTCATAATGGTCGTCATGGCAACAATGATGCCATAATGGTCGTCATTACGACGTCATAATGGTCGTCATGGCAACGGAGATGTCATATTGGTCGTCATGGCAACGGAGATGTCATATTGGTCGTCATGGCAATGGTGATGTCATAATGGTCGTCATGGCGACGTCATAATGGTCGTCATGGCAACGGTGATGTCATAATGGTCGTCATGGCAACAATGATGTCATAATGGACGTCATGGCAACGTCATAATGGTCGTCATGGCAACGGTGATGTCATAATGGTTGTCATGGCAACAATGATGTCATAATGGTTGTCATGGCAACAATGATGTCATAATGGTTGTCATGGCAACAATGATGTCATAATGGTCGTCATGGCAACAATGATGCCATAATGGTCGTCATGGCAACGGTGATGTCATATTGGTCGTCATGGCAACAATGATGTCATAATGGACGTCATGGCAACGTCATAATGGTCGTCATGGCAACGGTGATATCATAATGGTCGTCATGGCAACAATGATGTCTTAATGGTCGTCATGCCAACGTCATAATGGTCGTCATGGCAACGGTGATGCCATAATGGTCGTCATGGTAACGGTGATGTCATAATGGTCGTCACGGCTACGATGATGTCAAATTGGTCGTCACGGCTAAGATGATGTCAATTTCATCGTCATGGCAACATCATAATGGTCGTCATGGCAACGGTGATGTCATAATGGTCGTCATAGCAGCGTTGATGTCATAATGGTCGTCATGGCGACGGCGATGTCATATTGGTCGTCACGGTGACGATGATGTCATAATGGTCGTCATGGCAACAATGATGTCATAATGGACGTCATGGCAACGTCATAATGGTCGTTATGGCAACGGTGGTGTCATAATGGTCGTCATGGCAACAATGATGTCATAATGGTCGTCATGGCAACAATGATGTCATAATGGACATCATGGCAACGTCATAATGGTCGTCATGGCAACGGTGATGCCATAATGGTCGTCATGGCGACGCCATAATGGTCGTCATGGCAACGGCGACGTCATAATGGTCGTCATGGCAACGGCGACGTCATAATGGTCGTCATGGCAACGGTGATGTCATAATGGTCGTCATGGCAACGGTGATGTCATAATGGTCGTCATGGCAACAATGATGCCATAATGGTCGTCATGGCGACGTCATAATGGTCGTCATGGCAACGGTGATGTCATAATGGTCGTCATGGCAACGGTGATGTCATAATGGACGTCATGGCAACGGTGATGTCATAATGGTCGTCATGGCAACAATGATGCCATAATGGTCGTCATTACGACGTCATATTGGTCGTCATGGCAATGGTGATGTCATAATGGTCGTCATGGCGACGTCATAATGGTCGTCATGGCAACGGTGATGTCATAATGGTCGTCATGGCAACAATGATGTCATAATGGACGTCATGGCAACGTCATAATGGTCGTCATGGCAACGGTGATGTCATAATGGTTGTCATGGCAACAATGATGTCATAATGGTTGTCATGGCAACAATGATGTCATAATGGTCGTCATGGCGACGTCATAATGGTCGTCATGGCAACGGTGATGTCATAATGGTCGTCATGGCAACGGTGATGTCATATTGGTCGTCATGGCAACGGTGGTGTCATATTGGTCGTCATGGCAACGGTGGTGTCATATTGGTCGTCATGGCAACGATGATGCCATAATGGTCGTCATGGCGACGTCATAATGTTCGTCATGGCAATGGTGATGTCATAATGGTCGTCATGGCAACAATGATGTCATAATGGTCGTCATGGCAACGGAGACGGCATAATGGTCGTCATGGCAACGGCGACGGCATAATGGTCGTCATGGCAACGGTGATGTCATAATGGTCGTCATGGCAACGGTGATGTCATAATGGTCGTCATGGCGACGTCATAATGGTCGTCATGGCGACGTCATAATGGTCGTCATGGCACCGGTGATGTCATAATGGTCGTCATGGCAACGGTGATGTCATAATGGACGTCATGGCAACGGTGATGTCATAATGGTCGTCATGGCAACAATGATGCCATAATGGTCGTCATTACGACGTCATAATGGTCGTCATGGCAACGGAGATGTCATATTGGTCGTCATGGCAACGGAGATGTCATATTGGTCGTCATGGCAATGGTGATGTCATAATGGTCGTCATGGCGACGTCATAATGGTCGTCATGGCAACGGTGATGTCATAATGGTCGTCATGGCAACAATGATGTCATAATGGACGTCATGGCAACGTCATAATGGTCGTCATGGCAACGGTGATGTCATAATGGTTGTCATGGCAACAATGATGTCATAATGGTTGTCATGGCAACAATGATGTCATAATGGTTGTCATGGCAACAATGATGTCATAATGGTCGTCATGGCAACAATGATGCCATAATGGTCGTCATGGCAACGGTGATGTCATATTGGTCGTCATGGCAACAATGATGTCATAATGGACGTCATGGCAACGTCATAATGGTCGTCATGGCAACGGTGATGTCATAATGGTCGTCATGGCAACAATGATGTCTTAATGGTCGTCATGCCAACGTCATAATGGTCGTCATGGCAACGGTGATGCCATAATGGTCGTCATGGTAACGGTGATGTCATAATGGTCGTCACGGCTACGATGATGTCAAATTGGTCGTCACGGCTAAGATGATGTCAATTTCATCGTCATGGCAACAATGATGTCATAATGGTCGTCATGGCAACATCATAATGGTCGTCATGGCAACGGTGATGTCATAATGGTCGTCATAGCAGCGTTGATGTCATAATGGTCGTCATGGCGACGGCGATGTCATATTGGTCGTCACGGTGACGATGATGTCATAATGGTCGTCATGGCAACAATGATGTCATAATGGACGTCATGGCAACGTCATAATGGTCGTTATGGCAACGGTGGTGTCATAATGGTCGTCATGGCAACAATGATGTCATAATGGTCGTCATGGCAACAATGATGTCATAATGGACATCATGGCAACGTCATAATGGTCGTCATGGCAACGGTGATGTCATAATGGTCGTCATGGCGACGCCATAATGGTCGTCATGGCGACGACATAATGGTCGTCATGGCAACGGCGACGTCATAATGGTCGTCATGGCAACGGCGACGTCATAATGGTCGTCATGGCAACGGCGATGTCATAATGGTCGTCATGGCAACGGTGATGTCATAATGGTCGTCATGGCAACAATGATGCCATAATGGTCGTCATGGCGACGTCATAATGGTCGTCATGGCAACGGTGATGTCATAATGGTCGTCATGGCAACGGTGATGTCATAATGGACGTCATGGCAACGGTGATGTCATAATGGTCGTCATGGCAACAATGATGCCATAATGGTCGTCATTACGACGTCATATTGGTCGTCATGGCAATGGTGATGTCATAATGGTCGTCATGGCGACGTCATATTGGTCGTCATGGCAACGGTGATGTCATAATGGTCGTCATGGCAACAATGATGTCATAATGGACGTCATGGCAACGTCATAATGGTCGTCATGGCAACGGTGATGTCATAATGGTTGTCATGGCAACAATGATGTCATAATGGTTGTCATGGCAACAATGATGTCATAATGGTCGTCATGGCGACGTCATAATGGTCGTCATGGCAACGGTGATGTCATAATGGTCGTCATGGCAACGGTGATGTCATATTGGTCGTCATGGCAACGGTGGTGTCATATTGGTCGTCATGGCAACGGTGGTGTCATATTGGTCGTCATGGCAACGGTGGTGTCATAATGGTCGTCATGGCAACGGTGGTGTCATAATGGTCGTCATGGCAACGGTGGTGTCATAATGGTCGTCATGGCGAAGTCATAATGGTCGTCATGGCGACGGTGATGTCATAATGGTTGTCATGGCGAAGTCATAATGGTCGTCATGGCGACGGTGATGTCATAATGGTCGTCATGGCGAAGTCATAATGGTCGTCATGGCAACGTCATAATGGTCGTCATGGCAACGGTGACGTCATAATGGTCGTCATGGCAACGGTGATGTCATAATGGTCGTCATGGCAACGGTGATGTCGTAATGGTCGTCATGGCAACAATAATGTCATAATGGTCGTCATGGCAACAATGATGTCATAATGGTCGTCATGGCAACAATGATGTCATAATGGTCGTAATGCAACAATGATGCCATAATGGTCGTCATGGCGACGTCATAATGGTCGTCATGGCAACGGTGATGTCATATTGGTCGTCATGGCAATGGTGATGTCATAATGGTAATCATGGCGACGTCATAATGGTCGTCATGGCAACGGTGATATCATAATGGTCGTCATGGCAACAATGATGTCATAATGGACGTCATGGCAACGTCATAATGGTCGTCATGGCAACGGTGATGTCATAATGGTCGTCATGGCAACAATTATGTCATAATGGTTGTCATGGCAACAATGATGTCATAATGGTCGTCATGGCAACCATGATGCCATAATGGTCGTCAATGCGACGTCATAATGGTCGTCATGGCAACGGTGATGTCATATTGGTCGTCATGGCAACGGTGGTGTCATATTGGTCGTCATGGCAACAATGGTGTCATAATGGTCGTCATGGCAACGGTGGTGTCATAATGGTCGTCATGGCAACGGTGATGTCATAATGGTCGTCATGGCAACGGTGATGTCATAATGGTCGTCATGGCAACGGTGATGTCATAATGGTCGTCATGGCGAAGTCATAATGGTCGTCATGGCGACGGTGATGTCATAATGGTCGTCATGGCAACGGTGATGTCATAATGGTCGTCATGGCAACGGTGATGTCATAATGGTCGTCATGGCAACAATGATGTCATAATGGTCGTCATGCCAACGTCATAATGGTCGTCATGGCAACGGTGATGCCATATTGGTCGTCATGGCAACGGTGATGTCATAATGGTCGACATGGCAACGGTGATGTCATAATGGTCGTCACGGCTACGATGATGTCAAATTGGTCGTCACTAGTGTTGAGCATTCCGATACTGAAATATCGGGCATCGGCCGATATTCGCGGTATCGGAATTCCGATACTTAATTCCGATACTATTGCAATATCGTATACCGGAATCGGAAGTTCCCATAATGCAATGAGACATTTTCATTTTATTCAGCCAATGAGGATCCTAAGAAGTGTGGGCACATCCTGTTAGGCATGTAGGCATCTTAACTAATGGCATGGCTGTGATTGGCTGCTGAAATGATGTCATGATGCACTATAAAAGCCACCGCCGCCATTTTGAGCTCACTCTGCTGTGAATTCAGTTAGGGATAGGACGCTGTTGTTCTGAGGGACAGTTTTAGCTACCTATTTGCTCTATACTGCTTTACCCAAGCTACTTTCTAAATCACTGTGCCTTGCAGTGCTAGTGCACAGTTCCCTGTGCTGTTCACCGCTATCTGCAAGGTCTGTGTGTGTGAGTGCAGCTCACCCTGTAGTGTGTGCTTCAGCCAAGTCTGGTTGTAGTGCACTCAGTGTGTGTCACTGCCTCATACATTGTCCTTTTTTGCCAATTCATAATTTTTCCTGATATCTCCTATTAGTGTGGTGGTTCCATCTGTATTCAGCTAAATTGGTTCCAAACACACTATATAGGAGTAGATAGAGAAATTTTTTTCCGTCTTGCAGCACTAGTGCACAGTGCTCTGCATCTGTACTGTTCACCGCTGTCTGCAAGGTCTGGTGTGTGAGTGCAGCTCACCCTGTAGTGTGTGCTTCAACCCCGTCTGGTTGTAGTGCACTCAGTGTGTGTCACTGCCTCATACATTGTCCTTTATTGCCAATTCATAATTTTTCCTGATATCTCCTATTAGTGTGGTGGTTCCATCTGTATTCAGCTAAATTGGTTCCAAACACACTATATAGGAGTAGATAGAGAATTTTTTTTCCGTCTTGCAGCACTAGTGCACAGTGCTCTGCATCTGTACTGTTCACCGCTGTCTGCAAGGTCTGGTGTGTGAGTGCAGCTCACCCTGTAGTGTGTGCTTCAACCCCGTCTGGTTGTAGTGCACTCAGTGTGTGTCACTGCCTCATACATTGTCCTTTATTGCCAATTCATAATTTTTCCTGATATCTCCTATTAGTGTGGTGGTTCCATCCATATTCAGCTAAATTGATTCCAAACACACTATATAGGAGTAGATAGAGGAGCCTTTCTGCAGCATTGGGCCCTGCAGCCCCAGCCAGATTAGTATTAGCCTATTTTTTGCAGCCTCATCTATTGCATTGTAGGTTACCTTCCTACATTGTAATAGCTACAAAAAGTTTGTGATACTATCGTTATTACATCTTTAGGCACATCCAGTGTCTTTTTGTGACAAAAAAAACCTAAATAAAGTTCACCAAACACTCCACTTTACAGTTGTGTAGGCCACATTAGCTCATATTAAAGTCTAGTCCACACTTTATAAAATTAGTGTTTCTTATACCTGTTAGCAGCTGTTCAGGAATAAGCACACTAAGCCCTTAGTACTTTTCTGCCTATCTTTATCAGTCTACCAAGATGAAGAAGGCAGGGAGTAAGGCATGTGGTCGTGGTCGTGGGCGTGGGCGTGGAGTTTCTGCAGGGAGAGGACGTGAGGATTCTGTGCCTGCAGGGAGAGGACGTGGGGATTCTGTGCCTGCTGCGGGCACCAGTGACTCAGCATCCCCCAGTTTTACCAGGGAACAGTCCTTTATGCGCAGCTTTGTAGGAGCTAGCCGTACCCCACTGCTGCGCGAGGACCAAATTGAAGCCGTTGTCGGATGGATGGCAGCTAACGCATCGACTTCAATTAGTTCCAGATCCTCTCAGGTCCTGAGCACTGAAGAGCACCCATCTGTCTCTTCACCACCTGCCAAATTGCCCAGGCAGTCAGAGAGCCCTGGACAGGAGCCATCTCTACTTCTGTTCTCTGAATCTCTTGGCTTGGAAAGAGGGGGCCAGCCAAGCAGAATTCGAGAATTTGAAGAAGAGGTAGTATGCAGTGATGCGCAACCGTTTTGTCTCTCTGAATCTGAAGAGGCGGGTGGGCCAGTGCCTATGGTCAGCAGCACACCTCAGTACGCATCTGATGATGAGACTCAGGTGCCACTTTCTGGTGCGTACTGTGCTGTCGAGACTACCCAGGAGAAGCAGTTGTTTGAAGAGGGTGGTGTAGATGATGAGGTCCTTGACCCATCATGGCGTGAGGGACAGGAAGGTGGTGGGAGCAGCTCTGAGGAAGAGATTCCCCGAACGGCCCAAAAAGGAGGGAGAGGGAGGGGGCAGACTTGGTTGCCTGTAGCCTCCACTTCGGCACCCATTAGGAGCATGGCTCTTCCAAAATCCAAAGCGGGCGCTCCCAAGACTTGCAGTGCCTGGTCCTTTTTTGACACAGTTGCAGATGACATTTGCTTTGTCAAATGCAAGCTGTGTAATCAGAAGGTGAAAAGAGGGAAAAGTGTCAGCAACCTCAATACCACAAATATGTGGAAACATGTGCGGACCAAGCACGTGGTGGAGTTACACAAACACACTGAAGACCTAGGCCAACCTACAGCGCCACCTACCACCTCTTCAGCTCGTGTTGTAGCCTCTTCCTCCAGCTCACACACAGCTGGTTCGGCTTCCTCACAGGATCGCCATGGAAGAATCTCTGGCACTGTTGTACAGAGACACAGTGTAATTCCACCCACAGCACCACTTTCCCAGTCATCCTCACACTCCCAGGCCAGTCTACAGCCATCGTTAGCACAGGCATGGGAGAAAAGGCGCCCATACTCGGCAAACCACCCCGAGCACAGGCTCTGAATGCTGGCATTGCTAAACTACTGGCCCTTGAAATGCTATCATTCAGGCTGGTGGAGACTGACACATTCCGTAACTTTATGGCATTGGCAGTCCCACAATACAACGTGCCCAGCCGCTTTTATTTCAGCAGGCAAGCCGTCCCTGCCCTGCAACATCATGTGGAGGGAAAAATTAAACATGCGCTACAAAACGCCGTCAGTAGCAAGGTCCACCTGACCACTGATGCGTGGACCAGTAAGCATGGACAGGGACGATACCTTTCCCTCACTGCCCATTGGGTAAATGTTGTGGAGCCGGGTACAGATCTTGAGAGTGGCGCTGTACGTGTTCTGCCAACTCCAAGGATTGCAGGAATCCAGTCTGTACACATTGACTCCTCCTCATACTCCAGTTCCTCTGAATCAGCGCTGCAGGAGCCGTCACGGTCTACCTCCACATCGACCCGTGAACGGTTACCTGTTATGATGACCGATATGAGCACAGCCGTGGCCAAACGTCAACAGGCCGTATTAAAATTAATTTCTTTGGGGAATCGAAGCCACACAGCGCAGGAGCTCTGGAATGCCATCAAGCAGCAGAGTGACGTGTGGTTTGTGCCAGCGAATCTCCAGCCAGGCATGGTAGTGTGTGACAATGGCCGAAATCTGGTGGCAGCTCTGGGCCTAGGCAACCTCACTCACATCCCATGTCTGGCACATGTGCTCAACTTGGTCGTGCAGAGTTTTTTGAGGGACTATCCGGATCTTGATGCACTGCTTCACAAGGTCCGCATAGAGTGCGCTCACTTGCGGCGTTCCAGCAATGCAAGATCACGCATTGCAGCTCTGCAGCGCCGATTATGTCTTCCGGAACATCGCATCATATGTGACCTACCCACCAGGTGGAATTCAACGTTACATATGTTGGAGAGGTTGTGTGAGCAGCAGGCAGCAGTAATGGAGTACCAGCTGCAGCAGGCGCAAACAAGTCGCAGTGCGCGCCGTTCACACTTCACCACCACTGAGTGGGCCTCTATGAAGGACATTTGCCACGTTTTGCGTGCCTTCGATTATTCCACGCGGATGGCGAGTGCAGATGATGCACTAGTCAGCATGACTATCCCCCTTATCTGCCTGCTTGAAAAAACACTGCAAGCACTAAGGGACGAGGTTTTGGAAGAGGTGGAGGATGAGGAGTCACAAATGCCATCTGCTTCTCTACAGTCTGCGCAACGTGGTTCCTCACAAAGGCCTAGGCAGGGGACACTTTGTGAGGAGGATGAGGAGGAGTCAATGGATGAGGAAGACATCTGTCCAGAGGAGGGAGGTACACAATGCTCTAGTAGTCAGTATCTAGAGCGAGGGTGGGGTGATGCAGAGCAGGCAGAGATCACGCCTCAAGCAGGGGACAGCGTTTCTTGGCCAGTTGGCAGTCTGCAGCACATGGTTGATTTCATGCTGCAGTGCCTCAGAAACGACCGCCGCATCGCCCACATTCTCAACACGGCTGATTATTGGGTGTCCACCCTCCTAGATCCTCGCTACCGGGACAACTTACAAAGCCTCATAACACCATTGAACCGGGAGCGTAAAATGCGGGAGTACCAAGACGCACTGGTGCATTCCATCATGTTCTCCATTCCAACCGAGAGCAGTGCTGCTAGTGCTTTACAAAGCAGCTCAGTGCGTCGAGGCAGTGGAGGAAGCTCTGCACAAAGAGGGAGCAGAAGCAGCGCCTCAGCACAAGGCAAGACCAGTATGGCCGAAATGTGGCAAAGTTTTGTGTCCCCGCCGCCACAAATGTCTACACCATCACAGACAGCTCCAGTCAGCAGGAGGCAACGTTTCCGTCAGATGGTGACAGACTACATGTCTTGCCCTCTTAGTGTACTCCCAGACGGCTCTTCTCCCTTCAAGTTTTGGGTCTGTAAGCTGGATACATGGCCAGAGCTTAGTCAGTATGCACTGGAGGTGCTAGCTTGCCCTGCTGCTAGTGTATTATCGGAACGCGTCTTTAGTGCCGCAGGTGGTGTACTAACAGACCGTCGCATGCGACTATCCTCCGATAACGTTGACCGGCTTACTTTTCTCAAAATGAACAAGGCCTGGATCTCTCATGAATTTGCCAGTCCTCTTCCAGAATAAATAATTGGTTGGCAACAGTATCCAGGTCTCCTGTTCTGTTCATGTTTCTACCACCTGAACTGTAATCCCTGAGCTCCAACACCGCCAGTTGGCGCTCGGAAGTGCCGTCTGCACAGTCAACACTTGCTGCCGTGTTATTGGGGTTCAGTAACGTCAGCTGTTCTCCTGCTGTGCGGACGGCAATTTCTCCTGCTTTGTCCACATCCACTGTACTACACATTTTAAAGTTGCTCGAATTACACCTCTGGCTCCTCTGTTTTCATTCTTATCCCTGGGCTCCAGCACCGCCAGTTGGCGCTCGGAAGTGCTGTCTGCACAGTCAACACTTGCTACCATGTTATTGGGGTTCAGTAACGTCAGCTGTTCCCCTGCTGTGCGGACGGCAATTTCTCCTGCTCTGTCCACATTCTCACTACTACAGATTTTAAAGTTGCTCCAATTACACCTCTGGCTCCTCTGTTTTCAGTATTATCCCTGAGCTCCAACACCGCCAGTTGGCGCACGGAAGTGCGGTCTGCACAGTCAACACTTGCTGCCGTGTTATTGGGGTTCAGTAACGTCAGCTGTTCTCCTGCTGTGCGGACGGCAATTTCTCCTGCTTTGTCCAAATCCACTGTACTACACATTTTAAAGTTGCTCGAATTACACCTCTGGCTCCTCTGTTTTCATTCTTATCCCTGGGCTCCAGCACCGCCAGTTGGCGCTCGGAAGTGCCGTCTGCACAGTCAACACTTGCTGCGGTGTTATTGGGGTTCGGTAACGTCAGCTGTTCCCCTGCTGTGTTCACGGCAATTTCTCCTGCTCTGTCCATATTCACTGTGCTACTTATTTAAAACTTGCTCCAATTACACCTCTGGCTCCTCCGTTTTTAGTATTTACCTGGGCTCCAACACCGCCAGTTGGCGCTCGGAAGTGCTGTCTGCACAGTCAACACTTGCTGCCGTGTTATTGGGGTTCAGTAACGTCAGCTGTTCTCCTGCTGTGCGGACGGCAATTTCTCCTGCTTTGTCCACATCCACTGTACTACACATTTTAAAGTTGCTCGAATTACACCTCTGGCTCCTCTGTTTTCATTCTTATCCCTGGGCTCCAGCACCGCCAGTTGGCGCTCGGAAGTGCTGTCTGCACAGTCAACACTTGCTACCATGTTATTGGGGTTCAGTAACGTCAGCTGTTCCCCTGCTGTGCGGACGGCAATTTCTCCTGCTCTGTCCACATTCTCACTACTACAGATTTTAAAGTTGCTCCAATTACACCTCTGGCTCCTCTGTTTTCATTCTTATCCCTGGGCTCCAGCACCGCCAGTTGGCGCTCGGAAGTGCTGTCTGCACAGTCAACACTTGCTACCATGTTATTGGGGTTCAGTAACGTCAGCTGTTCCCCTGCTGTGCGGACGGCAATTTCTCCTGCTCTGTCCACATTCTCACTACTACAGATTTTAAAGTTGCTCCAAATACACCTCTGGCTCCTCTGTTTTCATTCTTATCCCTGGGCTCCAGCACCGCCAGTTGGCGCTCGGAAGTGCTGTCTGCACAGTCAACACTTGCTACCATGTTATTGGGGTTCAGTAACGTCAGCTGTTCCCCTGCTGTGCGGACGGCAATTTCTCCTGCTCTGTCCACATTCTCACTACTACAGATTTTAAAGTTGCTCCAATTACACCTCTGGCTCCTCTGTTTTCATTCTTATCCCTGGGCTCCAGCACCGCCAGTTGGCGCTCGGAAGTGCTGTCTGCACAGTCAACACTTGCTACCATGTTATTGGGGTTCAGTAACGTCAGCTGTTCTCCTGCTGTGCGGACGGCAATTTCTCCTGCTTTGTCCACATCCACTGTACTACAGATTTTAAAGTTGCTCCAATTACACCTCTGGCTCCTCTGTTTTCAGTATTATCCCTGAGCTCCAACACCGCCAGTTGGCGCACGGAAGTGCCGTCTGCACAGTCAACACTTGCTGCCGTGTTATTGGGGTTCAGTAACGTCAGCTGTTCTCCTGCTGTGCGGACGGCAATTTCTCCTGCTTTGTCCACATCCACTGTACTACACATTTTAAAGTTGCTCGAATTACACCTCTGGCTCCTCTGTTTTCATTCTTATCCCTGGGCTCCAGCACCGCCAGTTGGCGCTCGGAAGTGCCGTCTGCACAGTCAACACTTGCTGCGGTGTTATTGGGGTTCGGTAACGTCAGCTGTTCCCCTGCTGTGTTCACGGCAATTTCTCCTGCTCTGTCCATATTCACTGTGCTACTTATTTAAAACTTGCTCCAATTACACCTCTGGCTCCTCCGTTTTTAGTATTTACCCTGGGCTCCAACACCGCCAGTTGGCGCTCGGAAGTGCTGTCTGCACAGTCAACACTTGCTGCCGTGTTATTGGGGTTCAGTAACGTCAGCTGTTCTCCTGCTGTGCGGACGGCAATTTCTCCTGCTTTGTCCACATCCACTGTACTACACATTTTAAAGTTGCTCGAATTACACCTCTGGCTCCTCTGTTTTCATTCTTATCCCTGGGCTCCAGCACCGCCAGTTGGCGCTCGGAAGTGCCGTCTGCACAGTCAACACTTGCTGCGGTGTTATTGGGGTTCGGTAACGTCAGCTGTTTCCCTGCTGTGTTCACGGCAATTTCTCCTGCTCTGTCCATATTCACTGTGCTACTTATTTAAAACTTGCTCCAATTACACCTCTGGCTCCTCCGTTTTTAGTATTTACCCTGGGCTCCAATACCGCTAGTTGCTGCTCAGAAGTGCCGTCTGCACAATCAACGCTTGCTCCAGTGTTATTGGGATTCAGTAACGTCAGCTGATCCCCAGCTGTGTGTCCGGCAAATTCTCCTGCTTTGTCCACATCCACTGTAGTACGGATTTAAAACCTCCTCCAAATACACCTCTGGCTCTTCTGTTTTTAGTATTTACCCTGGGCTCCAGCACCGCCAGCTGGTTCTCGGCAGTTCCATTGGCTCTTGTACCTTCTGCTACCCATCCGGGTTCCAGTACCGTCAGCTGGTTCTCGGCAGTGTCTTTGGCACGGGTACTCCCTCCTGCCCAGCCTGGTTCCAGCACGCCAGCTGTTTCCGGGTAGTGTCAACGTCACTTTGCCTCCAATGCGTTGTCCTGTCGTGTTGCGGTCGGGTTAGCCGACTCTATGGTGCCTGCAGTTTAGGTGACTCCTATGTGGGCTGCGGGATCTGGCAATGAAGGCTGGTTCCATAGTGCCAATAGGACAAGCACCCTCTGTAGGACTGTGGGTTTTGGTAACTGCGGCCGGCTCGCGGCCTTGAACTTTTTTTTTACATGGGTACCTTCTGCTACCCATCCGGGTTCCAGTACCGTCAGCTGGTTCTCGGCAGTGCCTTTGGATTAGGTGCCTCCTTCTCGGTATCCAAGTTCCACCAACGTCTGCTGGTCCTTGGTAGTGCTTTCTGGCACAGGTACCTCCTGCTTAGTAACCGAGTTCCAGTAACATCAGCTGGTCCTCGGTAGTTCCATTGGCTCTTGTACCTTCTGCTACCCATCCGGGTTCCAGTACCGTCAGCTGGTCCTCGGTAGTTCCATTTGCTCTTGTATCTTCTGCTACATTTCCAAGTTCAAGCTTTTTGAAATGGTTCTTGGTAATCACTCTGGATCTCCCTGACGAGGACCCTGAAGACGAGGACCCTGAAGACCAACCCTAAGAAGACGAGGACCCCGAAGACAATGACCCTGAAGACGAGGACCCTGAAGACCACCCCGAAGAAGACGAGGACCCTGAAGACCACCCCGAAGAAGACGAGGACCCTGAAGACCACCCCGAAGAAGACGAGGACCCCGAAGACGAGGACCCAGAAGACCAACCCGAAGAAGACGAGGACCCCGAAGACGAGGACCCCCGAAGACAACGACCCTGAAGACCACCCCGAAGAAGACCAAGAAGATGACCCTGAAGAAGTTGACCAAGAAGACAAAGAAGAGAAGACAAGCACCAAGATACAGAAAAACAAGAGACAGAAAACCAAGAAGCAGAAATACAAGAAGCTGCAGAACAAAAAGCGGAAGAATATTAAGCATAAGACTAAAAATCAGAGCAAAAGATAATATCTAAATTATAAGCAGAAGATGACTAAGCAGTGTATGGGGGTGAGTCCGTTCCTCCTCGTGGTGCCCCTGGAAAAGACCTGCTGCTGCAGGCCAAACTGAACGCGGACAAATCCTGTTGTAAATCTTTTGTGACGGGCAGAACGAAAGGTGTAATGTCCAACCTTTTATAGATAACAACTACAGGAATGCCTGTCACAAATAAGAATATGATGAAGAAGAAGAATATGAAGAAGATGAAGAAGTAGAATATGAAGAATGTAAAAAAAAGAATAATACGAAGAAGGTGAAGAAGAAGAAGGTGAAGAAGAAGTGGATGAAAAAGATGCTGAGGATGATGAAGGAGAAAGTGTGGGAGAAGTAAAAAAGAAGGTGAAGAGCATGGAAGTAGTGAAACATAAATATCTGACAAAATATAAAAATACTTAACATAGTTAATATTTCCGTAACTCAGAACATAATAAAAAAATATTAATTCCTGCTATTCCATTTGACAGGGCTAAACCTCTATGCCTTTATTGTCTCCCCCACCTCCCCCAATACATTCTACATTATTCTTAGTTGTTTTCCTTCATGTAGAAATAACCTACAAGGAAAGAAAGGGTTTATTTTAATTCCGATATTTATGTCCCATTGACTTGCATTGGTTTCCGGTATCGGAATCGGCGATATCCGATACTTTTTCGGTATCGGTCCGATCCAATCCGATCCGATATTTCCCGATATCGGAAGGTATCGCTCAACACTAGTCGTCACGGCTAAGATGATGTCAATTTCATCGTCATGGCAACAATGATGTCATAATGGTCGTCATGGCAACATCATAATGGTCGTCATGGCAACGGTGATGTCATAATGGTCGTCATAGCAGCGTTGATGTCAAAATGGTCGTCATGGCGACGGCGATGTCATATTGGTCGTCACGGTGACGATGATGTCATAATGGTCGTCATGGCAACGATGATGCCATAATGGTCGTCATGGCGACGTCATAATGTTCGTCATGGCAATGGTGATGTCATAATGGTCGTCATGGCAACAATGATGTCATAATGGACGTCATGGCAACGTCATAATGGTCGTTATGGCAACGGTGATGTCATAATGGTCGTCATGGCAACAATGATGTCATAATGGACGTCATGGCAACGTCATAATGGTCGTCATGGCAACGGTGATGTCATAATGGTCGTCATGGTGACGCCATAATGGTCGTCATGGCGACGCCATAATGGTCGTCATGGCGACGCCATAATGGTCGTCATGGCAACGGCGACGTCATAATGGTCGTCATGGCAACGGCGACGTCATAATGGTCGTCATGGCAACGGTGATGTCATAATGGTCGTCATGGCAACGGTGATGTCATAATGGTCGTCATGGCGACGTCATAATGGTCGTCATGGCAACGGTGATGTCATAATGGTCGTCATGGCAACGGTGATGTCATAATGGACGTCATGGCAACGGTGATGTCATAATGGTCGTCATGGCAACAATGATGCCATAATGGTCGTCATTACGACGTCATAATGGTCGTCATGGCAACGGAGATGTCATATTGGTCGTCACGGTGACGATGATGTCATAATGGTCGTCATGGCAACGATGATGCCATAATGGTCGTCATGGCGACGTCATAATGTTCGTCATGGCAATGGTGATGTCATAATGGTCGTCATGGCAACAATGATGTCATAATGGTCGTCATGGCAACGGCGACGGCATAATGGTCGTCATGGCAACGGCGACGTCATAATGGTCGTCATGGCAACGGTGATGTCATAATGGTCGTCATGGCAACGGTGATGTCATAATGGTCGTCATGGCGACGTCATAATGGTCGTCATGGCGACGTCATAATGGTCGTCATGGCAACGGTGATGTCATAATGGTCGTCATGGCAACGGTGATGTCATAATGGACGTCATGGCAACGGTGATGTCATAATGGTCGTCATGGCAACAATGATGCCATAATGGTCGTCATTACGACGTCATAATGGTCGTCATGGCAACGGAGATGTCATATTGGTCGTCATGGCAACGGAGATGTCATATTGGTCGTCATGGCAATGGTGATGTCATAATGGTCGTCATGGCGACGTCATAATGGTCGTCATGGCAACGGTGATGTCATAATGGTCGTCATGGCAACAATGATGTCATAATGGACGTCATGGCAACGTCATAATGGTCGTCAAGGCAACGGTGATGTCATAATGGTTGTCATGGCAACAATGATGTCATAATGGTTGTCATGGCAACAATGATGTCATAATGGTTGTCATGGCAACAATGATGTCATAATGGTCGTCATGGCAACAATGATGCCATAATGGTCGTCATGGCGACGTCATAATGGTCGTCATGGCAACGGTGATGTCATATTGGTCGTCATGGCAACGGTGATGTCATATTGGTCGTCATGGCAACGGTGATGTCATATTGGTCGTCATGGCAACGGTGGTGTCATAATGGTCGTCATGGCAACGGTGGTGTCATAATGGTCGTCATGGCAACGGTGGTGTCATAATGGTCGTCATGGCAACGGTGGTGTCATAATGGTCGTCATGGCAACGGTGGTGTCATAATGGTCGTCATGGCAACGGTGGTGTCATAATGGTCGTCATGGCGAAGTCATAATGGTCGTCATGGCGACGATGATGTCATAATGGTCGTCATGGCGAAGTCATAATGGTCGTCATGGCGACGGTGATGTCATAATGGTCGTCATGGCGAAGTCATAATGGTCGTCATGGCGACGGTGATGTCATAATGGTCGTCATGGCAACGGTGATGTCATAATGGTCGTCATGGCAACGGTGATGTCATAATGGTCGTCATGGCAACGGTGATGTCATAATGGTCGTCATGGCAACGGTGATGTCATAATGGTCGTCATGGCAACATTGATGTCATAATGGTCGTCATGGCAACGATAATGTCATAATGGTCGTCATTCCGACGATGATGTGATAATGGTCCTCATGGCGACGATGATGTCATAATGCCGACTATGATATCATATTGGTCGTCATTTCGACGATGATGTCATAATTGTCGTCATGGCGAAAGTGATGTCATAGGGTCGTCATGGCGACGATGATGTCATTATGGTCGTCATGGCGACGATGCTGTCAAAATGGTCGTCCTGGCAACATTATAATGGTCGTCATGGCAACGGTGATGCCATAATGGTCGTCATGGCAACGGTGATGCCATAATGGTCGTCATGACAACGATGATGTCATAATGGTCGTCATGACAACGATGATGTCATAATGGTCGTCATGACAACGATGATGTCATAATGGTCGTCATGGCAACGATGTCATCATGGTCGTCATGGCAACGATGATGTCATAATGGTCGTCATGGCAACGATGATGTCATAATGGTCGTCATGGCAACGGTGATGCCATAATGGTCGTCATGGCAACGGTGATGACATAATGGTAGTCATGGCAACGGTGATGCCATAATGGTCGTCATGGCAACGGTGATGCCATAATGGTCGTCATGACAACGATGATATCATAATGGTCGTCATGACAACGATGATGTCGTAATGGTCGTCATGACAACGATGATGTCGTAATGGTCGTCATGGCAACGATGATGTCGTAATGGTCGTCATGGCAACGATGATGTCGTAATGGTCGTCATGGTAACGGTGATGTCGTAATGGTCGTCATGGCAACGATGATGCCGTAATGGTCGTCATGGCAACGATGATGCCATAATGGTCGTCATGGCAACGATGATGCCGTAATGGTCGTCATGGCAACGATGATGCCATAATGGTCGTCATGGTAACGATGATGCCATAATGGTCGTCATGGCAACGGTGACGTCATAATGGTCGTCATGGCAACGTCATAATAGTCGTCATGGCAACGTCATAATGGTCGTCATGGCAACGTCATAATGGCCGTCATGGCAACAATGATGTCATAATGGTCGTCATGGCAACCGTGCTGTCATAATGGTCGTCATGGCGACGTCATAATGGTCGTCATTCCGACGATAATGTCATAATGGTCGTCATTCCGACGATGATGTGATAATGGTCCTCATGGCGACGATGATGTCATAATGCCGACTATGATATCATATTGGTCGTCATTTCGACGATGATGTCATAATTGTCGTCATGGCGACGATGATGTCAAAATGGTCGTCCTGGCAACATTATAATGGTCGTCATGGCAACGGTGATGCCATAATGGTCGTCATGACAACGATGATGTCATAATGGTCGTCATGGCAACGATGATGTCGTAATGGTCGTCATGGCAACGGTGATGCCGTAATGGTCGTCATGGCAACGGTGATGCCGTAATGGTCGTCATGGCAACGGTGATGCCGTAATGGTCGTCATGGCAACGGTGATGCCGTAATGGTCGTCATGGCAACGGTGATGCCGTAATGGTCGTCATGGCAACGGTGATGCCGTAATGGTCGTCATGACAACGGTGATGCCGTAATGGTCGTCATGGCAACGATGATGTCGTAATGGTCGTCATTGCAACGATGATGTCGTAATGGTCGTCATGGCAACGATGATGTCGTAATGGTCGTCATGGCAACGATGATGTCGTAATGGTCGTCATGGCAACGATGATGTCGTAATGGTCGTCATGGCAACGATGATGTCGTAATGGTCGTCATGGCAACGATGATGTCGTAATGGTCGTCATGGCAACGATGATGTCGTAATGGTCGTCATGGCAACGATGATGCCATCATGGTCGTCATGGCAACGATGATGCCGTAATGGTCGTCATGGCAACGATGATGCCATAATGGTCGTCATGGCAACGATGATGCCATCATGGTCGTCATGGCAACGATGATGCCATCATGGTCGTCATGGCAACGATGATGCCATCATGGTCGTCATGGCAACGATGATGCCATCATGGTCGTCATGGCAACGATGATGCCATCATGGTCGTCATGTCAACGATGATGCCATCATGGTCGTCATGGCAACGATGATGCCATCATGGTCGTCATGGCAACGATGATGCCATCATAGTCGTCATGGCAACGATGATGCCATCATGGTCGTCATGGCAACTATGATGCCATTATGGTCGTCATGGCAACGATGATGCCATCATGGTCGTCATGGCAACGATGATGCCATCATAGTCGTCATGGCAACGATGATGCCATCATGGTCGTCATGGCAACGATGATGCCATTATGGTCGTCATGGCAACGATGATGCCATCATGGTCGTCATGGCAACGATGATGTCATCATGGTCGTCGTGGCAACGTCATAATGGTCGTCATGGCGACGTCATAATGGACGTCATGGTAACGTCATAATGGTAGTCATGGCAACGGTGATGTCATAATGGTAGTCATGTCAACGGTGATGTCATAATGGTAGTCATGGCGACGTCATAATGGACGTCATGGCAACGGTGATGTCATAATGGTCGTAATGGTGACGTCATAATGGTCGTCATGGCAACGGTGATGTCATAATGGACGTCATGGCAACGTCATAATGGTCGTCATGGCAACGGTGATGTCATAATGGTCGTCATGGCAACAATGATGCCATAATGGTCGTCATGGCAACAATGATGTCATAATGGACGTCATGGCAACGTCATATTGGTCGTCATGGCAACGGTGATGTCATAATGGTCGTCATGGCAACGGTGATGTCATAATGGTCATCATGGCAACGGTGATGTCATAATGGACGTCATGGCAACGGTGATGTCATAATGGTCGTCATGGCAACGGTGATGTCATAATGGCCGTCATGGCAGCAATGATGTCATAATGGTCGTCATGGCAACAATGATGCCATAATGGTCGTCATGGCGACGTCATATTGGTCGTCATGGCAACGGCGATGTCATATTGGTCGTCATGGCAACGGCGACGTCATTATGGTCGTCATGGCAACGGCGACGTCATATTGGTCATCATGGCAACGGTGATGTCATATTGGTCGTCATGGCAACGGTGATGTCATATTGGACGTCATGGCAACGGTGATGTCATAATGGACGTCATGGCAACGGTGATGTCATAATGGACGTCATGGCAACGGTGATGTCATAATGGACGTCATGGCGACGTCATAATGGTCGTCATGGCAACGGTGATGTCATATTGGTCGTCATGGTGATGTCATAATGGTCGTCATGGCGACGTCATAATGGTCGTCATGGCGACGTCATAATGGTCGTCATGGCAACGGTGATGTCATATTGGTCATCATGGCAATGGTGATGTCATAATGGTCGTCATGGCGACGTCATAATGGTCGTCATAGCAACGGTGATGTCATAATGGAAGTCATGGCAACAATGATGTCATAATGGACGTCATGGCAACGTCATAATGGTCGTCATGGCAACGGTGATGTCATAATGGTCGTCATGGCAACAATGATGTCATAATGGTCGTCATGGCAACAATGATGTCATAATGGTCGTCATAGCAACGGTGATGTCATAATGGTCGTCATGGCAACAATGATGCCATAATGGTCGTCATGGCGACGTCATAATGGTCGTCATGGCAACGGTGATGTCATAATGGTCGTCATGGCAACGGTGATGTCATAATGGACGTCATGGCAACGGTGATGTCATAATGGTCGTCATGGCAACAATGATGCCATAATGGTCGTCATGGCGACGTCATAATGGTCGTCTTGGCAACGGTGATGTCATATTGGTCGTCATGGCAACGGTGATGTCATAATGGTCGTCATGGCAACAATGATGTCATAATGGACGTCATGGCAAGGTCATAATGGTCGTCATGGCAACGGTGATTTCATAATGGTTGTCATGGCATCAATGATGTCATAATGGTTGTCATGGCAACAATGATGTCATAATGGTCGTCATGGCAACAATGATGTCATAATGGACGTCATGGCAACGTCATAATGGTCGTCATGGCAACGATGATGCCATCATGGTCGTCATGGCAACGATGATGTCATCATGGTCGTCATGGCAATGATGATGCCATCATGGTCGTCATGGCAACGATGATGCCATCATGGTCGTCATGGCAACGATGATGCCATCATGGTCGTCATGGCAACGATGATGCCATCATGGTCGTCATGGCAACGATGATGCCATCATGGTCGTCATGGCAACGATGATGCCATCATGGTCATCATGGCAACGATGATGCCATCATGGTCGTCATGGCAACGATGATGCCATCATAGTCGTCATGGCAACGATGATGCCATCATGGTCGTCATGGCAACTATGATGCCATCATGGTCGTCATGGCAACTATGATGCCATCATGGTCGTCATGGCAACGATGATGCCATTATGGTCGTCATGGCAACGATGATGCCATCATGGTCGTCATGGCAACGATGATGTCATCATGGTCGTCGTGGCAACGTCATAATGGTCGTCATGGCGACGTCATAATGGACGTCATGGTAACGTCATAATGGTAGTCATGGCAACGGTGATGTCATAATGGTAGTCATGGCAACGGTGATGTCATAATGGTAGTCATGGCGACGTCATAATGGACGTCATGGCAACGGTGATGTCATAATGGTCGTAATGGTGACGTCATAATGGTCGTCATGGCAACGGTGATGTCATAATGGACGTCATGGCAACGTCATAATGGTCGTCATGGCAACGGTGATGTCATAATGGTCGTCATGGCAACAATGATGCCATAATGGTCGTCATGGCAACAATGATGTCATAATGGACGTCATGGCAACGTCATATTGGTCGTCATGGCAACGGTGATGTCATAATGGTCGTCATGGCAACGGTGATGTCATAATTGTCATCATGGCAACGGTGATGTCATAATGGTCGTCATGGCAACGGTGATGTCATAATGGTCGTCATGGCAACGGTGATGTCATAATGGTCGTCATGGCAGCAATGATGTCATAATGGTCGTCATGGCAACAATGATGCCATAATGGTCGTCATGGCGACGTCATATTGGTCGTCATGGCAACGGCGATGTCATATTGGTCGTCATGGCAACGGCGACGTCATTATGGTCGTCATGGCAACGGCGACGTCATATTGGTCATCATGGCAACGGTGATGTCATATTGGTCGTCATGGCAACGGTGATGTCATATTGGACGTCATGGCAACGGTGATGTCATAATGGACGTCATGGCAACGGTGATGTCATAATGGACGTCATGGCAACGGTGATGTCATAATGGACGTCATGGCGACGTCATAATGGTCGTCATGGCAACGGTGATGTCATATTGGTCGTCATGGTGATGTCATAATGGTCGTCATGGCGACGTCATAATGGTCGTCATGGCGACGTCATAATGGTCGTCATGGCAACGGTGATGTCATATTGGTCATCATGGCAATGGTGATGTCATAATGGTCGTCATGGCGACGTCATAATGGTCGTCATAGCAACGGTGATGTCATAATGGAAGTCATGGCAACAATGATGTCATAATGGACGTCATGGCAACGTCATAATGGTCGTCATGGCAACGGTGATGTCATAATGGTCGTCATGGCAACAATGATGTCATAATGGTCGTCATGGCAACAATGATGTCATAATGGTCGTCATAGCAACGGTGATGTCATAATGGTCGTCATGGCAACAATGATGCCATAATGGTCGTCATGGCGACGTCATAATGGTCGTCATGGCAACGGTGATGTCATAATGGTCGTCATGGCAACGGTGATGTCATAATGGACGTCATGGCAACGGTGATGTCATAATGGTCGTCATGGCAACAATGATGCCATAATGGTCGTCATGGCGACGTCATAATGGTCGTCTTGGCAACGGTGATGTCATATTGGTCGTCATGGCAACGGTGATGTCATAATGGTCGTCATGGCAACAATGATGTCATAATGGACGTCATGGCAACGTCATAATGGTCGTCATGGCAACGGTGATGTCATAATGGTTGTCATGGCATCAATGATGTCATAATGGTTGTCATGGCAACAATGATGTCATAATGGTCGTCATGGCAACAATGATGTCATAATGGACGTCATGGCAACGTCATAATGGTCGTCATGGCAACGGTGATGTCATAATGGTCGTCATGGCAACGGTGATGTCATAATGGACGTCATGGCAACGGTGATGTCATAATGGTCGTCATGGCAACAATGATGCCATAATGGTCGTCATGGCGACGTCATAATGGTCGTCATGGCAACGGTGATGTTATATTGGTCGTCATGTCAACGGTGATGTCATAATGGTCGTCATGGCAACAATGATGTCATAATGGACGTCATGGCAACGGTGATGTCATAATGGTCGTAATGGTGACGTCATAATGGTCGTCATGGCAACGGTGATGTCATAATGGACGTCATGGCAACGTCATAATGGTCGTCATGGCAACGGTGATGTCATAATGGTCGTCATGGCAACAATGATGCCATAATGGTCGTCATGGCAACAATGATGTCATAATGGACGTCATGGCAACGTCATATTGGTCGTCATGGCAACGGTGATGTCATAATGGTCGTCATGGCAACGGTGATGTCATAATGGTCATCATGGCAACGGTGATGTCATAATGGACGTCATGGCAACGGTGATGTCATAATGGTCGTCATGGCAACGGTGATGTCATAATGGCCGTCATGGCAGCAATGATGTCATAATGGTCGTCATGGCAACAATGATGCCATAATGGTCGTCATGGCGACGTCATATTGGTCGTCATGGCAACGGCGATGTCATATTGGTCGTCATGGCAACGGCGACGTCATTATGGTCGTCATGGCAACGGCGACGTCATATTGGTCATCATGGCAACGGTGATGTCATATTGGTCGTCATGGCAACGGTGATGTCATATTGGACGTCATGGCAACGGTGATGTCATAATGGACGTCATGGCAACGGTGATGTCATAATGGACGTCATGGCAACGGTGATGTCATAATGGACGTCATGGCGACGTCATAATGGTCGTCATGGCAACGGTGATGTCATATTGGTCGTCATGGTGATGTCATAATGGTCGTCATGGCGACGTCATAATGGTCGTCATGGCGACGTCATAATGGTCGTCATGGCAACGGTGATGTCATATTGGTCATCATGGCAATGGTGATGTCATAATGGTCGTCATGGCGACGTCATAATGGTCGTCATAGCAACGGTGATGTCATAATGGAAGTCATGGCAACAATGATGTCATAATGGACGTCATGGCAACGTCATAATGGTCGTCATGGCAACGGTGATGTCATAATGGTCGTCATGGCAACAATGATGTCATAATGGTCGTCATGGCAACAATGATGTCATAATGGTCGTCATAGCAACGGTGATGTCATAATGGTCGTCATGGCAACAATGATGCCATAATGGTCGTCATGGCGACGTCATAATGGTCGTCATGGCAACGGTGATGTCATAATGGTCGTCATGGCAACGGTGATGTCATAATGGACGTCATGGCAACGGTGATGTCATAATGGTCGTCATGGCAACAATGATGCCATAATGGTCGTCATGGCGACGTCATAATGGTCGTCTTGGCAACGGTGATGTCATATTGGTCGTCATGGCAACGGTGATGTCATAATGGTCGTCATGGCAACAATGATGTCATAATGGACGTCATGGCAAGGTCATAATGGTCGTCATGGCAACGGTGATTTCATAATGGTTGTCATGGCATCAATGATGTCATAATGGTTGTCATGGCAACAATGATGTCATAATGGTCGTCATGGCAACAATGATGTCATAATGGACGTCATGGCAACGTCATAATGGTCGTCATGGCAACGATGATGCCATCATGGTCGTCATGGCAACGATGATGCCATCATGGTCGTCATGGCAATGATGATGCCATCATGGTCGTCATGGCAACGATGATGCCATCATGGTCGTCATGGCAACGATGATGCCATCATGGTCGTCATGGCAACGATGATGCCATCATGGTCGTCATGGCAACGATGATGCCATCATGGTCGTCATGGCAACGATGATGCCATCATGGTCATCATGGCAACGATGATGCCATCATGGTCGTCATGGCAACGATGATGCCATCATAGTCGTCATGGCAACGATGATGCCATCATGGTCGTCATGGCAACTATGATGCCATCATGGTCGTCATGGCAACTATGATGCCATCATGGTCGTCATGGCAACGATGATGCCATTATGGTCGTCATGGCAACGATGATGCCATCATGGTCGTCATGGCAACGATGATGTCATCATGGTCGTCGTGGCAACGTCATAATGGTCGTCATGGCGACGTCATAATGGACGTCATGGTAACGTCATAATGGTAGTCATGGCAACGGTGATGTCATAATGGTAGTCATGGCAACGGTGATGTCATAATGGTAGTCATGGCGACGTCATAATGGACGTCATGGCAACGGTGATGTCATAATGGTCGTAATGGTGACGTCATAATGGTCGTCATGGCAACGGTGATGTCATAATGGACGTCATGGCAACGTCATAATGGTCGTCATGGCAACGGTGATGTCATAATGGTCGTCATGGCAACAATGATGCCATAATGGTCGTCATGGCAACAATGATGTCATAATGGACGTCATGGCAACGTCATATTGGTCGTCATGGCAACGGTGATGTCATAATGGTCGTCATGGCAACGGTGATGTCATAATTGTCATCATGGCAACGGTGATGTCATAATGGACGTCATGGCAACGGTGATGTCATAATGGTCGTCATGGCAACGGTGATGTCATAATGGTCGTCATGGCAGCAATGATGTCATAATGGTCGTCATGGCAACAATGATGCCATAATGGTCGTCATGGCGACGTCATATTGGTCATCATGGCAACGGTGATGTCATATTGGTCGTCATGGCAACGGTGATGTCATATTGGACGTCATGGCAACGGTGATGTCATAATGGACGTCATGGCAACGGTGATGTCATAATGGACGTCATGGCAACGGTGATGTCATAATGGACGTCATGGCGACGTCATAATGGTCGTCATGGCAACGGTGATGTCATATTGGTCGTCATGGTGATGTCATAATGGTCGTCATGGCGACGTCATAATGGTCGTCATGGCGACGTCATAATGGTCGTCATGGCAACGGTGATGTCATATTGGTCATCATGGCAATGGTGATGTCATAATGGTCGTCATGGCGACGTCATAATGGTCGTCATAGCAACGGTGATGTCATAATGGAAGTCATGGCAACAATGATGTCATAATGGACGTCATGGCAACGTCATAATGGTCGTCATGGCAACGGTGATGTCATAATGGTCGTCATGGCAACAATGATGTCATAATGGTCGTCATGGCAACAATGATGTCATAATGGTCGTCATAGCAACGGTGATGTCATAATGGTCGTCATGGCAACAATGATGCCATAATGGTCGTCATGGCGACGTCATAATGGTCGTCATGGCAACGGTGATGTCATAATGGTCGTCATGGCAACGGTGATGTCATAATGGACGTCATGGCAACGGTGATGTCATAATGGTCGTCATGGCAACAATGATGCCATAATGGTCGTCATGGCGACGTCATAATGGTCGTCTTGGCAACGGTGATGTCATATTGGTCGTCATGGCAACGGTGATGTCATAATGGTCGTCATGGCAACAATGATGTCATAATGGACGTCATGGCAACGTCATAATGGTCGTCATGGCAACGGTGATGTCATAATGGTTGTCATGGCATCAATGATGTCATAATGGTTGTCATGGCAACAATGATGTCATAATGGTCGTCATGGCAACAATGATGTCATAATGGACGTCATGGCAACGTCATAATGGTCGTCATGGCAACGGTGATGTCATAATGGTCGTCATGGCAACGGTGATGTCATAATGGACGTCATGGCAACGGTGATGTCATAATGGTCGTCATGGCAACAATGATGCCATAATGGTCGTCATGGCGACGTCATAATGGTCATCATGGCAACGGTGATGTTATATTGGTCGTCATGTCAACGGTGATGTCATAATGGTCGTCATGGCAACAATGATGTCATAATGGACGTCATGGCAACGTCATAATGGTCGTCATGGCAACGGTGATGTCATAATGGTTGTCATGGCATCAATGATGTCATAATGGTTGTCATGGCAACAATGATGTCATATTGGTCGTCATGGCAACAATGATGTCATAATGGACGTCATGGCAACGTCATAATGGTCGTCATGGCAACGGTGATGTCATAATGGTCGTCATGGCGACGTCATAATGGTCGTCATAGCAACGGTGATGTCATAATGGAAGTCATGGCAACAATGATGTCATAATGGACGTCATGGCAACGTCATAATGGTCGTCATGGCAACGGTGATGTCATAATGGTCGTCATGGCAACAATGATGTCATAATGGTCGTCATGGCAACAATGATGTCATAATGGTCGTCATAGCAACGGTGATGTCATAATGGTCGTCATGGCAACAATGATGCCATAATGGTCGTCATGGCGACGTCATAATGGTCGTCATGGCAACGGTGATGTCATAATGGTCGTCATGGCAACGGTGATGTCATAATGGACGTCATGGCAACGGTGATGTCATAATGGTCGTCATGGCAACAATGATGCCATAATGGTCGTCATGGCGACGTCATAATGGTCGTCTTGGCAACGGTGATGTCATATTGGTCGTCATGGCAACGGTGATGTCATAATGGTCGTCATGGCAACAATGATGTCATAATGGACGTCATGGCAACGTCATAATGGTCGTCATGGCAACGGTGATGTCATAATGGTTGTCATGGCATCAATGATGTCATAATGGTTGTCATGGCAACAATGATGTCATATTGGTCGTCATGGCAACAATGATGTCATAATGGACGTCATGGCAACGTCATAATGGTCGTCATGGCAACGGTGATGTCATAATGGTCGTCATGGCAACAATGATGTCTTAATGGTCGTCATGCCAACGTCATAATGGTCGTCATGGCAACGGTGATGCCATAATGGTCGTCATGGCAACGGTGATGTCATAATGGTCGTCACGGCTACGATGATGTCAAATTGGTCGTCAAGGCTAAGATGATGTCAATTTCATCGTCATGGCAACAATGATGTCATAATGGTCGTCATGGCAACATCATAATGGTCGTCATGGCAACGGTGATGTCATAATGGTCGTCATAGCAGCGTTGATGTCATAATGGTCGTCATGGCGACGGCGATGTCATATTGGTCGTCACGGTGACGATGATGTCATAATGGTCGTCATGGCAACGATGATGCCATAATGGTCGTCATGGCGACGTCATAATGTTCGTCATGGCAATGGTGATGTCATAATGGTCGTCATGGCAACAATGATGTCATAATGGACGTCATGGCAACGTCATAATGGTCGTTATGGCAACGGTGGTGTCATAATGGTCGTCATGGCAACAATGATGTCATAATGGTCGTCATGGCAACAATGATGTCATAATGGACGTCATTGCAACTTCATAATGGTCGTCATGGCAACGGTGATGTCATAATGGTCGTCATGGCAACGGTGATGTCATAATGGACGTCATGGCAACGGTGATGTCATAATGGTCGTCATGGCAACGGTGATGTCATAATGGTCGTCATGGCAGCAATGATGTCATAATGGTCGTCATGGCAACAATGATGCCATAATGGTCGTCATGGCGACGTCATATTGGTCGTCATGGCAACGGCGATGTCATATTGGTCGTCATGGCAACGGCGACGTCATTATGGTCGTCATGGCAACGGCGACGTCATATTGGTCATCATGGCAACGGTGATGTCATATTGGTCGTCATGGCAACGGTGATGTCATATTGGACGTCATGGCAACGGTGATGTCATAATGGACGTCATGGCAACGGTGATGTCATAATGGACGTCATGGCAACGGTGATGTCATAATGGACGTCATGGCGACGTCATAATGGTCGTCATGGCAACGGTGATGTCATATTGGTCGTCATGGTGATGTCATAATGGTCGTCATGGCGACGTCATAATGGTCGTCATGGCGACGTCATAATGGTCGTCATGGCAACGGTGATGTCATATTGGTCATCATGGCAATGGTGATGTCATAATGGTCGTCATGGCGACGTCATAATGGTCGTCATAGCAACGGTGATGTCATAATGGAAGTCATGGCAACAATGATGTCATAATGGACGTCATGGCAACGTCATAATGGTCGTCATGGCAACGGTGATGTCATAATGGTCGTCATGGCAACAATGATGTCATAATGGTCGTCATGGCAACAATGATGTCATAATGGTCGTCATAGCAACGGTGATGTCATAATGGTCGTCATGGCAACAATGATGCCATAATGGTCGTCATGGCGACGTCATAATGGTCGTCATGGCAACGGTGATGTCATAATGGTCGTCATGGCAACGGTGATGTCATAATGGACGTCATGGCAACGGTGATGTCATAATGGTCGTCATGGCAACAATGATGCCATAATGGTCGTCATGGCGACGTCATAATGGTCGTCTTGGCAACGGTGATGTCATATTGGTCGTCATGGCAACGGTGATGTCATAATGGTCGTCATGGCAACAATGATGTCATAATGGACGTCATGGCAACGTCATAATGGTCGTCATGGCAACGGTGATGTCATAATGGTTGTCATGGCATCAATGATGTCATAATGGTTGTCATGGCAACAATGATGTCATAATGGTCGTCATGGCAACAATGATGTCATAATGGACGTCATGGCAACGTCATAATGGTCGTCATGGCAACGGTGATGTCATAATGGTCGTCATGGCAACGGTGATGTCATAATGGACGTCATGGCAACGGTGATGTCATAATGGTCGTCATGGCAACAATGATGCCATAATGGTCGTCATGGCGACGTCATAATGGTCGTCATGGCAACGGTGATGTTATATTGGTCGTCATGTCAACGGTGATGTCATAATGGTCGTCATGGCAACAATGATGTCATAATGGACGTCATGGCAACGTCATAATGGTCGTCATGGCAACGGTGATGTCATAATGGTTGTCATGGCATCAATGATGTCATAATGGTTGTCATGGCAACAATGATGTCATATTGGTCGTCATGGCAACAATGATGTCATAATGGACGTCATGGCAACGTCATAATGGTCGTCATGGCAACGGTGATGTCATAATGGTCGTCATGGCAACAATGATGTCTTAATGGTCGTCATGCCAACGTCATAATGGTCGTCATGGCAACGGTGATGCCATAATGGTCGTCATGGCAACGGTGATGTCATAATGGTCGTCACGGCTACGATGATGTCAAATTGGTCGTCAAGGCTAAGATGATGTCAATTTCATCGTCATGGCAACAATGATGTCATAATGGTCGTCATGGCAACATCATAATGGTCGTCATGGCAACGGTGATGTCATAATGGTCGTCATAGCAGCGTTGATGTCATAATGGTCGTCATGGCGACGGCGATGTCATATTGGTCGTCACGGTGACGATGATGTCATAATGGTCGTCATGGCAACGATGATGCCATAATGGTCGTCATGGCGACGTCATAATGTTCGTCATGGCAATGGTGATGTCATAATGGTCGTCATGGCAACAATGATGTCATAATGGACGTCATGGCAACGTCATAATGGTCGTTATGGCAACGGTGGTGTCATAATGGTCGTCATGGCAACAATGATGTCATAATGGTCGTCATGGCAACAATGATGTCATAATGGACGTCATTGCAACTTCATAATGGTCGTCATTGCAACGGTGATGTCATAATGGTCGTCATGGCGACGCCATAATGGTCGTCATGGCGACGCCATAATGGTCGTCATGGCAACGCCATAATGGTCGTCATGGCAACGGCGACGTCATAATGGTCGTCATGGCAACGGTGATGTCGTAATGGTCGTCATGGCAACAATGATGCCATAATGGTCGTCATGGCGACGTCACAATGGTCGTCATGGCAACGGTGATGTCATAATGGACGTCATGGCAACGGTGATGTCATAATGGTCGTCATGGCAACAATGATGCCATAATGGTCGTCATTACGACGTCATAATGGTCGTCATGGCAACGGTGATGTCATATTGGTCGTCATGGCAATGGTGATGTCATAATGGTCGTCATGGCGACGTCATAATGGTCGTCATGGCAACGGTGATGTCATAATGGTCGTCATGGCAACGGTGATGTCATATTGGTTCGTCATGGCAACGGTGGTGTCATATTGGTCGTCATGGCAACGATGGTGTCATATTGGTCGTCATGGCAACGGTGGTGTCATAATGGTCGTCATGGCAACGGTGGTGTCATAATGGTCGTCATGGCAACGGTGGTGTCATATTGGTCGTCATGGCAACAATGATGTCATAATGGACGTCATGGCAACGTCATAATGGTCGTCATGGCAACGGTGATGTCATAATGGTTGTCATGGCAACAATGATGTCATAATGGTTGTCATGGCAACAATGATGTCATAATGGTCGTCATGGCGACGTCATCATGGTCGTCATGGCAACGGTGATGTCATAATGGTCGTCATGGCAACGGTGATGTCATATTGGTTCGTCATGGCAACGGTGGTGTCATATTGGTCGTCATGGCAACGATGGTGTCATATTGGTCGTCATGGCAACGGTGGTGTCATAATGGTCGTCATGGCAACGGTGGTGTCATAATGGTCGTCATGGCAACGGTGGTGTCATAATGGTCGTCATGGCGAAGTCATAATGGTCGTCATGGCGACGGTGATGTCATAATGGTTGTCATGGCGAAGTCATAATGGTCGTCATGGCGATGGTGATGTCATAATGGTCATCATGGCGAAGTCATAATGGTCGTCATGGCAACGTCATAATGGTCGTCATGGCAACGGTGATGTCATAATGGTCGTCATGGCGACGTCATAATGGTCGTCATGGCAACGGTGATGTCATAATGGTCGTCATGGCAACGGTGATGTCATAATGGTCGTCATGGCAACGGTGATGTCATAATGGTCGTCATGGCAACAATGATGTCATAATGGTCGTCATGGCAACAATGATGTCATAATGGTCGTCATGGCAACAATGATGTCATAATGGTCGTCATGGCAACAATTATGTCATAATGGTCGTCATGGCAACAATGATGTCATAATGGTCGTCATGGCAACAATGATGCCATATTGGTCGTCATGGCGACGTCATATTGGTCGTCATGGCGACGTCATATTGGTCGTCATGGCAACGGTGATGTCATCTTGGTCGTCATGGCAACAATGATGGTCGTCATGGCAACGGTGATGCCATTATGGTCGTCATGGCAACGATGATGTCATAATGGTCATCATGGTGACGTCATAATGGTCATCATGGCGACGTCATAATGGTCGTCATGGTGACGTCATAATGGTCGTCATGGGAATGGTGATGTCATAATGGTCGTCATGGCAACAATGATGTCATAATGGACGTCATGGCGACGTCATAATTGTCGTCATGGCAACGGTGATGTCATAATGGTCGTCATGGCAACAATGATGCCATAATGGTCGTCATGGCAATGATGATGCCATAATGGTCGTCATGGCGACGTCATAATGGTCGTCATGGCAACGGTGATGTCATATTGGTCGTCATGGCAACAATGATGTCATAATGGTCGTCATGGCAACAATGATGTCATAATGGACGTCATGGCAACGTCATAATGGTAGTCATGGCAACGGTGATGAAATAATGGTCATCATGGCGACATCATAATGGTCGTCATGGCAACGGTGATGTCATATTGGTCGTCATGGCAATGGTGATGTCATAATGGTCATCATGGCAACGGTGATGTCATATTGGTCGTCATGGCAATGGTGATGTCATAATGGTCGTCATGGCAACAATGATGTCATAATGGTCGTCATGGCAACGTCATAATGGTCGTCATGGCAACGTCATAATGGCCGTCATGGCAACGGTGATGTCATAATGGTCGTCATGGCGACGTCATAATGGTCGTCATGGCAACGGTGATGTCATAATGGTCGTCATGGCAACAATGATGTCATAATGGTCGTCATGGCAACAATGATGTCATAATGGTCGTCATGGCAACAATGATGTCGTCATGGCAACAATGATGTCATAATGGTCGTCATGGCAACAATGATGTCATAATGGTCGTCATGGCAACAATGATGCCATATTGGTCGTCATGGCGACGTCATATTGGTCGTCATGGCGACGTCATATTGGTCGTCATGGCAACGGTGATGTCATCTTGGTCGTCATGGCAACGGTGATGTCATAATGGTCGTCATGGCAACAATGATGGTCGTCATGGCAACGGTGATGCCATTATGGTCGTCATGGCAACGATGATGTCATAATGGTCATCATTGCGACGTCATAATGGTCGTCATGGCGACGTCATAATGGTCGTCATGGCAATGGTGATGTCATAATGGTCGTCATGGCAACAATGATGCCATAATGGTCGTCATGGCAATGATGATGCCATAATGGTCGTCATGGCAACATCATAATGGTCGTCATGGCAACGGTGATGTCATATTGGTCGTCATGGCAATGGTGATGTCATAATGGTCGTCATGGCGACGTCATAATGGTCGTCATGGCAACGGTGATGTCATATTGGTCGTCATGGCAATGGTGATGTCATAATGGTCGTCATGGCAACAATGATGTCATAATGGCCGTCATGGCAACGTCATAATGGTCGTCATGGCAACGTCATAATGGTCGTCATGGCAACTTCATAATGGTCGTCATGGCAACGTCATAATGGTCGTCATGGCGACGTCATAATGGTCGTCATGGCGACGATAATGTCATAAAGGTCGTCATTCCGACGATGATGTGATAATGGTCCTCATGGCGACGATTATCTCATAATGCCGACTATGATATCATATTGGTCGTCATTTCGACGATGATGTCATAATTGTCGTCATGGCGAATGTGATGTCATAGGGTCGTCATGGCGACGATGATGTCATTATGGTCGTCATGGCGACGATGATGTCAAAATGGTCGTCCTGGCAACATTATAATGGTCGTCATGGCAACAGTGATGCCATAATGGTCGTCATGGCAACGGTGATGCCATAATGGTCGTCATGACAACGATGATGTCATAATGGTCGTCATGACAACGATGATGTCATAATGGTCGTCATGACAACGATGATGTCATAATGGTGGTAATGGCAACGATGTCATAATGGTCGTCATGGCAACGATGATGTCATAATGGTCGTCATGGCAACGATGATGTCATAATGGTCGTCATGGCAACGGTGATGCCATAATGGTCGTCATGGCAACGGTGATGACATAATGGTAGTCATGGCAACGGTGATGCCATAATGGTCGTCATGACAACGGTGATGTCATAATGGTCGTCATGACAACGATGATGCCGTAATGGTCGTCATGGCAACGATGATGCCGTAATGGTCGTCATGGCAACGATGATGCCGTAATGGTCGTCATGGCAACGATGATGCCGTATTGGTCGTCATGGCAACGATGATGCCGTAATGGTCGTCATGGCAACAATGATGTCATAATGGTCGTCATGGCAACCGTGCTGTCATAATGGTCGTCATGGCGACGTCATAATGGTCGTCATTCCGACGATAATGTCATAATGGTCGTCATTCCGACGATGATGTGATAATGGTCCTCATGGCGACGATGATGTCATAATGCCGACTATGATATCATATTGGTCGTCATTTCGACGATGATGTCATAATTGTCGTCATGGCGAATGTGATGTCATAGGGTCGTCATGGCGACGATGATGTCATTATGGTCATCATGGCGACGATGATGTCAAAATGGTCGTCCTGGCAACATTATAATGGTCGTCATGGCAACGGTGATGCCATAATGGTCGTCATGGCAACGGTGATGCCATAATGGTCGTCATGGCAACGGTGATGCCATAATGGTCGTCATGACAACGATGATGTCATAATGGTCGTCATGACAACGATGATGTCATAATGGTCGTCATGGCAACGATGATGTCATAATGGTCGTCATGGCAACGGTGATGTCGTAATGGTCGTCATGGCAACGGTGATGCCGTAATGGTCGTCATGGCAACGGTGATGCCGTAATGGTTGTCATGGCAACGGTGATGCCGTAATGGTCGTCATGGCAACGGTGATGCCGTAATGGTCGTCATGGCAACGGTGATGCCGTAATGGTCGTCATGACAACGGTGATTTCGTAATGGTCGTCATGACAACGGTGATGCCGTAATGGTCGTCATGGCAACGATGATGTCGTAATGGTCGTCATGGCAACGATGATGCCATCATGGTCGTCATGGCAACGATGATGCCATCATGGTCGTCATGGCAACGATGATGCCATCATGGTCGTCATGGCAACGATGATGCCATCATGGTCGTCATGGCAACGATGATGCCATCATGGTCGTCATGGCAACGATGATGCCATCATGGTCGTCATGGCAACGATGATGCCATCATGGTCGTCATGGCAACGATGATGCCATCATGGTCGTCATGGCAACGATGATGCCATCATGGTCGTCATGGCAACGATGATGCCATCATGGTCGTCATGGCAACGATGATGTCATCATGGTCGTCGTGGCAACGATGATGTCATCATGGTCGTCGTGGCAACGTCATAATGGTCGTCATGGCGACGTCATAATGGACGTCATGGTAACGTCATAATGGTAGTCATGGCAACGGTGATGTCATAATGGTAGTCATGGCAACGGTGATGTCATAATGGTAGTCATGGCGACGTCATAATGGACGTCATGGCAACGGTGATGTCATAATGGTCGTAATGGTGACGTCATAATGGTCGTCATGGCAACGGTGATGTCATAATGGTTTTCATGGCAACAATGATGCCATAATGGTCGTCATGGCAACAATGATGTCATAATGGACGTCATGGCAACGTCATATTGGTCGTCATGGCAACGGTGATGTCATAATGGTCGTCATGGCAACGGTGATGTCATAATGGACGTCATGGCAACGGTGATGTCATAATGGTCGTCATGGCAACGGTGATGTCATAATGGTCGTCATGGCAGCAATGATGTCATAATGGTCGTCATGGCAACAATGATGCCATAATGGTCGTCATGGCGACGTCATATTGGTCGTCATGGCAACGGCGATGTCATATTGGTCGTCATGGCAACGGCGACGTCATTATGGTCGTCATGGCAACGGCGACGTCATATTGGTCATCATGGCAACGGTGATGTCATATTGGTCGTCATGGCAATGGTGATGTCATATTGGACGTCATGGCAACGGTGATGTCATAATGGACGTCATGGCAACGGTGATGTCATAATGGACGTCATGGCAACGGTGATGTCATAATGGACGTCATGGCAACGTCATAATGGTCGTCATGGCGACGTCATAATGGTCGTCATGGCAATGGTGATGTCATAATGGTCGTCATGGCGACGTCATAATGGTCGTCATGGCGACGTCATAATGGTCGTCATGGCAACGGTGATGTCATATTGGTCATCATGGCAATGGTGATGTCATAATGGTCGTCATGGCGACGTCATAATGGTCGTCATAGCAACGGTGATGTCATAATGGAAGTCATGGCAACAATGATGTCATAATGGACATCATGGCAACGTCATAATGGTCGTCATGGCAACGGTGATGTCATAATGGTCGTCATGGCAACGGTGATGTCATAATGGTCGTCATGGCAACAATGATGTCATAATGGTCGTCATAGCAACGGTGATGTCATAATGGTCGTCATGGCAACAATGATGCCATAATGGTCGTCATGGCGACGTCATAATGGTCATCATGGCAACGGTGATGTCATAATGGTCGTCATGGCAACGTTGATGTCATAATGGACGTCATGGCAACGGTGATGTCATAATGGTCGTCATGGCAACAATGATGCCATAATGGTCGTCATGGCGACGTCATAATGGTCGTCTTGGCAACGGTGATGTCATATTGGTCGTCATGGCAACGGTGATGTCATAATGGTCGTCATGGCAACAATGATGTCATAATGGACGTCATGGCAACGTCATCATGGTCGTCATGGCAACGGTGATGTCATATTGGTCGTCATGGCAACGGTGATGTCATAATGGTCGTCATAGCAGCGTTGATGTCATAATGGTCGTCATGGCGACGGCGATGTCATATTGGTCGTCACGGTGACGATGATGTCATAATGGTCGTCATGGCAACGATGATGCCATAATGGTCGTCATGGCGACGTCATAATGTTCGTCATGGCAACAATGATGTCATAATGGACGTCATGGCAACGTCATAATGGTCGTTATGGCAACGGTGGTGTCATAATGGTCGTCATGGCAACAATGATGTCATAATGGTCGTCATGGCAACAATGATGTCATAATGGACGTCATTGCAACTTCATAATGGTCGTCATTGCAACGGTGATGTCATAATGGTCGTCATGGCGACGCCATAATGGTCGTCATGGCGACGCCATAATGGTCGTCATGGCAACGGCGACGTCATAATGGTCGTCATGGCAACGGTGATGTCATAATGGTCATCATGGCAACAATGATGCCATAATGGTCGTCATGGCGACGTCACAATGGTCGTCATGGCAACGGTGATGTCATAATGGACGTCATGGCAACGGTGATGTCATAATGGTCGTCATGGCAACAATGATGCCATAATGGTCGTCATTACGACGTCATAATGGTCGTCATGGCAACGGTGATGTCATATTGGTCGTCATGGCAATGGTGATGTCATAATGGTCGTCATGGCGACGTCATAATGGTCGTCATGGCAACGGTGATGTCATAATGGTCGTCATGGCAACAATGATGTCATAATGGACGTCATGGCAACGTCATAATGGTCGTCATGGCAACGGTGATGTCATAATGGTTGTCATGGCAACAATGATGTCATAATGGTTGTCATGGCAACAATGATGTCATAATGGTCGTCATGGCGACGTCATAATGGTCGTCATGGCAACGGTGATGTCATAATGGTCGTCATGGCAACGGTGATGTCATATTGGTTCGTCATGGCAACGGTGGTGTCATATTGGTCGTCATGGCAACGATGGTGTCATATTGGTCGTCATGGCAACGGTGGTGTCATAATGGTCGTCATGGCAACGGTGGTGTCATAATGGTCGTCATGGCAACGGTGGTGTCATAATGGTCGTCATGGCGAAGTCATAATGGTCGTCATGGCGACGGTGATGTCATAATGGTTGTCATGGCGAAGTCATAATGGTCGTCATGGCGATGGTGATGTCATAATGGTCGTCATGGCGAAGTCATAATGGTCGTCATGGCAACGTCATAATGGTCGTCATGGCAACGGTGATGTCATAATGGTCGTCATGGCGACGTCATAATGGTCGTCATGGCAACGGTGATGTCATAATGGTCGTCATGGCAACGGTGATGTCATAATGGTCGTCATGGCAACGGTGATGTCATAATGGTCGTCATGGCAACAATGATGTCATAATGGTCGTCATGGCAACAATGATGTCATAATGGTCGTCATGGCAACAATGATGTCATAATGGTCGTCATGGCAACAATTATGTCATAATGGTCGTCATGGCAACACTGATGTCATAATGGTCGTCATGGCAACAATGATGCCATATTGGTCGTCATGGCGACGTCATATTGGTCGTCATGGCGACGTCATATTGGTCGTCATGGCAACGGTGATGTCATCTTGGTCGTCATGGCAACAATGATGGTCGTCATGGCAACGGTGATGCCATTATGGTCGTCATGGCAACGATGATGTCATAATGGTCATCATGGTGACGTCATAATGGTCATCATGGCGACGTCATAATGGTCGTCATGGCGACGTCATAATGGTCGTCATGGGAATGGTGATGTCATAATGGTCGTCATGGCAACAATGATGTCATAATGGACGTCATGGCGACGTCATAATGGTCGTCATGGCAACGGTGATGTCATAATGGTCGTCATGGCAACAATGATGCCATAATGGTCGTCATGGCAATGATGATGCCATAATGGTCGTCATGGCGACGTCATAATGGTCGTCATGGCAACGGTGATGTCATATTGGTCGTCATGGCAACAATGATGTCATAATGGTCGTCATGGCAACAATGATGTCATAATGGACGTCATGGCAACGTCATAATGGTAGTCATGGCAACGGTGATGAAATAATGGTCATCATGGCGACATCATAATGGTCGTCATGGCAACGGTGATGTCATATTGGTCGTCATGGCAATGGTGATGTCATAATGGTCATCATGGCAACGGTGATGTCATATTGGTCGTCATGGCAATGGTGATGTCATAATGGTCGTCATGGCAACAATGATGTCATAATAGTCGTCATGGCAACGTCATAATGGTCGTCATGGCAACGTCATAATGGCCGTCATGGCAACGGTGATGTCATAATGGTCGTCATGGCGACGTCATAATGGTCGTCATGGCAACGGTGATGTCATAATGGTCGTCATGGCAACAATGATGTCATAATGGTCGTCATGGCAACAATGATGTCATAATGGTCGTCATGGCAACAATGATGTCGTCATGGCAACAATGATGTCATAATGGTCGTCATGGCAACAATGATGTCATAATGGTCGTCATGGCAACAATGATGTCATATTGGTCGTCATGGCGACGTCATATTGGTCGTCATGGCGACGTCATATTGGTCGTCATGGCGACGTCATATTGGTCGTCATGGCAACGGTGATGTCATCTTGGTCGTCATGGCAACGGTGATGTCATAATGGTCGTCATGGCAACAATGATGGTCGTCATGGCAACGGTGATGCCATTATGGTCGTCATGGCAACGATGATGTCATAATGGTCATCATGGCGACGTCATAATGGTCGTCATGGCGACGTCATAATGGTCGTCATGGCAATGGTGATGTCATAATGGTCGTCATGGCAACAATGATGCCATAATGGTCGTCATGGCAATGATGATGCCATAATGGTCGTCATGGCAACATCATAATGGTCGTCATGGCAACGGTGATGTCATATTGGTCGTCATGGCAATGGTGATGTCATAATGGTCGTCATGGCGACGTCATAATGGTCGTCATGGCAACGGTGATGTCATATTGGTCGTCATGGCAATGGTGATGTCATAATGGTCGTCATGGCAACAATGATGTCATAATGGCCGTCATGGCAACGTCATAATGGTCGTCATGGCAACGTCATAATGGTCGTCATGGCAACTTCATAATGGTCGTCATGGCAACGTCATAATGGTCGTCATGGCGACGTCATAATGGTCGTCATGGCGACGATAATGTCATAAAGGTCGTCATTCCGACGATGATGTGATAATGGTCCTCATGGCGACGATGATCTCATAATGCCGACTATGATATCATATTGGTCGTCATTTCGACGATGATGTCATAATTGTCGTCATGGCGAATGTGATGACATAGGGTCGTCATGGCGACGATGATGTCATTATGGTCGTCATGGCGACGATGATGTCAAAATGGTCGTCCTGGCAACATTATAATAGTCGTCATGGCAACAGTGATGCCATAATGGTCGTCATGGCAACGGTGATGCCATAATGGTCGTCATGACAACGATGATGTCATAATGGTCGTCATGACAACGATGATGTCATAATGGTCGTCATGACAACGATGATGTCATAATGGTGGTAATGGCAACGATGTCATAATGGTCGTCATGGCAACGATGATGTCATAATGGTCGTCATGGCAACGATGATGTCATAATGGTCGTCATGGCAACGGTGATGCCATAATGGTCGTCATGGCAACGGTGATGACATAATGGTAGTCATGGCAACGGTGATGCCATAATGGTCGTCATGACAACGGTGATGTCATAATGGTCGTCATGACAACGATGATGTCGTAATGGTCGTCATGATAACGATGATGTCGTAATGGTCGTCATGGCAACGATGATGTCGTAATGGTCGTCATGGCAACGATGATGTCGTAATGGTCGTCATGGAAACGATGATGTCGTAATGGTCGTCATGGCAACGATGATGCCGTAATGGTCGTCATGGCAACGATGATGCCGTAATGGTCGTCATGGCAACGATGATGCCGTATTGGTCGTCATGGCAACGATGATGCCGTAATGGTCGTCATGGCAACATTATAATGGTCGTCATGGCAACGGTGATGCCATAATGGTCGTCATGGCAACGGTGATGCCATAATGGTCGTCATGGCAACGGTGATGCCATAATGGTCGTCATGACAACGATGATGTCATAATGGTCGTCATGGCAACGATGATGTCATAATGGTCGTCATGGCAACGATGATGTCATAATGGTCGTCATGGCAACGGTGATGTCGTAATGGTCGTCATGGCAACGGTGATGCCGTAATGGTCGTCATGGCAACGGTGATGCCGTAATGGTCGTCATGGCAACGGTGATGCCGTAATGGTCGTCATGGCAACGGTGATGCCGTAATGGTCGTCATGACAACGGTGATTTCGTAATGGTCGTCATGACAACGGTGATGCCGTAATGGTCGTCATGACAACGATGATGTCGTAATGGTCGTCATGGCAACGATGATGCCATCATGGTCGTCATGGCAACGATGATGCCGTCATGATCGTCATGGCAACGATGATGCCATCATGGTCGTCATGGCAACGATGATGCCATCATGGTCGTCATGGCAACGATGATGCCATCATGGTCGTCATGGCAACGATGATGCCATCATGGTCGTCATGGCAACGATGATGCCATCATGGTCGTCATGGCAACGATGATGCCATCATGGTCGTCATGGCAACGATGATGCCATCATGGTCGTCATGGCAACGATGATGCCATCATGGTCGTCATGGCAACGATGATGTCATCATGGTCGTCGTGGCAACGATGATGTCATCATGGTCGTCGTGGCAACGTCATAATGGTCGTCATGGCGACGTCATAATGGACGTCATGGTAACGTCATAATGGTAGTCATGGCAACGGTGATGTCATAATGGTTGTCATGGCAACGGTGATGTCATAATGGTAGTCATGGCGACGTCATAATGGACGTCATGGCAACGGTGATGTCATAATGGTCGTAATGGTGACGTCATAATGGTCGTCATGGCAACGGTGATGTCATAATGGACGTCATGGCAACGTCATAATGGTCGTCATGGCGACGTCATAATGGTCGTCATGGCAATGGTGATGTCATAATGGTCGTCATGGCGACGTCATAATGGTCGTCATGGCGACGTCATAATGGTCGTCATGGCAACAGTGATGTCATATTGGTCATCATGGCAATGGTGATGTCATAATGGTCGTCATGGCGACGTCATAATGGTCGTCATAGCAACGGTGATGTCATAATGGAAGTCATGGCAACAATGATGTCATAATGGACGTCATGGCAACGTCATAATGGTCGTCATGGCAACGGTGATGTCATAATGGTCGTCACGGCAACGGTGATGTCATAATGGTCGTCATGGCAACAATGATGTCATAATGGTCGTCATAGCAACGGTGATGTCATAATGGTCGTCATGGCAACAATGATGCCATAATGGTCGTCATGGCGACGTCATAATGGTCGTCATGGCAACGGTGATGTCATAATGGTCGTCATGGCAACGTTGATGTCATAATGGACGTCATGGCAACGGTGTTGTCATAATGGTCGTCATGGCAACAATGATGCCATAATGGTCGTCATGGCGACGTCATAATGGTCGTCTTGGCAACGGTGATGTCATATTGGTCGTCATGGCAACGGTGATGTCATAATGGTCGTCATGGCAACAATGATGTCATAATGGACGTCATGGCAACGTCATCATGGTCGTCATGGCAACGGTGATGTCATATTGGTCGTCATGGCAACGGTGATGTCAAAATGGTCGTCATAGCAGCGTTGATGTCATAATGGTCGTCATGGCGACGGCGATGTCATATTGGTCGTCACGGTGACGATGATGTCATAATGGTCGTCATGGCAACGATGATGCCATAATGGTCGTCATGGCGACGTCATAATGTTCGTCATGGCAATGGTGATGTCATAATGGTCGTCATGGCAACAATGATGTCATAATGGACGTCATGGCAACGTCATAATGGTCGTTATGGCAACGGTGGTGTCATAATGGTCGTCATGGCAACAATGATGTCATAATGGTCGTCATGGCAACAATGATGTCATAATGGACGTCATTGCAACTTCATAATGGTCGTCATTGCAACGGTGATGTCATAATGGTCGTCATGGCGACGCCATAATGGTCGTCATGGCGACGCCATAATGGTCGTCATGGCAACGGCGACGTCATAATGGTCGTCATGGCAACGGCGACGTCATAATGGTCGTCATGGCAACGGTGATGTCATAATGGTCATCATGGCAACAATGATGCCATAATGGTCGTCATGGCGACGTCACAATGGTCGTCATGGCAACGGTGATGTCATAATGGACGTCATGGCAACGGTGATGTCATAATGGTCGTCATGGCAACAATGATGCCATAATGGTCGTCATTACGACGTCATAATGGTCGTCATGGCAACGGTGATGTCATATTGGTCGTCATGGCAATGGTGATGTCATAATGGTCGTCATGGCGACGTCATAATGGTCGTCATGGCAACGGTGATGTCATAATGGTCGTCATGGCAACAATGATGTCATAATGGACGTCATGGCAACGTCATAATGGTCGTCATGGCAACGGTGATGTCATAATGGTTGTCATGGCAACAATGATGTCATAATGGTTGTCATGGCAACAATGATGTCATAATGGTCGTCATGGCGACGTCATAATGGTCGTCATGGCAACGGTGATGTCATAATGGTCGTCATGGCAACGGTGATGTCATATTGGTTCGTCATGGCAACGGTGGTGTCATATTGGTCGTCATGGCAACGATGGTGTCATATTGGTCGTCATGGCAACGGTGGTGTCATAATGGTCGTCATGGCAACGGTGGTGTCATAATGGTCGTCATGGCAACGGTGGTGTCATAATGGTCGTCATGGCGAAGTCATAATGGTCGTCATGGCGACGGTGATGTCATAATGGTTGTCATGGCGAAGTCATAATGGTCGTCATGGCGATGGTGATGTCATAATGGTCGTCATGGCGAAGTCATAATGGTCGTCATGGCAACGTCATAATGGTCGTCATGGCAACTGTGATGTCATAATGGTCGTCATGGCGACGTCATAATGGTCGTCATGGCAACGGTGATGTCATAATGGTCGTCATGGCAACGGTGATGTCATAATGGTCGTCATGGCAACGGTGATGTCATAATGGTCGTCATGGCAACAATGATGTCATAATGGTCGTCATGGCAACAATGATGTCATAATGGTCGTCATGGCAACAATGATGTCATAATGGTCGTCATGGCAACAATTATGTCATAATGGTCGTCATGGCAACAATGATGTCATAATGGTCGTCATGGCAACAATTATGCCATAATGGTCGTCATGGCGACGTCATATTGGTCGTCATGGCGACGTCATATTGGTCGTCATGGCAACGGTGATGTCATCTTGGTCGTCATGGCAACAATGATGGTCGTCATGGCAACGGTGATGCCATTATGGTCGTCATGGCAACGATGATGTCATAATGGTCATCATGGTGACGTCATAATGGTCATCATGGCGACGTCATAATGGTCGTCATGGCGACGTCATAATGGTCGTCATGGGAATGGTGATGTCATAATGGTCGTCATGGCAACAATGATGTCATAATGGTCGTCATGGCAACGGTGATGTCATAATGGTCGTCATGGCAACAATGATGCCATAATGGTCGTCATGGCAATGATGATGCCATAATGGTCGTCATGGCGACGTCATAATGGTCGTCATGGCAACGGTGATGTCATATTGGTCGTCATGGCAACAATGATGTCATAATGGTCGTCATGGCAACAATGATGTCATAATGGACGTCATGGCAACGTCATAATGGTAGTCATGGCAACGGTGATGAAATAATGGTCATCATGGCGACATCATAATGGTCGTCATGGCAACGGTGATGTCATATTGGTCGTCATGGCAATGGTGATGTCATAATGGTCATCATGGCAACGGTGATGTCATATTGGTCATCATGGCAATGGTGATGTCATAATGGTCGTCATGGCAACAATGATGTCATAATGGTCGTCATGGCAACGTCATAATGGTCGTCATGGCAACGTCATAATGGCCGTCATGGCAACGGTGATGTCATAATGGTCGTCATGGCGACGTCATAATGGTCGTCATGGCAACGGTGATGTCATAATGGTCGTCATGGCAACAATGATGTCATAATGGTCGTCATGGCAACAATGATGTCATAATGGTCGTCATGGCAACAATGATGTCGTCATGGCAACAATGATGTCATAATGGTCGTCATGGCAACAATGATGTCATAATGGTCGTCATGGCAACAATGATGCCATATTGGTCGTCATGGCGACGTCATATTGGTCGTCATGGCGACGTCATATTGGTCGTCATGGCGACGTCATATTGGTCGTCATGGCAACGGTGATGTCATCTTGGTCGTCATGGCAACGGTGATGTCATAATGGTCGTCATGGCAACAATGATGGTCGTCATGGCAACGGTGATGCCATTATGGTCGTCATGGCAACGATGATGTCATAATGGTCATCATGGCGACGTCATAATGGTCGTCATGGCGACGTCATAATGGTCGTCATGGCAATGGTGATGTCATAATGGTCGTCATGGCAACAATGATGCCATAATGGTCGTCATGGCAATGATGATGCCATAATGGTCGTCATGGCAACATCATAATGGTCGTCATGGCAACGGTGATGTCATATTGGTCGTCATGGCAATGGTGATGTCATAATGGTCGTCATGGCGACGTCATAATGGTCGTCATGGCAACGGTGATGTCATATTGGTCGTCATGGCAACGGTGATGCCATAATGGTCGTCATGACAACGGTGATGTCATAATGGTCGTCATGACAACGATGATGTCGTAATGGTCGTCATGATAACGATGATGTCGTAATGGTCGTCATGGCAACGATGATGTCGTAATGGTCGTCATGGCAACGATGATGTCGTAATGGTCGTCATGGAAACGATGATGTCGTAATGGTCGTCATGGCAACGATGATGCCGTAATGGTCGTCATGGCAACGATGATGCCGTAATGGTCGTCATGGCAACGGTGATGACATAATGGTAGTCATGGCAACGGTGATGCCATAATGGTCGTCATGACAACGGTGATGTCATAATGGTCGTCATGACAACGATGATGTCGTAATGGTCGTCATGATAACGATGATGTCGTAATGGTCGTCATGGCAACGATGATGTCGTAATGGTCGTCATGGCAACGATGATGTCGTAATGGTCGTCATGGAAACGATGATGTCGTAATGGTCGTCATGGCAACGATGATGCCGTAATGGTCGTCATGGCAACGATGATGCCGTAATGGTCGTCATGGCAACGATGATGCCGTATTGGTCGTCATGGCAACGATGATGCCGTAATGGTCGTCATGGCAACGATGATGCCGTAATGGTCGTCATGGCAACAATGATGTCATAATGGTCGTCATGGCAACCGTGCTGTCATAATGGTCGTCATGGCGACGTCATAATGGTCGTCATTCCGACGATAATGTCATAATGGTCGTCATTCCGACGATGATGTGATAATGGTCCTCATGGCGACGATGATGTCATAATGCCGACTATGATATCATATTGGTCGTCATTTCGACGATGATGTCATAATTGTCGTCATGGCGAATGTGATGTCATAGGGTCGTCATGGCGACGATGATGTCATTATGGTCATCATGGCGACGATGATGTCATAATGGTCGTCATGGCAACAATGATGTCATAATGGTCGTCATGGCAACAATGATGTCATAATGGTCGTCATGGCAACAATGATGTCATAATGGTCGTCATGGCAACAATTATGCCATAATGGTCGTCATGGCGACGTCATATTGGTCGTCATGGCGACGTCATATTGGTCGTCATGGCAACGGTGATGTCATCTTGGTCGTCATGGCAACAATGATGGTCGTCATGGCAACGGTGATGCCATTATGGTCGTCATGGCAACGATGATGTCATAATGGTCATCATGGTGACGTCATAATGGTCATCATGGCGACGTCATAATGGTCGTCATGGCGACGTCATAATGGTCGTCATGGGAATGGTGATGTCATAATGGACATCATGGCAACGTCATAATGGTCGTCATGGCAATGGTGATGTCATATTGGTCGTCATGGCAACGGTGATGTCATAATGGTCGTCATGGCAACAATGATGTCATAATGGACATCATGGCAACGTCATAATGGTCGTCATGGCAATGGTGATGTCATATTGGTCGTCATGGCAACGGTGATGTCATAATGGTCGTCATGGCAACGGTGATGTCATAATGGACGTCATGGCAACGGTGATGTCATAATGGTCGTCATGGCAAGGGTGATGTCATAATGGTCGTCATGGCAGCAATGATGTCATAATGGTCGTCATGGCAACAATGATGCCATAATGGTCGTCATGTCGACGTCATAATGGTCGTCATGGCAACGGCGACGTCATTATGGTCGTCATGGCAACGGCGACGTCATTATGGTCGTCATGGCAACGGCGACGTCATATTGGTCATCATGTCAACGGTGATGTCATATTGGTCGTCATGGCAACGGTGATGTCATATTGGACGTCATGGCAACGTTGATGTCATAATGGACGTCATGGCAACGGTGATGTCATAATGGACGTCTTGGCGACGTCATAATGGTCGTCATGGCAACGGTGATGTCATATTGGTCGTCATGGCAATGGTGATGTCATAATGGTCGTCATGGCGACGTCATATTGGTCGTCATGGCGACGTCATAATGGTCGTTATGGCAACGGTGATGTCATATTGGTCATCATGGTGACGTCATAATGGTCGTCATGGCAACGGTGATGTCATAATGGACGTCATGGCAACGGTGATGTCATAATGGACGTCATGGCGACGTCATAATGGTCGTCATGGCAACGGTGATGTCATATTGGTCGTCATGGCAATGGTGATGTCATAATGGTCGTCATGGCGACGTCATATTGGTCGTCATGGCGACGTCATATTGGTCGTCATGGCGACGTCATATTGGTCATCATGGCAATGGTGATGTCATAATGGTCGTCATGGCGACGTCATAATGGTCGTCATGGCGACGTCATAATGGTCGTCATGGCAACGGTGATGTCATAATGGTCGTCATGGCAACAATGATGTCATAATGGTCGTCATGGCAACGGTGATGTCATAATGGTCGTCATGGTAACAATGATGTCATAATGGTCGTCATAGCAACGGTGATGTCATAATGGTCGTCATGGCAACGGCGACGTCATAATGGTCGTCATGGCAACGGCGACGTCATAATGATCGTCATGGCAACGGTGATGTCATAATGGTCGTCATGGCAACGGTGATGTCATAATGGTCGTCATGGCAACGGTGATGTCATAATGGTCGTCATGGCAACAATGATGCCATAATGGTCGTCATGGCGACGTCATAATGGTCGTCATGGCAACGGTGATGTCATAATGGTCGTCATGGCAACCATGATGTCATAATGGACGTCATGGCAACGGTGATGTCATAATGGTCGTCATGGCAACAATGATGCCATAATGGTCGTCATGTCGACTTCATAATGGTCGTCATGGCAACGGTGATGTCATATTGGTCGTCATGGCAATGGTGATGTCATAATGGTAATCATGGCGACGTCATAATGGTAATCATGGCGACGTCATAATGGTCGTCATGGCAACGGTGATATCATAATGGTCGTCATGGCAACAATGATGTCATAATGGACGTCATGGCAACGTCATAATGGTCGTCATGGCAACGGTGATGTCATAATGGTCGTCATGGCAACAATGATGTCATAATGGTTGTCATGGCAACAATGATGTCATAATGGTCGTCATGGCAACAATGATGCCATAATGGTCGTCAATGCGACGTCATAATGGTCGTCATGGCAACGGTGATGTCATATTGGTCGTCATGGCAACGGTGGTGTCATATTGGTCGTCATGGCAACGGTGGTGTCATATTGGTCGTCATGGCAACAATGGTGTTATAATGGCCGTCATGGCAACGGTGGTGTCATAATGGTCGTCATGGCAACGGTGATGTCATAATGGTCGTCATGGCAACGGTGATGTCATAATGGTCGTCATGGCAACGGTGATGTCATAATGGTCGTCATGGCGAAGTCATAATGGTCGTCATGGCGAAGTCATAATGGTCGTCATGGCGAAGTCATAATGGTCGTCATGGCGAAGTCATAACGGTCGTCATGGCGACGGTGATGTCATAATGGTCGTCATGGCAACGGTGATGTCATAATGGTTGTCATGGCAACGGTGATGTCATAATGGTCGTCATGGCGACGTCATAATGGTCGTCATGGCAACGGTGATGTCATAATGGTCGTCATGGCAACAATGATGTCATAATGGTCGTCATGGCAACGGTGATGTCATAATGGTCGTCATGGCGACGTCATAATGGTCATCACGGCAACGGTGATGCCATAATGGTCGTCATGGCAACGTCATAATGGTCGTCATGGCAACGTCATAATGGCCGTCATAGCAACAATGATGTCATAATGGTCATCATGGCAACGTCATAATGGTCGTCATGGCAACGGTGATGTCATAATGGTCGTCATGGCAACGGTGATGTCATAATGGTCGTCATGGCAACGTCATAATGGTCGTCATGGTCGTCATGGCGACGGTGCTGTCATAATGGTCGTCATGGCAACGTCATAATGGTCGTCATGGCAACGTCATAATGGTCGTCATGGCGACGGTGCTGTCATAATGGTCATCATGGCGACGTCATAATGGTCGTCATGGCGACGTCATAATGGTCGTCATGGCGACGTCATAATGATCGTCATGGCAACAATGACGTCATAATGGTCGTCATGGCAACAATGACGTCATAATGGTCGTCATGGCAACAATGACGTCATAATGGTCGTCATGGCAACAATGATGTCATAATGGTCGTCATGGCGACGGTGCTGTCATAATGGTCGCCATGGCAACGTCATAATGGTCGTCATGGCAACGTTGATGTCATAATGGTCGTCATGGCAACGGTGACGTCATAATGGTCGTCATGGCAACGGTGACGTCATAATGGTCGTCATGGCAACGTCATAATAGTCGTCATGGCAACGTCATAATGGTCGTCATGGCAACGTCATAATGGCCGTCATGGCAACAATGATGTCATAATGGTCGTCATGGCAACCGTGCTGTCATAATGGTCGTCATGGCGACGTCATAATGGTCGTCATGGCGACGATGATGTGATAATGGTCCTCATGGCGACGATGATGTCATAATGCCGACTATGATATCATATTGGTCGTCATTTCGACGATGATGTCATAATTATCGTCATGGCGAATGTGATGTCATAGGGTCGTCATGGCGACGATGATGTCATTGTGGTCGTCATGGTGACGATGATGTCAAAATGGTCGTCCTGGCAACATTATAATGGTCGTCATGGCAACGGTGATGCCATAATGGTCGTCATGGCAACGGTGATGCCATAATGGTCGTCATGACAACGATGATGTCATAATGGTCGTCATGACAACGATGATGTCATAATGGTCGTCATGGCAACGATGATGTCATAATGGTCGTCATGGCAACGATTATGTCATAATGGTCGTCATGGCAACGGTGATGCCATAATGGTCGTCATGGCAACGGTGATGCCATAATGGTCGTCATGGCAACGGTGATGCCATAATGGTCGTCATGGCAACGGTGATGCCATAATGGTCGTCATGACAACGGTGATGTCATAAAGGTCGTCATGACAACGATGATGTCATAATGGTCGTCATGACAACGATGATGTCATAATGGTCGTCATGACAACCATGATGTCATAATGGTCGTCATGGCAACGATGATGCCATAATGGTCGTCATGGCAACGATGATGCCATAATGGTCGTCATGGCAACGATGATGCCATAATGGTCGTCATGGCAACGATGATGCCATAATGGTCGTCATGGCAACGATGATGCCATAATGGTCGTCATGGCAATGATGATGCCATAATGGTCGTCATGGCAACGATGATGCCACAATGGTCGTCATCGCAACGATGATGCCATAATGGTCGTCATGGCAACGATGATGCCATAATGGTCGTCATGGCAACGATGATGCCATAATGGTCGTCATGGCAACGATGATGCCATAATGGTCGTCATGGCAACAATGATGCCATAATGGTCGTCATGGCGACGTCATAATGGTCGTCATGGCAACGGTGATGGCATAATGGTCATCATGGCAAGGGTGATGTCATAATGGTCGTCATGCCAACGTCATAATGGTCGCCGTGGCAACGATGATGTCATAATGGTCGCCGTGGCAACGATGATGCCATATTGGTCGCCGTGGCAACGATGATGCCATAATGGTCGCCGTGGCAACGATGATGCCATAATGGTCGCCGTGGCAACGATGATGCCATAATGGTCGCCGTGGCAACGATGATGCCATAATGGTCGCCGTGGCAACGATGATGCCATAATGGTCGCCGTGGCAACGATGATGCCATAATGGTCGCCGTGGCAACGATGATGCCATAATGCTCGCCGTGGCAACGATGATGCCATAATGGTCGCCGTGGCAACGATGATGCCATAATGGTCGCCGTGGCAACGATGATGCCATAATGGTCGCCGTGGCAACGATGATGCCATAATGGTCGCCGTGGCAATGATGATGCCATAATGGTCGCCGTGGCAACGATGATGCCATAATGGTCGCCGTGGCAACGATGATGTCATAATGGTCGTCGTGGCAACAGTGATGTCATAATGGACGTCATGGCAACGTCATGATGGTCGTCATGGCAACGGTGATGCCATAATGGTCGTCATGGCAACGGTGATGTCATAATGGATGTCATGGCAACATCATAATGGTCGTCATGGCAACGATGATGCCATAATGGTCGTCATGGCGACGTCATATTGGTCGTCATGGCAACGGTGATGTCATAATGGTCGTCATGGCAACGGTGATGTCATATTGGTCGTCATGGCAACAATGATGTCATAATGGACGTCATGGGAACGTCATAACGGTCGTCATGGCAACAATGATGTCATAATGGTCGTCATGCCAACGTCATAATGGTCGTCATGGCAACGGTGATGCCATAATGGTCATCATGGCGACGGTGCTGTCATAATGGTCATCATGGCGACGGTGCTGTCATAATGGTCGTCATGGCGACGGTGCTGTCATAATGGTCGTCATGGCAACGTCATAATGGTCATCATGGCAACGTCATAATGGTCGTCATGGCAACGTCATAATGGTCGTCATGGCAACGGTGATGTCATAATGGTCGTCATGGCAACGGTGATGCCATAATGGTCGTCACGGCAACGGTGATGCCATAATGGTCGTCACGGCAACGGTGATGCCATAATGGTCGTCACGGCAACGGTGATGCCATAATGGTCGTCACTGCAACGGTGATGCCATAATGGTCGTCACGGCAACGGTGATGCCATAATGGTCGTCACGGCAACGGTGATGCCATAATGGTCGTCACGGCAACGGTGATGCCATAATGGTCGTCACGGCAACGGTGATGCCATAATGGTCGTCACGGCAACGGTGATGCCATAATGGTCGTCATGGCAACGTCATAATAGTCGTCATGGCAACGTCATAATGGTCGTCATGGCAACGTCATAATGGCCGTCATGGCAACAATGATGTCATAATGGTCGTCATGGCGACGGTGCTGTCATAATGGTCGTCATGGCAACGTCATAATGGTCGTCATGGCAACGTCATAATGGTCGTCATGGCAACGGTGATGTCATAATGGTCGTCATGGCAACGGTGATGTCATAATGGTCGTCATGGCAACAATGATGTCATAATGGTCGTCATGGCAACGTCATAATGGCCGTCATGGCAACAATGATGTCATAATGGTCGTCATGGCAACAATGATGTCATAATGGTCGTCATGCCAACGACATAATGGTCGTCATGGCAACGGTGATGCCATAATGGTCATTATGGCGACGGTGCTGTCATAATGGTCATCATGGCGACGGTGCTGTCATAATGGTCGTCATGGCGACGGTGCTGTCATAATGGTCGTCATGGCAACGTCATAATGGTCGTCATGGCAACGTCATAATGGTCGTCATGGCAACGTCATAATGGTCGTCATGGCAACGGTGATGCCATAATGGTCGTCACGGCAACGGTGATGCCATAATGGTCGTCACGGCAACGGTGATGCCATAATGGTCGTCACGGCAACGGTGATGCCATAATGGTCGTCACGGCAACGGTGATGCCATAATGGTCGTCACGGCAACGGTGATGCCATAATGGTCGTCACGGCAACGGTGATGCCATAATGGTCGTCACGGCAACGGTGATGCCATAATGGTCGTCACGGCAACGGTGATGCCATAATGGTCATCATGGCAACGTCATAATAGTCGTCATGGCAACGTCATAATGGTCGTCATGGCAACGTCATAATGGCCGTCATGGCAACAATGATGTCATAATGGTCGTCATGGCGACGGTGCTGTCATAATGGTCGTCATGGCAACGTTATAATGGTCGTCATGGCAACGTCATAATGGTCGTCATGGCAACGGTGATGTCATAATGGTCGTCATGGCAACGGTGATGTCATAATGGTCGTCATGGCAACAATGATGTCATAATGGTCGTCATGGCAACGTCATAATGGCCGTCATGGCAACAATGATGTCATAATGGTCGTCATGGCGACGGTGCTGTCATAATGGTCGTCATGGCAACGTCATAATGGTCGTCATGGCAACGGTGACGTCATAATGGTCGTCATGGCAACGGTGACGTCATAATGGTCGTCATGGCAACGGTGACGTCATAATGGTCGTCATGGCAACGTCATAATAGTCGTCATGGCACCGTCATAATGGTCGTCATGGCGACGTCATAATGGCCGTCATGGCAACAATGATGTCATAATGGTCGTCATGGCGACGGTGCTGTCATAATGGTCGTCATGGCAACGTCATAATGGTCGTCATGGCAACGTCATAATGGATGTCATAATGGTCGTCATGGCAACGGTGATGCCATAATGGTCGTCACGGCAACGGTGATGCCATAATGGTCGTCACGGCAACGGTGATGCCATAATGGTCGTCACGGCAACGGTGATGCCATAATGGTCGTCACGGCAACGGTGATGCCATAATGGTCGTCACGGCAACGGTGATGCCATAATGGTCGTCACGGCAACGGTGATGCCATAATGGTTGTCACGGCAACGGTGATGCCATAATGGTCGTCACGGCAACGGTGATGCCATAATGGTCGTCACGGCAACGGTGATGCCATAATGGTCGTCACGGCAACGGTGATGCCATAATGGTCGTCACGGCAACGGTGATGCCATAATGGTCGTCATGGCAACGGTGATGCCATAATGGTCGTCATGGCAACGTCATAATGGTCGTCATGGCGACGTCATAATGGTCGTCATGGCGACGTCATAATGGTCGTCATTGCGACGTCATAATGGTCGTCATGGCAACAATGACGTCATAATGGTCGTCATGGCGACGTCATAATGATCGTCATGGCAACAATGACGTCATAATGGTCGTCATGGCAACAATGACGTCATAATGGTCGTCATGGCAACAATGACGTCATAATGGTCGTCATGGCAACAATGACGTCATAATGGTCGTCATGGCAACAATGACGTCATAATGGTCTTCATGGCAACAATGACGTCATAATGGTCGTCATGGCAACAATGATGTCATAATGGTCGTCATGGCGACGGTGCTGTCATAATGGTCGTCATGGCGACGGTGCTGTCATAATGGTCGTCATGGCAACGTCATAATGTCGTCATGGCAACGGTGATGTCATAATGGTCGTCATGGCAACGGTGACGTCATAATGGTCGTCATGGCAACGTCATAATAGTCGTCATGGCAACGTCATAATGGTCGTCATGGCAACGTCATAATGGCCGTCATGGCAACAATGATGTCATAATGGTCGTCATGGCAACCGTGCTGTCATAATGGTCGTCATGGCGACGTCATAATGGTCGTCATGGCGACGATAATGCCATAATGGTCGCCGTGGCAACGATGATGCCATAATGGTCGCCGTGGCAACGATGATGCCATATTGGTCGCCGTGGCAACGATGATGCCATAATGGTCGCCGTGGCAACGATGATGCCATAATGGTCGCCGTGGCAACGATGATGCCATAATGGTCGCCGTGGCAACGATGATGTCATAATGGTCGTCGTGGTAACAGTGATGTCATAATGGACGTCATGGCAACGTCATAATGGTCGTCATGGCAACGGTGATGCCATAATGGTCGTCACGGCAACGGTGATGCCATAATGGTCGTCACGGCAACGGTGATGCCATAATGGTCGTCACGGCAACGGTGATGCCATAATGGTCGTCACGGCAACGGTGATGCCATAATGGTCGTCACGGCAACGGTGATGCCATAATGGTCGTCACGGCAACGGTGATGCCATAATGGTCGTCATGGCAACGTCATAATAGTCGTCATGGCAACGTCATAATGGTCGTCATGGCGACGTCATAATGGTCGTCATGGCGACGTCATAATGGTCGTCATGGCGACGTCATAATGGTCGTCATGGCGACGTCATAATGATCGTCATGGCAACAATGACGTCATAATGGTCGTCATGGCAACAATGACGTCATAATGGTCGTCATGGCAACAATGACGTCATAATGGTCGTCATGGCAACAATGATGTCATAATGGTCGTCATGGCGACGGTGCTGTCATAATGGTCGTCATGGCAACGTCATAATGGTCGTCATGGCAACGGTGATGTCATAATGGTCGTCATGGCAACGGTGACGTCATAATGGTCGTCATGGCAACGTCATAATGGTCGTCATGGCGACGTCATAATGGCCGTCATGGCAACAATGATGTCATAATGGTCGTCATGGCGACGGTGCTGTCATAATGGTCGTCATTTCAACGTCATAATGGTCGTCATGGCAACGTCATAATGGTTGTCATAATGGTCGTCATGGCAACGGTGATGCCATAATGGTCGTCACGGCAACGGTGATGCCATAATGGTCTTCACGGCAACGGTGATGCCATAATGGTCGTCACGGCAACGGTGATGCCATAATGGTCGTCACGGCAACGGTGATGCCATAATGGTCGTCACGGCAACGGTGATGCCATAATGGTCGTCACGGCAACGGTGATGCCATAATGGTCGTCACAGCAACGGTGATGCCATAATGGTCGTCACGGCAACGGTGATGCCATAATGGTCGTCATGGCAACGTCATAATAGTCGTCATGGCAACGTCATAATGGTCGTCATGGCGACGTCATAATGGTCGTCATGGCGACGTCATAATGGTCGTCATGGCGACGTCATAATGGTCGTCATGGCGACGTCATAATGGTCGTCATGGCAACAATGACGTCATAATGGTCGTCATGGCAACAATGACGTCATAATGGTCGTCATGGCAACAATGATGTCATAATGGTCGTCATGGCGACGGTGCTGTCATAATGGTCGTCATGGCAACGTCATAATGGTCGTCATGGCAACGGTGATGTCATAATGGTCGTCATGGCAACGGTGACGTCATAATGGTCGTCATGGCAACGTCATAATGGTCGTCATGGCGACGTCATAATGGCCGTCATGGCAACAATGATGTCATAATGGTCGTCATGGCGACGGTGCTGTCATAATGGTCGTCATTTCAACGTCATAATGGTCGTCATGGCAACGTCATAATGGATGTCATAATGGTCGTCATGGCAACGGTGATGCCATAATGGTCGTCACGGCAACGGTGATGCCATAATGGTCTTCACGGCAACGGTGATGCCATAATGGTCGTCACGGCAACGGTGATGCCATAATGGTCGTCACGGCAACGGTGATGCCATAATGGTCGTCACGGCAACGGTGATGCCATAATGGTCGTCACAGCAACGGTGATGCCATAATGGTCGTCACGGCAACGGTGATGCCATAATGGTCGTCATGGCAACGTCATAATAGTCGTCATGGCAACGTCATAATGGTCGTCATGGCGACGTCATAATGGTCGTCATGGCGACGTCATAATGGTCGTCATGGCGACGTCATAATGGTCGTCATGGCAACAATGACGTCATAATGGTCGTCATGGCAACAATGACGTCATAATGGTCGTCATGGCAACAATGACGTCATAATGGTCGTCATGGCAACAATGACGTCATAATGGTCGTCATGGCAACAATGGTGTCATAATGGTCGTCATGGCAACAATGACGTCATAATGGTCGTCATGGCAACAATGACGTCATAATGGTCGTCATGGCAACAATGATGTCATAATGGTCGTCATGGCGACGGTGCTGTCATAATGGTCGTCATGGCAACGTCATAATGGTCGTCATGGCAACGGTGATGTCATAATGGTCGTCATGGCAACGGTGACGTCATAATGGTCGTCATGGCAACGTCATAATAGTCGTCATGGCAACGTCATAATGGTCGTCATGGCAACGTCATAATGGCCGTCATGGCAACAATGATGTCATAATGGTCGTCATGGCAACCGTGCTGTCATAATGGTCGTCATGGCGACGTCATAATGGTCGTCATGGCAACGTCATAATAGTCGTCATGGCAACGTCATAATGGTCGTCATGGCAACGTCATAATGGCCGTCATGGCAACAATGATGTCATAATGGTCGTCATGGCAACCGTGCTGTCATAATGGTCGTCATGGCGACGTCATAATGGTCGTCATGGCGACGATAATGCCATAATGGTCGCCGTGGCAACGATGATGCCATAATGGTCGCCGTGGCAACGATGATGCCATATTGGTCGCCGTGGCAACGATGATGCCATAATGGTCGCCGTGGCAACGATGATGCCATAATGGTCGCCGTGGCAACGATGATGCCATAATGGTCGCCGTGGCAACGATGATGTCATAATGGTCGTCGTGGTAACAGTGATGTCATAATGGACGTCATGGCAACGTCATAATGGTCGTCATGGCAACGGTGATGCCATAATGGTCGTCACGGCAACGGTGATGCCATAATGGTCGTCACGGCAACGGTGATGCCATAATGGTCGTCATGGCAACAATGATGTCATAATGGTCGTCATGGCAACAATGACGTCATAATGGTCGTCATGGCAACAATGACGTCATAACGGTCGTCATGGCAACAATGATGTCATAATGGTCGTCATGGCGACGGTGCTGTCATAATGGTCGTCATGGCAACGTCATAATGGTCGTCATGGCAACGGTGATGTCATAATGGTCGTCATGGCAACGGTGACGTCATAATGGTCGTCATGGCAACGTCATAATAGTCGTCATGGCAACGTCATAATGGTCGTCATGGCAACGTCATAATGGCCGTCATGGCAACAATGATGTCATAATGGTCGTCATGGCAACCGTGCTGCCATATTCGTCGTCATGGCGACGTCATAATGGTCGTCATGGCGACGATAATGCCATAATGGTCGCCGTGGCAACGATGATGCCATAATGGTCGCCGTGGCAACGATGATGCCATATTGGTCGCCGTGGCAACGATGATGCCATAATGGTCGCCGTGGCAACGATGATGCCATAATGGTCGCCGTGGCAACGATGATGCCATAATGGTCGCCGTGGCAACGATGATGCCATAATGGTCGCCGTGGCAACGATGATGTCATAATGGTCGTCGTGGTAACAGTGATGTCATAATGGACGTCATGGCAACGTCATAATGGTCGTCATGGCAACGGTGATGCCATAATGGTCGTCACGGCAACGGTGATGCCATAATGGTCGTCACGGCAACGGTGATGCCATAATGGTCGTCACGGCAACGGTGATGCCATAATGGTCGTCACGGCAACGGTGATGCCATAATGGTCGTCACGGCAACGGTGATGCCATAATGGTCGTCACGGCAACGGTGATGCCATAATGGTCGTCACGGCAACGGTGATGCCATAATGGTCGTCATGGCAACGTCATAATAGTCGTCATGGCAACGTCATAATGTTCGTCATGGCGACGTCATAATGGTCGTCATGGCGACGTCATAATGGTCGTCATGGCGACGTCATAATGATCGTCATGGCAACAATGACGTCATAATGGTCGTCATGGCAACAATGACGTCATAATGGTCGTCATGGCAACAATGACGTCATAATGGTCGTCATGGCAACAATGACGTCATAATGGTCGTCATGGCAACAATGATGTCATAATGGTCGTCATGGCAACAATGACGTCATAATGGTCGTCATGGCAACAATGACGTCATAATGGTCGTCATGGCAACAATGATGTCATAATGGTCGTCATGGCGACGGTGCTGTCATAATGGTCGTCATGGCAACGTCATAATGGTCGTCATGGCAACGTCATAATGGCCGTCATGGCAACAATGATGTCATAATGGTCGTCATGGCAACCGTGCTGTCATAATGGTCGTCATGGCGACGTCATAATGGTCGTCATGGCAACGTCATAATAGTCGTCATGGCAACGTCATAATGGTCGTCATGGCAACGTCATAATGGTCGTCATGGCAACAATGATGTCATAATGGTCGTCATGGCAACCGTGCTGTCATAATGGTCGTCATGGCGACGTCATAATGGTCGTCATGGCGACGATAATGCCATAATGGTCGCCGTGGCAACGATGATGCCATAATGGTCGCCGTGGCAACGATGATGCCATATTGGTCGCCGTGGCAACGATGATGCCATAATGGTCGCCGTGGCAACGATGATGCCATAATGGTCGCCGTGGCAACGATGATGCCATAATGGTCGCCGTGGCAACGATGATGTCATAATGGTCGTCGTGGTAACAGTGATGTCATAATGGACGTCATGGCAACGTCATAATGGTCGTCATGGCAACGGTGATGCCATAATGGTCGTCACGGCAACGGTGATGCCATAATGGTCGTCACGGCAACGGTGATGCCATAATGGTCGTCACGGCAACGGTGATGCCATAATGGTCGTCATGGCAACAATGATGTCATAATGGTCGTCATGGCAACAATGACGTCATAATGGTCGTCATGGCAACAATGACGTCATAATGGTCGTCATGGCAACAATGACGTCATAACGGTCGTCATGGCAACAATGATGTCATAATGGTCGTCATGGCGACGGTGCTGTCATAATGGTCGTCATGGCAACGTCATAATGGTCGTCATGGCAACGGTGATGTCATAATGGTCGTCATGGCAACGGTGACGTCATAATGGTCGTCATGGCAACGTCATAATAGTCGTCATGGCAACGTCATAATGGTCGTCATGGCAACGTCATAATGGCCGTCATGGCAACAATGATGTCATAATGGTCGTCATGGCAACCGTGCTGTCATAATGGTCGTCATGGCGACGTCATAATGGTCGTCATGGCGACGATAATGCCATAATGGTCGCCGTGGCAACGATGATGCCATAATGGTCGCCGTGGCAACGATGATGTCATAATGGTCGTCATGGCAACGGTGACGTCATAATGGTCGTCATGGCAACGTCATAATAGTCGTCATGGCAACGTCATAATGGTCGTCATGGCGACGTCATAATGGCCGTCATGGCAACAATGATGTCATAATGGTCGTCATGGCGACGGTGCTGTCATAATGGTCGTCATGGCAACGTCATAATGGTCGTCATGGCAACGTTATAATGGATGTCATAATGGTCGTCATGGCAACGGTGATGCCATAATGGTCGTCACGGCAACGGTGATGCCATAATGGTCGTCACGGCAACGGTGATGCCATAATGGTCGTCACGGCAACGGTGATGCCATAATGGTCGTCACGGCAACGGTGATGCCATAATGGTCGTCACGGCAACGGTGATGCCATAATGGTCGTCACGGCAACGGTGATGCCATAATGGTTGTCATGGCAACGTCATAATAGTCGCCATGGCAACGTCATAATGGTCGTCATGGCGACGTCATAATGGTCGTCATGGCGACGTCATAATGGTCGTCATAGCGACGTCATAATGGTCGTCATGGCGACGTCATAATGGTCGTCATGGCGACGTCATAATGATCGTCATGGCAACAATGACGTCATAATGGTCGTCATGGCAACAATGACGTCATAATGGTCGTCATGGCAACAATGACGTCATAATGGTCGTCATGGCAACAATGACGTCATAATGGTCGTCATGGCAACAATGATGTCATAATGGTCGTCATGGCAACAATGACGTCATAATGGTCGTCATGGCAACAATGACGTCATAATGGTCGTCATGGCAACAATGATGTCATAATGGTCGTCATGGCGACGGTGCTGTCATAATGGTCGTCATGGCAACGTCATAATGGTCGTCATGGCAACGGTGATGTCATAATGGTCGTCATGGCAAGGGTGACGTCATAATGGTCGTCATGGCAACGTCATAATAGTCGTCATGGCAACGTCATAATGGTCGTCATGGCAACGTCATAATGGCCGTCATGGCAACAATGATGTCATAATGGTCGTCATGGCAACCGTGCTGTCATAATGGTCGTCATGGCAACGGTGATGCCATAATGGTCGTCACGGCAACGGTGATGCCATAATGGTCGTCACGGCAACGGTGATGCCATAATGGTCGTCACGGCAACGGTGATGCCATAATGGTCGTCATGGCAACAATGATGTCATAATGGTCGTCATGGCAACAATGACGTCATAATGGTCGTCATGGCAACAATGACGTCATAATGGTCGTCATGGCAACAATGACGTCATAACGGTCGTCATGGCAACAATGATGTCATAATGGTCGTCATGGCGACGGTGCTGTCATAATGGTCGTCATGGCAACGTCATAATGGTCGTCATGGCAACGGTGATGTCATAATGGTCGTCATGGCAACGGTGACGTCATAATGGTCGTCATGGCAACGTCATAATAGTCGTCATGGCAACGTCATAATGGTCGTCATGGCAACGTCATAATGGCCGTCATGGCAACAATGATGTCATAATGGTCGTCATGGCAACCGTGCTGTCATAATGGTCGTCATGGCGACGTCATAATGGTCGTCATGGCGACGATAATGCCATAATGGTCGCCGTGGCAACGATGATGCCATAATGGTCGCCGTGGCAACGATGATGCCATATTGGTCGCCGTGGCAACGATGATGCCATAATGGTCGCCGTGGCAACGATGATGCCATAATGGTCGCCGTGGCAACGATGATGCCATAATGGTCGCCGTGGCAACGATGATGCCATAATGGTCGCCGTGGCAACGATGATGTCATAATGGTCGTCGTGGTAACAGTGATGTCATAATGGACGTCATGGCAACGTCATAATGGTCGTCATGGCAACGGTGATGCCATAATGGTCGTCACGGCAACGGTGATGCCATAATGGTCGTCACGGCAACGGTGATGCCATAATGGTCGTCACGGCAACGGTGATGCCATAATGGTCGTCACGGCAACGGTGATGCCATAATGGTCGTCACGGCAACGGTGATGCCATAATGGTCGTCACGGCAACGGTGATGCCATAATGGTCGTCATGGCAACGTCATAATAGTCGTCATGGCAACGTCATAATGGTCGTCATGGCGACGTCATAATGGTCGTCATGGCGACGTCATAATGGTCGTCATGGCGACGTCATAATGATCGTCATGGCAACAATGACGTCATAATGGTCGTCATGGCAACAATGACGTCATAATGGTCGTCGTGGCAACAATGACGTCATAATGGTCGTCATGGCAACAATGATGTCATAATGGTCGTCATGGCGACGGTGCTGTCATAATGGTCGTCATGGCAACGTCATAATGGTCGTCATGGCAACGGTGATGTCATAATGGTCGTCATGGCAACGGTGACGTCATAATGGTCGTCACGGCAACGTCATAATAGTCGTCATGGCAACGTCATAATGGTCGTCATGGCGACGTCATAATGGCCGTCATGGCAACAATGATGTCATAATGGTCGTCATGGCGACGGTGCTGTCATAATGGTCGTCATGGCAACGTCATAATGGTCGTCATGGCAACGTTATAATGGATGTCATAATGGTCGTCATGGCAACGGTGATGCCATAATGGTCGTCACGGCAACGGTGATGCCATAATGGTCGTCACGGCAACGGTGATGCCATAATGGTCGTCACGGCAACGGTGATGCCATAATGGTCGTCACGGCAACGGTGATGCCATAATGGTCGTCACGGCAACGGTGATGCCATAATGGTCGTCACGGCAACGGTGATGCCATAATGGTCGTCACGGCAACGGTGATGCCATAATGGTTGTCATGGCAACGTCATAATAGTCGCCATGGCAACGTCATAATGGTCGTCATGGCGACGTCATAATGGTCGTCATGGCGACGTCATAATGGTCGTCATAGCGACGTCATAATGGTCGTCATGGCGACGTCATAATGGTCGTCATGGCGACGTCATAATGATCGTCATGGCAACAATGACGTCATAATGGTCGTCATGGCAACAATGACGTCATAATGGTCGTCATGGCAACAATGACGTCATAATGGTCGTCATGGCAACAATGACGTCATAATGGTCGTCATGGCAACAATGATGTCATAATGGTCGTCATGGCAACAATGACGTCATAATGGTCGTCATGGCAACAATGACGTCATAATGGTCGTCATGGCAACAATGATGTCATAATGGTCGTCATGGCGACGGTGCTGTCATAATCGTCGTCATGGCAACGTCATAATGGTCGTCATGGCAACGGTGATGTCATAATGGTCGTCATGGCAAGGGTGACGTCATAATGGTCGTCATGGCAACGTCATAATAGTCGTCATGGCAACGTCATAATGGTCGTCATGGCAACGTCATAATGGCCGTCATGGCAACAATGATGTCATAATGGTCGTCATGGCAACCGTGCTGTCATAATGGTCGTCATGGCAACGGTGATGCCATAATGGTCGTCACGGCAACGGTGATGCCATAATGGTCGTCACGGCAACGGTGATGCCATAATGGTCGTCACGGCAACGGTGATGCCATAATGGTCGTCATGGCAACAATGATGTCATAATGGTCGTCATGGCAACAATGACGTCATAATGGTCGTCATGGCAACAATGACGTCATAATGGTCGTCATGGCAACAATGACGTCATAACGGTCGTCATGGCAACAATGATGTCATAATGGTCGTCATGGCGACGGTGCTGTCATAATGGTCGTCATGGCAACGTCATAATGGTCGTCATGGCAACGGTGATGTCATAATGGTCGTCATGGCAACGGTGACGTCATAATGGTCGTCATGGCAACGTCATAATAGTCGTCATGGCAACGTCATAATGGTCGTCATGGCAACGTCATAATGGCCGTCATGGCAACAATGATGTCATAATGGTCGTCATGGCAACCGTGCTGTCATAATGGTCGTCATGGCGACGTCATAATGGTCGTCATGGCGACGATAATGCCATAATGGTCGCCGTGGCAACGATGATGCCATAATGGTCGCCGTGGCAACGATGATGCCATATTGGTCGCCGTGGCAACGATGATGCCATAATGGTCGCCGTGGCAACGATGATGCCATAATGGTCGCCGTGGCAACGATGATGCCATAATGGTCGCCGTGGCAACGATGATGCCATAATGGTCGCCGTGGCAACGATGATGTCATAATGGTCGTCGTGGTAACAGTGATGTCATAATGGACGTCATGGCAACGTCATAATGGTCGTCATGGCAACGGTGATGCCATAATGGTCGTCACGGCAACGGTGATGCCATAATGGTCGTCACGGCAACGGTGATGCCATAATGGTCGTCACGGCAACGGTGATGCCATAATGGTCGTCACGGCAACGGTGATGCCATAATGGTCGTCACGGCAACGGTGATGCCATAATGGTCGTCACGGCAACGGTGATGCCATAATGGTCGTCATGGCAACGTCATAATAGTCGTCATGGCAACGTCATAATGGTCGTCATGGCGACGTCATAATGGTCGTCATGGCGACGTCATAATGGTCGTCATGGCGACGTCATAATGGTCGTCATGGCAACGTCATAATGATCGTCATGGCAACAATGACGTCATAATGGTCGTCATGGCAACAATGACGTCATAATGGTCGTCATGGCAACAATGACGTCATAATGGTCGTCATGGCAACAATGATGTCATAATGGTCGTCATGGCGACGGTGCTGTCATAATGGTCGTCATGGCAACGTCATAATGGTCGTCATGGCAACGGTGATGTCATAATGGTCGTCATGGCAACGGTGACGTCATAATGGTCGTCATGGCAACGTCATAATAGTCGTCATGGCAACGTCATAATGGTCGTCATGGCGACGTCATAATGGCCGTCATGGCAACAATGATGTCATAATGGTCGTCATGGCGACGGTGCTGTCATAATGGTCGTCATGGCAACGTCATAATGGTCGTCATGGCAACGTTATAATGGATGTCATAATGGTCGTCATGGCAACGGTGATGCCATAATGGTCGTCACGGCAACGGTGATGCCATAATGGTCGTCACGGCAACGGTGATGCCATAATGGTCGTCACGGCAACGGTGATGCCATAATGGTCGTCACGGCAACGGTGATGCTATAATGGTCGTCACGGCAACGGTGATGCCATAATGGTCGTCACGGCAACGGTGATGCCATAATGGTCGTCACGGCAACGGTGATGCCATAATGGTTGTCATGGCAACGTCATAATAGTCGCCATGGCAACGTCATAATGGTCGTCATGGCGACGTCATAATGGTCGTCATGGCGACGTCATAATGGTCGTCATAGCGACGTCATAATGGTCGTCATGGCGACGTCATAATGGTCGTCATGGCGACGTCATAATGATCGTCATGGCAACAATGACGTCATAATGGTCGTCATGGCAACAATGACGTCATAATGGTCGTCATGGCAACAATGACGTCATAATGGTCGTCATGGCAACAATGACGTCATAATGGTCGTCATGGCAACAATGATGTCATAATGGTCGTCATGGCAACAATGACGTCATAATGGTCGTCATGGCAACAATGACGTCATAATGGTCGTCATGGCAACAATGATGTCATAATGGTCGTCATGGCGACGGTGCTGTCATAATGGTCGTCATGGCAACGTCATAATGGTCGTCATGGCAACGGTGATGTCATAATGGTCGTCATGGCAACGGTGACGTCATAATGGTCGTCATGGCAACGTCATAATAGTCGTCATGGCAACGTCATAATGGTCGTCATGGCAACGTCATAATGGCCGTCATGGCAACAATGATGTCATAATGGTCGTCATGGCAACCGTGCTGTCATAATGGTCGTCATGGCGACGTCATAATGGTCGTCATGGCAACGTCATAATAGTCGTCATGGCAACGTCATAATGGTCGTCATGGCAACGTCATAATGGCCGTCATGGCAACAATGATGTCATAATGGTCGTCATGGCAACCGTGCTGTCATAATGGTCGTCATGGCGACGTCATAATGGTCGTCATGGCGACGATAATGCCATAATGGTCGCCGTGGCAACGATGATGCCATAATGGTCGCCGTGGCAACGATGATGCCATATTGGTCGCCGTGGCAACGATGATGCCATAATGGTCGCCGTGGCAACGATGATGCCATAATGGTCGCCGTGGCAATGATGATGCCATAATGGTCGCCGTGGCAACGATGATGTCATAATGGTCGTCGTGGTAACAGTTATGTCATAATGGACGTCATGGCAACGTCATAATGGTCGTCATGGCAACGGTGATGCCATAATGGTCGTCACGGCAACGGTGATGCCATAATGGTCGTCACGGCAACGGTGATGCCATAATGTTCGTCACGGCAACGGTGATGCCATAATGGTCGTCATGGCAACAATGATGTCATAATGGTCGTCATGGCAACAATGACGTCATAATGGTCGTCATGGCAACAATGACGTCATAACGGTCGTCATGGCAACAATGATGTCATAATGGTCGTCATGGCGACGGTGCTGTCATAATGGTCGTCATGGCAACGTCATAATGGTCGTCATGGCAACGGTGATGTCATAATGGTCGTCATGGCAACGGTGACGTCATAATGGTCGTCATGGCAACGTCATAATAGTCGTCATGGCAACGTCATAATGGTCGTCATGGCAACGTCATAATGGCCGTCATGGCAACAATGATGTCATAATGGTCGTCATGGCAACCGTGCTGTCATAATGGTCGTCATGGCGACGTCATAATGGTCGTCATGGCGACGATAATGCCATAATGGCCGCCGTGGCAACGATGATGCCATAATGGTTGCCGTGGCAACGATGATGCCATATTGGTCGCCGTGGCAACGATGATGCCATAATGGTCGCCGTGGCAACGATGATGCCATAATGGTCGCCGTGGCAACGATGATGCCATAATGGTCGCCGTGGCAACGATGATGCCATAATGGTCGCCGTGGCAACGATGATGTCATAATGGTCGTCGTGGTAACAGTGATGTCATAATGGACGTCATGGCAACGTCATAATGGTCGTCACGGCAACGGTGATGCCATAATGGTCGTCACGGCAACGGTGATGCCATAATGGTCGTCACGGCAACGGTGATGCCATAATGGTCGTCACGGCAACGGTGATGCCATAATGGTCGTCACGGCAACGGTGATGCCATAATGGTCGTCACGGCAACGGTGATGCCATAATGGTCGTCACGGCAACGGTGATGCCATAATGGTCGTCATGTCAACGTCATAATAGTCGTCATGGCAACGTCATAATGGTCGTCATGGCGACGTCATAATGGTCGTCATGGCGACGTCATAATGATCGTCATGGCAACAATGACGTCATAATGGTCGTCATGGCAACAATGACGTCATAATGGTCGTCATGGCAACAATGACGTCATAATGGTCGTCATGGCTGCAATGATGTCATAATGGTCGTCATGGCAACGGTGCTGTCATAATGGTCGTCATGGCAACGTCATAATGGTCGTCATGGCAACGGTGATGTCATAATGGTCGTCATGGCAACGGTGACGTCATAATGGTCGTCATGGCAACGTCATAATAGTCGTCATGGCAACGTCATAATGGTCGTCATGGCGACGTCATAATGGCCGTCATGGCAACAATGATGTCATAATGGTCGTCATGGCGACGGTGCTGTCATAATGGTCGTCATGGCAACGTCATAATGGTCGTCATGGCAACGTCATAATGGATGTCATAATGGTCGTCATGGCAACGGTGATGCCATAATGGTCGTCACGGCAACGGTGATGCCATAATGGTCGTCACGGCAACGGTGATGCCATAATGGTCGTCACGGCAACGGTGATGCCATAATGGTCGTCACGGCAACGGTGATGCCATAATGGTCGTCACGGCAACGGTGATGCCATAATGGTCGTCACGGCAACGGTGATGCCATAATGGTCGTCACGGCAACGGTGATGCCATAATGGTCGTCACGGCAACGGTGATGCCATAATGGTCGTCACGGCAACGGTGATGCCATAATGGTCGTCACGGCAACGGTGATGCCATAATGGTCGTCATGGCAACGTCATAATAGTCGTCATGGCAACGTCATAATGGTCGTCATGGCGACGTCATAATGGTCGTCATGGCGACGTCATAATGGTCGTCATGGCGACGTCATAATGGTCGTCATGGCAACAATGACGTCATAATGGTCGTCATGGCAACAATGACGTCATAATGGTCGTCATGGCAACAATGATGTCATAATGGTCGTCATGGCGACGGTGCTGTCATAATGGTCGTCATGGCAACGTCATAATGGTCGTCATGGCAACGGTGATGTCATAATGGTCGTCATGGCAACGGTGACGTCATAATGGTCGTCATGGCAACGTCATAATAGTCGTCATGGCAACGTCATAATGGTCGTCATGGCGACGTCATAATGGCCGTCATGGCAACAATGATGTCATAATGGTCGTCATGGCGACGGTGCTGTCATAATGGTCGTCATGGCAACGTCATAATGGTCGTCATGGCAACGTTATAATGGATGTCATAATGGTCGTCATGGCAACGGTGATGCCATAATGGTCGTCACGGCAACGGTGATGCCATAATGGTCGTCACGGCAACGGTGATGCCATAATGGTCGTCACGGCAACGGTGATGCCATAATGGTCGTCACGGCAACGGTGATGCCATAATGGTCGTCACGGCAACGGTGATGCCATAATGGTCGTCACGGCAACGGTGATGCCATAATGGTTGTCATGGCAACGTCATAATAGTCGCCATGGCAACGTCATAATGGTCGTCATGGCGACGTCATAATGGTCGTCATGGCGACGTCATAATGGTCGTCATAGCGACGTCATAATGGTCGTCATGGCGACGTCATAATGGTCGTCATGGCGACGTCATAATGATCGTCATGGCAACAATGACGTCATAATGGTCGTCATGGCAACAATGACGTCATAATGGTCGTCATGGCAACAATGACGTCATAACGGTCGTCATGGCAACAATGACGTCATAATGGTCGTCATGGCAACAATGATGTCATAATGGTCGTCATGGCAACAATGACGTCATAATGGTCGTCATGGCAACAATGACGTCATAATGGTCGTCATGGCAACAATGATGTCATAATGGTCGTCATGGCGACGGTGCTGTCATAATGGTCGTCATGGCAACGTCATAATGGTCGTCATGGCAACGGTGATGTCATAATGGTCGTCATGGCAAGGGTGACGTCATAATGGTCGTCATGGCAACGTCATAATAGTCGTCATGGCAACGTCATAATGGTCGTCATGGCAACGTCATAATGGCCGTCATGGCAACAATGATGTCATAATGGTCGTCATGGCAACCGTGCTGTCATAATGGTCGTCATGGCAACGGTGATGCCATAATGGTCGTCACGGCAACGGTGATGCCATAATGGTCGTCACGGCAACGGTGATGCCATAATGGTCGTCACGGCAACGGTGATGCCATAATGGTCGTCATGGCAACAATGATGTCATAATGGTCGTCATGGCAACAATGACGTCATAATGGTCGTCATGGCAACAATGACGTCATAATGGTCGTCATGGCAACAATGACGTCATAACGGTCGTCATGGCAACAATGATGTCATAATGGTCGTCATGGCGACGGTGCTGTCATAATGGTCGTCATGGCAACGTCATAATGGTCGTCATGGCAACGGTGATGTCATAATGGTCGTCATGGCAACGGTGACGTCATAATGGTCGTCATGGCAACGTCATAATAGTCGTCATGGCAACGTCATAATGGTCGTCATGGCAACGTCATAATGGCCGTCATGGCAACAATGATGTCATAATGGTCGTCATGGCAACCGTGCTGTCATAATGGTCGTCATGGCGACGTCATAATGGTCGTCATGGCGACGATAATGCCATAATGGTCGCCGTGGCAACGATGATGCCATAATGGTCGCCGTGGCAACGATGATGCCATATTGGTCGCCGTGGCAACGATGATGCCATAATGGTCGCCGTGGCAACGATGATGCCATAATGGTCGCCGTGGCAACGATGATGCCATAATGGTCGCCGTGGCAACGATGATGCCATAATGGTCGCCGTGGCAACGATGATGTCATAATGGTCGTCGTGGTAACAGTGATGTCATAATGGACGTCATGGCAACGTCATAATGGTCGTCATGGCAACGGTGATGCCATAATGGTCGTCACGGCAACGGTGATGCCATAATGGTCGTCACGGCAACGGTGATGCCATAATGGTCGTCACGGCAACGGTGATGCCATAATGGTCGTCACGGCAACGGTGATGCCATAATGGTCGTCACGGCAACGGTGATGCCATAATGGTCGTCACGGCAACGGTGATGCCATAATGGTCGTCATGGCAACGTCATAATAGTCGTCATGGCAACGTCATAATGGTCGTCATGGCGACGTCATAATGGTCGTCATGGCGACGTCATAATGGTCGTCATGGCGACGTCATAATGATCGTCATGGCAACAATGACGTCATAATGGTCGTCATGGCAACAATGACGTCATAATGGTCGTCGTGGCAACAATGACGTCATAATGGTCGTCATGGCAACAATGATGTCATAATGGTCGTCATGGCGACGGTGCTGTCATAATGGTCGTCATGGCAACGTCATAATGGTCGTCATGGCAACGGTGATGTCATAATGGTCGTCATGGCAACGGTGACGTCATAATGGTCGTCACGGCAACGTCATAATAGTCGTCATGGCAACGTCATAATGGTCGTCATGGCGACGTCATAATGGCCGTCATGGCAACAATGATGTCATAATGGTCGTCATGGCGACGGTGCTGTCATAATGGTCGTCATGGCAACGTCATAATGGTCGTCATGGCAACGTTATAATGGATGTCATAATGGTCGTCATGGCAACGGTGATGCCATAATGGTCGTCACGGCAACGGTGATGCCATAATGGTCGTCACGGCAACGGTGATGCCATAATGGTCGTCACGGCAACGGTGATGCCATAATGGTCGTCACGGCAACGGTGATGCCATAATGGTCGTCACGGCAACGGTGATGCCATAATGGTCGTCACGGCAACGGTGATGCCATAATGGTTGTCACGGCAACGGTGATGCCATAATGGTTGTCATGGCAACGTCATAATAGTCGCCATGGCAACGTCATAATGGTCGTCATGGCGACGTCATAATGGTCGTCATGGCGACGTCATAATGGTCGTCATAGCGACGTCATAATGGTCGTCATGGCGACGTCATAATGGTCGTCATGGCGACGTCATAATGATCGTCATGGCAACAATGACGTCATAATGGTCGTCATGGCAACAATGACGTCATAATGGTCGTCATGGCAACAATGACGTCATAATGGTCGTCATGGCAACAATGACGTCATAATGGTCGTCATGGCAACAATGATGTCATAATGGTCGTCATGGCAACAATGACGTCATAATGGTCGTCATGGCAACAATGACGTCATAATGGTCGTCATGGCAACAATGATGTCATAATGGTCGTCATGGCGACGGTGCTGTCATAATCGTCGTCATGGCAACGTCATAATGGTCGTCATGGCAACGGTGATGTCATAATGGTCGTCATGGCAAGGGTGACGTCATAATGGTCGTCATGGCAACGTCATAATAGTCGTCATGGCAACGTCATAATGGTCGTCATGGCAACGTCATAATGGCCGTCATGGCAACAATGATGTCATAATGGTCGTCATGGCAACCGTGCTGTCATAATGGTCGTCATGGCAACGGTGATGCCATAATGGTCGTCAAGGCAACGGTGATGCCATAATGGTCGTCACGGCAACGGTGATGCCATAATGGTCGTCACGGCAACGGTGATGCCATAATGGTCGTCATGGCAACAATGATGTCATAATGGTCGTCATGGCAACAATGACGTCATAATGGTCGTCATGGCAACAATGACGTCATAATGGTCGTCATGGCAACAATGACGTCATAACGGTCGTCATGGCAACAATGATGTCATAATGGTCGTCATGGCGACGGTGCTGTCATAATGGTCGTCATGGCAACGTCATAATGGTCGTCATGGCAACGGTGATGTCATAATGGTCGTCATGGCAACGGTGACGTCATAATGGTCGTCATGGCAACGTCATAATAGTCGTCATGGCAACGTCATAATGGTCGTCATGGCAACGTCATAATGGCCGTCATGGCAACAATGATGTCATAATGGTCGTCATGGCAACCGTGCTGTCATAATGGTCGTCATGGCGACGTCATAATGGTCGTCATGGCGACGATAATGCCATAATGGTCGCCGTGGCAACGATGATGCCATAATGGTCGCCGTGGCAACGATGATGCCATATTGGTCGCCGTGGCAACGATGATGCCATAATGGTCGCCGTGGCAACGATGATGCCATAATGGTCGCCGTGGCAACGATGATGCCATAATGGTCGCCGTGGCAACGATGATGCCATAATGGTCGCCGTGGCAACGATGATGTCATAATGGTCGTCGTGGTAACAGTGATGTCATAATGGACGTCATGGCAACGTCATAATGGTCGTCATGGCAACGGTGATGCCATAATGGTCGTCACGGCAACGGTAATGCCATAATGGTCGTCACGGCAACGGTGATGCCATAATGGTCGTCACGGCAACGGTGATGCCATAATGGTCGTCACGGCAACGGTGATGCCATAATGGTCGTCACGGCAACGGTGATGCCATAATGGTCGTCACGGCAACGGTGATGCCATAATGGTCGTCATGGCAACGTCATAATAGTCGTCATGGCAACGTCATAATGGTCGTCATGGCGACGTCATAATGGTCGTCATGGCGACGTCATAATGGTCGTCATGGCGACGTCATAATGGTCGTCATGGCAACGTCATAATGATCGTCATGGCAACAATGACGTCATAATGGTCGTCATGGCAACAATGACGTCATAATGGTCGTCATGGCAACAATGACGTCATAATGGTCGTCATGGCAACAATGATGTCATAATGGTCGTCATGGCGACGGTGCTGTCATAATGGTCGTCATGGCAACGTCATAATGGTCGTCATGGCAACGGTGATGTCATAATGGTCGTCATGGCAACGGTGACGTCATAATGGTCGTCATGGCAACGTCATAATAGTCGTCATGGCAACGTCATAATGGTCGTCATGGCGACGTCATAATGGCCGTCATGGCAACAATGATGTCATAATGGTCGTCATGGCGACGGTGCTGTCATAATGGTCGTCATGGCAACGTCATAATGGTCGTCATGGCAACGTTATAATGGATGTCATAATGGTCGTCATGGCAACGGTGATGCCATAATGGTCGTCACGGCAACGGTGATGCCATAATGGTCGTCACGGCAACGGTGATGCCATAATGGTCGTCACGGCAACGGTGATGCCATAATGGTCGTCACGGCAACGGTGATGCTATAATGGTCGTCACGGCAACGGTGATGCCATAATGGTCGTCACGGCAACGGTGATGCCATAATGGTCGTCACGGCAACGGTGATGCCATAATGGTTGTCATGGCAACGTCATAATAGTCGCCATGGCAACGTCATAATGGTCGTCATGGCGACGTCATAATGGTCGTCATGGCGACGTCATAATGGTCGTCATAGCGACGTCATAATGGTCGTCATGGCGACGTCATAATGGTCGTCATGGCGACGTCATAATGATCGTCATGGCAACAATGACGTCATAATGGTCGTCATGGCAACAATGACGTCATAATGGTCGTCATGGCAACAATGACGTCATAATGGTCGTCATGGCAACAATGACGTCATAATGGTCGTCATGGCAACAATGATGTCATAATGGTCGTCATGGCAACAATGACGTCATAATGGTCGTCATGGCAACAATGACGTCATAATGGTCGTCATGGCAACAATGATGTCATAATGGTCGTCATGGCGACGGTGCTGTCATAATGGTCGTCATGGCAACGTCATAATGGTCGTCATGGCAACGGTGATGTCATAATGGTCGTCATGGCAACGGTGACGTCATAATGGTCGTCATGGCAACGTCATAATAGTCGTCATGGCAACGTCATAATGGTCGTCATGGCAACGTCATAATGGCCGTCATGGCAACAATGATGTCATAATGGTCGTCATGGAAACCGTGCTGTCATAATGGTCGTCATGGCGACGTCATAATGGTCGTCATGGCAACGTCATAATAGTCGTCATGGCAACGTCATAATGGTCGTCATGGCAACGTCATAATGGCCGTCATGGCAACAATGATGTCATAATGGTCGTCATGGCAACCGTGCTGTCATAATGGTCGTCATGGCGACGTCATAATGGTCGTCATGGCGACGATAATGCCATAATGGTCGCCGTGGCAACGATGATGCCATAATGGTCGCCGTGGCAACGATGATGCCATATTGGTCGCCGTGGCAACGATGATGCCATAATGGTCGCCGTGGCAACGATGATGCCATAATGGTCGCCGTGGCAACGATGATGCCATAATGGTCGCCGTGGCAACGATGATGTCATAATGGTCGTCGTGGTAACAGTTATGTCATAATGGACGTCATGGCAACGTCATAATGGTCGTCATGGCAACGGTGATGCCATAATGGTCGTCACGGCAACGGTGATGCCATAATGGTCGTCACGGCAACGGTGATGCCATAATGTTCGTCACGGCAACGGTGATGCCATAATGGTCGTCATGGCAACAATGATGTCATAATGGTCGTCATGGCAACAATGACGTCATAATGGTCGTCATGGCAACAATGACGTCATAACGGTCGTCATGGCAACAATGATGTCATAATGGTCGTCATGGCGACGGTGCTGTCATAATGGTCGTCATGGCAACGTCATAATGGTCGTCATGGCAACGGTGATGTCATAATGGTCGTCATGGCAACGGTGACGTCATAATGGTCGTCATGGCAACGTCATAATAGTCGTCATGGCAACGTCATAATGGTCGTCATGGCAACGTCATAATGGCCGTCATGGCAACAATGATGTCATAATGGTCGTCATGGCAACCGTGCTGTCATAATGGTCGTCATGGCGACGTCATAATGGTCGTCATGGCGACGATAATGCCATAATGGCCGCCGTGGCAACGATGATGCCATAATGGTCGCCGTGGCAACGATGATGCCATATTGGTCGCCGTGGCAACGATGATGCCATAATGGTCGCCGTGGCAACGATGATGCCATAATGGTCGCCGTGGCAACGATGATGCCATAATGGTCGCCGTGGCAACGATGATGCCATAATGGTCGCCGTGGCAACGATGATGTCATAATGGTCGTCGTGGTAACAGTGATGTCATAATGGACGTCATGGCAACGTCATAATGGTCGTCACGGCAACGGTGATGCCATAATGGTCGTCACGGCAACGGTGATGCCATAATGGTCGTCACGGCAACGGTGATGCCATAATGGTCGTCACGGCAACGGTGATGCCATAATGGTCGTCACGGCAACGGTGATGCCATAATGGTCGTCACGGCAACGGTGATGCCATAATGGTCGTCACGGCAACGGTGATGCCATAATGGTCGTCATGTCAACGTCATAATAGTCGTCATGGCAACGTCATAATGGTCGTCATGGCGACGTCATAATGGTCGTCATGGCGACGTCATAATGGTCGTCATGGCGACGTCATAATGATCGTCATGGCAACAATGACGTCATAATGGTCGTCATGGCAACAATGACGTCATAATGGTCGTCATGGCAACAATGACGTCATAATGGTCGTCATGGCTGCAATGATGTCATAATGGTCGTCATGGCAACGGTGCTGTCATAATGGTCGTCATGGCAACGTCATAATGGTCGTCATGGCAACGGTGATGTCATAATGGTCGTCATGGCAACGGTGACGTCATAATGGTCGTCATGGCAACGTCATAATAGTCGTCATGGCAACGTCATAATGGTCGTCATGGCGACGTCATAATGGCCGTCATGGCAACAATGATGTCATAATGGTCGTCATGGCGACGGTGCTGTCATAATGGTCGTCATGGCAACGTCATAATGGTCGTCATGGCAACGTCATAATGGATGTCATAATGGTCGTCATGGCAACGGTGATGCCATAATGGTCGTCACGGCAACGGTGATGCCATAATGGTCGTCACGGCAACGGTGATGCCATAATGGTCGTCACGGCAACGGTGATGCCATAATGGTCGTCACGGCAACGGTGATGCCATAATGGTCGTCACGGCAACGGTGATGCCATAATGGTCGTCACGGCAACGGTGATGCCATAATGGTCGTCACGGCAACGGTGATGCCATAATGGTCGTCATGGCAACGTCATAATAGTCGTCATGGCAACGTCATAATGGTCGTCATGGCGACGTCATAATGGTCGTCATGGCGACGTCATAATGGTCGTCATGGCGACGTCATAATGGTCGTCATGGCGACGTCATAATGATCGTCATGGCAACAATGACGTCATAATGGTCGTCATGGCAACAATGACGTCATAATGGTCGTCATGGCAACAATGACGTCATAATGGTCGTCATGGCAACAATGGCGTCATAATGGTCGTCATGGCAACAATGACGTCATAATGGTCGTCATGGCAACAATGACGTCATAATGGTCGTCATGGCGACGGTGCTGTCATAATGGTCGTCATGGCAACGTCATAATGGTCGTCATGGCAACGGTGATGTCATAATGGTCGTCATGGCAACGGTGACGTCATAATGGTCGTCATGGCAACGTCATAATAGTCGTCATGGCAACGTCGTAATGGTCGTCATGGCAACGTCATAATGGCCGTCATGGCAACAATGATGTCATAATGGTCGTCATGGCAACCGTGCTGTCATAATGGTCGTCATGGCGACGACATAATGGTCGTCATGGCGACGATAATGCCATAATGGTCGCCGTGGCAACGATGATGAAATAATGGTCGCCGTGGCAACGATGATGCCATATTGGTCGCCGTGGCAACGATGATGCCATAATGGTCGCCGTGGCAACGATGATGCCATAATGGTCGCCGTGGCAACGATGATGCCATAATGGTCGTCGTGGTAACAGTGATGTCATAATGGACGTCATGGCAACGTCATAATGGTCGTCATGGCAACGGTGATGCCATAATGGTCGTCACGGCAACGGTGATGCCATAATGGTCGTCACTTCAACGGTGATGCCATAATGGTCGTCACGGCAACGGTGATGCCATAATGGTTGTCATGGTAACAATGATGTCATAATGGTCGTCATGGCAACAATGACGTCATAATGGTCGTCATGGCAACAATGACGTCATAATGGTCGTCATGGCAACAATGACGTCATAATGGTCGTCATGGCAACAATGATGTCATAATGGTCGTCATGGTGATGTCATAATGGTCGTCATGGCAACGGTGACGTCATAATGGTCGTCATGGCAACGTCATAATAGTCGTCATGGCAACGTCATAATGGCCGTCATGGCAACAATGATGTCATAATGGTCGTCATGGCGACGTCATAATGGTCGTCATGGCGACGATAATGCCATAATGGTCGCCGTGGCAACGATGATGCCATAATGGTCGCCGTGGCAACGATGATGCCATATTGGTCGCCGTGGCAACGATGATGCCATAATGGTCGCCGTGGCAACGATGATGCCATAATGGTCGCCGTGGCAACGATGATGCCATAATGGTCGCCGTGGCAACGATGATGTCATAATGGTCGTCGTGGTAACAGTGATGTCATAATGGACGTCATGGCAACGTCATAATGGTCGTCATGGCAACGGTGATGCCATAATGGTCGTCACGGCAACGGTGATGCCATAATGGTCGTCCCGGCAACGGTGATGCCATAATGGTCGTCACGGCAACGGTGATGCCATAATGGTCGTCACGGCAACGGTGATGCCATAATGGTCGTCACGGCAACGGTGATGCCATAATGGTTGTCATGGCAACGTCATAATAGTCGTCATGGCAACGTCATAATGGTCGTCATGGCGACGTCATAATGGTCGTCATGGCGACGATAATGCCATAATGGTCGCCGTGGCAACGATGATGCCATAATGGTCGCCGTGGCAACGATGATGCCATATTGGTCGCCGTGGCAACGATGATGCCATAATGGTCGCCGTGGCAACGATGATGCCATAATGGTCGCCGTGGCAACGATGATGCCATAATGGTCGCCGTGGCAACGATGATGTCATAATGGTCGTCGTGGTAACAGTGATGTCATAATGGACGTCATGGCAACGTCATAATGGTCGTCATGGCAACGGTGATGCCATAATGGTCGTCACGGCAACGGTGATGCCATAATGGTCGTCACTTCAACGGTGATGCCATAATGGTCGTCACGGCAACGGTGATGCCATAATGGTCGTCATGGTAACAATGATGTCATAATGGTCGTCATGGCAACAATGACGTCATAATGGTCATCATGGCAACAATGACGTCATAATGGTCGTCATGGCAACAATGACGTCATAATGGTCGTCATGGCAACAATGATGTCATAATGGTCGTCATGGTGATGTCATAATGGTCGTCATGGCAACGGTGACGTCATAATGGTCGTCATGGCAACGTCATAAAAGTCGTCATGGCAACGTCATAATGGCCGTCATGGCAACAATGATGTCATAATGGTCGTCATGGCGACGTCATAATGGTCGTCATGGCGACGATAATGCCATAATGGTCGCCGTGGCAACGATGATGCCATAATGGTCGCCGTGGCAACGATGATGCCATATTGGTCTCCGTGGCAACGATGATGCCATAATGGTCGCCGTGGCAACGATGATGCCATAATGGTCGCCGTGGCAACGATGATGCCATAATGGCCGCCGTGGCAACGATGATGTCATAATGGTCGTCGTGGTAACAGTGATGTCATAAAGGACGTCATGGCAACGTCATAATGGTCGTCATGGCAACGGTGATGCCATAATGGTCGTCACGGCAACGGTGATGCCATAATGGTCGTCACGGCAACGGTGATGCCATAATGGTCGTCACGGCAACGGTGATGCCATAATGGTCGTCACGGCAACGGTGATGCCATAATGGTCGTCACGGCAACGGTGATGCCATAATGGTCGTCATGGCAACGTCATAATAGTCGTCATGGCAACGTCATAATGGTCGTCATGGCGACGTCATAATGGTCGTCATGGCGACGTCATAATGGTCGTCATGGCGACGTCATAATGGTCGTCATGGCAACAATGACGTCATAATGATCGTCATGGCAACAATGACGTCATAATGGTCGTCATGGCAACAATGACGTCATAATGGTCGTCATGGCAACAATGATGTCATAATGGTCGTCATGGCGACGGTGCTGTCATAATGGTCGTCATGGCAACGTCATAATGGTCGTCATGGCAACGGTGATGTCATAATGGTCGTCATGGCAACGGTGACGTCATAATGGTCGTCATGGCAACGTCATAATAGTCGTCATGGCAACGTCATAATGGTCGTCATGGCGACGTCATAATGGCCGTCATGGCAACAATGATGTCATAATGGTCGTCATGGCGACGGTGCTGTCATAATGGTCGTCATGGCAACGTCATAATGGTCGTCATGGCAACGTCATAATGGATGTCATAATGGTCGTCATGGCAACGGTGATGCCATAATGGTCGTCACGGCAACGGTGATGCCATAATGGTCGTCACGGCAACGGTGATGCCATAATGGTCGTCACGGCAACGGTGATGCCATAATGGTCGTCACGGCAACGGTGATGCCATAATGGTCGTCACGGCAACGGTGATGCCATAATGGTCGTCACGGCAACGGTGATGCCATAATGGTCGTCACGGCAACGGTGATGCCATAATGGTTGTCATGGCAACGTCATAATAGTCGTCATGGCAACGTCATAATGGTCGTCATGGCGACGTCATAATGGTCGTCATGGCGACGTCATAATGGTCGTCATGGCGACGTCATAATGGTCGTCATGGCGACGTCATAATGGTCGTCATGGCGACGTCATAATGGTCGTCATGGCAACAATGACGTCATAATGGTCGTCATGGCAACAATGACGTCATAATGGTCGTCATGGCAACAATGACGTCATAATGGTCGTCATGGCAACAATGACGTCATAATGGTCGTCATGGCAACAATGATGTCATAATGGTCGTCATGACAACAATGACGTCATAATGGTCGTCATGGCAACAATGACGTCATAATGGTCGTCATGGCAACAATGACGTCATAATGGTCGTCATGGCAACAATGATGTCATAATGGTCGTCATAGCGACTGTGCTGTCATAATGGTCGTCATGGCAACGTCATAATGGTCGTCATGGCAACGGTGATGTCATAATGGTCGTCATGGCAACGGTGACGTCATAATGGTCGTCAATGCAACGTCATAATGGTCGTCATGGCAACGTCATAATGGTCGTCATGGCAACGATGATGCCATAATGGTCGCCGTGGCAACGATGATGCCATAATGGTCGCCGTGGCAACGATGATGCCATAATGGTCGCCGTGGCAACGATGATGCCATAATGGTCGCCGTGGCAACGATGATGCCATAATGGTCGCCGTGGCAACGATGATGCCATAATGGTCGCCGTGGCAACGATGATGCCATAATGGTCGCCGTGGCAACGATGATGCCATAATGGTCGCCGTGGCAACGATGATGTCATAATGGTCGTCGTGGCAACAGTGATGTCATAATGGACGTCATGGCAACGTCATAATGGTCGTCATGGCAACGGTGATGCCATAATGGTCGTCACGGCAACGGTGATGCCATAATGGTCGTCACTTCAACGGTGATGCCATAATGGTCGTCACGGCAACGGTGATGCCATAATGGTCGTCATGGTAACAATGATGTCATAATGGTCGTCATGGCAACAATGACGTCATAATGGTCATCATGGCAACAATGACGTCATAATGGTCGTCATGGCAACAATGACGTCATAATGGTCGTCATGGCAACAATGATGTCATAATGGTCGTCATGGTGATGTCATAATGGTCGTCATGGCAACGGTGACGTCATAATGGTCGTCATGGCAACGTCATAAAAGTCGTCATGGCAACGTCATAATGGCCGTCATGGCAACAATGATGTCATAATGGTCGTCATGGCGACGTCATAATGGTCGTCATGGCGACGATAATGCCATAATGGTCGCCGTGGCAACGATGATGCCATAATGGTCGCCGTGGCAACGATGATGCCATATTGGTCGCCGTGGCAACGATGATGCCATAATGGTCGCCGTGGCAACGATGATGCCATAATGGTCGCCGTGGCAACGATGATGCCATAATGGTCGCCGTGGCAACGATGATGTCATAATGGTCGTCGTGGTAACAGTGATGTCATAATGGACGTCATGGCAACGTCATAATGGTCGTCATGGCAACGGTGATGCCATAATGGTCGTCACGGCAACGGTGATGCCATAATGGTCGTCACGGCAACGGTGATGCCATAATGGTCGTCACGGCAACGGTGATGCCATAATGGTCGTCACGGCAACGGTGATGCCATAATGGTCGTCACGGCAACGGTGATGCCATAATGGTCGTCACGGCAACGGTGATGCCATAATGGTCGTCATGTCAACGTCATAATAGTCGTCATGGCAACGTCATAATGGTCGTCATGGCGACGTCATAATGGTCGTCATGGCGACGTCATAATGGTCGTCATGGCGACGTCATAATGATCGTCATGGCAACAATGACGTCATAATGGTCGTCATGGCAACAATGACGTCATAATGGTCGTCATGGCAACAATGACGTCATAATGGTCGTCATGGCTGCAATGATGTCATAATGGTCGTCATGGCAACGGTGCTGTCATAATGGTCGTCATGGCAACGTCATAATGGTCGTCATGGCAACGGTGATGTCATAATGGTCGTCATGGCAACGGTGACGTCATAATGGTCGTCATGGCAACGTCATAATAGTCGTCATGGCAACGTCATAATGGTCGTCATGGCGACGTCATAATGGCCGTCATGGCAACAATGATGTCATAATGGTCGTCATGGCGACGGTGCTGTCATAATGGTCGTCATGGCAACGTCATAATGGTCGTCATGGCAACGTCATAATGGATGTCATAATGGTCGTCATGGCAACGGTGATGCCATAATGGTCGTCACGGCAACGGTGATGCCATAATGGTCGTCACGGCAACGGTGATGCCATAATGGTCGTCACGGCAACGGTGATGCCATAATGGTCGTCACGGCAACGGTGATGCCATAATGGTCGTCACGGCAACGGTGATGCCATAATGGTCGTCACGGCAACGGTGATGCCATAATGGTCGTCACGGCAACGGTGATGCCATAATGGTCGTCACGGCAACGGTGATGCCATAATGGTCGTCACGGCAACGGTGATGCCATAATGGTCGTCATGGCAACGTCATAATAGTCGTCATGGCAACGTCATAATGGTCGTCATGGCGACGTCATAATGGTCGTCATGGCGACGTCATAATGGTCGTCATGGCGACGTCATAATGATCGTCATGGCAACAATGACGTCATAATGGTCGTCATGGCAACAATGACGTCATAATGGTCGTCATGGCAACAATGACGTCATAATGGTCGTCATGGCAACAATGATGTCATAATGGTCGTCATGGCGACGGTGCTGTCATAATGGTCGTCATGGCAACGTCATAATGGTCGTCATGGCAACGGTGATGTCATAATGGTCGTCATGGCAACGGTGACGTCATAATGGTCGTCATGGCAACGTCATAATAGTCGTCATGGCAACGTCATAATGGTCGTCATGGCGACGTCATAATGGCCGTCATGGCAACAATGATGTCATAATGGTCGTCATGGCGACGGTGCTGTCATAATGGTCGTCATGGCAACGTCATAATGGTCGTCATGGCAACGTTATAATGGATGTCATAATGGTCGTCATGGCAACGGTGATGCCATAATGGTCGTCACGGCAACGGTGATGCCATAATGGTCGTCACGGCAACGGTGATGCCATAATGGTCGTCACGGCAACGGTGATGCCATAATGGTCGTCACGGCAACGGTGATGCCATAATGGTCGTCACGGCAACGGTGATGCCATAATGGTCGTCACGGCAACGGTGATGCCATAATGGTTGTCATGGCAACGTCATAATAGTCGCCATGGCAACGTCATAATGGTCGTCATGGCGACGTCATAATGGTCGTCATGGCGACGTCATAATGGTCGTCATAGCGACGTCATAATGGTCGTCATGGCGACGTCATAATGGTCGTCATGGCGACGTCATAATGATCGTCATGGCAACAATGACGTCATAATGGTCGTCATGGCAACAATGACGTCATAATGGTCGTCATGGCAACAATGACGTCATAATGGTCGTCATGGCAACAATGACGTCATAATGGTCGTCATGGCAACAATGATGTCATAATGGTCGTCATGGCAACAATGACGTCATAATGGTCGTCATGGCAACAATGACGTCATAATGGTCGTCATGGCAACAATGATGTCATAATGGTCGTCATGGCGACGGTGCTGTCATAATGGTCGTCATGGCAACGTCATAATGGTCGTCATGGCAACGGTGATGTCATAATGGTCGTCATGGCAAGGGTGACGTCATAATGGTCGTCATGGCAACGTCATAATAGTCGTCATGGCAACGTCATAATGGTCGTCATGGCAACGTCATAATGGCCGTCATGGCAACAATGATGTCATAATGGTCGTCATGGCAACCGTGCTGTCATAATGGTCGTCATGGCAACGGTGATGCCATAATGGTCGTCACGGCAACGGTGATGCCATAATGGTCGTCACGGCAACGGTGATGCCATAATGGTCGTCACGGCAACGGTGATGCCATAATGGTCGTCATGGCAACAATGATGTCATAATGGTCGTCATGGCAACAATGACGTCATAATGGTCGTCATGGCAACAATGACGTCATAATGGTCGTCATGGCAACAATGACGTCATAACGGTCGTCATGGCAACAATGATGTCATAATGGTCGTCATGGCGACGGTGCTGTCATAATGGTCGTCATGGCAACGTCATAATGGTCGTCATGGCAACGGTGATGTCATAATGGTCGTCATGGCAACGGTGACGTCATAATGGTCGTCATGGCAACGTCATAATAGTCGTCATGGCAACGTCATAATGGTCGTCATGGCAACGTCATAATGGCCGTCATGGCAACAATGATGTCATAATGGTCGTCATGGCAACCGTGCTGTCATAATGGTCGTCATGGCGACGTCATAATGGTCGTCATGGCGACGATAATGCCATAATGGTCGCCGTGGCAACGATGATGCCATAATGGTCGCCGTGGCAACGATGATGCCATATTGGTCGCCGTGGCAACGATGATGCCATAATGGTCGCCGTGGCAACGATGATGCCATAATGGTCGCCGTGGCAACGATGATGCCATAATGGTCGCCGTGGCAACGATGATGCCATAATGGTCGCCGTGGCAACGATGATGTCATAATGGTCGTCGTGGTAACAGTGATGTCATAATGGACGTCATGGCAACGTCATAATGGTCGTCATGGCAACGGTGATGCCATAATGGTCGTCACGGCAACGGTGATGCCATAATGGTCGTCACGGCAACGGTGATGCCATAATGGTCGTCACGGCAACGGTGATGCCATAATGGTCGTCACGGCAACGGTGATGCCATAATGGTCGTCACGGCAACGGTGATGCCATAATGGTCGTCACGGCAACGGTGATGCCATAATGGTCGTCATGGCAACGTCATAATAGTCGTCATGGCAACGTCATAATGGTCGTCATGGCGACGTCATAATGGTCGTCATGGCGACGTCATAATGGTCGTCATGGCGACGTCATAATGATCGTCATGGCAACAATGACGTCATAATGGTCGTCATGGCAACAATGACGTCATAATGGTCGTCGTGGCAACAATGACGTCATAATGGTCGTCATGGCAACAATGATGTCATAATGGTCGTCATGGCGACGGTGCTGTCATAATGGTCGTCATGGCAACGTCATAATGGTCGTCATGGCAACGGTGATGTCATAATGGTCGTCATGGCAACGGTGACGTCATAATGGTCGTCACGGCAACGTCATAATAGTCGTCATGGCAACGTCATAATGGTCGTCATGGCGACGTCATAATGGCCGTCATGGCAACAATGATGTCATAATGGTCGTCATGGCGACGGTGCTGTCATAATGGTCGTCATGGCAACGTCATAATGGTCGTCATGGCAACGTTATAATGGATGTCATAATGGTCGTCATGGCAACGGTGATGCCATAATGGTCGTCACGGCAACGGTGATGCCATAATGGTCGTCACGGCAACGGTGATGCCATAATGGTCGTCACGGCAACGGTGATGCCATAATGGTCGTCACGGCAACGGTGATGCCATAATGGTCGTCACGGCAACGGTGATGCCATAATGGTCGTCACGGCAACGGTGATGCCATAATGGTCGTCACGGCAACGGTGATGCCATAATGGTTGTCATGGCAACGTCATAATAGTCGCCATGGCAACGTCATAATGGTCGTCATGGCGACGTCATAATGGTCGTCATGGCGACGTCATAATGGTCGTCATAGCGACGTCATAATGGTCGTCATGGCGACGTCATAATGGTCGTCATGGCGACGTCATAATGATCGTCATGGCAACAATGACGTCATAATGGTCGTCATGGCAACAATGACGTCATAATGGTCGTCATGGCAACAATGACGTCATAATGGTCGTCATGGCAACAATGACGTCATAATGGTCGTCATGGCAACAATGACGTCATAATGGTCGTCATGGCAACAATGATGTCATAATGGTCGTCATGGCAACAATGACGTCATAATGGTCGTCATGGCAACAATGACGTCATAATGGTCGTCATGGCAACAATGATGTCATAATGGTCGTCATGGCGACGGTGCTGTCATAATCGTCGTCATGGCAACGTCATAATGGTCGTCATGGCAACGGTGATGTCATAATGGTCGTCATGGCAAGGGTGACGTCATAATGGTCGTCATGGCAACGTCATAATAGTCGTCATGGCAACGTCATAATGGTCGTCATGGCAACGTCATAATGGCCGTCATGGCAACAATGATGTCATAATGGTCGTCATGGCAACCGTGCTGTCATAATGGTCGTCATGGCAACGGTGATGCCATAATGGTCGTCACGGCAACGGTGATGCCATAATGGTCGTCACGGCAACGGTGATGCCATAATGGTCGTCACGGCAACGGTGATGCCATAATGGTCGTCATGGCAACAATGATGTCATAATGGTCGTCATGGCAACAATGACGTCATAATGGTCGTCATGGCAACAATGACGTCATAATGGTCGTCATGGCAACAATGACGTCATAACGGTCGTCATGGCAACAATGATGTCATAATGGTCGTCATGGCGACGGTGCTGTCATAATGGTCGTCATGGCAACGTCATAATGGTCGTCATGGCAACGGTGATGTCATAATGGTCGTCATGGCAACGGTGACGTCATAATGGTCGTCATGGCAACGTCATAATAGTCGTCATGGCAACGTCATAATGGTCGTCATGGCAACGTCATAATGGCCGTCATGGCAACAATGATGTCATAATGGTCGTCATGGCAACCGTGCTGTCATAATGGTCGTCATGGCGACGTCATAATGGTCGTCATGGCGACGATAATGCCATAATGGTCGCCGTGGCAACGATGATGCCATAATGGTCGCCGTGGCAACGATGATGCCATATTGGTCGCCGTGGCAACGATGATGCCATAATGGTCGCCGTGGCAACGATGATGCCATAATGGTCGCCGTGGCAACGATGATGCCATAATGGTCGCCGTGGCAACGATGATGCCATAATGGTCGCCGTGGCAACGATGATGTCATAATGGTCGTCGTGGTAACAGTGATGTCATAATGGACGTCATGGCAACGTCATAATGGTCGTCATGGCAACGGTGATGCCATAATGGTCGTCACGGCAACGGTGATGCCATAATGGTCGTCACGGCATCGGTGATGCCATAATGGTCGTCACGGCAACGGTGATGCCATAATGGTCGTCACGGCAACGGTGATGCCATAATGGTCGTCACGGCAACGGTGATGCCATAATGGTCGTCACGGCAACGGTGATGCCATAATGGTCGTCATGGCAACGTCATAATAGTCGTCATGGCAACGTCATAATGGTCGTCATGGCGACGTCATAATGGTCGTCATGGCGACGTCATAATGGTCGTCATGGCGACGTCATAATGGTCGTCATGGCAACGTCATAATGATCGTCATGGCAACAATGACGTCATAATGGTCGTCATGGCAACAATGACGTCATAATGGTCGTCATGGCAACAATGACGTCATAATGGTCGTCATGGCAACAATGATGTCATAATGGTCGTCATGGCGACGGTGCTGTCATAATGGTCGTCATGGCAACGTCATAATGGTCGTCATGGCAACGGTGATGTCATAATGGTCGTCATGGCAACGGTGACGTCATAATGGTCGTCATGGCAACGTCATAATAGTTGTCATGGCAACGTCATAATGGTCGTCATGGCGACGTCATAATGGCCGTCATGGCAACAATGATGTCATAATGGTCGTCATGGCGACGGTGCTGTCATAATGGTCGTCATGGCAACGTCATAATGGTCGTCATGGCAACGTTATAATGGATGTCATAATGGTCGTCATGGCAACGGTGATGCCATAATGGTCGTCACGGCAACGGTGATGCCATAATGGTCGTCACGGCAACGGTGATGCCATAATGGTCGTCACGGCAACGGTGATGCCATAATGGTCGTCACGGCAACGGTGATGCTATAATGGTCGTCACGGCAACGGTGATGCCATAATGGTCGTCACGGCAACGGTGATGCCATAATGGTCGTCACGGCAACGGTGATGCCATAATGGTTGTCATGGCAACGTCATAATAGTCGCCATGGCAACGTCATAATGGTCGTCATGGCGACGTCATAATGGTCGTCATGGCGACGTCATAATGGTCGTCATAGCGACGTCATAATGGTCGTCATGGCGACGTCATAATGGTCGTCATGGCGACGTCATAATGATCGTCATGGCAACAATGACGTCATAATGGTCGTCATGGCAACAATGACGTCATAATGGTCGTCATGGCAACAATGACGTCATAATGGTCGTCATGGCAACAATGACGTCATAATGGTCGTCATGGCAACAATGATGTCATAATGGTCGTCATGGCAACAATGACGTCATAATGGTCGTCATGGCAACAATGACGTCATAATGGTCGTCATGGCAACAATGATGTCATAATGGTCGTCATGGCGACGGTGCTGTCATAATGGTCGTCATGGCAACGTCATAATGGTCGTCATGGCAACGGTGATGTCATAATGGTCGTCATGGCAACGGTGACGTCATAATGGTCGTCATGGCAACGTCATAATAGTCGTCATGGCAACGTCATAATGGTCGTCATGGCAACGTCATAATGGCCGTCATGGCAACAATGATGTCATACTGGTCGTCATGGAAACCGTGCTGTCATAATGGTCGTCATGGCGACGTCATAATGGTCGTCATGGCAACGTCATAATAGTCGTCATGGCAACGTCATAATGGTCGTCATGGCAACGTCATAATGGCCGTCATGGCAACAATGATGTCATAATGGTCGTCATGGCAACCGTGCTGTCATAATGGTCGTCATGGCGACGTCATAATGGTCGTCATGGCGACGATAATGCCATAATGGTCGCCGTGGCAACGATGATGCCATAATGGTCGCCGTGGCAACGATGATGCCATATTGGTCGCCGTGGCAACGATGATGCCATAATGGTCGCCGTGGCAACGATGATGCCATAATGGTCGCCGTGGCAACGATGATGCCATAATGGTCGCCGTGGCAACGATGATGTCATAATGGTCGTCGTGGTAACAGTTATGTCATAATGGACGTCATGGCAACGTCATAATGGTCGTCATGGCAACGGTGATGCCATAATGGTCGTCACGGCAACGGTGATGCCATAATGGTCGTCACGGCAACGGTGATGCCATAATGTTCGTCACGGCAACGGTGATGCCATAATGGTCGTCATGGCAACAATGATGTCATAATGGTCGTCATGGCAACAATGACGTCATAATGGTCGTCATGGCAACAATGACGTCATAACGGTCGTCATGGCAACAATGATGTCATAATGGTCGTCATGGCGACGGTGCTGTCATAATGGTCGTCATGGCAACGTCATAATGGTCGTCATGGCAACGGTGATGTCATAATGGTCGTCATGGCAACGGTGACGTCATAATGGTCGTCATGGCAACGTCATAATAGTCGTCATGGCAACGTCATAATGGTCGTCATGGCAACGTCATAATGGCCGTCATGGCAACAATGATGTCATAATGGTCGTCATGGCAACCGTGCTGTCATAATGGTCGTCATGGCGACGTCATAATGGTCGTCATGGCGACGATAATGCCATAATGGCCGCCGTGGCAACGATGATGCCATAATGGTCGCCGTGGCAACGATGATGCCATATTGGTCGCCGTGGCAACGATGATGCCATAATGGTCGCCGTGGCAACGATGATGCCATAATGGTCGCCGTGGCAACGATGATGCCATAATGGTCGCCGTGGCAACGATGATGCCATAATGGTCGCCGTGGCAACGATGATGTCATAATGGTCGTCGTGGTAACAGTGATGTCATAATGGACGTCATGGCAACGTCATAATGGTCGTCATGGCAACGGTGATGCCATAATGGTCGTCACGGCAACGGTGATGCCATAATGGTCGTCACGGCAACGGTGATGCCATAATGGTCGTCACGGCAACGGTGATGCCATAATGGTCGTCACGGCAACGGTGATGCCATAATGGTCGTCACGGCAACGGTGATGCCATAATGGTCGTCATGTCAACGTCATAATAGTCGTCATGGCAACGTCATAATGGTCGTCATGGCGACGTCATAATGGTCGTCATGGCAACGTCATAATGGTCGTCATGGCAACGGTGATGTCATAATGGTCGTCATGGCAACGGTGACGTCATAATGGTCGTCATGGCAACGTCATAATAGTCGTCATGGCAACGTCATAATGGTCGTCATGGCGACGTCATAATGGCCGTCATGGCAACAATGATGTCATAATGGTCGTCATGGCGACGGTGCTGTCATAATGGTCGTCATGGCAACGTCATAATGGTCGTCATGGCAACGTCATAATGGATGTCATAATGGTCGTCATGGCAACGGTGATGCCATAATGGTCGTCACGGCAACGGTGATGCCATAATGGTCGTCACGGCAACGGTGATGCCATAATGGTCGTCACGGCAACGGTGATGCCATAATGGTCGTCACGGCAACGGTGATGCCATAATGGTCGTCACGGCAACGGTGATGCCATAATGGTCGTCACGGCAACGGTGATGCCATAATGGTCGTCACGGCAACGGTGATGCCATAATGGTCGTCATGGCAACGTCATAATAGTCGTCATGGCAACGTCATAATGGTCGTCATGGCGACGTCATAATGGTCGTCATGGCGACGTCATAATGGTCGTCATGGCGACGTCATAATGGTCGTCATGGCGACGTCATAATGATCGTCATGGCAACAATGACGTCATAATGGTCGTCATGGCAACAATGACGTCATAATGGTCGTCATGGCAACAATGACGTCATAATGGTCGTCATGGCAACAATGACGTCATAATGGTCGTCATGGCAACAATGACGTCATAATGGTCGTCATGGCAACAATGACGTCATAATGGTCGTCATGGCGACGGTGCTGTCATAATGGTCGTCATGGCAACGTCATAATGGTCGTCATGGCAACGGTGATGTCATAATGGTCGTCATGGCAACGGTGACGTCATAATGGTCGTCATGGCAACGTCATAATAGTCGTCATGGCAACGTCGTAATGGTCGTCATGGCAACGTCATAATGGCCGTCATGGCAACAATGATGTCATAATGGTCGTCATGGCAACCGTGCTGTCATAATGGTCGTCATGGCGACGACATAATGGTCGTCATGGCGACGATAATGCCATAATGGTCGCCGTGGCAACGATGATGAAATAATGGTCGCCGTGGCAACGATGATGCCATATTGGTCGCCGTGGCAACGATGATGCCATAATGGTCGCCGTGGCAACGATGATGCCATAATGGTCGCCGTGGCAACGATGATGCCATAATGGTCGTCGTGGTAACAGTGATGTCATAATGGACGTCATGGCAACGTCATAATGGTCGTCATGGCAACGGTGATGCCATAATGGTCGTCACGGCAACGGTGATGCCATAATGGTCGTCACTTCAACGGTGATGCCATAATGGTCGTCACGGCAACGGTGATGCCATAATGGTTGTCATGGTAACAATGATGTCATAATGGTCGTCATGGCAACAATGACGTCATAATGGTCGTCATGGCAACAATGACGTCATAATGGTCGTCATGGCAACAATGACGTCATAATGGTCGTCATGGCAACAATGATGTCATAATGGTCGTCATGGTGATGTCATAATGGTCGTCATGGCAACGGTGACGTCATAATGGTCGTCATGGCAACGTCATAATAGTCGTCATGGCAACGTCATAATGGCCGTCATGGCAACAATGATGTCATAATGGTCGTCATGGCGACGTCATAATGGTCGTCATGGCGACGATAATGCCATAATGGTCGCCGTGGCAACGATGATGCCATAATGGTCGCCGTGGCAACGATGATGCCATATTGGTCGCCGTGGCAACGATGATGCCATAATGGTCGCCGTGGCAACGATGATGCCATAATGGTCGCCGTGGCAACGATGATGCCATAATGGTCGCCGTGGCAACGATGATGTCATAATGGTCGTCGTGGTAACAGTGATGTCATAATGGACGTCATGGCAACGTCATAATGGTCGTCATGGCAACGGTGATGCCATAATGGTCGTCACGGCAACGGTGATGCCATAATGGTCGTCCCGGCAACGGTGATGCCATAATGGTCGTCACGGCAACGGTGATGCCATAATGGTCGTCACGTCAACGGTGATGCCATAATGGTCGTCACGGCAACGGTGATGCCATAATGGTTGTCATGGCAACGTCATAATAGTCGTCATGGCAACGTCATAATGGTCGTCATGGCGACGTCATAATGGTCGTCATGGCGACGATAATGCCATAATGGTCGCCGTGGCAACGATGATGCCATAATGGTCGCCGTGGCAACGATGATGCCATATTGGTCGCCGTGGCAACGATGATGCCATAATGGTCGCCGTGGCAACGATGATGCCATAATGGTCGCCGTGGCAACGATGATGCCATAATGGTCGCCGTGGCAACGATGATGTCATAATGGTCGTCGTGGTAACAGTGATGTCATAATGGACGTCATGGCAACGTCATAATGGTCGTCATGGCAACGGTGATGCCATAATGGTCGTCACGGCAACGGTGATGCCATAATGGTCGTCACTTCAACGGTGATGCCATAATGGTCGTCACGGCAACGGTGATGCCATAATGGTCGTCATGGTAACAATGATGTCATAATGGTCGTCATGGCAACAATGACGTCATAATGGTCATCATGGCAACAATGACGTCATAATGGTCGTCATGGCAACAATGACGTCATAATGGTCGTCATGGCAACAATGATGTCATAATGGTCGTCATGGTGATGTCATAATGGTCGTCATGGCAACGGTGACGTCATAATGGTCGTCATGGCAACGTCATAAAAGTCGTCATGGCAACGTCATAATGGCCGTCATGGCAACAATGATGTCATAATGGTCGTCATGGCGACGTCATAATGGTCGTCATGGCGACGATAATGCCATAATGGTCGCCGTGGCAACGATGATGCCATAATGGTCGCCGTGGCAACGATGATGCCATATTGGTCGCCGTGGCAACGATGATGCCATAATGGTCGCCGTGGCAACGATGATGCCATAATGGTCGCCGTGGCAACGATGATGCCATAATGGCCGCCGTGGCAACGATGATGTCATAATGGTCGTCGTGGTAACAGTGATGTCATAAAGGACGTCATGGCAACGTCATAATGGTCGTCATGGCAACGGTGATGCCATAATGGTCGTCACGGCAACGGTGATGCCATAATGGTCGTCACGGCAACGGTGATGCCATAATGGTCGTCACGGCAACGGTGATGCCATAATGGTCGTCACGGCAACGGTGATGCCATAATGGTCGTCACGGCAACGGTGATGCCATAATGGTCGTCATGGCAACGTCATAATAGTCGTCATGGCAACGTCATAATGGTCGTCATGGCGACGTCATAATGGTCGTCATGGCGACGTCATAATGGTCGTCATGGCGACGTCATAATGGTCGTCATGGCGACGTCATAATGGTCGTCATGGCAACAATGACGTCATAATGATCGTCATGGCAACAATGACGTCATAATGGTCGTCATGGCAACAATGACGTCATAATGGTCGTCATGGCAACAATGATGTCATAATGGTCGTCATGGCGACGGTGCTGTCATAATGGTCGTCATGGCAACGTCATAATGGTCGTCATGGCAACGGTGATGTCATAATGGTCGTCATGGCAACGGTGACGTCATAATGGTCGTCATGGCAACGTCATAATAGTCGTCATGGCAACGTCATAATGGTCGTCATGGCGACGTCATAATGGCCGTCATGGCAACAATGATGTCATAATGGTCGTCATGGCGACGGTGCTGTCATAATGGTCGTCATGGCAACGTCATAATGGTCGTCATGGCAACGTCATAATGGATGTCATAATGGTCGTCATGGCAACGGTGATGCCATAATGGTCGTCACGGCAACGGTGATGCCATAATGGTCGTCACGGCAACGGTGATGCCATAATGGTCGTCACGGCAACGGTGATGCCATAATGGTCGTCACGGCAACGGTGATGCCATAATGGTCGTCACGGCAACGGTGATGCCATAATGGTCGTCACGGCAACGGTGATGCCATAATGGTCGTCACGGCAACGGTGATGCCATAATGGTTGTCATGGCAACGTCATAATAGTCGTCATGGCAACGTCATAATGGTCGTCATGGCGACGTCATAATGGTCGTCATGGCGACGTCATAATGGTCGTCATGGCGACGTCATAATGGTCGTCATGGCGACGTCATAATGGTCGTCATGGCGACGTCATAATGGTCGTCATGGCAACAATGACGTCATAATGGTCGTCATGGCAACAATGACGTCATAATGGTAGTCATGGCAACAATGACGTCATAATGGTCGTCATGGCAACAATGACGTCATAATGGTCGTCATGGCAACAATGATGTCATAATGGTCGTCATGACAACAATGACGTCATAATGGTCGTCATGGCAACAATGACGTCATAATGGTCGTCATGGCAACAATGACGTCATAATGGTCGTCATGGCAACAATGATGTCATAATGGTCGTCATAGCGACTGTGCTGTCATAATGGTCGTCATGGCAACGTCATAATGGTCGTCATGGCAACGGTGATGTCATAATGGTCGTCATGGCAACGGTGACGTCATAATGGTCGTCATGGCAACGTCATAATGGTCGTCATGGCAACGTCATAATGGTCGTCATGGCAACGATGATGCCATAATGGTCGCCGTGGCAACGATGATGCCATAATGGTCGCCGTGGCAACGATGATGCCATAATGGTCGCCGTGGCAACGATGATGCCATAATGGTCGCCGTGGCAACGATGATGCCATAATGGTCGCCGTGGCAACGATGATGCCATAATGGTCGCCGTGGCAACGATGATGCCATAATGGTCGCCGTGGCAACGATGATGCCATAATGGTCGCCGTGGCAACGATGATGTCATAATGGTCGTCGTGGCAACAGTGATGTCATAATGGACGTCATGGCAACGTCATAATGGTCGTCATGGCAACGGTGATGCCATAATGGTCGTCACGGCAACGGTGATGCCATAATGGTCGTCACTTCAACGGTGATGCCATAATGGTCGTCACGGCAACGGTGATGCCATAATGGTCGTCATGGTAACAATGATGTCATAATGGTCGTCATGGCAACAATGACGTCATAATGGTCATCATGGCAACAATGACGTCATAATGGTCGTCATGGCAACAATGACGTCATAATGGTCGTCATGGCAACAATGATGTCATAATGGTCGTCATGGTGATGTCATAATGGTCGTCATGGCAACGGTGACGTCATAATGGTCGTCATGGCAACGTCATAAAAGTCGTCATGGCAACGTCATAATGGCCGTCATGGCAACAATGATGTCATAATGGTCGTCATGGCGACGTCATAATGGTCGTCATGGCGACGATAATGCCATAATGGTCGCCGTGGCAACGATGATGCCATAATGGTCGCCGTGGCAACGATGATGCCATATTGGTCGCCGTGGCAACGATGATGCCATAATGGTCGCCGTGGCAACGATGATGCCATAATGGTCGCCGTGGCAACGATGATGCCATAATGGTCGCCGTGGCAACGATGATGTCATAATGGTCGTCGTGGTAACAGTGATGTCATAATGGACGTCATGGCAACGTCATAATGGTCGTCATGGCAACGGTGATGCCATAATGGTCGTCACGGCAACGGTGATGCCATAATGGTCGTCACGGCAACGGTGATGCCATAATGGTCGTCACGGCAACGGTGATGCCATAATGGTCGTCATGGCAACGTCATAATAGTCGTCATGGCAACGTCATAATGGTCGTCATGGCGACGTCATAATGGTCGTCATGGCGACGTCATAATGGTCGTCATGGCGACGTCATAATGGTCGTCATGGCAACAATGACGTCATAATGATCGTCATGGCAACAATGACGTCATAATGGTCGTCATGGCAACAATGACGTCATAATGGTCGTCATGGCAACAATGATGTCATAATGGTCGTCATGGCGACGGTGCTGTCATAATGGTCGTCATGGCAACGTCATAATGGTCGTCATGGCAACGGTGATGTCATAATGGTCGTCATGGCAACGGTGACGTCATAATGGTCGTCATGGCAACGTCATAATAGTCGTCATGGCAACGTCATAATGGTCGTCATGGCGACGTCATAATGGCCGTCATGGCAACAATGATGTCATAATGGTCGTCATGGCGACGGTGCTGTCATAATGGTCGTCATGGCAACGTCATAATGGTCGTCACGGCAACGGTGATGCCATAATGGTCGTCACGGCAACGGTGATGCCATAATGGTCGTCACGGCAACGGTGATGCCATAATGGTCGTCACGGCAACGGTGATGCCATAATGGTCGTCACGGCAACGGTGATGCCATAATGGTCGTCACGGCAACGGTGATGCCATAATGGTCGTCACGGCAACGGTGATGCCATAATGGTCGTCATGTCAACGTCATAATAGTCGTCATGGCAACGTCATAATGGTCGTCATGGCGACGTCATAATGGTCGTCATGGCGACGTCATAATGGTCGTCATGGCGACGTCATAATGATCGTCATGGCAACAATGACGTCATAATGGTCGTCATGGCAACAATGACGTCATAATGGTCGTCATGGCAACAATGACGTCATAATGGTCGTCATGGCTGCAATGATGTCATAATGGTCGTCATGGCAACGGTGCTGTCATAATGGTCGTCATGGCAACGTCATAATGGTCGTCATGGCAACGGTGATGTCATAATGGTCGTCATGGCAACGGTGACGTCATAATGGTCGTCATGGCAACGTCATAATAGTCGTCATGGCAACGTCATAATGGTCGTCATGGCGACGTCATAATGGCCGTCATGGCAACAATGATGTCATAATGGTCGTCATGGCGACGGTGCTGTCATAATGGTCGTCATGGCAACGTCATAATGGTCGTCATGGCAACGTCATAATGGATGTCATAATGGTCGTCATGGCAACGGTGATGCCATAATGGTCGTCACGGCAACGGTGATGCCATAATGGTCGTCACGCCAACGGTGATGCCATAATGGTCGTCACGGCAACGGTGATGCCATAATGGTCGTCACGGCAACGGTGATGCCATAATGGTCGTCACGGCAACGGTGATGCCATAATGGTCGTCACGGCAACGGTGATGCCATAATGGTCGTCACGGCAACGGTGATGCCATAATGGTCGTCATGGCAACGTCATAATAGTCGTCATGGCAACGTCATAATGGTCGTCATGGCGACGTCATAATGGTCGTCATGGCGACGTCATAATGGTCGTCATGGCGACGTCATAATGGTCGTCATGGCGACGTCATAATGATCGTCATGGCAACAATGACGTCATAATGGTCGTCATGGCAACAATGACGTCATAATGGTCGTCATGGCAACAATGACGTCATAATGGTCGTCATGGCAACAATGACGTCATAATGGTCGTCATGGCAACAATGACGTCATAATGGTCGTCATGGCAACAATGACGTCATAATGGTCGTCATGGCGACGGTGCTGTCATAATGGTCGTCATGGCAACGTCATAATGGTCGTCATGGCAACGGTGATGTCATAATGGTCGTCATGGCAACGGTGACGTCATAATGGTCGTCATGGCAACGTCATAATAGTCGTCATGGCAACGTCGTAATGGTCGTCATGGCAACGTCATAATGGCCGTCATGGCAACAATGATGTCATAATGGTCGTCATGGCAACCGTGCTGTCATAATGGTCGTCATGGCGACGACATAATGGTCGTCATGGCGACGATAATGCCATAATGGTCGCCGTGGCAACGATGATGCCATAATGGTCGCCGTGGCAACGATGATGCCATATTGGTCGCCGTGGCAACGATGATGCCATAATGGTCGCCGTGGCAACGATGATGCCATAATGGTCGCCGTGGCAACGATGATGCCATAATGGTCGTCGTGGTAACAGTGATGTCATAATGGACGTCATGGCAACGTCATAATGGTCGTCATGGCAACGGTGATGCCATAATGGTCGTCACGGCAACGGTGATGCCATAATGGTCGTCACTTCAACGGTGATGCCATAATGGTCGTCACGGCAACGGTGATGCCATAATGGTTGTCATGGTAACAATGATGTCATAATGGTCGTCATGGCAACAATGACGTCATAATGGTCGTCATGGCAACAATGACGTCATAATGGTCGTCATGGCAACAATGACGTCATAATGGTCGTCATGGCAACAATGATGTCATAATGGTCGTCATGGTGATGTCATAATGGTCGTCATGGCAACGGTGACGTCATAATGGTCGTCATGGCAACGTCATAATAGTCGTCATGGCAACGTCATAATGGCCGTCATGGCAACAATGATGTCATAATGGTCGTCATGGCGACGTCATAATGGTCGTCATGGCGACGATAATGCCATAATGGTCGCCGTGGCAACGATGATGCCATAATGGTCGCCGTGGCAACGATGATGCCATATTGGTCGCCGTGGCAACGATGATGCCATAATGGTCGCCGTGGCAACGATGATGCCATAATGGTCGCCGTGGCAACGATGATGCCATAATGGTCGCCGTGGCAACGATGATGTCATAATGGTCGTCGTGGTAACAGTGATGTCATAATGGACGTCATGGCAACGTCATAATGGTCGTCATGGCAACGGTGATGCCATAATGGTCGTCACGGCAACGGTGATGCCATAATGGTCGTCCCGGCAACGGTGATGCCATAATGGTCGTCACGGCAACGGTGATGCCATAATGGTCGTCACGGCAACGGTGATGCCATAATGGTCGTCACGGCAACGGTGATGCCATAATGGTTGTCATGGCAACGTCATAATAGTCGTCATGGCAACGTCATAATGGTCGTCATGGCGACGTCATAATGGTCGTCATGGCGACGATAATGCCATAATGGTCGCCGTGGCAACGATGATGCCATAATGGTCGCCGTGGCAACGATGATGCCATATTGGTCGCCGTGGCAACGATGATGCCATAATGGTCGCCGTGGCAACGATGATGCCATAATGGTCGCCGTGGCAACGATGATGCCATAATGGTCGCCGTGGCAACGATGATGTCATAATGGTCGTCGTGGTAACAGTGATGTCATAATGGACGTCATGGCAACGTCATAATGGTCGTCATGGCAACGGTGATGCCATAATGGTCGTCACGGCAACGGTGATGCCATAATGGTCGTCACTTCAACGGTGATGCCATAATGGTCGTCACGGCAACGGTGATGCCATAATGGTCGTCATGGTAACAATGATGTCATAATGGTCGTCATGGCAACAATGACGTCATAATGGTCATCATGGCAACAATGACGTCATAATGGTCGTCATGGCAACAATGACGTCATAATGGTCGTCATGGCAACAATGATGTCATAATGGTCGTCATGGTGATGTCATAATGGTCGTCATGGCAACGGTGACGTCATAATGGTCGTCATGGCAACGTCATAAAAGTCGTCATGGCAACGTCATAATGGCCGTCATGGCAACAATGATGTCATAATGGTCGTCATGGCGACGTCATAATGGTCGTCATGGCGACGATAATGCCATAATGGTCGCCGTGGCAACGATGATGCCATAATGGTCGCCGTGGCAACGATGATGCCATATTGGTCGCCGTGGCAACGATGATGCCATAATGGTCGCCGTGGCAACGATGATGCCATAATGGACGCCGTGGCAACGATGATGCCATAATGGTCGCCGTGGCAACGATGATGTCATAATGGTCGTCGTGGTAACAGTGATGTCATAATGGACGTCATGGCAACGTCATAATGGTCGTCATGGCAACGGTGATGCCATAATGGTCGTCACGGCAACGGTGATGCCATAATGGTCGTCACGGCAACGGTGATGCCATAATGGTCGTCACGGCAACGGTGATGCCATAATGGTCGTCACGGCAACGGTGATGCCATAATGGTCGTCACGGTAACGGTGATGCCATAATGGTCGTCATGGCAACGTCATAATAGTCGTCATGGCAACGTCATAATGGTCGTCATGGCGACGTCATAATGGTCGTCATGGCGACGTCATAATGGTCGTCATGGCGACGTCATAATGATCGTCATGGCAACAATGACGTCATAATGGTCGTCATGGCAACAATGACGTCATAATGGTCGTCATGGCAACAATGACGTCATAATGGTCGTCATGGCTGCAATGATGTCATAATGGTCGTCATGGCAACGGTGCTGTCATAATGGTCGTCATGGCAACGTCATAATGGTCGTCATGGCAACGGTGATGTCATAATGGTCGTCATGGCAACGGTGACGTCATAATGGTCGTCATGGCAACGTCATAATAGTCGTCATGGCAACGTCATAATGGTCGTCATGGCGACGTCATAATGGCCGTCATGGCAACAATGATGTCATAATGGTCGTCATGGCGACGGTGCTGTCATAATGGTCGTCATGGCAACGTCATAATGGTCGTCATGGCAACGTCATAATGGATGTCATAATGGTCGTCATGGCAACGGTGATGCCATAATGGTCGTCACGGCAACGGTGATGCCATAATGGTCGTCACGCCAACGGTGATGCCATAATGGTCGTCACGGCAACGGTGATGCCATAATGGTCGTCACGGCAACGGTGATGCCATAATGGTCGTCACGGCAACGGTGATGCCATAATGGTCGTCACGGCAACGGTGATGCCATAATGGTCGTCACGGCAACGGTGATGCCATAATGGTCGTCATGGCAACGTCATAATAGTCGTCATGGCAACGTCATAATGGTCGTCATGGCGACGTCATAATGGTCGTCATGGCGACGTCATAATGGTCGTCATGGCGACGTCATAATGGTCGTCATGGCGACGTCATAATGATCGTCATGGCAACAATGACGTCATAATGGTCGTCATGGCAACAATGACGTCATAATGGTCGTCATGGCAACAATGACGTCATAATGGTCGTCATGGCAACAATGACGTCATAATGGTCGTCATGGCAACAATGACGTCATAATGGTCGTCATGGCAACAATGACGTCATAATGGTCGTCATGGCGACGGTGCTGTCATAATGGTCGTCATGGCAACGTCATAATGGTCGTCATGGCAACGGTGATGTCATAATGGTCGTCATGGCAACGGTGACGTCATAATGGTCGTCATGGCAACGTCATAATAGTCGTCATGGCAACGTCGTAATGGTCGTCATGGCAACGTCATAATGGCCGTCATGGCAACAATGATGTCATAATGGTCGTCATGGCAACCGTGCTGTCATAATGGTCGTCATGGCGACGACATAATGGTCGTCATGGCGACGATAATGCCATAATGGTCGCCGTGGCAACGATGATGCCATAATGGTCGCCGTGGCAACGATGATGCCATATTGGTCGCCGTGGCAACGATGATGCCATAATGGTCGCCGTGGCAACGATGATGCCATAATGGTCGCCGTGGCAACGATGATGCCATAATGGTCGTCGTGGTAACAGTGATGTCATAATGGACGTCATGGCAACGTCATAATGGTCGTCATGGCAACGGTGATGCCATAATGGTCGTCACGGCAACGGTGATGCCATAATGGTCGTCACTTCAACGGTGATGCCATAATGGTCGTCACGGCAACGGTGATGCCATAATGGTTGTCATGGTAACAATGATGTCATAATGGTCGTCATGGCAACAATGACGTCATAATGGTCGTCATGGCAACAATGACGTCATAATGGTCGTCATGGCAACAATGACGTCATAATGGTCGTCATGGCAACAATGATGTCATAATGGTCGTCATGGTGATGTCATAATGGTCGTCATGGCAACGGTGACGTCATAATGGTCGTCATGGCAACGTCATAATAGTCGTCATGGCAACGTCATAATGGCCGTCATGGCAACAATGATGTCATAATGGTCGTCATGGCGACGTCATAATGGTCGTCATGGCGACGATAATGCCATAATGGTCGCCGTGGCAACGATGATGCCATAATGGTCGCCGTGGCAACGATGATGCCATATTGGTCGCCGTGGCAACGATGATGCCATAATGGTCGCCGTGGCAACGATGATGCCATAATGGTCGCCGTGGCAACGATGATGCCATAATGGTCGCCGTGGCAACGATGATGTCATAATGGTCGTCGTGGTAACAGTGATGTCATAATGGACGTCATGGCAACGTCATAATGGTCGTCATGGCAACGGTGATGCCATAATGGTCGTCACGGCAACGGTGATGCCATAATGGTCGTCCCGGCAACGGTGATGCCATAATGGTCGTCACGGCAACGGTGATGCCATAATGGTCGTCACGGCAACGGTGATGCCATAATGGTCGTCACGGCAACGGTGATGCCATAATGGTTGTCATGGCAACGTCATAATAGTCGTCATGGCAACGTCATAATGGTCGTCATGGCGACGTCATAATGGTCGTCATGGCGACGATAATGCCATAATGGTCGCCGTGGCAACGATGATGCCATAATGGTCGCCGTGGCAACGATGATGCCATATTGGTCGCCGTGGCAACGATGATGCCATAATGGTCGCCGTGGCAACGATGATGCCATAATGGTCGCCGTGGCAACGATGATGCCATAATGGTCGCCGTGGCAACGATGATGTCATAATGGTCGTCGTGGTAACAGTGATGTCATAATGGACGTCATGGCAACGTCATAATGGTCGTCATGGCAACGGTGATGCCATAATGGTCGTCACGGCAACGGTGATGCCATAATGGTCGTCACTTCAACGGTGATGCCATAATGGTCGTCACGGCAACGGTGATGCCATAATGGTCGTCATGGTAACAATGATGTCATAATGGTCGTCATGGCAACAATGACGTCATAATGGTCATCATGGCAACAATGACGTCATAATGGTCGTCATGGCAACAATGACGTCATAATGGTCGTCATGGCAACAATGATGTCATAATGGTCGTCATGGTGATGTCATAATGGTCGTCATGGCAACGGTGACGTCATAATGGTCGTCATGGCAACGTCATAAAAGTCGTCATGGCAACGTCATAATGGCCGTCATGGCAACAATGATGTCATAATGGTCGTCATGGCGACGTCATAATGGTCGTCATGGCGACGATAATGCCATAATGGTCGCCGTGGCAACGATGATGCCATAATGGTCGCCGTGGCAACGATGATGCCATATTGGTCGCCGTGGCAACGATGATGCCATAATGGTCGCCGTGGCAACGATGATGCCATAATGGACGCCGTGGCAACGATGATGCCATAATGGTCGCCGTGGCAACGATGATGTCATAATGGTCGTCGTGGTAACAGTGATGTCATAATGGACGTCATGGCAACGTCATAATGGTCGTCATGGCAACGGTGATGCCATAATGGTCGTCACGGCAACGGTGATGCCATAATGGTCGTCACGGCAACGGTGATGCCATAATGGTCGTCACGGCAACGGTGATGCCATAATGGTCGTCACGGCAACGGTGATGCCATAATGGTCGTCACGGTAACGGTGATGCCATAATGGTCGTCATGGCAACGTCATAATAGTCGTCATGGCAACGTCATAATGGTCGTCATGGCGACGTCATAATGGTCGTCATGGCGACGTCATAATGGTCGTCATGGCGACGTCATAATGGTCGTCATGGCAACAATGACGTCATAATGATCGTCATGGCAACAATGACGTCATAATGGTCGTCATGGCAACAATGACGTCATAATGGTCGTCATGGCAACAATGATGTCATAATGGTCGTCATGGCGACGGTGCTGTCATAATGGTCGTCATGGCAACGTCATAATGGTCGTCATGGCAACGGTGATGTCATAATGGTCGTCATGGCAACGGTGACGTCATAATGGTCGTCATGGCAACGTCATAATAGTCGTCATGGCAACGTCATAATGGTCGTCATGGCGACGTCATAATGGCCGTCATGGCAACAATGATGTCATAATGGTCGTCATGGCGACGGTGCTGTCATAATGGTCGTCATGGCAACGTCATAATGGTCGTCATGGCAACGTCATAATGGATGTCATAATGGTCGTCATGGCAACGGTGATGCCATAATGGTCGTCACGGCAACGGTGATGCCATAATGGTCGTCACGGCAACGGTGATGCCATAATGGTCGTCACGGCAACGGTGATGCCATAATGGTCGTCACGGCAACGGTGATGCCATAATGGTCGTCACGGCAACGGTGATGCCATAATGGTCGTCACGGCAACGGTGATGCCATAATGGTCGTCACGGCAACGGTGATGCCATAATGGTTGTCATGGCAACGTCATAATAGTCGTCATGGCAACGTCATAATGGTCGTCATGGCGACGTCATAATGGTCGTCATGGCGACGTCATAATGGTCGTCATGGCGACGTCATAATGGTCGTCATGGCGACGTCATAATGGTCGTCATGGCGACGTCATAATGGTCGTCATGGCAACAATGACGTCATAATGGTCGTCATGGCAACAATGACGTCATAATGGTCGTCATGGCAACAATGACGTCATAATGGTCGTCATGGCAACAATGACGTCATAATGGTCGTCATGGCAACAATGATGTCATAATGGTCGTCATGACAACAATGACGTCATAATGGTCGTCATGGCAACAATGACGTCATAATGGTCGTCATGGCAACAATGACGTCATAATGGTCGTCATGGCAACAATGATGTCATAATGGTCGTCATAGCGACTGTGCTGTCATAATGGTCGTCATGGCAACATCATAATGGTCGTCATGGCAACGGTGATGTCATAATGGTCGTCATGGCAACGGTGACGTCATAATGGTCGTCATGGCAACGTCATAATGGTCGTCATGGCAACGTCATAATGGTCGTCATGGCAACGATGATGCCATAATGGTCGCCGTGGCAACGATGATGCCATAATGGTCGCCGTGGCAACGATGATGCCATAATGGTCGCCGTGGCAACGATGATGCCATAATGGTCGCCGTGGCAACGATGATGCCATAATGGTCGCCGTGGCAACGATGATGCCATAATGGTCGCCGTGGCAACGATGATGCCATAATGGTCGCCGTGGCAACGATGATGCCATAATGGTCGCCGTGGCAATGATGATATCATAATGGTCGTCGTGGCAACAGTGATGTCATAATGGACGTCATGGCAACGTCATGATGGTCGTCATGGCAACGGTGATGCCATAATGGTCGTCATGGCAACGGTGATGTCATAATGGTTGTCATGGCAACATCATAATGGTCGTCATGGCAACGATGATGCCATAATGGTCGTCATAGCGACGTCATATTGGTCGTCATGGCAACGGTGATGTCATAATGGTCGTCATGGCAACGGTGATGTCATAATGGTCGTCATGGCAACAATGATGTCATAATGGACGTCATGGGAACGTCATAATGGTCGTCATGGCAACAATGATGTCATAATGGTCGTCATGCCAACGTCATAATGGTCGTCATGGCAACGGTGATGCCATAATGGTCATCATGGCGACGGTGCTGTCATAATGGTCATCATGGCGACGGTGCTGTCATAATGGTCGTCATGGCGACGGTGCTGTCATAATGGTCGTCATGGCAACGTCATAATGGTCGTCATGGCAACAATGATGTCATAATGGTCGTCTTGCCAACGTCATAATGGTCGTCATGGCAACGGTGATGCCATAATGGTCATCATGGCGACGGTGCTGTCATAATGGTCATCATGGCGACGGTGCTGTCATAATGGTCGTCATGGCAACGGTGATGTCATAATGGTCGTCATGGCAACGGTGATGCCATAATGGTCGTCACGGCAACGGTGATGCCATAATGGTCGTCACGGCAACGGTGATGCCATAATGGTCGTCACGGCAACGGTGATGCCATAATGGTCGTCACGGCAACGGTGATGCCATAATGGTCGTCACGGCAACGGTGATGCCATAATGGTCGTCACGGCAACGGTGATGCCATAATGGTCGTCACGGCAACGGTGATGCCATAATGGTCGTCACGGCAACGGTGATGCCATAATGGTCGTCATGGCAACGTCATAATAGTCGTCATGGCAACGTCATAATGGTCGTCATGGCAACGTCATAATGGCCGTCATGGCAACAATGATGTCATAATGGTCGTCATGGCGACGGTGCTGTCATAATGGTCGTCATGGCAACGTCATAATGGTTGTCATGGCAACGTCATAATGGTCGTCATGGCAACGGTGATGTCATAATGGTCGTCATGGCAACGGTGATGTCATAATGGTCGTCATGGCAACAATGATGTCATAATGGTCGTCATGGCAACGTCATAATGGCCGTCATGGCAACAATGATGTCATAATGGTCGTCATGGCAACAATGATGTCATAATGGTCGTCATGCCAACGTCATAATGGTCGTCATGGCAACGGTGATGCCATAATGGTCATTATGGCGACGGTGCTGTCATAATGGTCATCATGGCGACGGTGCTGTCATAATGGTCGTCATGGCGACGGTGCTGTCATAATGGTCGTCATGGCAACGTCATAATGGTCGTCATGGCAACGTCATAATGGTCGTCATGGCAACGTCATAATGGTCGTCATGGCAACGGTGATGTCATAATGGTCGTCATGGCAACGGTGATGCCATAATGGTCGTCACGGCAACGGTGATGCCATAATGGTCGTCACGGCAACGGTGATGCCATAATGGTCGTCACGGCAACGGTGATGCCATAATGGTCGTCACGGCAACGGTGATGCCATAATGGTCGTCACGGCAATGGTGATGCCATAATGGTCGTCACGGCAACGGTGATGCCATAATGGTCGTCACGGCAACGGTGATGCCATAATGGTCATCATGGCAACGTCATAATAGTCGTCATGGCAACGTCATAATGGTCGTCATGGCAACGTCATAATGGCCGTCATGGCAACAATGATGTCATAATGGTCGTCATGGCGACGGTGCTGTCATAATGGTCGTCATGGCAACGTTATAATGGTCGTCATGGCAACGTCATAATGGTCGTCATGGCAACGGTGATGTCATAATGGTCGTCATGGCAACGGTGATGTCATAATGGTCGTCATGGCAACAATGATGTCATAATGGTCGTCATGGCAACGTCATAATGGCCGTCATGGCAACAATGATGTCATAATGGTCGTCATGGCGACGGTGCTGTCATAATGGTCGTCATGGCAACGTCATAATGGTCGTCATGGCAACGGTGACGTCATAATGGTCGTCATGGCAACGGTGACGTCATAATGGTCGTCATGGCAACGGTGACGTCATAATGGTCGTCATGGCAACGTCATAATAGTCGTCATGGCAACGTCATAATGGTCGTCATGGCGACGTCATAATGGCCGTCATGGCAACAATGATGTCATAATGGTCGTCATGGCGACGGTGCTGTCATAATGGTCGTCATGGCAACGTCATAATGGTCGTCATGGCAACGTCTTAATGGATGTCATAATGGTCGTCATGGCAACGGTGATGCCATAATGGTCGTCACGGCAACGGTGATGCCATAATGGTCGTCACGGCAACGGTGATGCCATAATGGTCGTCACGGCAACGGTGATGCCATAATGGTCGTCAAGGCAACGGTGATGCCATAATGGTCGTCACGGCAACGGTGATGCCATAATGGTCGTCATGGCAACGTCATAATGGTCGTCATGGCAACGTCATAATGGTCGTCATGGCGACGTCATAATGATCGTCATGGCAACAATGACGTCATAATGGTCGTCATGGCAACAATGACGTCATAATGGTCGTCATGGCAACAATGACGTCATAATGGTCGTCATGGCAACAATGACGTCATAATGGTCGTCATGGCAACAATGACGTCATAATGGTCGTCATGGCAACAATGATGTCATAATGGTCGTCATGGCGACGGTGCTGTCATAATGGTCGTCATGGCAACGTCATAATGGTCGTCATGGCAACGGTGATGTCATAATGGTCGTCATGGCAACGTCATAATAGTCGTCATGGCAACGTCATAATGGTCGTCATGGCGACGTCATAATGGTCGTCATGGCGAAGTCATAATGGTCGTCATGGCGACGTCATAATGATCGTCATGGCAACAATGACGTCATAATGGTCGTCATGGCAACAATGACGTCATAATGGTCGTCATGGCAACAATGACGTCATAATGGTCGTCATGGCAACAATGATGTCATAATGGTCGTCATGGCGACGGTGCTGTCATAATGGTCGTCATGGCAACGTCATAATGGTCGTCATGGCAACGGTGATGTCATAATGGTCGTCATGGCAACGGTGACGTCATAATGGTCGTCATGGCGACGTCATAATGGTCGTCATGGCGACGATAATGCCATAATGGTCGCCGTGGCAACGATGATGCCATAATGGTCGCCGTGGCAACGATGATGCCATATTGGTCGCCGTGGCAACGATGATGCCATAATGGTCGCCGTGGCAACGATGATGCCATAATGGTCGCCGTGGCAACGATGATGCCATAATGGTCGCCGTGGCAACGATGATGTCATAATGGTCGTCGTGGTAACAGTGATGTCATAATGGACGTCATGGCAACGTCATAATGGTCGTCATGGCAACGGTGATGCCATAATGGTCGTCACGGCAACGGTGATGCCATAATGGTCGTCACGGCAACGGTGATGCCATAATGGTCGTCACGGCAACGGTGATGCCATAATGGTCGTCACGGCAACGGTGATGCCATAATGGTCGTCACGGCAACGGTGATGCCATAATGGTCGTCATGGCAACGTCATAATAGTCGTCATGGCAACGTCATAATGGTCGTCATGGCGACGTCATAATGGTCGTCATGGCGACGTCATAATGGTCGTCATGGCGACGTCATAATGGTCGTCATGGCAACAATGACGTCATAATGATCGTCATGGCAACAATGACGTCATAATGGTCGTCATGGCAACAATGACGTCATAATGGTCGTCATGGCAACAATGATGTCATAATGGTCGTCATGGCGACGGTGCTGTCATAATGGTCGTCATGGCAACGTCATAATGGTCGTCAAGGCAACGGTGATGTCATAATGGTCGTCATGGCAACGGTGACGTCATAATGGTCGTCATGGCAACGTCATAATAGTCGTCATGGCAACGTCATAATGGTCGTCATGGCGACGTCATAATGGCCGTCATGGCAACAATGATGTCATAATGGTCGTCATGGCGACGGTGCTGTCATAATGGTCGTCATGGCAACGTCATAATGGTCGTCATGGCAACGTCATAATGGATGTCATAATGGTCGTCATGGCAACGGTGATGCCATAATGGTCGTCACGGCAACGGTGATGCCATAATGGTCGTCACGGCAACGGTGATGCCATAATGGTCGTCACGGCAACGGTGATGCCATAATGGTCGTCACGGCAACGGTGATGCCATAATGGTCGTCACGGCAACGGTGATGCCATAATGGTCGTCACGGCAACGGTGATGCCATAATGGTCGTCACGGCAACGGTGATGCCATAATGGTTGTCATGGCAACGTCATAATAGTCGTCATGGCAACGTCATAATGGTCGTCATGGCGACGTCATAATGGTCGTCATGGCGACGTCATAATGGTCGTCATGGCGACGTCATAATGGTCGTCATGGCGACGTCATAATGGTCGTCATGGCGACGTCATAATGGTCGTCATGGCAACAATGACGTCATGGCAACAATGACGTCATAATGGTCGTCATGGCAACAATGACGTCATAATGGTCGTCATGGCAACAATGACGTCATAATGGTCGTCATGGCAACAATGATGTCATAATGGTCGTCATGACAACAATGACGTCATAATGGTCGTCATGGCAACAATGACGTCATAATGGTCGTCATGGCAACAATGACGTCATAATGGTCGTCATGGCAACAATGATGTCATAATGGTCGTCATAGCGACTGTGCTGTCATAATGGTCGTCATGGCAACGTCATAATGGTCGTCATGGCAACGGTGATGTCATAATGGTCGTCATGGCAACGGTGACGTCATAATGGTCGTCATGGCAACGTCATAATGGTCGTCATGGCAACGTCATAATGGTCGTCATGGCAACGATGATGCCATAATGGTCGCCGTGGCAACGATGATGCCATAATGGTCGCCGTGGCAACGATGATGCCATAATGGTCGCCGTGGCAACGATGATGCCATAATGGTCGCCGTGGCAACGATGATGCCATAATGGTCGCCGTGGCAACGATGATGCCATAATGGTCGCCGTGGCAACGATGATGCCATAATGGTCGCCGTGGCAACGATGATGCCATAATGGTCGCCGTGGCAATGATGATATCATAATGGTCGTCGTGGCAACAGTGATGTCATAATGGACGTCATGGCAACGTCATGATGGTCGTCATGGCAACTGTGATGCCATAATGGTCGTCATGGCAACGGTGATGTCATAATGGTTGTCATGGCAACATCATAATGGTCGTCATGGCAACGATGATGCCATAATGGTCGTCATAGCGACGTCATATTGGTCGTCATGGCAACGGTGATGTCATAATGGTCGTCATGGCAACGGTGATGTCATAATGGTCGTCATGGCAACAATGATGTCATAATGGACGTCATGGGAACGTCATAATGGTCGTCATGGCAACAATGATGTCATAATGGTCGTCATGCCAACGTCATAATGGTCGTCATGGCAACGGTGATGCCATAATGGTCATCATGGCGACGGTGCTGTCATAATGGTCATCATGGCGACGGTGCTGTCATAATGGTCGTCATGGCGACGGTGCTGTCATAATGGTCGTCATGGCAACGTCATAATGGTCGTCATGGCAACAATGATGTCATAATGGTCGTCTTGCCAACGTCATAATGGTCGTCATGGCAACGGTGATGCCATAATGGTCATCATGGCGACGGTGCTGTCATAATGGTCATCATGGCGACGGTGCTGTCATAATGGTCGTCATGGCAACGGTGATGTCATAATGGTCGTCATGGCAACGGTGATGCCATAATGGTCGTCACGGCAACGGTGATGCCATAATGGTCGTCACGGCAACGGTGATGCCATAATGGTTGTCACGGCAACGGTGATGCCATAATGGTCGTCACGGCAACGGTGATGCCATAATGGTCGTCACGGCAACGGTGATGCCATAATGGTCGTCACGGCAACGGTGATGCCATAATGGTCGTCACGGCAACGGTGATGCCATAATGGTCGTCACGGCAACGGTGATGCCATAATGGTCGTCATGGCAACGTCATAATAGTCGTCATGGCAACGTCATAATGGTCGTCATGGCAACGTCATAATGGCCGTCATGGCAACAATGATGTCATAATGGTCGTCATGGCGACGGTGCTGTCATAATGGTCGTCATGGCAACGTCATAATGGTTGTCATGGCAACGTCATAATGGTCGTCATGGCAACGGTGATGTCATAATGGTCGTCATGGCAACGGTGATGTCATAATGGTCGTCATGGCAACAATGATGTCATAATGGTCGTCATGGCAACGTCATAATGGCCGTCATGGCAACAATGATGTCATAATGGTCGTCATGGCAACAATGATGTCATAATGGTCGTCATGCCAACGTCATAATGGTCGTCATGGCAACGGTGATGCCATAATGGTCATTATGGCGACGGTGCTGTCATAATGGTCATCATGGCGACGGTGCTGTCATAATGGTCGTCATGGCGACGGTGCTGTCATAATGGTCGTCATGGCAACGTCATAATGGTCGTCATGGCAACGTCATAATGGTCGTCATGGCAACGTCATAATGGTCGTCATGGCAACGGTGATGTCATAATGGTCGTCATGGCAACGGTGATGCCATAATGGTCGTCACGGCAACGGTGATGCCATAATGGTCGTCACGGCAACGGTGATGCCATAATGGTCGTCACGGCAACGGTGATGCCATAATGGTCGTCACGGCAACGGTGATGCCATAATGGTCGTCACGGCAACGGTGATGCCATAATGGTCGTCACGGCAACGGTGATGCCATAATGGTCATCATGGCAACGTCATAATAGTCGTCATGGCAACGTCATAATGGTCGTCATGGCAACGTCATAATGGCCGTCATGGCAACAATGATGTCATAATGGTCGTCATGGCGACGGTGCTGTCATAATGGTCGTCATGGCAACGTTATAATGGTCGTCATGGCAACGTCATAATGGTCGTCATGGCAACGGTGATGTCATAATGGTCGTCATGGCAACGGTGATGTCATAATGGTCGTCATGGCAACAATGATGTCATAATGGTCGTCATGGCAACGTCATAATGGCCGTCATGGCAACAATGATGTCATAATGGTCGTCATGGCGACGGTGCTGTCATAATGGTCGTCATGGCAACGTCATAATGGTCGTCATGGCAACGGTGACGTCATAATGGTCGTCATGGCAACGGTGACGTCATAATGGTCGTCATGGCAACGGTAACGTCATAATGGTCGTCATGGCAACGTCATAATAGTCGTCATGGCAACGTCATAATGGTCGTCATGGCGACGTCATAATGGCCGTCATGGCAACAATGATGTCATAATGGTCGTCATGGCGACGGTGCTGTCATAATGGTCGTCATGGCAACGTCATAATGGTCGTCATGGCAACGTCATAATGGATGTCATAATGGTCGTCATGGCAACGGTGATGCCATAATGGTCGTCACGGCAACGGTGATGCCATAATGGTCGTCACGGCAACGGTGATGCCATAATGGTCGTCACGGCAACGGTGATGCCATAATGGTCGTCACGGCAACGGTGATGCCATAATGGTCGTCACGGCAACGGTGATGCCATAATGGTCGTCACGGCAACGGTGATGACATAATGGTCGTCACGGCAACGGTGATGCCATAATGGTCGTCACGGCAACGGTGATGCCATAATGGTCGTCACGGCAACGGTGATGCCATAATGGTCGTCATGGCAACGTCATAATGGTCGTCATGGCAACGTCATAATGGTCGTCATGGCGACGTCATAATGGTCGTCATGGCGACGTCATAATGGTCGTCATGGCGACGTCATAATGATCGTCATGGCAACAATGACGTCATAATGGTCGTCATGGCAACAATGACGTCATAATGGTCGTCATGGCAACAATGACGTCATAATGGTCGTCATGGCAACAATGACGTCATAATGGTCGTCATGGCAACAATGACGTCATAATGGTCGTCATGGCAACAATGATGTCATAATGGTCGTCATGGCGACGGTGCTGTCATAATGGTCGTCATGGCAACGTCATAATGGTCGTCATGGCAACGGTGATGTCATAATGGTCGTCATGGCAACGTCATAATAGTCGTCATGGCAACGTCATAATGGTCGTCATGGCGACGTCATAATGGTCGTCATGGCGACGTCATAATGGTCGTCATGGCGACGTCATAATGATCGTCATGGCAACAATGACGTCATAATGGTCGTCATGGCAACAATGACGTCATAATGGTCGTCATGGCAACAATGACGTCATAATGGTCGTCATGGCAACAATGATGTCATAATGGTCGTCATGGCGACGGTGCTGTCATAATGGTCGTCATGGCAACGTCATAATGGTCGTCATGGCAACGGTGATGTCATAATGGTCGTCATGGCAACGGTGACGTCATAATGGTCGTCATGGCAATGTCATAATAGTCGTCATGGCAACGTCATAATGGTCGTCATGGCGACGTCATAATGGCCGTCATGGCAACAATGATGTCATAATGGTCGTCATGGCGACGGTGCTGTCATAATGGTCGTCATGGCAACGTCATAATGGTCGTCATGTCAACGGTGACGTCATAATGGTCGTCATGGCAACGGTGACGTCATAATGGTCGTCATGGCAACGGTGACGTCATAATGGTCGTCATGGCAACGTCATAATAGTCGTCATGGCAACGTCATAATGGTCGTCATGGCGACGTCATAATGGCCGTCATGGCAACAATGATGTCATAATGGTCGTCATGGCGACGGTGCTGTCATAATGGTCGTCATGGCAACGTCATAATGGTCGTCATGGCAACGTCATAATGGATGTCATAATGGTCGTCATGGCAACGGTGATGCCATAATGGTCGTCACGGCAACGGTGATGCCATAATGGTCGTCACGGCAACGGTGATGCCATAATGGTCGTCACGGCAACGGTGATGCCATAATGGTCGTCACGGCAACGGTGATGCCATAATGGTCATCACGGCAACGGTGATGCCATAATGGTCGTCACGGCAACGGTGATGCCATAATGGTCGTCACGGCAACGGTGATGCCATAATGGTCGTCACGGCAACGGTGATGCCATAATGGTCGTCATGGCAACGTCATAATGGTCGTCATGGCGACGTCATAATGGTCGTCATGGCGACGTCATAATGGTCGTCATGGCGACGTCATAATGGTCGTCATGGCGACGTCATAATGGTCGTCATGGCAACAATGACGTCATAATGGTCGTCATGGCAACAATGACGTCATAATGGTCGTCATGGCAACAATGACGTCATAATGGTCGTCATGGCAACAATGACGTCATAATGGTCGTCATGGCAACAATGACGTCATAATGGTCGTCATGGCAACAATGATGTCATAATGGTCGTCATGGCGACGGTGCTGTCATAATGGTCGTCATGGCAACGTCATAATGGTCGTCATGGCAACGGTGATGTCATAATGGTCGTCATGGCAACGTCATAATAGTCGTCATGGCAACGTCATAATGGTCGTCATGGCGACGTCATAATGGTCGTCATGGCGACGTCATAATGGTCGTCATGGCGACGTCATAATGATCGTCATGGCAACAATGACGTCATAATGGTCGTCATGGCAACAATGACGTCATAATGGTCGTCATGGCAACAATGACGTCATAATGGTCGTCATGGCAACAATGATGTCATAATGGTCGTCATGGCGACAGTGCTGTCATAATGGTCGTCATGGCAACGTCATAATGGTCGTCATGGCAACGGTGATGTCATAATGGTCGTCATGGCAACGGTGACGTCATAATGGTCGTCATGGCAACGTCATAATAGTCGTCATGGCAACGTCATAATGGTCGTCATGGCGACGTCATAATGGCCGTCATGGCAACAATGATGTCATAATGGTCGTCATGGCGACGGTGCTGTCATAATGGTCGTCATGGCAACGTCATAATGGTCGTCATGGCAACGTTATAATGGATGTCATAATGGTCGTCATGGCAACGGTGATGCCATAATGGTCGTCACGGCAACGGTGATGCCATAATGGTCGTCACGGCAACGGTGATGCCATAATGGTCGTCACGGCAACGGTGATGCCATAATGGTCGTCACGGCAACGGTGATGCCATAATGGTCGTCACGGAAACGGTGATGCCATAATGGTCGTCACGGCAACGGTGATGCCATAATGGTCGTCACGGCAACGGTGATGCCATAATGGTCGTCACGGCAACGGTGATGCCATAATGGTTGTCATGGCAACGTCATAATAGTCGCCATGGCAACGTCATAATGGTCGTCATGGCGACGTCATAATGGTCGTCATGGCGACGTCATAATGGTCGTCATAGCGACGTCATAATGGTCGTCATGGCGACGTCATAATGGTCGTCATGGCGACGTCATAATGATCGTCATGGCAACAATGACGTCATAATGGTCGTCATGGCAACAATGACGTCATAATGGCCGTCATGGCAACAATGACGTCATAATGGTCGTCATGGCAACAATGACGTCATAATGGTCGTCATGGCAACAATGATGTCATAATGGTCGTCATGGCAACAATGACGTCATAATGGTCGTCATGGCAACAATGACGTCATAATGGTCGTCATGGCAACAATGATGTCATAATGGTCGTCATGGCGACGGTGCTGTCATAATGGTCGTCATGGCAACGTCATAATGGTCGTCATGGCAACGGTGATGTCATAATGGTCGTCATGGCAACGGTGACGTCATAATGGTCGTCATGGCAACGTCATAATAGTCGTCATGGCAACGTCATAATGGTCGTCATGGCAACGTCATAATGGCCGTCATGGCAACAATGATGTCATAATGGTCGTCATGGCAACCGTGCTGTCATAATGGTCGTCATGGCGACGTCATAATGGTCGTCATGGCAACGTCATAATAGTCATCATGGCAACGTCATAATGGTCGTCATGGCAACGTCATAATGGCCGTCATGGCAACAATGATGTCATAATGGTCGTCATGGCAACCGTGCTGTCATAATGTTCGTCATGGCGACGTCATAATGGTCGTCATGGCGACGATAATGCCATAATGGTCGCCGTGGCAACGATGATGCCATAATGGTCGCCGTGGCAACGATGATGCCATATTGGTCGCCGTGGCAACGATGATGCCATAATGGTCGCCGTGGCAACGATGATGCCATAATGGTCGCCGTGGCAACGATGATGCCATAATGGTCGCCGTGGCAACGATGATGTCATAATGGTCGTCGTGGTAACAGTTATGTCATAATGGACGTCATGGCAACGTCATAATGGTCGTCATGGCAACGGTGATGCCATAATGGTCGTCACGGCAACGGTGATGCCATAATGGTCGTCACGGCAACGGTGATGCCATAATGGTCGTCACGGCAACGGTGATGCCATAATGGTCGTCATGGCAACAATGATGTCATAATGGTCGTCATGGCAACAATGACGTCATAATGGTCGTCATGGCAACAATGACGTCATAACGGTCGTCATGGCAACAATGATGTCATAATGGTCGTCATGGCGACGGTGCTGTCATAATGGTCGTCATGGCAACGTCATAATGGTCGTCATGGCAACGGTGATGTCATAATGGTCGTCATGGCAACGGTGACGTCATAATGGTCGTCATGGCAACGTCATAATGGCCGTCATGGCAACGTCATAATGGCCGTCATGGCAACAATGATGTCATAATGGTCGTCATGGCAACCGTGCTGTCATAATGGTCGTCATGGCGACGTCATAATGGTCGTCATGGCGACGATAATGCCATAATGGTCGCCGTGGCAACGATGATGCCATAATGGTCGCCGTGGCAACGATGATGCCATATTGGTCGCCGTGGCAACGATGATGCCATAATGGTCGCCGTGGCAACGATGATGCCATAATGGTCGCCGTGGCAACGATGATGCCATAATGGTCGCCGTGGCAACGATGATGCCATAATGGTCGCCGTGGCAACGATGATGTCATAATGGTCGTCGTGGTAACAGTGATGTCATAATGGACGTCATGGCAACGTCATAATGGTCGTCATGGCAACGGTGATGCCATAATGGTCGTCACGGCAACGGTGATGCCATAATGGTCGTCACGGCAACGGTGATGCCATAATGGTCGTCACGGCAACGGTGATGCCATAATGGTCGTCACGGCAACGGTGATGCCATAATGGTCGTCACGGCAACGGTGATGCCATAATGGTCGTCACGGCAACGGTGATGCCATAATGGTCGTCATGTCAACGTCATAATAGTCGTCATGGCAACGTCATAATGGTCGTCATGGCGACGTCATAATGGTCGTCATGGCGACGTCATAATGGTCGTCATGGCGACCTCATAATGATCGTCATGGCAACAATGACGTCATAATGGTCGTCATGGCAACAATGACGTCATAATGGTCGTCATGGCAACAATGACGTCATAATGGTCGTCATGGCTGCAATGATGTCATAATGGTCGTCATGGCAACGGTGCTGTCATAATGGTCGTCATGGCAACGTCATAATGGTCGTCATGGCAACGGTGATGTCATAATGGTCGTCATGGCAACGGTGACGTCATAATGGTCGTCATGGCAACGTCATAATAGTCGTCATGGCAACGTCATAATGGTCGTCATGGCGACGTCATAATGGCCGTCATGGCGACGTCATAATGGCCGTCATGGCAACAATGATGTCATAATGGTCGTCATGGCGACGGTGCTGTCATAATGGTCGTCATGGCAACGTCATAATGGTCGTCATGGCAACGTCATAATGGATGTCATAATGGTCGTCATGGCAACGGTGATGCCATAATGGTCGTCACGGCAACGGTGATGCCATAATGGTCGTCACGGCAACGGTGATGCCATAATGGTCGTCACGGCAACGGTGATGCCATAATGGTCGTCACGGCAACGGTGATGCCATAATGGTCGTCACGGCAACGGTGATGCCATAATGGTCGTCACGGCAACGGTGATGCCATAATGGTCGTCACGGCAACGGTGATGCCATAATGGTCGTCATGGCAACGTCATAATAGTCGTCATGGCAACGTCATAATGGTCGTCATGGCGACGTCATAATGGTCGTCATGGCGACGTCATAATGATCGTCATGGCAACAATGACGTCATAATGGTCGTCATGGCAACAATGACGTCATAATGGTCGTCATGGCAACAATGACGTCATAATGGTCGTCATGGCAACAATGACGTCATAATGGTCGTCATGGCAACAATGACGTCATAATGGTCGTCATGGCAACAATGACGTCATAATGGTCGTCATGGCGACGGTGCTGTCATAATGGTCGTCATGGCAACGTCATAATGGTCGTCATGGCAACGGTGATGTCATAATGGTCGTCATGGCAACGGTGACGTCATAATGGTCGTCATGGCAACGTCATAATAGTCGTCATGGCAACGTCGTAATGGTCGTCATGGCAACGTCATAATGGCCGTCATGGCAACAATGATGTCATAATGGTCGTCATGGCAACCGTGCTGTCATAATGGTCGTCATGGCGACGTCATAATGGTCGTCATGGCGACGATAATGCCATAATGGTCGCCGTGGCAACGATGATGCCATAATGGTCGCCGTGGCAACGATGATGCCATATTGGTCGCCGTGGCAACGATGATGCCATAATGGTCGCCGTGGCAACGATGATGCCATAATGGTCGCCGTGGCAACGATGATGCCATAATGGTCGCCGTGGCAACGATGATGTCATAATGGTCGTCGTGGTAACAGTGATGTCATAATGGACGTCATGGCAACGTCATAATGGTCGTCATGGCAACGGTGATGCCATAATGGTCGTCACGGCAACGGTGATGCCATAATGGTCGTCACTTCAACGGTGATGCCATAATGGTCGTCACGGCAACGGTGATGCCATAATGGTCGTCATGGTAACAATGATGTCATAATGGTCGTCATGGCAACAATGACGTCATAATGGTCGTCATGGCAACAATGACGTCATAATGGTCGTCATGGCAACAATGACGTCATAATGGTCGTCATGGCAACAATGATGTAATAATGGTCGTCATGGTGATGTCATAATGGTCGTCATGGCAACGGTGACGTCATAATGGTCGTCATGGCAACGTCATAATAGTCGTCATGGCAACGTCATAATGGCCGTCATGGCAACAATGATGTCATAATGGTCGTCATGGCGACGTCATAATGGTCGTCATGGCGACGATAATGCCATAATGGTCGCCGTGGCAACGATGATGCCATAATGGTCGCCGTGGCAACGATGATGCCATATTGGTCGCCGTGGCAACGATGATGCCATAATGGTCGCCGTGGCAACGATGATGCCATAATGGTCGCCGTGGCAACGATGATGCCATAATGGTCGTCACGGCAACGGTGATGCCATAATGGTCGTCACGGCAACGGTGATGCCATAATGGTCGTCACGGCAACGGTGATGCCATAATGGTCGTCATGGCAACGTCATAATAGTCGTCATGGCAACGTCATAATGGTCGTCATGGCGACGTCATAATGGTCGTCATGGCGACGTCATAATGGTCGTCATGGCGACGTCATAATGATCGTCATGGCAACAATGACGTCATAATGGTCGTCATGGCAACAATGACGTCATAATGGTCGTCATGGCAACAATGACGTCATAATGGTCGTCATGGCAACAATGATGTCATAATGGTCGTCATGGCGACGGTGCTGTCATAATGGTCGTCATGGCAACGTCATAATGGTCGTCATGGCAACGGTGATGTCATAATGGTCGTCATGGCAACGGTGACGTCATAATGGTCGTCATGGCAACGTCATAATAGTCGTCATGGCAACGTCATAATGGTCGTCATGGCGACGTCATAATGGCCGTCATGGCAACAATGATGTCATAATGGTCGTCATGGCGACGGTGCTGTCATAATGGTCGTCATGGCAACGTCATAATGGTCGTCATGGCAACGTTATAATGGATGTCATAATGGTCGTCATGGCAACGGTGATGCCATAATGGTCGTCACGGCAACGGTGATGCCATAATGGTCGTCACGGCAATGGTGATGCCATAATGGTCGTCACGGCAACGGTGATGCCATAATGGTCGTCACGGCAACGGTGATGCCATAATGGTCGTCACGGCAACGGTGATGCCATAATGGTCGTCACGGCAACGGTGATGCCATAATGGTCGTCACGGCAACGGTGATGCCATAATGGTTGTCATGGCAACGTCATAATAGTCGCCATGGCAACGTCATAATGGTCGTCATGGCGACGTCATAATGGTCGTCATGGCGACGTCATAATGGTCGTCATAGCGACGTCATAATGGTCGTCATGGCGACGTCATAATGGTCGTCATGGCGACGTCATAATGATCGTCATGGCAACAATGACGTCATAATGGTCGTCATGGCAACAATGACGTCATAATGGTCGTCATGGCAACAATGACGTCATAATGGTCGTCATGGCAACAATGACGTCATAATGGTCGTCATGGCAACAATGACGTCATAATGGTCGTCATGGCAACAATGACGTCATAATGGTCGTCATGGCAACAATGACGTCATAACGGTCGTCATGGCAACAATGATGTCATAATGGTCGTCATGGCGACCGTGCTGTCATAATGGTCGTCATGGCAACGTCATAATGGTCGTCATGGCAACGGTGATGTCATAATGGTCGTCATGGCAACGGTGACGTCATAATGGTCGTCATGGCAACGTCATAATAGTCGTCATGGCAACGTCATAATGGTCGTCATGGCAACGTCATAATGGCCGTCATGGCAACAATGATGTCATAATGGTCGTCATGGCAACCGTGCTGTCATAATGGTCGTCATGGCGACGTCATAATGGTCGTCATGGCGACGATAATGCCATAATGGTCGCCGTGGCAACGATGATGCCATAATGGTCGCCGTGGCAACGATGATGCCATATTGGTCGCCGTGGCAACGATGATGCCATAATGGTCGCCGTGGCAACGATGATGCCATAATGGTCGCCGTGGCAACGATGATGCCATAATGGTCGCCGTGGCAACGATGATGCCATAATGGTCGCCGTGGCAACGATGATGTCATAATGGTCGTCGTGGTAACAGTGATGTCATAATGGACGTCATGGCAACGTCATAATGGTCGTCATGGCAACGGTGATGCCATAATGGTCGTCACGGCAACGGTGATGCCATAATGGTCGTCACGGCAACGGTGATGCCATAATGGTCGTCACGGCAACGGTGATGCCATAATGGTCGTCACGGCAACGGTGATGCCATAATGGTCGTCACGGCAACGGTGATGCCATAATGGTCGTCATGTCAACGTCATAATAGTCGTCATGGCAACGTCATAATGGTCGTCATGGCGACGTCATAATGGTCGTCATGGCGACGTCATAATGGTCGTCATGGCGACGTCATAATGATCGTCATGGCAACAATGACGTCATAATGGTCGTCATGGCAACAATGACGTCATAATGGTCGTCATGGCAACAATGACGTCATAATGGTCGTCATGGCTGCAATGATGTCATAATGGTCGTCATGGCAACGGTGCTGTCATAATGGTCGTCATGGCAACGTCATAATGGTCGTCATGGCAACGGTGATGTCATAATGGTCGTCATGGCAACGGTGACGTCATAATGGTCGTCATGGCAACGTCATAATAGTCGTCATGGCAACGTCATAATGGTCGTCATGGCGACGTCATAATGGCCGTCATGGCGACGTCATAATGGCCGTCATGGCAACAATGATGTCATAATGGTCGTCATGGCGACGGTGCTGTCATAATGGTCGTCATGGCAACGTCATAATGGTCGTCATGGCAACGTCATAATGGATGTCATAATGGTCGTCATGGCAACGGTGATGCCATAATGGTCGTCACGGCAACGGTGATGCCATAATGGTCGTCACGGCAACGGTGATGCCATAATGGTCGTCACGGCAACGGTGATGCCATAATGGTCGTCACGGCAACGGTGATGCCATAATGGTCGTCACGGCAACGGTGATGCCATAATGGTCGTCACGGCAACGGTGATGCCATAATGGTCGTCATGGCAACGTCATAATAGTCGTCATGGCAACGTCATAATGGTCGTCATGGCGACGTCATAATGGTCGTCATGGCGACGTCATAATGATCGTCATGGCAACAATGACGTCATAATGGTCGTCATGGCAACAATGACGTCATAATGGTCGTCATGGCAACAATGACGTCATAATGGTCGTCATGGCAACAATGACGTCATAATGGTCGTCATGGCAACAATGACGTCATAATGGTCGTCATGGCAACAATGACGTCATAATGGTCGTCATGGCGACGGTGCTGTCATAATGGTCGTCATGGCAACGTCATAATGGTCGTCATGGCAACGGTGATGTCATAATGGTCGTCATGGCAACGGTGACGTCATAATGGTCGTCATGGCAACGTCATAATAGTCGTCATGGCAACGTCGTAATGGTCGTCATGGCAACGTCATAATGGCCGTCATGGCAACAATGATGTCATAATGGTCGTCATGGCAACCGTGCTGTCATAATGGTCGTCATGGCGACGTCATAATGGTCGTCATGGCGACGATAATGCCATAATGGTCGCCGTGGCAACGATGATGCCATAATGGTCGCCGTGGCAACGATGATGCCATATTGGTCGCCGTGGCAACGATGATGCCATAATGGTCGCCGTGGCAACGATGATGCCATAATGGTCGCCGTGGCAACGATGATGCCATAATGGTCGCCGTGGCAACGATGATGTCATAATGGTCGTCGTGGTAACAGTGATGTCATAATGGACGTCATGGCAACGTCATAATGGTCGTCATGGCAACGGTGATGCCATAATGGTCGTCACGGCAACGGTGATGCCATAATGGTCGTCACTTCAACGGTGATGCCATAATGGTCGTCACGGCAACGGTGATGCCATAATGGTCGTCATGGTAACAATGATGTCATAATGGTCGTCATGGCAACAATGACGTCATAATGGTCGTCATGGCAACAATGACGTCATAATGGTCGTCATGGCAACAATGACGTCATAATGGTCGTCATGGCAACAATGATGTAATAATGGTCGTCATGGTGATGTCATAATGGTCGTCATGGCAACGGTGACGTCATAATGGTCGTCATGGCAACGTCATAATAGTCGTCATGGCAACGTCATAATGGCCGTCATGGCAACAATGATGTCATAATGGTCGTCATGGCGACGTCATAATGGTCGTCATGGCGACGATAATGCCATAATGGTCGCCGTGGCAACGATGATGCCATAATGGTCGCCGTGGCAACGATGATGCCATATTGGTCGCCGTGGCAACGATGATGCCATAATGGTCGCCGTGGCAACGATGATGCCATAATGGTCGCCGTGGCAACGATGATGCCATAATGGTCGTCACGGCAACGGTGATGCCATAATGGTCGTCACGGCAACGGTGATGCCATAATGGTCGTCACGGCAACGGTGATGCCATAATGGTCGTCATGGCAACGTCATAATAGTCGTCATGGCAACGTCATAATGGTCGTCATGGCGACGTCATAATGGTCGTCATGGCGACGTCATAATGGTCGTCATGGCGACGTCATAATGATCGTCATGGCAACAATGACGTCATAATGGTCGTCATGGCAACAATGACGTCATAATGGTCGTCATGGCAACAATGACGTCATAATGGTCGTCATGGCAACAATGATGTCATAATGGTCGTCATGGCGACGGTGCTGTCATAATGGTCGTCATGGCAACGTCATAATGGTCGTCATGGCAACGGTGATGTCATAATGGTCGTCATGGCAACGGTGACGTCATAATGGTCGTCATGGCAACGTCATAATAGTCGTCATGGCAACGTCATAATGGTCGTCATGGCGACGTCATAATGGCCGTCATGGCAACAATGATGTCATAATGGTCGTCATGGCGACGGTGCTGTCATAATGGTCGTCATGGCAACGTCATAATGGTCGTCATGGCAACGTTATAATGGATGTCATAATGGTCGTCATGGCAACGGTGATGCCATAATGGTCGTCACGGCAACGGTGATGCCATAATGGTCGTCACGGCAATGGTGATGCCATAATGGTCGTCACGGCAACGGTGATGCCATAATGGTCGTCACGGCAACGGTGATGCCATAATGGTCGTCACGGCAACGGTGATGCCATAATGGTCGTCACGGCAACGGTGATGCCATAATGGTCGTCACGGCAACGGTGATGCCATAATGGTTGTCATGGCAACGTCATAATAGTCGCCATGGCAACGTCATAATGGTCGTCATGGCGACGTCATAATGGTCGTCATGGCGACGTCATAATGGTCGTCATAGCGACGTCATAATGGTCGTCATGGCGACGTCATAATGGTCGTCATGGCGACGTCATAATGGTCGTCATGGCAACAATGACGTCATAATGGTCGTCATGGCAACAATGACGTCATAATGGTCGTCATGGCAACAATGACGTCATAATGGTCGTCATGGCGACGGTGCTGTCATAATGGTCGTCATGGCAACGTCATAATGGTCGTCATGGCAACGTCATAATGGATGTCATAATGGTCGTCATGGCAACGGTGATGCCATAATGGTCGTCACGGCAACGGTGATGCCATAATGGTCGTCACGGCAACGGTGATGCCATAATGGTCGTCACGGCAACGGTGATGCCATAATGGTCGTCACGGCAACGGTGATGCCATAATGGTCGTCACGGCAACGGTGATGCCATAATGGTCGTCACGGCAACGGTGATGCCATAATGGTCGTCATGGCAACGTCATAATAGTCGTCATGGCAACGTCATAATGGTCGTCATGGCGACGTCATAATGGTCGTCATGGCGACGTCATAATGATCGTCATGGCAACAATGACGTCATAATGGTCGTCATGGCAACAATGACGTCATAATGGTCGCCATGGCAACAATGACGTCATAATGGTCGTCATGGCAACAATGACGTCATAATGGTCGTCATGGCAACAATGACGTCATAATGGTCGTCATGGCAACAATGACGTCATAATGGTCGTCATGGCGACGGTGCTGTCATAATGGTCGTCATGGCAACGTCATAATGGTCGTCATGGCAACGGTGATGTCATAATGGTCGTCATGGCAACGGTGACGTCATAATGGTCGTCATGGCAACGTCATAATAGTCGTCATGGCAACGTCGTAATGGTCGTCATGGCAACGTCATAATGGCCGTCATGGCAACAATGATGTCATAATGGTCGTCATGGCAACCGTGCTGTCATAATGGTCGTCATGGCGACGTCATAATGGTCGTCATGGCGACGATAATGCCATAATGGTCGCCGTGGCAACGATGATGCCATAATGGTCGCCGTGGCAACGATGATGCCATATTGGTCGCCGTGGCAACGATGATGCCATAATGGTCGCCGTGGCAACGATGATGCCATAATGGTCGCCGTGGCAACGATGATGCCATAATGGTCGCCGTGGCAACGATGATGTCATAATGGTCGTCGTGGTAACAGTGATGTCATAATGGACGTCATGGCAACGTCATAATGGTCGTCATGGCAACGGTGATGCCATAATGGTCGTCACGGCAACGGTGATGCCATAATGGTCGTCACTTCAACGGTGATGCCATAATGGTCGTCACGGCAACGGTGATGCCATAATGGTCGTCATGGTAACAATGATGTCATAATGGTCGTCATGGCAACAATGACGTCATAATGGTCGTCATGGCAACAATGACGTCATAATGGTCGTCATGGCAACAATGACGTCATAATGGTCGTCATGGCAACAATGATGTAATAATGGTCGTCATGGTGATGTCATAATGGTCGTCATGGCAACGGTGACGTCATAATGGTCGTCATGGCAACGTCATAATAGTCGTCATGGCAACGTCATAATGGCCGTCATGGCAACAATGATGTCATAATGGTCGTCATGGCGACGTCATAATGGTCGTCATGGCGACGATAATGCCATAATGGTCGCCGTGGCAACGATGATGCCATAATGGTCGCCGTGGCAACGATGATGCCATATTGGTCGCCGTGGCAACGATGATGCCATAATGGTCGCCGTGGCAACGATGATGCCATAATGGTCGCCGTGGCAACGATGATGCCATAATGGTCGTCACGGCAACGGTGATGCCATAATGGTCGTCACGGCAACGGTGATGCCATAATGGTCGTCACGGCAACGGTGATGCCATAATGGTCGTCATGGCAACGTCATAATAGTCGTCATGGCAACGTCATAATGGTCGTCATGGCGACGTCATAATGGTCGTCATGGCGACGTCATAATGGTCGTCATGGCGACGTCATAATGATCGTCATGGCAACAATGACGTCATAATGGTCGTCATGGCAACAATGACGTCATAATGGTCGTCATGGCAACAATGACGTCATAATGGTCGTCATGGCAACAATGATGTCATAATGGTCGTCATGGCGACGGTGCTGTCATAATGGTCGTCATGGCAACGTCATAATGGTCGTCATGGCAACGGTGATGTCATAATGGTCGTCATGGCAACGGTGACGTCATAATGGTCGTCATGGCAACGTCATAATAGTCGTCATGGCAACGTCATAATGGTCGTCATGGCGACGTCATAATGGCCGTCATGGCAACAATGATGTCATAATGGTCGTCATGGCGACGGTGCTGTCATAATGGTCGTCATGGCAACGTCATAATGGTCGTCATGGCAACGTTATAATGGATGTCATAATGGTCGTCATGGCAACGGTGATGCCATAATGGTCGTCACGGCAACGGTGATGCCATAATGGTCGTCACGGCAATGGTGATGCCATAATGGTCGTCACGGCAACGGTGATGCCATAATGGTCGTCACGGCAACGGTGATGCCATAATGGTCGTCACGGCAACGGTGATGCCATAATGGTCGTCACGGCAACGGTGATGCCATAATGGTCGTCACGGCAACGGTGATGCCATAATGGTTGTCATGGCAACGTCATAATAGTCGCCATGGCAACGTCATAATGGTCATCATGGCGACGTCATAATGGTCGTCATGGCGACGTCATAATGGTCGTCATAGCGACGTCATAATGGTCGTCATGGCGACGTCATAATGGTCGTCATGGCGACGTCATAATGGTCGTCATGGCAACAATGACGTCATAATGGTCGTCATGGCAACAATGACGTCATAATGGTCGTCATGGCAACAATGACGTCATAATGGTCGTCATGGCAACAATGACGTCATAATGGTCGTCATGGCAACAATGACGTCATAATGGTCGTCATGGCAACAATGACGTCATAATGGTCGTCATGGCAACAATGACGTCATAACGGTCGTCATGGCAACAATGATGTCATAATGGTCGTCATGGCGACGGTGCTGTCATAATGGTCGTCATGGCAACGTCATAATGGTCGTCATGGCAACGGTGATGTCATAATGGTCGTCATGGCAACGGTGACGTCATAATGGTCGTCATGGCAACGTCATAATAGTCGTCATGGCAACGTCATAATGGTCGTCATGGCAACGTCATAATGGCCGTCATGGCAACAATGATGTCATAATGGTCGTCATGGCAACCGTGCTGTCATAATGGTCGTCATGGCGACGTCATAATGGTCGTCATGGCGACGATAATGCCATAATGGTCGCCGTGGCAACGATGATGCCATAATGGTCGCCGTGGCAACGATGATGCCATATTGGTCGCCGTGGCAACGATGATGCCATAATGGTCGCCGTGGCAACGATGATGCCATAATGGTCGCCGTGGCAACGATGATGCCATAATGGTCGCCGTGGCAACGATGATGCCATAATGGTCGCCGTGGCAACGATGATGTCATAATGGTCGTCGTGGTAACAGTGATGTCATAATGGACGTCATGGCAACGTCATAATGGTCGTCATGGCAACGGTGATGCCATAATGGTCGTCACGGCAACGGTGACGCCATAATGGTCGTCACGGCAACGGTGATGCCATAATGGTCGTCACGGCAACGGTGATGCCATAATGGTCGTCACGGCAACGGTGATGCCATAATGGTCGTCATGGTAACAATGATGTCATAATGGTCGTCATGGCAACAATGACGTCATAATGGTCGTCATGGCAACAATGACGTCATAATGGTCGTCATGGCAACAATGACGTCATAATGGTCGTCATGGCAACAATGATGTAATAATGGTCGTCATGGTGATGTCATAATGGTCGTCATGGCAACGGTGACGTCATAATGGTCGTCATGGCAACGTCATAATAGTCGTCATGGCAACGTCATAATGGCCGTCATGGCAACAATGATGTCATAATGGTCGTCATGGCGACGTCATAATGGTCGTCATGGCGACGATAATGCCATAATGGTCGCCGTGGCAACGATGATGCCATAATGGTCGCCGTGGCAACGATGATGCCATATTGGTCGCCGTGGCAACGATGATGCCATAATGGTCGCCGTGGCAACGATGATGCCATAATGGTCGCCGTGGCAACGATGATGCCATAATGGTCGTCACGGCAACGGTGATGCCATAATGGTCGTCACGGCAACGGTGATGCCATAATGGTCGTCACGGCAACGGTGATGCCATAATGGTCGTCATGGCAACGTCATAATAGTCGTCATGGCAACGTCATAATGGTCGTCATGGCGACGTCATAATGGTCGTCATGGCGACGTCATAATGGTCGTCATGGCGACGTCATAATGATCGTCATGGCAACAATGACGTCATAATGGTCGTCATGGCAACAATGACGTCATAATGGTCGTCATGGCAACAATGACGTCATAATGGTCGTCATGGCAACAATGATGTCATAATGGTCGTCATGGCGACGGTGCTGTCATAATGGTCGTCATGGCAACGTCATAATGGTCGTCATGGCAACGGTGATGTCATAATGGTCGTCATGGCAACGGTGACGTCATAATGGTCGTCATGGCAACGTCATAATAGTCGTCATGGCAACGTCATAATGGTCGTCATGGCGACGTCATAATGGCCGTCATGGCAACAATGATGTCATAATGGTCGTCATGGCGACGGTGCTGTCATAATGGTCGTCATGGCAACGTCATAATGGTCGTCATGGCAACGTTATAATGGATGTCATAATGGTCGTCATGGCAACGGTGATGCCATAATGGTCGTCACGGCAACGGTGATGCCATAATGGTCGTCACGGCAATGGTGATGCCATAATGGTCGTCACGGCAACGGTGATGCCATAATGGTCGTCACGGCAACGGTGATGCCATAATGGTCGTCACGGCAACGGTGATGCCATAATGGTCGTCACGGCAACGGTGATGCCATAATGGTCGTCACGGCAACGGTGATGCCATAATGGTTGTCATGGCAACGTCATAATAGTCGCCATGGCAACGTCATAATGGTCGTCATGGCGACGTCATAATGGTCGTCATGGCGACGTCATAATGGTCGTCATAGCGACGTCATAATGGTCGTCATGGCGACGTCATAATGGTCGTCATGGCGACGTCATAATGATCGTCATGGCAACAATGACGTCATAATGGTCGTCGTGGCAACAATGACGTCATAATGGTCGTCATGGCAACAATGACGTCATAATGGTCGTCATGGCAACAATGACGTCATAATGGTCGTCATGGCAACAATGATGTCATAATGGTCGTCATGGCAACAATGACGTCATAATGGTCGTCATGGCAACAATGACGTCATAACGGTCGTCATGGCAACAATGATGTCATAATGGTCGTCATGGCGACGGTGCTGTCATAATGGTCGTCATGGCAACGTCATAATGGTCGTCATGGCAACGGTGATGTCATAATGGTCGTCATGGCAACGGTGACGTCATAATGGTCGTCATGGCAACGTCATAATAGTCGTCATGGCAACGTCATAATGGTCGTCATGGCAACGTCATAATGGCCGTCATGGCAACAATGATGTCATAATGGTCGTCATGGCAACCGTGCTGTCATAATGGTCGTCATGGCGACGTCATAATGGTCGTCATGGCGACGATAATGCCATAATGGTCGCCGTGGCAACGATGATGCCATAATGGTCGCCGTGGCAACGATGATGCCATATTGGTCGCCGTGGCAACGATGATGCCATAATGGTCGCCGTGGCAACGATGATGCCATAATGGTCGCCGTGGCAACGATGATGCCATAATGGTCGCCGTGGCAACGATGATGCCATAATGGTCGCCGTGGCAACGATGATGTCATAATGGTCGTCGTGGTAACAGTGATGTCATAATGGACGTCATGGCAACGTCATAATGGTCGTCATGGCAACGGTGATGCCATAATGGTCGTCACGGCAACGGTGATGCCATAATGGTCGTCACGGCAACGGTGATGCCATAATGGTCGTCACGGCAACGGTGATGCCATAATGGTCGTCACGGCAACGGTGATGCCATAATGGTCGTCACGGCAACGGTGATGCCATAATGGTCGTCACGGCAACGGTGATGCCATAATGGTCGTCATGTCAACGTCATAATAGTCGTCATGGCAACGTCATAATGGTCGTCATGGCGACGTCATAATGGTCGTCATGGCGACGTCATAATGGTCGTCATGGCGACGTCATAATGATCGTCATGGCAACAATGACGTCATAATGGTCGTCATGGCAACAATGACGTCATAATGGTCGTCATGGCAACAATGACGTCATAATGGTCGTCATGGCAACAATGATGTCATAATGGTCGTCATGGCGACGGTGCTGTCATAATGGTCGTCATGGCAACGTCATAATGGTCGTCATGGCAACGGTGATGTCATAATGGTCGTCATGGCAACGGTGACGTCATAATGGTCGTCATGGCAACGTCATAATGGTCGTCATGGCGACGTCATAATGGCCGTCATGGCAACAATGATGTCATAATGGTCGTCATGGCGACGGTGCTGTCATAATGGTCGTCATTTCAACGTCATAATGGTCGTCATGGCAACGTCATAATGGATGTCATAATGGTCGTCATGGCAACGGTGATGCCATAATGGTCGTCACGGCAACGGTGATGCCATAATGGTCTTCACGGCAGCGGTGATGCCATAATGGTCGTCACGGCAACGGTGATGCCATAATGGTCGTCACGGCAACGGTGATGCCATAATGGTCGTCACGGCAACGGTGATGCCATAATGGTCGTCACAGCAACGGTGATGCCATAATGGTCGTCACGGCAACGGTGATGCCATAATGGTCGTCATGGCAACGTCATAATAGTCGTCATGGCAACGTCATAATGGTCGTCATGGCGACGTCATAATGGTCGTCATGGCGACGTCATAATGGTCGTCATGGCGACGTCATAATGGTCGTCATGGCGACGTCATAATGGTCGTCATGGCAACAATGACGTCATAATGGTCGTCATGGCAACAATGACGTCATAATCGTCGTCATGGCAACAATGATGTCATAATGGTCGTCATGGCGACGGTGCTGTCATAATGGTCGTCATGGCAACGTCATAATGGTCGTCATGGCAACGGTGATGTCATAATGGTCGTCATGGCAACGGTGACGTCATAATGGTCGTCATGGCAACGTCATAATGGTCGTCATGGCGACGTCATAATGGCCGTCATGGCAACAATGATGTCATAATGGTCGTCATGGCGACGGTGCTGTCATAATGGTCGTCATTTCAACGTCATAATGGTCGTCATGGCAACGTCATAATGGATGTCATAATGGTCGTCATGGCAACGGTGATGCCATAATGGTCGTCACGGCAACGGTGATGCCATAATGGTCTTCACGGCAACGGTGATGCCATAATGGTCGTCACGGCAACGGTGATGCCATAATGGTCGTCACGGCAACGGTGATGCCATAATGGTCGTCACGGCAACGGTGATGCCATAATGGTCGTCACAGCAACGGTGATGCCATAATGGTCGTCACGGCAACGGTGATGCCATAATGGTCGTCATGGCAACGTCATAATAGTCGTCATGGCAACGTCATAATGGTCGTCATGGCGACGTCATAATGGTCGTCATGGCGACGTCATAATGGTCGTCATGGCGACGTCATAATGGTCGTCATGGCGACGTCATAATGGTCGTCATGGCAACAATGACGTCATAATGGTCGTCATGGCAACAATGACGTCATAATGGTCGTCATGGCAACAATGACGTCATAATGGTCGTCATGGCAACAATGACGTCATAATGGTCGTCATGGCAACAATGGTGTCATAATGGTCGTCATGGCAACAATGACGTCATAATGGTCGTCATGGCAACAATGACGTCATAATGGTCGTCATGGCAACAATGATGTCATAATGGTCGTCATGGCGACGGTGCTGTCATAATGGTCGTCATGGCAACGTCATAATGGTCGTCATGGCAACGGTGATGTCATAATGGTCGTCATGGCAACGGTGACGTCATAATGGTCGTCATGGCAACGTCATAATAGTCGTCATGGCAACGTCATAATGGTCGTCATGGCAACGTCATAATGGCCGTCATGGCAACAATGATGTCATAATGGTCGTCATGGCAACCGTGCTGTCATAATGGTCGTCATGGCGACGTCATAATGGTCGTCATGGCAACGTCATAATAGTCGTCATGGCAACGTCATAATGGTCGTCATGGCAACGTCATAATGGCCGTCATGGCAACAATGATGTCATAATGGTCGTCATGGCAACCGTGCTGTCATAATGGTCGTCATGGCGACGTCATAATGGTCGTCATGGCGACGATAATGCCATAATGGTCGCCGTGGCAACGATGATGCCATAATGGTCGCCGTGGCAACGATGATGCCATATTGGTCGCCGTGGCAACGATGATGCCATAATGGTCGCCGTGGCAACGATGATGCCATAATGGTCGCCGTGGCAACGATGATGCCATAATGGTCGCCGTGGCAACGATGATGTCATAATGGTCGTCGTGGTAACAGTGATGTCATAATGGACGTCATGGCAACGTCATAATGGTCGTCATGGCAACGGTGATGCCATAATGGTCGTCACGGCAACGGTGATGCCATAATGGTCGTCACGGCAACGGTGATGCCATAATGGTCGTCATGGCAACAATGATGTCATAATGGTCGTCATGGCAACAATGACGTCATAATGGTCGTCATGGCAACAATGACGTCATAACGGTCGTCATGGCAACAATGATGTCATAATGGTCGTCATGGCGACGGTGCTGTCATAATGGTCGTCATGGCAACGTCATAATGGTCGTCATGGCAACGGTGATGTCATAATGGTCGTCATGGCAACGGTGACGTCATAATGGTCGTCATGGCAACGTCATAATAGTCGTCATGGCAACGTCATAATGGTCGTCATGGCAACGTCATAATGGCCGTCATGGCAACAATGATGTCATAATGGTCGTCATGGCAACCGTGCTGTCATAATGGTCGTCATGGCGACGTCATAATGGTCGTCATGGCGACGATAATGCCATAATGGTCGCCGTGGCAACGATGATGCCATAATGGTCGCCGTGGCAACGATGATGCCATATTGGTCGCCGTGGCAACGATGATGCCATAATGGTCGCCGTGGCAACGATGATGCCATAATGGTCGCCGTGGCAACGATGATGCCATAATGGTCGCCGTGGCAACGATGATGCCATAATGGTCGCCGTGGCAACGATGATGTCATAATGGTCGTCGTGGTAACAGTGATGTCATAATGGACGTCATGGCAACGTCATAATGGTCGTCATGGCAACGGTGATGCCATAATGGTCGTCACGGCAACGGTGATGCCATAATGGTCGTCACGGCAACGGTGATGCCATAATGGTCGTCACGGCAACGGTGATGCCATAATGGTCGTCACGGCAACGGTGATGCCATAATGGTCGTCACGGCAACGGTGATGCCATAATGGTCGTCACGGCAACGGTGATGCCATAATGGTCGTCACGGCAACGGTGATGCCATAATGGTCGTCACGGCAACGGTGATGCCATAATGGTCGTCACGGCAACGGTGATGCCATAATGGTCGTCACGGCAACGGTGATGCCATAATGGTCGTCATGGCAACGTCATAATAGTCGTCATGGCAACGTCATAATGGTCGTCATGGCGACGTCATAATGGTCGTCATGGCGACGTCATAATGGTCGTCATGGCGACGTCATAATGATCGTCATGGCAACAATGACGTCATAATGGTCGTCATGGCAACAATGACGTCATAATGGTCGTCATGGCAACAATGACGTCATAATGGTCGTCATGGCAACAATGATGTCATAATGGTCGTCATGGCGACGGTGCTGTCATAATGGTCGTCATGGCAACGTCATAATGGTCGTCATGGCAACGGTGATGTCATAATGGTCGTCATGGCAACGGTGACGTCATAATGGTCGTCATGGCAACGTCATAATAGTCGTCATGGCAACGTCATAATGGTCGTCATGGCGACGTCATAATGGCCGTCATGGCAACAATGATGTCATAATGGTCGTCATGGCGACGGTGCTGTCATAATGGTCGTCATGGCAACGTCATAATGGTCGTCATGGCAACGTTATAATGGATGTCATAATGGTCGTCATGGCAACGGTGATGCCATAATGGTCGTCACGGCAACGGTGATGCCATAATGGTCGTCACGGCAACGGTGATGCCATAATGGTCGTCACGGCAACGGTGATGCCATAATGGTCGTCACGGCAACGGTGATGCCATAATGGTCGTCACGGCAACGGTGATGCCATAATGGTCGTCACGGCAACGGTGATGCCATAATGGTCGTCACGGCAACGGTGATGCCATAATGGTCGTCACGGCAACGGTGATGCCATAATGGTCGTCACGGCAACGGTGATGCCATAATGGTCGTCATGGCAACGTCATAATAGTCGCCATGGCAACGTCATAATGGTCGTCATGGCGACGTCATAATGGTCGTCATGGCGACGTCATAATGGTCGTCATAGCGACGTCATAATGGTCGTCATGGCGACGTCATAATGGTCGTCATGGCGACGTCATAATGATCGTCATGGCAACAATGACGTCATAATGGTCGTCATGGCAACAATGACGTCATAATGGTCGTCATGGCAACAATGACGTCATAATGGTCGTCATGGCAACAATGACGTCATAATGGTCGTCATGGCAACAATGATGTCATAATGGTCGTCATGGCAACAATGACGTCATAATGGTCGTCATGGCAACAATGACGTCATAATGGTCGTCATGGCAACAATGATGTCATAATGGTCGTCATGGCGACGGTGCTGTCATAATGGTCGTCATGGCAACGTCATAATGGTCGTCATGGCAACGGTGATGTCATAATGGTCGTCATGGCAAGGGTGACGTCATAATGGTCGTCATGGCAACGTCATAATAGTCGTCATGGCAACGTCATAATGGTCGTCATGGCAACGTCATAATGGCCGTCATGGCAACAATGATGTTATAATGGTCGTCATGGCAACCGTGCTGTCATAATGGTCGTCATGGCAACGGTGATGCCATAATGGTCGTCACGGCAACGGTGATGCCATAATGGTCGTCACGGCAACGGTGATGCCATAATGGTCGTCACGGCAACGGTGATGCCATAATGGTCGTCATGGCAACAATGATGTCATAATGGTCGTCATGGCAACAATGACGTCATAATGGTCGTCATGGCAACAATGACGTCATAATGGTCGTCATGGCAACAATGACGTCATAACGGTCGTCATGGCAACAATGATGTCATAATGGTCGTCATGGCGACGGTGCTGTCATAATGGTCGTCATGGCAACGTCATAATGGTCGTCATGGCAACGGTGATGTCATAATGGTCGTCATGGCAACGGTGACGTCATAATGGTCGTCATGGCAACGTCATAATAGTCGTCATGGCAACGTCATAATGGTCGTCATGGCAACGTCATAATGGCCGTCATGGCAACAATGATGTCATAATGGTCGTCATGGCAACCGTGCTGTCATAATGGTCGTCATGGCGACGTCATAATGGTCGTCATGGCGACGATAATGCCATAATGGTCGCCGTGGCAACGATGATGCCATAATGGTCGCCGTGGCAACGATGATGCCATATTGGTCGCCGTGGCAACGATGATGCCATAATGGTCGCCGTGGCAACGATGATGCCATAATGGTCGCCGTGGCAACGATGATGCCATAATGGTCGCCGTGGCAACGATGATGCCATAATGGTCGCCGTGGCAACGATGATGTCATAATGGTCGTCACGGCAACGGTGATGCCATAATGGTCATCACGGCAACGGTGATGCCATAATGGTCGTCACGGCAACGGTGATGCCATAATGGTCGTCATGGCAACGTCATAATAGTCGTCATGGCAACGTCATAATGGTCGTCATGGCGACGTCATAATGGTCGTCATGGCGACGTCATAATGGTCGTCATGGCGACGTCATAATGATCGTCATGGCAACAATGACGTCATAATGGTCGTCATGGCAACAATGACGTCATAATGGTCGTCATGGCAACAATGACGTCATAATGGTCGTCATGGCAACAATGATGTCATAATGGTCGTCATGGCGACGGTGCTGTCATAATGGTCGTCATGGCAACGTCATAATGGTCGTCATGGCAACGGTGATGTCATAATGGTCGTCATGGCAACGGTGACGTCATAATGGTCGTCATGGCAACGTCATAATAGTCGTCATGGCAACGTCATAATGGTCGTCATGGCGACGTCATAATGGCCGTCATGGCAACAATGATGTCATAATGGTCGTCATGGCGACGGTGCTGTCATAATGGTCGTCATGGCAACGTCATAATGGTCGTCATGGCAACGTTATAATGGATGTCATAATGGTCGTCATGGCAACGGTGATGCCATAATGGTCGTCACGGCAACGGTGATGCCATAATGGTCGTCACGGCAACGGTGATGCCATAATGGTCGTCACGGCAACGGTGATGCCATAATGGTTGTCATGGCAACGTCATAATAGTCGCCATGGCAACGTCATAATGGTCGTCATGGCGACGTCATAATGGTCGTCATGGCGACGTCATAATGGTCGTCATAGCGACGTCATAATGGTCGTCATGGCGACGTCATAATGGTCGTCATGGCGACGTCATAATGATCGTCATGGCAACAATGACGTCATAATGGTCGTCATGGCAACAATGACGTCATAATGGTCGTCATGGCAACAATGACGTCATAATGGTCGTCATGGCAACAATGACGTCATAATGGTCGTCATGGCAACAATGATGTCATAATGGTCGTCATGGCAACAATGACGTCATAATGGTCGTCATGGCAACAATGACGTCATAATGGTCGTCATGGCAACAATGATGTCATAATGGTCGTCATGGCGACGGTGCTGTCATAATGGTCGTCATGGCAACGTCATAATGGTCGTCATGGCAACGGTGATGTCATAATGGTCGTCATGGCAACGTCATAATAGTCGTCATGGCAACGTCATAATGGTCGTCATGGCAACGTCATAATGGCCGTCATGGCAACAATGATGTCATAATGGTCGTCATGGCAACCGTGCTGTCATAATGGTCGTCATGGCAACGGTGATGCCATAATGGTCGTCACGGCAACGGTGATGCCATAATGGTCGTCACGGCAACGGTGATGCCATAATGGTCGTCACGGCAACGGTGATGCCATAATGGTCGTCATGGCAACAATGATGTCATAATGGTCGTCATGGCAACAATGACGTCATAATGGTCGTCATGGCAACAATGACGTCATAATGGTCGTCATGGCAACAATGACGTCATAACGGTCGTCATGGCAACAATGATGTCATAATGGTCGTCATGGCGACGGTGCTGTCATAATGGTCGTCATGGCAACGTCATAATGGTCGTCATGGCAACGGTGATGTCATAATGGTCGTCATGGCAACGGTGACGTCATAATGGTCGTCATGGCAACGTCATAATAGTCGTCATGGCAACGTCATAATGGTCGTCATGGCAACGTCATAATGGCCGTCATGGCAACAATGATGTCATAATGGTCGTCATGGCAACCGTGCTGTCATAATGGTCGTCATGGCGACGTCATAATGGTCGTCATGGCGACGATAATGCCATAATGGTCGCCGTGGCAACGATGATGCCATAATGGTCGCCGTGGCAACGATGATGCCATATTGGTCGCCGTGGCAACGATGATGCCATAATGGTCGCCGTGGCAACGATGATGCCATAATGGTCGCCGTGGCAACGATGATGCCATAATGGTCGCCGTGGCAACGATGATGCCATAATGGTCGCCGTGGCAACGATGATGTCATAATGGTCGTCGTGGTAACAGTGATGTCATAATGGACGTCATGGCAACGTCATAATGGTCGTCATGGCAACGGTGATGCCATAATGGTCGTCACGGCAACGGTGATGCCATAATGGTCGTCACGGCAACGGTGATGCCATAATGGTCGTCACGGCAACGGTGATGCCATAATGGTCGTCACGGCAACGGTGATGCCATAATGGTCGTCACGGCAACGGTGATGCCATAATGGTCGTCACGGCAACGGTGATGCCATAATGGTCGTCATGGCAACGTCATAATAGTCGTCATGGCAACGTCATAATGGTCGTCATGGCGACGTCATAATGGTCGTCATGGCGACGTCATAATGGTCGTCATGGCGACGTCATAATGATCGTCATGGCAACAATGACGTCATAATGGTCGTCATGGCAACAATGACGTCATAATGGTCGTCATGGCAACAATGACGTCATAATGGTCGTCATGGCAACAATGATGTCATAATGGTCGTCATGGCGACGGTGCTGTCATAATGGTCGTCATGGCAACGTCATAATGGTCGTCATGGCAACGGTGATGTCATAATGGTCGTCATGGCAACGGTGACGTCATAATGGTCGTCATGGCAACGTCATAATAGTCGTCATGGCAACGTCATAATGGTCGTCATGGCGACGTCATAATGGCCGTCATGGCAACAATGATGTCATAATGGTCGTCATGGCGACGGTGCTGTCATAATGGTCGTCATGGCAACGTCATAATGGTCGTCATGGCAACGTTATAATGGATGTCATAATGGTCGTCATGGCAACGGTGATGCCATAATGGTCGTCACGGCAACGGTGATGCCATAATGGTCGTCACGGCAACGGTGATGCCATAATGGTCGTCACGGCAACGGTGATGCCATAATGGTCGTCACGGCAACGGTGATGCCATAATGGTCGTCACGGCAACGGTGATGCCATAATGGTCGTCACGGCAACGGTGATGCCATAATGGTTGTCATGGCAACGTCATAATAGTCGCCATGGCAACGTCATAATGGTCGTCATGGCGACGTCATAATGGTCGTCATAGCGACGTCATAATGGTCGTCATGGCGACGTCATAATGGTCGTCATGGCGACGTCATAATGATCGTCATGGCAACAATGACGTCATAATGGTCGTCATGGCAACAATGACGTCATAATGGTCGTCATGGCAACAATGACGTCATAATGGTCGTCATGGCAACAATGACGTCATAATGGTCGTCATGGCAACAATGATGTCATAATGGTCGTCATGGCAACAATGACGTCATAATGGTCGTCATGGCAACAATGACGTCATAATGGTCGTCATGGCAACAATGATGTCATAATGGTCGTCATGGCGACGGTGCTGTCATAATGGTCGTCATGGCAACGTCATAATGGTCGTCATGGCAACGGTGATGTCATAATGGTCGTCATGGCAAGGGTGACGTCATAATGGTCGTCATGGCAACGTCATAATAGTCGTCATGGCAACGTCATAATGGTCGTCATGGCAACGTCATAATGGCCGTCATGGCAACAATGATGTCATAATGGTCGTCATGGCAACCGTGCTGTCATAATGGTCGTCATGGCAACGGTGATGCCATAATGGTCGTCACGGCAACGGTGATGCCATAATGGTCGTCACGGCAACGGTGATGCCATAATGGTCGTCATGGCAACAATGATGTCATAATGGTCGTCATGGCAACAATGACGTCATAATGGTCGTCATGGCAACAATGACGTCATAATGGTCGTCATGGCAACAATGACGTCATAACGGTCGTCATGGCAACAATGATGTCATAATGGTCGTCATGGCGACGGTGCTGTCATAATGGTCGTCATGGCAACGTCATAATGGTCGTCATGGCAACGGTGATGTCATAATGGTCGTCATGGCAACGGTGACGTCATAATGGTCGTCATGGCAACGTCATAATAGTCGTCATGGCAACGTCATAATGGTCGTCATGGCAACGTCATAATGGCCGTCATGGCAACAATGATGTCATAATGGTCGTCATGGCAACCGTGCTGTCATAATGGTCGTCATGGCGACGTCATAATGGTCGTCATGGCGACGATAATGCCATAATGGTCGCCGTGGCAACGATGATGCCATAATGGTCGCCGTGGCAACGATGATGCCATATTGGTCGCCGTGGCAACGATGATGCCATAATGGTCGCCGTGGCAACGATGATGCCATAATGGTCGCCGTGGCAACGATGATGCCATAATGGTCGCCGTGGCAACGATGATGTCATAATGGTCGTCGTGGTAACAGTGATGTCATAATGGACGTCATGGCAACGTCATAATGGTCGTCATGGCAACGGTGATGCCATAATGGTCGTCACGGCAACGGTGATGCCATAATGGTCGTCACGGCAACGGTGATGCCATAATGGTCGTCACGGCAACGGTGATGCCATAATGGTCGTCACGGCAACGGTGATGCCATAATGGTCGTCACGGCAACGGTGATGCCATAATGGTCGTCACGGCAACGGTGATGCCATAATGGTCGTCACGGCAACGGTGATGCCATAATGGTCGTCACGGCAACGGTGATGCCATAATGGTCGTCACGGCAACGGTGATGCCATAATGGTCGTCACGGCAACGGTGATGCCATAATGGTCGTCATGGCAACGTCATAATAGTCGTCATGGCAACGTCATAATGGTCGTCATGGCGACGTCATAATGGTCGTCATGGCGACGTCATAATGGTCGTCATGGCGACGTCATAATGATCGTCATGGCAACAATGACGTCATAATGGTCGTCATGGCAACAATGACGTCATAATGGTCGTCATGGCAACAATGACGTCATAATGGTCGTCATGGCAACAATGATGTCATAATGGTCGTCATGGCGACGGTGCTGTCATAATGGTCGTCATGGCAACGTCATAATGGTCGTCATGGCAACGGCGATGTCATAATGGTCGTCATGGCAACGGTGACGTCATAATGGTCGTCATGGCAACGTCATAATAGTCGTCATGGCAACGTCATAATGGTCGTCATGGCGACGTCATAATGGCCGTCATGGCAACAATGATGTCATAATGGTCGTCATGGCGACGGTGCTGTCATAATGGTCGTCATGGCAACGTCATAATGGTCGTCATGGCAACGTTATAATGGATGTCATAATGGTCGTCATGGCAACGGTGATGCCATAATGGTCGTCACGGCAACGGTGATGCCATAATGGTCGTCACGGCAACGGTGATGCCATAATGGTCGTCACGGCAACGGTGATGCCATAATGGTCGTCACGGCAACGGTGATGCCATAATGGTCGTCACGGCAACGGTGATGCCATAATGGTCGTCACGGCAACGGTGATGCCATAATGGTTGTCATGGCAACGTCATAATAGTCGCCATGGCAACGTCATAATGGTCGTCATGGCGACGTCATAATGGTCGTCATAGCGACGTCATAATGGTCGTCATGGCGACGTCATAATGGTCGTCATGGCAACAATGACGTCATAATGGTCGTCATGGCAACAATGACGTCATAATGGTCGTCATGGCAACAATGACGTCATAATGGTCGTCATGGCAACAATGACGTCATAATGGTCGTCATGGCAACAATGATGTCATAATGGTCGTCATGGCAACAATGACGTCATAATGGTCGTCATGGCAACAATGACGTCATAATGGTCGTCATGGCAACAATGATGTCATAATGGTCGTCATGGCGACGGTGCTGTCATAATGGTCGTCATGGCAACGTCATAATGGTCGTCATGGCAACGGTGATGTCATAATGGTCGTCATGGCAAGGGTGACGTCATAATGGTCGTCATGGCAACGTCATAATAGTCGTCATGGCAACGTCATAATGGTCGTCATGGCAACGTCATAATGGCCGTCATGGCAACAATGATGTCATAATGGTCGTCATGGCAACCGTGCTGTCATAATGGTCGTCATGGCAACGGTGATGCCATAATGGTCGTCACGGCAACGGTGATGCCATAATGGTCGTCACGGCAACGGTGATGCCATAATGGTCGTCACGGCAACGGTGATGCCATAATGGTCGTCATGGCAACAATGATGTCATAATGGTCGTCATGGCAACAATGACGTCATAATGGTCGTCATGGCAACAATGACGTCATAATGGTCGTCATGGCAACAATGACGTCATAACGGTCGTCATGGCAACAATGATGTCATAATGGTCGTCATGGCGACGGTGCTGTCATAATGGTCGTCATGGCAACGTCATAATGGTCGTCATGGCAACGGTGATGTCATAATGGTCGTCATGGCAACGGTGACGTCATAATGGTCGTCATGGCAACGTCATAATAGTCGTCATGGCAACGTCATAATGGTCGTCATGGCAACGTCATAATGGCCGTCATGGCAACAATGATGTCATAATGGTCGTCATGGCAACCGTGCTGTCATAATGGTCGTCATGGCGACGTCATAATGGTCGTCATGGCGACGATAATGCCATAATGGTCGCCGTGGCAACGATGATGCCATAATGGTCGCCGTGGCAACGATGATGCCATATTGGTCGCCGTGGCAACGATGATGCCATAATGGTCGCCGTGGCAACGATGATGCCATAATGGTCGCCGTGGCAACGATGATGCCATAATGGTCGCCGTGGCAACGATGATGTCATAATGGTCGTCGTGGTAACAGTGATGTCATAATGGACGTCATGGCAACGTCATAATGGTCGTCATGGCAACGGTGATGCCATAATGGTCGTCACGGCAACGGTGATGCCATAATGGTCGTCACGGCAACGGTGATGCCATAATGGTCGTCACGGCAACGGTGATGCCATAATGGTCGTCACGGCAACGGTGATGCCATAATGGTCGTCACGGCAACGGTGATGCCATAATGGTCGTCACGGCAACGGTGATGCCATAATGGTCGTCATGGCAACGTCATAATAGTCGTCATGGCAACGTCATAATGGTCGTCATGGCGACGTCATAATGGTCGTCATGGCGACGTCATAATGGTCGTCATGGCGACGTCATAATGATCGTCATGGCAACAATGACGTCATAATGGTCGTCATGGCAACAATGACGTCATAATGGTCGTCATGGCAACAATGACGTCATAATGGTCGTCATGGCAACAATGATGTCATAATGGTCGTCATGGCGACGGTGCTGTCATAATGGTCGTCATGGCAACGTCATAATGGTCGTCATGGCAACGGTGATGTCATAACGGTCGTCATGGCAACGGTGACGTCATAATGGTCGTCATGGCAACGTCATAATAGTCGTCATGGCAACGTCATAATGGTCGTCATGGCGACGTCATAATGGCCGTCATGGCAACAATGATGTCATAATGGTCGTCATGGCGACGGTGCTGTCATAATGGTCGTCATGGCAACGTCATAATGGTCGTCATGGCAACGTCATAATGGATGTCATAATGGTCGTCATGGCAACGGTGATGCCATAATGGTCGTCACGGCAACGGTGATGCCATAATGGTCGTCACGGCAACGGTGATGCCATAATGGTCGTCACGGCAACGGTGATGCCATAATGGTCGTCACGGCAACGGTGATGCCATAATGGTCGTCACGGCAACGGTGATGCCATAATGGTCGTCACGGCAACGGTGATGCCATAATGGTCGTCACGGCAACGGTGATGCCATAATGGTTGTCATGGCAACGTCATAATAGTCGCCATGGCAACGTCATAATGGTCGTCATGGCGACGTCATAATGGTCGTCATGGCGACGTCATAATGGTCGTCATAGCGACGTCATAATGGTCGTCATGGCGACGTCATAATGGTCGTCATGGCGACGTCATAATGATCGTCATGGCAACAATGACGTCATAATGGTCGTCATGGCAACAATGACGTCATAATGGTCGTCATGGCAACAATGACGTCATAATGGTCGTCATGGCAACAATGACGTCATAATGGTCGTCATGGCAACAATGATGTCATAATGGTCGTCATGGCAACAATGACGTCATAATGGTCGTCATGGCAACAATGACGTCATAATGGTCGTCATGGCAACAATGATGTCATAATGGTCGTCATGGCGACGGTGCTGTCATAATGGTCGTCATGGCAACGTCATAATGGTCGTCATGGCAACGGTGATGTCATAATGGTCGTCATGGCAACGGTGACGTCATAATGGTCGTCATGGCAACGTCATAATAGTCGTCATGGCAACGTCATAATGGTCGTCATGGCAACGTCATAATGGCCGTCATGGCAACAATGATGTCATAATGGTCGTCATGGCAACCGTGCTGTCATAATGGTCGTCATGGCGACGTCATAATGGTCGTCATGGCAACGTCATAATAGTCGTCATGGCAACGTCATAATGGTCGTCATGGCAACGTCATAATGGCCGTCATGGCAACAATGATGTCATAATGGTCGTCATGGCAACCGTGCTGTCATAATGGTCGTCATGGCGACGTCATAATGGTCGTCATGGCGACGATAATGCCATAATGGTCGCCGTGGCAACGATGATGCCATAATGGTCGCCGTGGCAACGATGATGCCATATTGGTCGCCGTGGCAACGATGATGCCATAATGGTCGCCGTGGCAACGATGATGCCATAATGGTCGCCGTGGCAACGATGATGCCATAATGGTCGCCGTGGCAACGATGATGTCATAATGGTCGTCGTGGTAACAGTTATGTCATAATGGACGTCATGGCAACGTCATAATGGTCGTCATGGCAACGGTGATGCCATAATGGTCGTCACGGCAACGGTGATGCCATAATGGTCGTCACGGCAACGGTGATGCCATAATGGTCGTCACGGCAACGGTGATGCCATAATGGTCGTCATGGCAACAATGATGTCATAATGGTCGTCATGGCAACAATGACGTCATAATGGTCGTCATGGCAACAATGACGTCATAACGGTCGTCATGGCAACAATGATGTCATAATGGTCGTCATGGCGACGGTGCTGTCATAATGGTCGTCATGGCAACGTCATAATGGTCGTCATGGCAACGGTGATGTCATAATGGTCGTCATGGCAACGGTGACGTCATAATGGTCGTCATGGCAACGTCATAATAGTCGTCATGGCAACGTCATAATGGTCGTCATGGCAACGTCATAATGGCCGTCATGGCAACAATGATGTCATAATGGTCGTCATGGCAACCGTGCTGTCATAATGGTCGTCATGGCGACGTCATAATGGTCGTCATGGCGACGATAATGCCATAATGGCCGCCGTGGCAACGATGATGCCATAATGGTCGCCGTGGCAACGATGATGCCATATTGGTCGCCGTGGCAACGATGATGCCATAATGGTCGCCGTGGCAACGATGATGCCATAATGGTCGCCGTGGCAACGATGATGCCATAATGGTCGCCGTGGCAACGATGATGCCATAATGGTCGCCGTGGCAACGATGATGTCATAATGGTCGTCGTGGTAACAGTGATGTCATAATGGACGTCATGGCAACGTCATAATGGTCGTCATGGCAACGGTGATGCCATAATGGTCGTCACGGCAACGGTGATGCCATAATGGTCGTCACGGCAACGGTGATGCCATAATGGTCGTCACGGCAACGGTGATGCCATAATGGTCGTCACGGCAACGGTGATGCCATAATGGTCGTCACGGCAACGGTGATGCCATAATGGTCGTCACGGCAACGGTGATGCCATAATGGTCGTCATGTCAACGTCATAATAGTCGTCATGGCAACGTCATAATGGTCGTCATGGCGACGTCATAATGGTCGTCATGGCGACGTCATAATGGTCGTCATGGCGACGTCATAATGATCGTCATGGCAACAATGACGTCATAATGGTCGTCATGGCAACAATGACGTCATAATGGTCGTCATGGCAACAATGACGTCATAATGGTCGTCATGGCTGCAATGATGTCATAATGGTCGTCATGGCAACGGTGCTGTCATAATGGTCGTCATGGCAACGTCATAATGGTCGTCATGGCAACGGTGATGTCATAATGGTCGTCATGGCAACGGTGACGTCATAATGGTCGTCATGGCAACGTCATAATAGTCGTCATGGCAACGTCATAATGGTCGTCATGGCGACGTCATAATGGCCGTCATGGCAACAATGATGTCATAATGGTCGTCATGGCGACGGTGCTGTCATAATGGTCGTCATGGCAACGTCATAATGGTCGTCATGGCAACGTCATAATGGATGTCATAATGGTCGTCATGGCAACGGTGATGCCATAATGGTCGTCACGGCAACGGTGATGCCATAATGGTCGTCACGGCAACGGTGATGCCATAATGGTCGTCACGGCAACGGTGATGCCATAATGGTCGTCACGGCAACGGTGATGCCATAATGGTCGTCACGGCAACGGTGATGCCATAATGGTCGTCACGGCAACGGTGATGCCATAATGGTCGTCATGGCAACGTCATAATAGTCGTCATGGCAACGTCATAATGGTCGTCATGGCGACGTCATAATGGTCGTCATGGCGACGTCATAATGGTCGTCATGGCGACGTCATAATGGTCGTCATGGCGACGTCATAATGATCGTCATGGCAACAATGACGTCATAATGGTCGTCATGGCAACAATGACGTCATAATGGTCGTCATGGCAACAATGACGTCATAATGGTCGTCATGGCAACAATGACGTCATAATGGTCGTCATGGCAACAATGACGTCATAATGGTCGTCATGGCAACAATGACGTCATAATGGTCGTCATGGCGACGGTGCTGTCATAATGGTCGTCATGGCAACGTCATAATGGTCGTCATGGCAACGGTGATGTCATAATGGTCGTCATGGCAACGGTGACGTCATAATGGTCGTCATGGCAACGTCATAATAGTCGTCATGGCAACGTCGTAATGGTCGTCATGGCAACGTCATAATGGCCGTCATGGCAACAATGATGTCATAATGGTCGTCATGGCAACCGTGCTGTCATAATGGTCGTCATGGCGACGACATAATGGTCGTCATGGCGACGATAATGCCATAATGGTCGCCGTGGCAACGATGATGCCATAATGGTCGCCGTGGCAACGATGATGCCATATTGGTCGCCGTGGCAACGATGATGCCATAATGGTCGCCGTGGCAACGATGATGCCATAATGGTCGCCGTGGCAACGATGATGCCATAATGGTCGTCGTGGTAACAGTGATGTCATAATGGACGTCATGGCAACGTCATAATGGTCGTCATGGCAACGGTGATGCCATAATGGTCGTCACGGCAACGGTGATGCCATAATGGTCGTCACTTCAACGGTGATGCCATAATGGTCGTCACGGCAACGGTGATGCCATAATGGTTGTCATGGTAACAATGATGTCATAATGGTCGTCATGGCAACAATGACGTCATAATGGTCGTCATGGCAACAATGACGTCATAATGGTCGTCATGGCAACAATGACGTCATAATGGTCGTCATGGCAACAATGATGTCATAATGGTCGTCATGGTGATGTCATAATGGTCGTCATGGCAACGGTGACGTCATAATGGTCGTCATGGCAACGTCATAATAGTCGTCATGGCAACGTCATAATGGCCGTCATGGCAACAATGATGTCATAATGGTCGTCATGGCGACGTCATAATGGTCGTCATGGCGACGATAATGCCATAATGGTCGCCGTGGCAACGATGATGCCATAATGGTCGCCGTGGCAACGATGATGCCATATTGGTCGCCGTGGCAACGATGATGCCATAATGGTCGCCGTGGCAACGATGATGCCATAATGGTCGCCGTGGCAACGATGATGCCATAATGGTCGCCGTGGCAACGATGATGTCATAATGGTCGTCGTGGTAACAGTGATGTCATAATGGACGTCATGGCAACGTCATAATGGTCGTCATGGCAACGGTGATGCCATAATGGTCGTCACGGCAACGGTGATGCCATAATGGTCGTCCCGGCAACGGTGATGCCATAATGGTCGTCACGGCAACGGTGATGCCATAATGGTCGTCACGGCAACGGTGATGCCATAATGGTCGTCACGGCAACGGTGATGCCATAATGGTTGTCATGGCAACGTCATAATAGTCGTCATGGCAACGTCATAATGGTCGTCATGGCGACGTCATAATGGTCGTCATGGCGACGATAATGCCATAATGGTCGCCGTGGCAACGATGATGCCATAATGGTCGCCGTGGCAACGATGATGCCATAATGGTCGCCGTGGCAACGATGATGCCATAATGGTCGCCGTGGCAACGATGATGCCATAATGGTCGCCGTGGCAACGATGATGCCATAATGGTCGTCGTGGCAACAGTGATGTCATAATGGACGTCATGGCAACGTCATAATGGTCGTCATGGCAACGGTGATGCCATAATGGTCGTCACGGCAACGGTGATGCCATAATGGTCGTCACTTCAACGGTGATGCCATAATGGTCGTCACGGCAACGGTGATGCCATAATGGTCGTCATGGTAACAATGATGTCATAATGGTCGTCATGGCAACAATGACGTCATAATGGTCATCATGGCAACAATGACGTCATAATGGTCGTCATGGCAACAATGACGTCATAATGGTCGTCATGGCAACAATGATGTCATAATGGTCGTCATGGTGATGTCATAATGGTCGTCATGGCAACGGTGACGTCATAATGGTCGTCATGGCAACGTCATAAAAGTCGTCATGGCAACGTCATAATGGCCGTCATGGCAACAATGATGTCATAATGGTCGTCATGGCGACGTCATAATGGTCGTCATGGCGATGATAATGCCATAATGGTCGCCGTGGCAATGATGATGCCATAATGGTCGCCGTGGCAACGATGATGCCATATTGGTCGCCGTGGCAACGATGATGCCATATTGGTCGCCGTGGCAACGATGATGCCATAATGGTCGCCGTGGCAACGATGATGCCATAATGGTCGCCGTGGCAACGATGATGCCATAATGGTCGCCGTGGCAACGATGATGTCATAATGGTCGTCGTGGTAACAGTGATGTCATAATGGACGTCATGGCAACGTCATAATGGTCGTCATGGCAACGGTGATGCCATAATGGTCGTCACGGCAACGGTGATGCCATAATGGTCGTCACGGCAACGGTGATGCCATAATGGTCGTCACGGCAACGGTGATGCCATAATGGTCGTCACGGCAACGGTGATGCCATAATGGTCGTCACGGCAACGGTGATGCCATAATGGTCGTCATGGCAACGTCATAATAGTCGTCATGGCAACGTCATAATGGTCGTCATGGCGACGTCATAATGGTCGTCATGGCGACGTCATAATGGTCGTCATGGCGACGTCATAATGGTCGTCATGGCAACAATGACGTCATAATGATCGTCATGGCAACAATGACGTCATAATGGTCGTCATGGCAACAATGACGTCATAATGGTCGTCATGGCAACAATGATGTCATAATGGTCGTCATGGCGACGGTGCTGTCATAATGGTCGTCATGGCAACGTCATAATGGTCGTCATGGCAACGGTGATGTCATAATGGTCGTCATGGCAACGGTGACGTCATAATGGTCGTCATGGCAACGTCATAATAGTCGTCATGGCAACGTCATAATGGTCGTCATGGCGACGTCATAATGGCCGTCATGGCAACAATGATGTCATAATGGTCGTCATGGCGACGGTGCTGTCATAATGGTCGTCATGGCAACGTCATAATGGTCGTCATGGCAACGTCATAATGGATGTCATAATGGTCGTCATGGCAACGGTGATGCCATAATGGTCGTCACGGCAACGGTGATGCCATAATGGTCGTCACGGCAACGGTGATGCCATAATGGTCGTCACGGCAACGGTGATGCCATAATGGTCGTCACGGCAACGGTGATGCCATAATGGTCGTCACGGCAACGGTGATGCCATAATGGTCGTCACGGCAACGGTGATGCCATAATGGTCGTCACGGCAACGGTGATGCCATAATGGTTGTCATGGCAACGTCATAATAGTCGTCATGGCAACGTCATAATGGTCGTCATGGCGACGTCATAATGGTCGTCATGGCGACGTCATAATGGTCGTCATGGCGACGTCATAATGGTCGTCATGGCGACGTCATAATGGTCGTCATGGCGACGTCATAATGGTCGTCATGGCAACAATGACGTCATAATGGTCGTCATGGCAACAATGACGTCATAATGGTCGTCATGGCAACAATGACGTCATAATGGTCGTCATGGCAACAATGACGTCATAATGGTCGTCATGGCAACAATGATGTCATAATGGTCGTCATGACAACAATGACGTCATAATGGTCGTCATGGCAACAATGACGTCATAATGGTCGTCATGGCAACAATGACGTCATAATGGTCGTCATGGCAACAATGATGTCATAATGGTCGTCATAGCGACTGTGCTGTCATAATGGTCGTCATGGCAACGTCATAATGGTCGTCATGGCAACGGTGATGTCATAATGGTCGTCATGGCAACGGTGACGTCATAATGGTCGTCATGGCAACGTCATAATGGTCGTCATGGCAACGTCATAATGGTCGTCATGGCAACGATGATGCCATAATGGTCGCCGTGGCAACGATGATGCCATAATGGTCGCCGTGGCAACGATGATGCCATAATGGTCGCCGTGGCAACGATGATGCCATAATGGTCGCCGTGGCAACGATGATGCCATAATGGTCGCCGTGGCAACGATGATGCCATAATGGTCGCCGTGGCAACGATGATGCCATAATGGTCGCCGTGGCAACGATGATGCCATAATGGTCGCCGTGGCAACGATGATATCATAATGGTCGTCGTGGCAACAGTGATGTCATAATGGACGTCATGGCAACGTCATGATGGTCGTCATGGCAACTGTGATGCCATAATGGTCGTCATGGCAACGGTGATGTCATAATGGTTGTCATGGCAACATCATAATGGTCGTCATGGCAACGATGATGCCATAATGGTCGTCATAGCGACGTCATATTGGTCGTCATGGCAACGGTGATGTCATAATGGTCGTCATGGCAACGGTGATGTCATAATGGTCGTCATGGCAACAATGATGTCATAATGGACGTCATGGGAACGTCATAATGGTCGTCATGGCAACAATGATGTCATAATGGTCGTCATGCCAACGTCATAATGGTCGTCATGGCAACGGTGATGCCATAATGGTCATCATGGCGACGGTGCTGTCATAATGGTCATCATGGCGACGGTGCTGTCGTAATGGTCGTCATGGCGACGGTGCTGTCATAATGGTCGTCATGGCAACGTCATAATGGTCGTCATGGCAACAATGATGTCATAATGGTCGTCTTGCCAACGTCATAATGGTCGTCATGGCAACGGTGATGCCATAATGGTCATCATGGCGACGGTGCTGTCATAATGGTCATCATGGCGACGGTGCTGTCATAATGGTCGTCATGGCAACGGTGATGTCATAATGGTCGTCATGGCAACGGTGATGCCATAATGGTCGTCACGGCAACGGTGATGCCATAATGGTCGTCACGGCAACGGTGATGCCATAATGGTCGTCACGACAACGGTGATGCCATAATGGTCGTCACGGCAACGGTGATGCCATAATGGTCGTCACGGCAACGGTGATGCCATAATGGTCGTCACGGCAACGGTGATGCCATAATGGTCGTCACGGCAACGGTGATGCCATAATGGTCGTCACGGCAACGGTGATGCCATAATGGTCGTCATGGCAACGTCATAATAGTCGTCATGGCAACGTCATAATGGTCGTCATGGCAACGTCATAATGGCCGTCATGGCAACAATGATGTCATAATGGTCGTCATGGCGACGGTGCTGTCATAATGGTCGTCATGGCAACGTCATAATGGTTGTCATGGCAACGTCATAATGGTCGTCATGGCAACGGTGATGTCATAATGGTCGTCATGGCAACGGTGATGTCATAATGGTCGTCATGGCAACAATGATGTCATAATGGTCGTCATGGCAACGTCATAATGGCCGTCATGGCAACAATGATGTCATAATGGTCGTCATGGCAACAATGATGTCATAATGGTCGTCATGCCAACGTCATAATGGTCGTCATGGCAACGGTGATGCCATAATGGTCATTATGGCGACGGTGCTGTCATAATGGTCATCATGGCGACGGTGCTGTCATAATGGTCGTCATGGCGACGGTGCTGTCATAATGGTCGTCATGGCAACGTCATAATGGTCGTCATGGCAACGTCATAATGGTCGTCATGGCAACGTCATAATGGTCGTCATGGCAACGGTGATGTCATAATGGTCGTCATGGCAACGGTGATGCCATAATGGTCGTCACGGCAACGGTGATGCCATAATGGTCGTCACGGCAACGGTGATGCCATAATGGTCGTCACGGCAACGGTGATGCCATAATGGTCGTCACGGCAACGGTGATGCCATAATGGTCGTCACGGCAATGGTGATGCCATAATGGTCGTCACGGCAACGGTGATGCCATAATGGTCGTCACGGCAACGGTGATGCCATAATGGTCATCATGGCAACGTCATAATAGTCGTCATGGCAACGTCATAATGGTCGTCATGGCAACGTCATAATGGCCGTCATGGCAACAATGATGTCATAATGGTCGTCATGGCGACGGTGCTGTCATAATGGTCGTCATGGCAACGTTATAATGGTCGTCGTGGCAACGTCATAATGGTCGTCATGGCAACGGTGATGTCATAATGGTCGTCATGGCAACGGTGATGTCATAATGGTCGTCATGGCAACAATGATGTCATAATGGTCGTCATGGCAACGTCATAATGGCCGTCATGGCAACAATGATGTCATAATGGTCGTCATGGCGACGGTGCTGTCATAATGGTCGTCATGGCAACGTCATAATGGTCGTCATGGCAACGGTGACGTCATAATGGTCGTCATGGCAACGGTGACGTCATAATGGTCGTCATGGCAACGGTGACGTCATAATGGTCGTCATGGCAACGTCATAATAGTCGTCATGGCAACGTCATAATGGTCGTCATGGTGACGTCATAATGGCCGTCATGGCAACAATGATGTCATAATGGTCGTCATGGCGACGGTGCTGTCATAATGGTCGTCATGGCAACGTCATAATGGTCGTCATGGCAACGTCATAATGGATGTCATAATGGTCGTCATGGCAACGGTGATGCCATAATGGTCGTCACGGCAACGGTGATGCCATAATGGTCGTCACGGCAACGGTGATGCCATAATGGTCGTCACGGCAACGGTGATGCCATAATGGTCGTCACGGCAACGGTGATGCCATAATGGTCGTCACGGCAACGGTGATGCCATAATGGTCGTCACGGCAACGGTGATGACATAATGGTCGTCACGGCAACGGTGATGCCATAATGGTCGTCACGGCAACGGTGATGCCATAATGGTCGTCACGGCAACGGTGATGCCATAATGGTCGTCATGGCAACGTCATAATGGTCGTCATGGCAACGTCATAATGGTCGTCATGGCGACGTCATAATGGTCGTCATGGCGACGTCATAATGGTCGTCATGGCGACGTCATAATGATCGTCATGGCAACAATGACGTCATAATGGTCGTCATGGCAACAATGACGTCATAATGGTCGTCATGGCAACAATGACGTCATAATGGTCGTCATGGCAACAATGACGTCATAATGGTCGTCATGGCAACAATGACGTCATAATGGTCGTCATGGCAACAATGATGTCATAATGGTCGTCATGGCGACGGTGCTGTCATAATGGTCGTCATGGCAACGTCATAATGGTCGTCATGGCAACGGTGATGTCATAATGGTCGTCATGGCAACGTCATAATAGTCGTCATGGCAACGTCATAATGGTCGTCATGGCGACGTCATAATGGTCGTCATGGCGACGTCATAATGGTCGTCATGGCGACGTCATAATGATCGTCATGGCAACAATGACGTCATAATGGTCGTCATGGCAACAATGACGTCATAATGGTCGTCATGGCAACAATGACGTCATAATGGTCGTCATGGCAACAATGATGTCATAATGGTCGTCATGGCGACGGTGCTGTCATAATGGTCGTCATGGCAACGTCATAATGGTCGTCATGGCAACGGTGATGTCATAATGGTCGTCATGGCAACGGTGACGTCATAATGGTCGTCATGGAAACGTCATAATAGTCGTCATGGCAACGTCATAATGGTCGTCATGGCGACGTCATAATGGCCGTCATGGCAACAATGATGTCATAATGGTCGTCATGGCGACGGTGCTGTCATAATGGTCGTCATGGCAACGTCATAATGGTCGTCATGGCAACGGTGACGTCATAATGGTCGTCATGGCAACGGTGACGTCATAATGGTCGTCATGGCAACGTTGACGTCATAATGGTCGTCATGGCAACGTCATAATAGTCGTCATGGCAACGTCATAATGGTCGTCATGGCGACGTCATAATGGCCGTCATGGCAACAATGATGTCATAATGGTCGTCATGGCGACGGTGCTGTCATAATGGTCGTCATGGCAACGTCATAATGGTCGTCATGGCAACGTCATAATGGATGTCATAATGGTCGTCATGGCAACGGTGATGCCATAATGGTCGTCACGGCAACGGTGATGCCATAATGGTCGGCACGGCAACGGTGATGCCATAATGGTCGTCACGGCAACGGTGATGCCATAATGGTCGTCACGGCAACGGTGATGCCATAATGGTCATCACGGCAACGGTGATGCCATAATGGTCGTCACGGCAACGGTGATGCCATAATGGTCGTCATGGCAACGGTGATGCCATAATGGTCGTCACGGCAACGGTGATGCCATAATGGTCGTCACGGCAACGGTGATGCCATAATGGTCGTCATGGCAACGTCATAATGGTCGTCATGGCAACGTCATAATGGTCGTCATGGCGACGTCATAATGGTCGTCATGGCGACGTCATAATGGTCGTCATGGCGACGTCATAATGGTCGTCATGGCAACAATGACGTCATAATGGTCGTCATGGCAACAATGACGTCATAATGGTCGTCATGGCAACAATGACGTCATAATGGTCGTCATGGCAACAATGACGTCATAATGGTCGCCATGGCAACAATGACGTCATAATGGTCGTCATGGCAACAATGATGTCATAATGGTCGTCATGGCGACGGTGCTGTCATAATGGTCGTCATGGCAACGTCATAATGGTCGTCATGGCAACGGTGATGTCATAATGGTCGTCATGGCAACGTCATAATAGTCGTCATGGCAACGTCATAATGGTCGTCATGGCGACGTCATAATGGTCGTCATGGCGACGTCATAATGGTCGTCATGGCGACGTCATAATGATCGTCATGGCAACAATGACGTCATAATGGTCGTCATGGCAACAATGACGTCATAATGGTCGTCATGGCAACAATGACGTCTTAATGGTCGTCATGGCAACAATGATGTCATAATGGTCGTCATGGCGACGGTGCTGTCATAATGGTCGTCATGGCAACGGTGATGCCATAATGGTCGTCATGGCAACGTCATAATGGTCGTCATGGCAACGGTGATGCCATAATGGTCGTCACGGCAACGGTGATGCCATAATGGTCGTCATGGCAACGTCATAATGGTCGTCATGGCAACGTCATAATGGTCGTCATGGCGACGTCATAATGGTCGTCATGGCGACGTCATAATGGTCGTCATGGCGACGTCATAATGATCGTCATGGCAACAATGACGTCATAATGGTCGTCATGGCAACAATGACGTCATAATGGTCGTCATGGCAACAATGACGTCATAATGGTCGTCATGGCAACAATGACGTCATAATGGTCGTCATGGCAACAATGACGTCATAATGGTCGTCATGGCAACAATGATGTCATAATGGTCGTCATGGCGACGGTGCTGTCATAATGGTCGTCATGGCAACGTCATAATGGTCGTCATGGCAACGGTGATGTCATAATGGTCGTCATGGCAACGTCATAATAGTCGTCATGGCAACGTCATAATGGTCGTCATGGCGACGTCATAATGGTCGTCATGGCGACGTCATAATGGTCGTCATGGCGACGTCATAATGATCGTCATGGCAACAATGACGTCATAATGGTCGTCATGGCAACAATGACGTCATAATGGTCGTCATGGCAACAATGACGTCATAATGGTCGTCATGGCAACAATGATGTCATAATGGTCGTCATGGCGACGGTGCTGTCATAATGGTCGTCATGGCAACGTCATAATGGTCGTCATTGGAACGGTGATGTCATAATGGTCGTCATGGCAACGGTGACGTCATAATGGTCGTCATGGCAACGTCATAATAGTCGTCATGGCAACGTCATAATGGTCGTCATGGCGACGTCATAATGGCCGTCATGGCAACAATGATGTCATAATGGTCGTCATGGCGACGGTGCTGTCATAATGGTCGTCATGGCAACGTCATAATGGTCGTCATGGCAACGGTGACGTCATAATGGTCGTCATGGCAACGGTGACGTCATAATGGTCGTCATGGCAACGGTGACGTCATAATGGTCGTCATGGCAACGTCATAATAGTCGTCATGGCAACGTCATAATGGTCGTCATGGCGACGTCATAATGGCCGTCATGGCAACAATGATGTCATAATGGTCGTCATGGCGACGGTGCTGTCATAATGGTCGTCATGGCAACGTCATAATGGTCGTCATGGCAACGTCATAATGGATGTCATAATGGTCGTCATGGCAACGGTGATGCCATAATGGTCGTCACGGCAACGGTGATGCCATAATGGTCGTCACGGCAACGGTGATGCCATAATGGTCGTCACGGCAACGGTGATGCCATAATGGTCGTCACGGCAACGGTGATGCCATAATGGTCATCACGGCAACGGTGATGCCATAATGGTCGTCACGGCAACAATGACGTCATAATGGTCGTCATGGCAACAATGACGTCATAATGGTCGTCATGGCAACAATGACGTCATAATGGTCGTCATGGCAACAATGACGTCATAATGGTCGTCATGGCAACAATGATGTCATAATGGTCGTCATGGCGACGGTGCTGTCATAATGGTCGTCATGGCAACGTCATAATGGTCGTCATGGCAACGGTGATGTCATAATGGTCGTCATGGCAACGTCATAATAGTCGTCATGGCAACGTCATAATGGTCGTCATGGCGACGTCATAACGGTCGTCATGGCGACGTCATAATGGTCGTCATGGCGACGTCATAATGATCGTCATGGCAACAATGACGTCATAATGGTCGTCATGGCAACAATGACGTCATAATGGTCGTCATGGCAACAATGACGTCATAATGGTCGTCATGGCAACAATGATGTCATAATGGTCGTCATGGCGACGGTGCTGTCATAATGGTCGTCATGGCAACGGTGATGCCATAATGGTCGTCATGGCAACGTCATAATGGTCGTCATGGCAACGGTGATGCCATAATGGTCGTCACGGCAACGGTGATGCCATAATGGTCGTCATGGCAACGTCATAATGGTCGTCATGGCAACGTCATAATGGTCGTCATGGCGACGTCATAATGGTCGTCATGGCGACGTCATAATGGTCGTCATAATGATCGTCATGGCAACAATGACGTCATAATGGTCGTCATGGCAACAATGACGTCATAATGGTCGTCATGGCAACAATGACGTCATAATGGTCGTCATGGCAACAATGATGTCATAATGGTCGTCATGGCGACGGTGCTGTCATAATGGTCGTCATGGCAACGGTGCTGTCATAATGGTCGTCATGGCGACGTCATAATGGTCGTCATGGCGACGTCATAATGATCGTCATGGCAACAATGACGTCATAATGGTCGTCATGGCAACAATGACGTCATAATGGTCGTCATGGCAACAATGACGTCATAATGGTCGTCATGGCAACAATGATGTCATAATGGTCGTCATGGCGACGGTGCTGTCATAATGGTCGTCATGGCAACGGTGCTGTCATAATGGTCGTCATGGCGACGTCATAATGGTCGTCATGGCGACGTCATAATGATCGTCATGGCAACAATGACGTCATAATGGTCGTCATGGCAACAATGACGTCATAATGGTCGTCATGGCAACAATGACGTCATAATGGTCGTCATGGCAACAATGATGTCATAATGGTCGTCATGGCGACGGTGCTGTCATAATGGTCGTCATGGCAACGGTGATGCCATAATGGTCGTCATGGCAACGTCATAATGGTCGTCATGGCAACGGTGATGCCATAATGGTCGTCACGGCAACGGTGATGCCATAATGGTCGTCATGGCAACGTCATAATGGTCGTCATGGCAACGTCATAATGGTCGTCATGGCGACGTCATAATGGTCGTCATGGCGACGTCATAATGGTCGTCATGGCGACGGTGCTGTCATAATGGTCGTCATGGCAACGTCATAATGGTCGTCATGGCAACGGTGATGTCATAATGGTCGTCATGGCAACGTCATAATAGTCGTCATGGCAACGTCATAATGGTCGTCATGGCGACGTCATAATAGTCGTCATGGCAACGTCATAATGGTCGTCATGGCGACGTCATAATGGTCGTCATGGCGACGTCATAATGATCGTCATGGCAACAATGACGTCATAATGGTCGTCATGGCAACAATGACGTCATAATGGTCGTCATGGCAACAATGACGTCATAATGGTCGTCATGGCAACAATGATGTCATAATGGTCGTCATGGCGACGGTGCTGTCATAATGGTCGTCATGGCAACGGTGATGCCATAATGGTCGTCATGGCAACGTCATAATGGTCGTCATGGCAACGGTGATGCCATAATGGTCGTCACGGCAACGGTGATGCCATAATGGTCGTCATGGCAACGTCATAATGGTCGTCATGGCAACGTCATAATGGTCGTCATGGCGACGTCATAATGGTCGTCATGGCGACGTCATAATGGTCGTCATAGCGACGTCATAATGGTCGTCATGGCGACGTCATAATGGTCGTCATGGCGACGTCATAATGATCGTCATGGCAACAATGACGTCATAATGGTCGTCATGGCAACAATGACGTCATAATGGTCGTCATGGCAACAATGACGTCATAATGGTCGTCATGGCAACAATGACGTCATAATGGTCGTCATGGCAACAATGATGTCATAATGGTCGTCATGGCAACAATGACGTCATAATGGTCGTCATGGCAACAATGACGTCATAATGGTCGTCATGGCAACAATGATGTCATAATGGTCGTCATGGCGACGGTGCTGTCATAATGGTCGTCATGGCAACGTCATAATGGTCGTCATGGCAACGGTGATGTCATAATGGTCGTCATGGCAACGGTGACGTCATAATGGTCGTCATGGCAACGTCATAATAGTCGTCATGGCAACGTCATAATGGTCGTCATGGCAACGTCATAATGGCCGTCATGGCAACAATGATGTCATAATGGTCGTCATGGCAACCGTGCTGTCATAATGGTCGTCATGGCGACGTCATAATGGTCGTCATGGCAACGTCATAATAGTCGTCATGGCAACGTCATAATGGTCGTCATGGCAACGTCATAATGGCCGTCATGGCAACAATGATGTCATAATGGTCGTCATGGCAACCGTGCTGTCATAATGTTCGTCATGGCGACGTCATAATGGTCGTCATGGCGACGATAATGCCATAATGGTCGCCGTGGCAACGATGATGCCATAATGGTCGCCGTGGCAACGATGATGCCATATTGGTCGCCGTGGCAACGATGATGCCATAATGGTCGCCGTGGCAACGATGATGCCATAATGGTCGCCGTGGCAACGATGATGCCATAATGGTCGCCGTGGCAACGATGATGTCATAATGGTCGTCGTGGTAACAGTTATGTCATAATGGACGTCATGGCAACGTCATAATGGTCGTCATGGCAACGGTGATGCCATAATAGTCGTCACGGCAACGGTGATGCCATAATGGTCGTCACGGCAACGGTGATGCCATAATGGTCGTCACGGCAACGGTGATGCCATAATGGTCGTCATGGCAACAATGATGTCATAATGGTCGTCATGGCAACAATGACGTCATAATGGTCGTCATGGCAACAATGACGTCATAACGGTCGTCATGGCAACAATGATGTCATAATGGTCGTCATGGCGACGGTGCTGTCATAATGGTCGTCATGGCAACGTCATAACGGTCGTCATGGCAACGGTGATGTCATAATGGTCGTCATGGCAACGGTGACGTCATAATGGTCGTCATGGCAACGTCATAATAGTCGTCATGGCAACGTCATAATGGTCGTCATGGCAACGTCATAATGGCCGTCATGGCAACAATGATGTCATAATGGTCGTCATGGCAACCGTGCTGTCATAATGGTCGTCATGGCGACGTCATAATGGTCGTCATGGCGACGATAATGCCATAATGGTCGCCGTGGCAACGATGATGCCATAATGGTCGCCGTGGCAACGATGATGCCATATTGGTCGCCGTGGCAACGATGATGCCATAATGGTCGCCGTGGCAACGATGATGCCATAATGGTCGCCGTGGCAACGATGATGCCATAATGGTCGCCGTGGCAACGATGATGCCATAATGGTCGCCGTGGCAACGATGATGTCATAATGGTCGTCGTGGTAAGAGTGATGTCATAATGGACGTCATGGCAACGTCATAATGGTCGTCATGGCAACGGTGATGCCATAATGGTCGTCACGGCAACGGTGATGCCATAATGGTCGTCACGGCAACGGTGATGCCATAATGGTCGTCACGGCAACGGTGATGCCATAATGGTCGTCACGGCAACGGTGATGTCATAATGGTCGTCACGGCAACGGTGATGCCATAATGGTCGTCACGGCAACGGTGATGCCATAATGGTCGTCATGTCAACGTCATAATAGTCGTCATGGCAACGTCATAATGGTCGTCATGGCGACGTCATAATGGTCGTCATGGCGACGTCATAATGGTCGTCATGGCGACGTCATAATGATCGTCAGGGCAACAATGACGTCATAATGGTCGTCATGGCAACAATGACGTCATAATGGTCGTCATGGCAACAATGACGTCATAATGGTCGTCATGGCTGCAATGATGTCATAATGGTCGTCATGGCAACGGTGCTGTCATAATGGTCGTCATGGCAACGTCATAATGGTCGTCATGGCAACGGTGATGTCATAATGGTCGTCATGGCAACGGTGACGTCATAATGGTCGTCATGGCAACGTCATAATAGTCGTCATGGCAACGTCATAATGGTCGTCATGGCGACGTCATAATGGCCGTCATGGCGACGTCATAATGGCCGTCATGGCAACAATGATGTCATAATGGTCGTCATGGCGACGGTGCTGTCATAATGGTCGTCATGGCAACGTCATAATGGTCGTCATGGCAACGTCATAATGGATGTCATAATGGTCGTCATGGCAACGGTGATGCCATAATGGTCGTCACGGCAACGGTGATGCCATAATGGTCGTCACGGCAACGGTGATGCCATAATGGTCGTCACGGCAACGGTGATGCCATAATGGTCGTCACGGCAACGGTGATGCCATAATGGTCGTCAGGGCAACGGTGATGCCATAATGGTCGTCATGGCAACGTCATAATAGTCGTCATGGCAACGTCATAATGGTCGTCATGGCGACGTCATAATGGTCGTCATGGCGACGTCATAATGATCGTCATGGCAACAATGACGTCATAATGGTCGTCATGGCAACAATGACGTCATAATGGTCGTCATGGCAACAATGACGTCATAATGGTCGTCATGGCAACAATGACGTCATAATGGTCGTCATGGCAACAATGACGTCATAATGGTCGTCATGGCAACAATGACGTCATAATGGTCGTCATGGCGACGGTGCTGTCATAATGGTCGTCATGGCAACGTCATAATGGTCGTCATGGCAACGGTGATGTCATAATGGTCGTCATGGCAACAGTGACGTCATAATGGTCGTCATGGCAACGTCATAATAGTCGTCATGGCAACGTCGTAATGGTCGTCATGGCAACGTCATAATGGCCGTCATGGCAACAATGATGTCATAATGGTCGTCATGGCAACCGTGCTGTCATAATGGTCGTCATGGCGACGTCATAATGGTCGTCATGGCGACGATAATGCCATAATGGTCGCCGTGGCAACGATGATGCCATAATGGTCGCCGTGGCAACGATGATGCCATAATGGTCGCCGTGGCAACGATGATGCCATATTGGTCGCCGTGGCAACGATGATGCCATAATGGTCGCCGTGGCAACGATGATGCCATAATGGTCGCCGTGGCAACGATGATGCCATAATGGTCGCCGTGGCAACGATGATGTCATAATGGTCGTCGTGGTAACAGTTATGTCATAATGGACGTCATGGCAACGTCATAATGGTCGTCATGGCAACGGTGATGCCATAATAGTCGTCACGGCAACGGTGATGCCATAATGGTCGTCACGGCAACGGTGATGCCATAATGGTCGTCACGGCAACGGTGATGCCATAATGGTCGTCATGGCAACAATGATGTCATAATGGTCGTCATGGCAACAATGACGTCATAATGGTCGTCATGGCAACAATGACGTCATAACGGTCGTCATGGCAACAATGATGTCATAATGGTCGTCATGGCGACGGTGCTGTCATAATGGTCGTCATGGCAACGTCATAACGGTCGTCATGGCAACGGTGATGTCATAATGGTCGTCATGGCAACGGTGACGTCATAATGGTCGTCATGGCAACGTCATAATAGTCGTCATGGCAACGTCATAATGGTCGTCATGGCAACGTCATAATGGCCGTCATGGCAACAATGATGTCATAATGGTCGTCATGGCAACCGTGCTGTCATAATGGTCGTCATGGCGACGTCATAATGGTCGTCATGGCGACGATAATGCCATAATGGTCGCCGTGGCAACGATGATGCCATAATGGTCGCCGTGGCAACGATGATGCCATATTGGTCGCCGTGGCAACGATGATGCCATAATGGTCGCCGTGGCAACGATGATGCCATAATGGTCGCCGTGGCAACGATGATGCCATAATGGTCGCCGTGGCAACGATGATGCCATAATGGTCGCCGTGGCAACGATGATGTCATAATGGTCGTCGTGGTAAGAGTGATGTCATAATGGACGTCATGGCAACGTCATAATGGTCGTCATGGCAACGGTGATGCCATAATGGTCGTCACGGCAACGGTGATGCCATAATGGTCGTCACGGCAACGGTGATGCCATAATGGTCGTCACGGCAACGGTGATGCCATAATGGTCGTCACGGCAACGGTGATGTCATAATGGTCGTCACGGCAACGGTGATGCCATAATGGTCGTCACGGCAACGGTGATGCCATAATGGTCGTCATGTCAACGTCATAATAGTCGTCATGGCAACGTCATAATGGTCGTCATGGCGACGTCATAATGGTCGTCATGGCGACGTCATAATGGTCGTCATGGCGACGTCATAATGATCGTCAGGGCAACAATGACGTCATAATGGTCGTCATGGCAACAATGACGTCATAATGGTCGTCATGGCAACAATGACGTCATAATGGTCGTCATGGCTGCAATGATGTCATAATGGTCGTCATGGCAACGGTGCTGTCATAATGGTCGTCATGGCAACGTCATAATGGTCGTCATGGCAACGGTGATGTCATAATGGTCGTCATGGCAACGGTGACGTCATAATGGTCGTCATGGCAACGTCATAATAGTCGTCATGGCAACGTCATAATGGTCGTCATGGCGACGTCATAATGGCCGTCATGGCGACGTCATAATGGCCGTCATGGCAACAATGATGTCATAATGGTCGTCATGGCGACGGTGCTGTCATAATGGTCGTCATGGCAACGTCATAATGGTCGTCATGGCAACGTCATAATGGATGTCATAATGGTCGTCATGGCAACGGTGATGCCATAATGGTCGTCACGGCAACGGTGATGCCATAATGGTCGTCACGGCAACGGTGATGCCATAATGGTCGTCACGGCAACGGTGATGCCATAATGGTCGTCACGGCAACGGTGATGCCATAATGGTCGTCAGGGCAACGGTGATGCCATAATGGTCGTCATGGCAACGTCATAATAGTCGTCATGGCAACGTCATAATGGTCGTCATGGCGACGTCATAATGGTCGTCATGGCGACGTCATAATGATCGTCATGGCAACAATGACGTCATAATGGTCGTCATGGCAACAATGACGTCATAATGGTCGTCATGGCAACAATGACGTCATAATGGTCGTCATGGCAACAATGACGTCATAATGGTCGTCATGGCAACAATGACGTCATAATGGTCGTCATGGCAACAATGACGTCATAATGGTCGTCATGGCGACGGTGCTGTCATAATGGTCGTCATGGCAACGTCATAATGGTCGTCATGGCAACGGTGATGTCATAATGGTCGTCATGGCAACAGTGACGTCATAATGGTCGTCATGGCAACGTCATAATAGTCGTCATGGCAACGTCGTAATGGTCGTCATGGCAACGTCATAATGGCCGTCATGGCAACAATGATGTCATAATGGTCGTCATGGCAACCGTGCTGTCATAATGGTCGTCATGGCGACGTCATAATGGTCGTCATGGCGACGATAATGCCATAATGGTCGCCGTGGCAACGATGATGCCATAATGGTCGCCGTGGCAACGATGATGCCATATTGGTCGCCGTGGCAACGATGATGCCATAATGGTCGCCGTGGCAACGATGATGCCATAATGGTCGCCGTGGCAACGATGATGCCATAATGGTCGCCGTGGCAACGATGATGTCATAATGGTCGTCGTGGTAACAGTGATGTCATAATGGACGTCATGGCAACGTCATAATGGTCGTCATGGCAACGGTGATGCCATAATGGTCGTTACGGCAACGGTGATGCCATAATGGTCGTCACTTCAACGGTGATGCCATAATGGTCGTCACGGCAACGGTGATGCCATAATGGTCGTCATGGTAACAATGATGTCATAATGGTCGTCATGGCAACAATGACGTCATAATGGTCGTCATGGCAACAATGACGTCATAATGGTCGTCATGGCAACAATGACGTCATAATGGTCGTCATGGCAACAATGATGTCATAATGGTCGTCATGGTGATGTCATAATGGTCGTCATGGCAACGGTGACGTCATAATGGTCGTCATGGCAACGTCATAATAGTCGTCATGGCAACGTCATAATGGCCGTCATGGCAACAATGATGTCATAATGGTCGTCATGGCGACGTCATAATGGTCGTCATGGCGACGATAATGCCATAATGGTCGCCGTGGCAACGATGATGCCATAATGGTCGCCGTGGCAACGATGATGCCATATTGGTCGCCGTGGCAACGATGATGCCATAATGGTCGCCGTGGCAACGATGATGCCATAATGGTCGCCGTGGCAACGATGATGCCATAATGGTCGTCACGGCAACGGTGATGCCATAATGGTCGTCACGGCAACGGTGATGCCATAATGGTCGTCACGGCAACGGTGATGCCATAATGGTCGTCATGGCAACGTCATAATAGTCGTCATGGCAACGTCATAATGGTCGTCATGGCGACGTCATAATGGTCGTCATGGCGACGTCATAATGGTCGTCATGGCGACGTCATAATGATCGTCATGGCAACAATGACGTCATAATGGTCGTCATGGCAACAATGACGTCATAATGGTCGTCATGGCAACAATGACGTCATAATGGTCGTCATGGCAACAATGATGTCATAATGGTCGTCATGGCGACGGTGCTGTCATAATGGTCGTCATGGCAACGTCATAATGGTCGTCATGGCAACGGTGATGTCATAATGGTCGTCATGGCAACGGTAACGTCATAATGGTCGTCATGGCGACGTCATAATGGCCGTCATGGCAACAATGATGTCATAATGGTCGTCATGGCGACGGTGCTGTCATAATGGTCGTCATGGCAACGTCATAATGGTCGTCATGGCAACGTTATAATGGATGTCATAATGGTCGTCATGGCAACGGTGATGCCATAATGGTCGTCACGGCAACGGTGATGCCATAATGGTCGTCACGGCAACGGTGATGCCATAATGGTCGTCACGGCAACGGTGATGCCATAATGGTCGTCACGGCAACGGTGATGCCATAATGGTCGTCACGGCAACGGTGATGCCATAATGGTTGTCATGGCAACGTCATAATAGTCGCCATGGCAACGTCATAATGGTCGTCATGGCGACGTCATAATGGTCGTCATGGCGACGTCATAATGGTCGTCATGGCGACGTCATAATGGTCGTCATGGCGACGTCATAATGGTCGTCATGGCGACGTCATAATGATCGTCATGGCAACAATGACGTCATAATGGTCGTCATGGCAACAATGACGTCATAATGGTCGTCATGGCAACAATGACGTCATAATGGTCGTCATGGCAACAATGACGTCATAATGGTCGTCATGGCAACAATGATGTCATAATGGTCGTCATGGCAACAATGACGTCATAATGGTCGTCATGGCAACAATGACGTCATAACGGTCGTCATGGCAACAATGATGTCATAATGGTCGTCATGGCGACGGTGCTGTCATAATGGTCGTCATGGCAACGTCATAATGGTCGTCATGGCAACGGTGATGTCATAATGGTCGTCATGGCAACGGTGACGTCATAATGGTCGTCATGGCAACGTCATAATAGTCGTCATGGCAACGTCATAATGGTCGTCATGGCAACGTCATAATGGCCGTCATGGCAACAATGATGTCATAATGGTCGTCATGGCAACCGTGCTGTCATAATGGTCGTCATGGCGACGTCATAATGGTCGTCATGGCGACGATAATGCCATAATGGTCGCCGTGGCAACGATGATGCCATAATGGTCGCCGTGGCAACGATGATGCCATATTGGTCGCCGTGGCAACGATGATGCCATAATGGTCGCCGTGGCAACGATGATGCCATAATGGTCGCCGTGGCAACGATGATGCCATAATGGTCGCCGTGGCAACGATGATGCCATAATGGTCGCCGTGGCAACGATGATGTCATAATGGTCGTCGTGGTAACAGTGATGTCATAATGGACGTCATGGCAACGTCATAATGGTCGTCATGGCAACGGTGATGCCATAATGGTCGTCACGGCAACGGTGATGCCATAATGGTCGTCACGGCAACGGTGATGCCATAATGGTCGTCACGGCAACGGTGATGCCATAATGGTCGTCACGGCAACGGTGATGCCATAATGGTCGTCACGGCAACGGTGATGCCATAATGGTCGTCATGTCAACGTCATAATAGTCGTCATGGCAACGTCATAATGGTCGTCATGGCGACGTCATAATGGTCGTCATGGCGACGTCATAATGGTCGTCATGGCGACGGTGCTGTCATAATGGTCGTCATGGCAACGTCATAATGGTCGTCATGGCAACGGTGATGTCATAATGGTCGTCATGGCAACGGTGACGTCATAATGGTCGTCATGGCAACGTCATAATAGTCGTCATGGCGACGTCATAATGGTCGTCATGGCGACGTCATAATGGCCGTCATGGCAACAATGATGTCATAATGGTCGTCATGGCGACGGTGCTGTCATAATGGTAGTCATGGCAACGTCATAATGGTCGTCATGGCAACGTTATAATGGATGTCATAATGGTCGTCATGGCAACGGTGATGCCATAATGGTCGTCACGGCAACGGTGATGCCATAATGGTCGTCACGGCAATGGTGATGCCATAATGGTCGTCACGGCAACGGTGATGCCATAATGGTCGTCACGGCAACGGTGATGCCATAATGGTCGTCACGGCAACGGTGATGCCATAATGGTCGTCACGGCAACGGTGATGCCATAATGGTCGTCACGGCAACGGTGATGCCATAATGGTTGTCATGGCAACGTCATAATAGTCGCCATGGCAACGTCATAATGGTCGTCATGGCGACGTCATAATGGTCGTCATGGCGACGTCATAATGGTCGTCATAGCGACGTCATAATGGTCGTCATGGCGACGTCATAATGGTCGTCATGGCGACGTCATAATGATCGTCATGGCAACAATGACGTCATAATGGTCGTCATGGCAACAATGACGTCATAATGGTCGTCATGGCAACAATGACGTCATAATGGTCGTCATGGCAACAATGACGTTATAATGGTCGTCATGGCAACAATGATGTCATAATGGTCGTCATGGCAACAATGACGTCATAATGGTCGTCATGGCAACAATGACGTCATAACGGTCGTCATGGCAACAATGATGTCATAATGGTCGTCATGGCGACGGTGCTGTCATAATGGTCGTCATGGCAACGTCATAATGGTCGTCATGGCAACGGTGATGTCATAATGGTCGTCATGGCAACGGTGACGTCATAATGGTCGTCATGGCAACGTCATAATAGTCGTCATGGCAACGTCATAATGGTCGTCATGGCAACGTCATAATGGCCGTCATGGCAACAATGATGTCATAATGGTCGTCATGGCAACCGTGCTGTCATAATGGTCGTCATGGCGACGTCATAATGGTCGTCATGGCGACGATAATGCCATAATGGTCGCCGTGGCAACGATGATGCCATAATGGTCGCCGTGGCAACGATGATGCCATATTGGTCGCCGTGGCAACGATGATGCCATAATGGTCGCCGTGGCAACGATGATGCCATAATGGTCGCCGTGGCAACGATGATGCCATAATGGTCGCCGTGGCAACGATGATGCCATAATGGTCGCCGTGGCAACGATGATGTCATAATGGTCGTCGTGGTAACAGTGATGTCATAATGGACGTCATGGCAACGTCATAATGGTCGTCATGGCAACGGTGATGCCATAATGGTCGTCACGGCAACGGTGATGCCATAATGGTCGTCACGGCAACGGTGATGCCATAATGGTCGTCACGGCAACGGTGATGCCATAATGGTCGTCACGGCAACGGTGATGCCATAATGGTCGTCACGGCAACGGTGATGCCATAATGGTCGTCACGGCAACGGTGATGCCATAATGGTCGTCATGTCAACGTCATAATAGTCGTCATGGCAACGTCATAATGGTCGTCAAGGCGACGTCATAATGGTCGTCATGGCGACGTCATAATGGTCGTCATGGCGACGTCATAATGATCGTCATGGCAACAATGACGTCATAATGGTCGTCATGGCAACAATGACGTCATAATGGTCGTCATGGCAACAATGACGTCATAATGGTCGTCATGGCTGCAATGATGTCATAATGGTCGTCATGGCAACGGTGCTGTCATAATGGTCGTCATGGCAACGTCATAATGGTCATCATGGCAACGGTGATGTCATAATGGTCGTCATGGCAACGGTGACGTCATAATGGTCGTCATGGCAACGTCATAATAGTCGTCATGGCAACGTCATAATGGTCGTCATGGCGACGTCATAATGGCCGTCATGGCGACGTCATAATGGCCGTCATGGCAACAATGATGTCATAATGGTCGTCATGGCGACGGTGCTGTCATAATGGTCGTCATGGCAACGTCATAATGGTCGTCATGGCAACGTCATAATGGATGTCATAATGGTCGTCATGGCAACGGTGATGCCATAATGGTCGTCACGGCAACGGTGATGCCATAATGGTCGTCACGGCAACGGTGATGCCATAATGGTCGTCACGGCAACGGTGATGCCATAATGGTCGTCACGGCAACGGTGATGCCATAATGGTCGTCACGGCAACGGTGATGCCATAATGGTCGTCACGGCAACGGTGATGCCATAATGGTCGTCATGGCAACGTCATAATAGTCGTCATGGCAACGTCATAATGGTCGTCATGGCGACGTCATAATGGTCGTCATGGCGACGTCATAATGATCGTCATGGCAACAATGACGTCATAATGGTCGTCATGGCAACAATGACGTCATAATGGTCGTCATGGCAACAATGACGTCATAATGGTCGTCATGGCAACAATGACGTCATAATGGTCGTCATGGCAACAATGACGTCATAATGGTCGTCATGGCAACAATGACGTCATAATGGTCGTCATGGCGACGGTGCTGTCATAATGGTCGTCATGGCAACGTCATAATGGTCGTCATGGCAACGGTGATGTCATAATGGTCGTCATGGCAACGGTGACGTCATAATGGTCGTCATGGCAACGTCATAATAGTCGTCATGGCAACGTCGTAATGGTCGTCATGGCAACGTCATAATGGCCGTCATGGCAACAATGATGTCATAATGGTCGTCATGGCAACCGTGCTGTCATAATGGTCGTCATGGCGACGTCATAATGGTCGTCATGGCGACGATAATGCCATAATGGTCGCCGTGGCAACGATGATGCCATAATGGTCGCCGTGGCAACGATGATGCCATATTGGTCGCCGTGGCAACGATGATGCCATAATGGTCGCCGTGGCAACGATGATGCCATAATGGTCGCCGTGGCAACGATGATGCCATAATGGTCGCCGTGGCAACGATGATGTCATAATGGTCGTCGTGGTAACAGTGATGTCATAATGGACGTCATGGCAACGTCATAATGGTCGTCATGGCAACGGTGATGCCATAATGGTCGTCACGGCAACGGTGATGCCATAATGGTCGTCACTTCAACGGTGATGCCATAATGGTCGTCACGGCAACGGTGATGCCATAATGGTCGTCATGGTAACAATGATGTCATAATGGTCGTCATGGCAACAATGACGTCATAATGGTCGTCATGGCAACAATGACGTCATAATGGTCGTCATGGCAACAATGACGTCATAATGGTCGTCATGGCAACAATGATGTCATAATGGTCGTCATGGTGATGTCATAATGGTCGTCATGGCAACGGTGACGTCATAATGGTCGTCATGGCAACGTCATAATAGTCGTCATGGCAACGTCATAATGGCCGTCATGGCAACAATGATGTCATAATGGTCGTCATGGCGACGTCATAATGGTCGTCATGGCGACGATAATGCCATAATGGTCGCCGTGGCAACGATGATGCCATAATGGTCGCCGTGGCAACGATGATGCCATATTGGTCGCCGTGGCAACGATGATGCCATAATGGTCGCCGTGGCAACGATGATGCCATAATGGTCGCCGTGGCAACGATGATGCCATAATGGTCGTCACGGCAACGGTGATGCCATAATGGTCGTCACGGCAACGGTGATGCCATAATGGTCGTCACGGCAACGGTGATGCCATAATGGTCGTCATGGCAACGTCATAATAGTCGTCATGGCAACGTCATAATGGTCGTCATGGCGACGTCATAATGGTCGTCATGGCGACGTCATAATGGTCGTCATGGCGACGTCATAATGATCGTCATGGCAACAATGACGTCATAATGGTCGTCATGGCAACAATGACGTCATAATGGTCGTCATGGCAACAATGACGTCATAATGGTCGTCATGGCAACAATGATGTCATAATGGTCGTCATGGCGACGGTGCTGTCATAATGGTCGTCATGGCAACGTCATAATGGTCGTCATGGCAACGGTGATGTCATAATGGTCGTCATGGCAACGGTGACGTCATAATGGTCGTCATGGCAACGTCATAATAGTCGTCATGGCAACGTCATAATGGTCGTCATGGCGACGTCATAATGGCCGTCATGGCAACAATGATGTCATAATGGTCGTCATGGCGACGGTGCTGTCATAATGGTCGTCATGGCAACGTCATAATGGTCGTCATGGCAACGTTATAATGGATGTCATAATGGTCGTCATGGCAACGGTGATGCCATAATGGTCGTCACGGCAACGGTGATGCCATAATGGTCGTCACGGCAATGGTGATGCCATAATGGTCGTCACGGCAACGGTGATGCCATAATGGTCGTCACGGCAACGGTGATGCCATAATGGTCGTCACGGCAACGGTGATGCCATAATGGTCGTCACGGCAACGGTGATGCCATAATGGTCGTCACGGCAACGGTGATGCCATAATGGTTGTCATGGCAACGTCATAATAGTCGCCATGGCAACGTCATAATGGTCGTCATGGCGACGTCATAATGGTCGTCATGGCGACGTCATAATGGTCGTCATAGCGACGTCATAATGGTCGTCATGGCGACGTCATAATGGTCGTCATGGCGACGTCATAATGATCGTCATGGCAACAATGACGTCATAATGGTCGTCATGGCAACAATGACGTCATAATGGTCGTCATGGCAACAATGACGTCATAATGGTCGTCATGGCAACAATGACGTCATAATGGTCGTCATGGCAACAATGATGTCATAATGGTCGTCATGGCAACAATGACGTCATAATGGTCGTCATGGCAACAATGATGTCATAATGGTCGTCATGGCGACGGTGCTGTCATAATGGTCGTCATGGCAACGTCATAATGGTCGTCATGGCAACGGTGATGTCATAATGGTCGTCATGGCAACGGTGACGTCATAATGGTCGTCATGGCAACGTCATAATAGTCGTCATGGCAACGTCATAATGGTCGTCATGGCAACGTCATAATGGCCGTCATGGCAACAATGATGTCATAATGGTCGTCATGGCAACCGTGCTGTCATAATGGTCGTCATGGCAACGGTGATGCCATAATGGTCGTCACGGCAACGGTGATGCCATAATGGTCGTCACGGCAACGGTGATGCCATAATGGTCGTCACGGCAACGGTGATGCCATAATGGTCGTCATGGCAACAATGATGTCATAATGGTCGTCATGGCAACAATGACGTCATAATGGTCGTCATGGCAACAATGACGTCATAATGGTCGTCATGGCAACAATGACGTCATAACGGTCGTCATGGCAACAATGATGTCATAATGGTCGTCATGGCGACGGTGCTGTCATAATGGTCGTCATGGCAACGTCATAATGGTCGTCATGGCAACGGTGATGTCATAATGGTCGTCATGGCAACGGTGACGTCATAATGGTCGTCATGGCAACGTCATAATAGTCGTCATGGCAACGTCATAATGGTCATCATGGCAACGTCATAATGGCCGTCATGGCAACAATGATGTCATAATGGTCGTCATGGCAACCGTGCTGTCATAATGGTCGTCATGGCGACGTCATAATGGTCGTCATGGCGACGATAATGCCATAATGGTCGCCGTGGCAACGATGATGCCATAATGGTCGCCGTGGCAACGATGATGCCATATTGGTCGCCGTGGCAACGATGATGCCATAATGGTCGCCGTGGCAACGATGATGCCATAATGGTCGCCGTGGCAACGATGATGCCATAATGGTCGCCGTGGCAACGATGATGCCATAATGGTCGCCGTGGCAACGATGATGTCATAATGGTCGTCGTGGTAACAGTGATGTCATAATGGACGTCATGGCAACGTCATAATGGTCGTCATGGCAACGGTGATGCCATAATGGTCGTCAAGGCAACGGTGATGCCATAATGGTCGTCACGGCAACGGTGATGCCATAATGGTCGTCACGGCAACGGTGATGCCATAATGGTCGTCACGGCAACGGTGATGCCATAATGGTCGTCACGGCAACGGTGATGCCATAATGGTCGTCACGGCAACGGTGATGCCATAATGGTCGTCATGGCAACGTCATAATAGTCGTCATGGCAACGTCATAATGGTCGTCATGGCGACGTCATAATGGTCGTCATGGCGACGTCATAATGGTCGTCATGGCGACGTCATAATGATCGTCATGGCAACAATGACGTCATAATGGTCGTCATGGCAACAATGACGTCATAATGGTCGTCATGGCAACAATGACGTCATAATGGTCGTCATGGCAACAATGATGTCATAATGGTCGTCATGGCGACGGTGCTGTCATAATGGTCGTCATGGCAACGTCATAATGGTCGTCATGGCAACGGTGATGTCATAATGGTCGTCATGGCAACGGTGACGTCATAATGGTCGTCATGGCAACGTCATAATAGTCGTCATGGCAACGTCATAATGGTCGTCATGGCGACGTCATAATGGCCGTCATGGTAACAATGATGTCATAATGGTCGTCATGGCGACGGTGCTGTCATAATGGTCGTCATGGCAACGTCATAATGGTCGTCACGGCAACGTTATAATGGATGTCATAATGGTCGTCATGGCAACGGTGATGCCATAATGGTCGTCACGGCAACGGTGATGCCATAATGGTCGTCACGGCAACGGTGATGCCATAATGGTCGTCACGGCAACGGTGATGCCATAATGGTCGTCACGGCAACGGTGATGCCATAATGGTCGTCACGGCAACGGTGATGCCATAATGGTTGTCATGGCAACGTCATAATAGTCGCCATGGCAACGTCATAATGGTCGTCATGGTGATGTCATAATGGTCGTCATGGCGACGTCATAATGGTCGTCATAGCGACGTCATAATGGTCGTCATGGCGACGTCATAATGGTCGTCATGACGACGTCATAATGATCGTCATGGCAACAATGACGTCATAATGGTCGTCATGGCAACAATGACGTCATAATGGTCGTCATGGCAACAATGACGTCATAATGGTCGTCATGGCAACAATGACGTCATAATGGTCGTCATGGCAACAATGATGTCATAATGGTCGTCATGGCAACAATGACGTCATAATGGTCGTCATGGCAACAATGACGTCATAATGGTCGTCATGGCAACAATGATGTCATAATGGTCGTCATGGCGACGGTGCTGTCATAATGGTCGTCATGGCAACGTCATAATGGTCGTCATGGCAACGGTGATGTCATAATGGTCGTCATGGCAACGGTGACGTCATAATGGTCGTCATGGCAACGCCATAATAGTCGTCATGGCAACGTCATAATGGTCGTCATGGCAACGTCATAATGGCCGTCATGGCAACAATGATGTCATAATGGTCGTCATGGCAACCGTGCTGTCATAATGGTCGTCATGGCGACGTCATAATGGTCGTCATGGCAACGTCATAATAGTCGTCATGGCAACGTCATAATGGTCGTCATGGCAACGTCATAATGGCCGTCATGGCAACAATGATGTCATAATGGTCGTCATGGCAACCGTGCTGTCATAATGGTCGTCATGGCGACGTCATAATGGTCGTCATGGCGACGATAATGCCATAATGGTCGCCGTGGCAACGATGATGCCATAATGGTCGCCGTGGCAACGATGATGCCATATTGGTCGCCGTGGCAACGATGATGCCATAATGGTCGCCGTGGCAACGATGATGCCATAATGGTCGCCGTGGCAACGATGATGCCATAATGGTCGCCGTGGCAACGATGATGTCATAATGGTCGTCGTGGTAACAGTTATGTCATAATGGACGTCATGGCAACGTCATAATGGTCGTCATGGCAGCGGTGATGCCATAATGGTCGTCACGGCAACGGTGATGCCATAATGGTCGTCACGGCAACGGTGATGCCATAATGGTCGTCACGGCAACGGTGATGCCATAATGGTCGTCATGGCAACAATGATGTCATAATGGTCGTCATGGCAACAATGACGTCATAATGGTCGTCATGGCAACAATGACGTCATAACGGTCGTCATGGCAACAATGATGTCATAATGGTCGTCATGGCGACGGTGCTGTCATAATGGTCGTCATGGCAACGTCATAATGGTCGTCATGGCAACGGTGATGTCATAATGGTCGTCATGGCAACGGTGACGTCATAATGGTCGTCATGGCAACGTCATAATAGTCGTCATGGCAACGTCATAATGGTCGTCATGGCAACGTCATAATGGCCGTCATGGCAACAATGATGTCATAATGGTCGTCATGGCAACCGTGCTGTCATAATGGTCGTCATGGCGACGTCATAATGGTCGTCATGGCGACGATAATGCCATAATGGTCGCCGTGGCAACGATGATGCCATAATGGTCGCCGTGGCAACGATGATGCCATATTGGTCGCCGTGGCAACGATGATGCCATAATGGTCGCCGTGGCAACGATGATGCCATAATGGTCGCCGTGGCAACGATGATGCCATAATGGTCGCCGTGGCAACGATGATGTCATAATGGTCGTCGTGGTAACAGTGATGTCATAATGGACGTCATGGCAACGTCATAATGGTCGTCATGGCAACGGTGATGCCATAATGGTCGTCACGGCAACGGTGATGCCATAATGGTCGTCACTTCAACGGTGATGCCATAATGGTCGTCACGGCAACGGTGATGCCATAATGGTCGTCATGGTAACAATGATGTCATAATGGTCGTCATGGCAACAATGACGTCATAATGGTCGTCATGGCAACAATGACGTCATAATGGTCGTCATGGCAACAATGACGTCATAATGGTCGTCATGGCAACAATGATGTCATAATGGTCGTCATGGTGATGTCATAATGGTCGTCATGGCAACGGTGACGTCATAATGGTCGTCATGGCAACGTCATAATAGTCGTCATGGCAACGTCATAATGGCCGTCATGGCAACAATGATGTCATAATGGTCGTCATGGCGACGTCATAATGGTCGTCATGGCGACGATAATGCCATAATGGTCGCCGTGGCAACGATGATGCCATAATGGTCGCCGTGGCAACGATGATGCCATATTGGTCGCCGTGGCAACGATGATGCCATAATGGTCGCCGTGGCAACGATGATGCCATAATGGTCGCCGTGGCAACAATGATGTCATAATGGTCGTCATGGCAACGTCATAATGGTCGTCATGGCAACGTCATAATGGTCGTCATGGCGACGTCATAATGGTCGTCATGGCGACGTCATAATGGTCGTCATGGCGACGTCATAATGATCGTCATGGCAACAATGACGTCATAATGGTCGTCATGGCAACAATGACGTCATAATGGTCGTCATGGCAACAATGACGTCATAATGGTCGTCATGGCAACAATGACGTCATAATGGTCGTCATGGCAACAATGACGTCATAATGGTCGTCATGGCAACAATGATGTCATAATGGTCGTCATGGCGACGGTGCTGTCATAATGGTCGTCATGGCAACGTCATAATGGTCGTCATGGCAACGGTGATGTCATAATGGTCGTCATGGCAACGTCATAATAGTCGTCATGGCAACGTCATAATGGTCGTCATGGCGACGTCATAATGGTCGTCATGGCGACGTCATAATGGTCGTCATGGCGACGTCATAATGATCGTCATGGCAACAATGACGTCATAATGGTCGTCATGGCAACAATGACGTCATAATGGTCGTCATGGCAACAATGACGTCATAATGGTCGTCATGGCAACAATGATGTCATAATGGTCGTCATGGCGACGGTGCTGTCATAATGGTCGTCATGGCAACGTCATAATGGTCGTCATGGCAACGGTGATGTCATAATGGTCGTCATGGCAACGGTGACGTCATAATGGTCGTCATGGCAACGTCATAATAGTCGTCATGGCAACGTCATAATGGTCGTCATGGCGACGTCATAATGGCCGTCATGGCAACAATGATGTCATAATGGTCGTCATGGCGACGGTGCTGTCATAATGGTCGTCATGGCAACGTCATAATGGTCGTCATGGCAACGTTATAATGGATGTCATAATGGTCGTCATGGCAACGGTGATGCCATAATGGTCGTCACGGCAACGGTGATGCCATAATGGTCGTCACGGCAACGGTGATGCCATAATGGTCGTCACGGCAACGGTGATGCCATAATGGTCGTCACGGCAACGGTGATGCCATAATGGTCGTCACGGCAACGGTGATGCCATAATGGTCGTCACGGCAACGGTGATGCCATAATGGTCGTCACCGCAACGGTGATGCCATAATGGTTGTCATGGCAACGTCATAATAGTCGCCATGGCAACGTCATAATGGTCGTCATGGCGACGTCATAATGGTCGTCATGGCGACGTCATAATGGTCGTCATAGCGACGTCATAATGGTCGTCATGGCAACGGTGATGTCATAATGGTCGTCATGGCAACGGTGACGTCATAATGGTCGTCATGGCAACGTCATAATAGTCGTCATGGCAACGTCATAATGGTCGTCATGGCAACGTCATAATGGCCGTCATGGCAACAATGATGTCATAATGGTCGTCATGGCAACCGTGCTGTCATAATGGTCGTCATGGCGACGTCATAATGGTCGTCATGGCAACGTCATAATAGTCGTCATGGCAACGTCATAATGGTCGTCATGGCAACGTCATAATGGCCGTCATGGCAACAATGATGTCATAATGGTCGTCATGGCAACCGTGCTGTCATAATGGTCGTCATGGCGACGTCATAATGGTCGTCATGGCGACGTCATAATGATCGTCATGGCAACAATGACGTCATAATGGTCGTCATGGCAACAATGACGTCATAATGGTCGTCATGGCAACAATGACGTCATAATGGTCGTCATGGCAACAATGACGTCATAATGGTCGTCATGGCAACAATGACGTCATAATGGTCGTCATGGCGACGGTGCTGTCATAATGGTCGTCATGGCAACGTCATAATGGTCGTCATGGCAACGGTGATGTCATAATGGTCGTCATGGCAACGGTGACGTCATAATGGTCGTCATGGCAACGTCATAATGGTCGTCATGGCAACGGTGATGTCATAATGGTCGTCACGGCGACGGTGCTGTCATAATGGTCGTCACGGCAACGGTGATGCCATAATGGTCGTCACGGCAACGGTGATGCCATAATGGTCGTCACGGCAACGGTGATGCCATAATGGTCGTCACGGCAACGGTGATGCCATAATGGTCGTCACGGCAACGGTGATGCCATAATGGTCGTCACGGCAACGGTGATGCCATAATGGTCGTCACGGCAACGGTGATGCCATAATGGTCGTCACGGCAACGGTGATGCCATAATGGTCGTCATGGCAACGTCATAATAGTCGTCATGGCAACGTCATAATGGTCGTCATGGCAACGTCATAATGGTCGTCATGGCGACGTCATAATGGTCGTCATGGCGACGTCATAATGATCGTCATGGCAACAATGACGTCATAATGGTCGTCATGGCAACAATGACGTCATAATGGTCGTCATGGCAACAATGACGTCATAATGGTCGTCATGGCAACAATGACGTCATAATGGTCGTCATGGCGACGGTGCTGTCATAATGGTCGTCATGGCAACGTCATAATGGTCGTCATGGCAACGGTGACGTCATAATGGTCGTCATGGCAACGTCATAATAGTCGTCATGGCAACGTCATAATGGTCGTCATGGCGACGTCATAATGGCAGTCATGGCAACAATGATGTCATAATGGTCGTCATGGCGACGGTGCTGTCATAATGGTCGTCATGGCAACGTCATAATGGTCGTCACGGCAACGGTGATGCCATAATGGTCGTCACGGCAACGGTGATGCCATAATGGTCGTCACGGCAACGGTGATGCCATAATGGTCGTCACGGCAACGGTGATGCCATAATGGTCGTCACGGCAACGGTGATGCCATAATGGTCGTCACGGCAACGGTGATGCCATAATGGTCGTCACGGCAACGGTGATGCCATAATGGTCGTCACGGCACCGGTGATGCCATAATGGTCGTCATGGCAACGTCATAATGGTCGTCATGGCGACGTCATAATGGTCGTCATGGCGACGTCATAATGGTCGTCATGGCGACGTCATAATGGTCGTCATAGCGACGTCATAATGATCGTCATGGCAACAATGACGTCATAATGGTCGTCATGGCGACGTCATAATGATCGTCATGGCAACAATGACGTCATAATGGTCGTCATGGCAACAATGACGTCATAATGGTCGTCATGGCAACAATGACGTCATAATGGTCGTCATGGCAACAATGACGTCATAATGGTCGTCATGGCAACAATGACGTCATAATGGTCGTCATGGCAACAATGACGTCATAATGGTCGTCATGGCAACAATGATGTCATAATGGTCGTCATGGCGACGGTGCTGTCATAATGGTCGTCATGGCGACGGTGCTGTCATAATGGTCGTCATGGCAACGTCATAATGGTCGTCATGGCAACGGTGATGTCATAATGGTCGTCATGGCAACGGTGACGTCATAATGGTCGTCATGGCAACGTCATAATAGTCGTCATGGCAACGTCATAATGGTCGTCATGGCAACGTCATAATGGCCGTCATGGCAACAATGATGTCATAATGGTCGTCATGGCAACCGTGCTGTCATAATGGTCGTCATGGCGACGTCATAATGGTCGTCATGGCGACGATAATGCCATAATGGTCGCCGTGGCAACGATGATGCCATAATGGTCGCCGTGGCAACGATGATGCCATATTGGTCGCCGTGGCAACGATGATGCCATAATGGTCGCCGTGGCAACGATGATGCCATAATGGTCGCCGTGGCAACGATGATGCCATAATGGTCGCCGTGGCAACGATGATGTCATAATGGTCGTCGTGGTAACAGTGATGTCATAATGGACGTCATGGCAACGTCATAATGGTCGTCATGGCAACGGTGATGCCATAATGGTCGTTACGGCAACGGTGATGCCATAATGGTCGTCACGGCAACGGTGATGCCATAATGGTCGTCACGGCAACGGTGATGCCATAATGGTCGTCATGGCAACAATGATGTCATAATGGTCGTCATGGCAACAATGACGTCATAATGGTCGTCATGGCAACAATGACGTCATAATGGTCGTCATGGCAACAATGACGTCATAATGGTCGTCATGGCAACAATGATGTCATAATGGTCGTCATGGCGACGGTGCTGTCATAATGGTCGTCATGGCAACGTCATAATAAACGTCATAATGGTCGTCATGGCAACGTCATAATGGCCGTCATGGCAACAATGATGTCATAATGGTCGTCATGGCAACCGTGCTGTCATAGTGGTCGTCATGGCGACGTCATAATGGTCGTCATGGCGACGATAATGCCATAATGGTCGCCGTGGCAACGATGATGCCATAATGGTCGCCGTGGCAACGATGATGCCATATTGGTCGCCGTGGCAACGATGATGCCATAATGGTCGCCGTGGCAACGATGATGCCATAATGGTCGCCGTGGCAACGATGATGCCATAATGGTCGCCGTGGCAACGATGATGTCATAATGGTCGTCGTGGTAACAGTGATGTCATAATGGACGTCATGGCAACGTCATAATGGTCGTCATGGCAACGGTGATGCCATAATGGTCGTCACGGCAATGGTGATGCCATAATGGTCGTCACGGCAACGGTGATGCCATAATGGTCGTCACGGCAACGGTGATGCCATAATGGTCGTCACGGCAACGGTGATGCCATAATAGTCGTCACGGCAACGGTGATGCCATAATGGTCGTCATGGCAACGTCATAATAGTCGTCATGGCAACGTCATAATGGTCGTCATGGCGACGTCATAATGGTCGTCATGGCGACGTCATAATGGTCGTCATGGCGACGTCATAATGGTCGTCATGGCGACGTCATAATGATCGTCATGGCAACAATGACGTCATAATGATCGTCATGGCAACAATGACGTCATAATGGTCGTCATGGCAACAATGACGTCATAATGGTCGTCATGGCAACAATGACGTCATAATGGTCGTCATGGCAACAATGACGTCATAATGGTCGTCATGGCAACAATGATGTCATAATGGTCGTCATGGCAACGTCATAATGGTCGTCATGGCAACGGTGATGTCATAATGGTCGTCATGGCAACGGTGACGTCATAATGGTCGTCATGGCAACGTCATAATGGTCGTCATGGCGACGTCATAATGGCCGTCATGGCAACAATGATGTCATAATGGTCGTCATGGCGACGGTGCTGTCATAATGGTCGTCATGGCAACGTCATAATGGTCGTCATGGCAACGTCATAATGGATGTCATAATCGTCGTCATGGCAACGGTGATGCCATAATGGTCGTCACGGCAACGGTGATGCCATAATGGTCTTCACGGCAACGGTGATGCCATAATGGTCGTAACGGCAACGGTGATGCCATAATGGTCGTCACGGCAACGGTGATGCCATAATGGTCGTCACGGCAACGGTGATGCCATAATGGTCGTCACAGCAACGGTGATGCCATAATGGTCATCACGGCAACGGTGATGCCATAATGGTCGTCATGGCAACGTCATAATAGTCGTCATGGCAACGTCATAATGGTCGTCATGGCGACGTCATATTGGTCGTCATGGCGACGTCATAATGGTCGTCATGGCGACGTCATAATGGTTGTCATGGCGACGTCATAATGGTCGTCATGGCAACAATGACGTCATAATGGTCGTCATGGCAACGTCATAATAGTCGTCATGGCAACGTCATAATGGTCGTCATGGCGACGTCATATTGGTCGTCATGGCGACGTCATAATGGTCGTCATGGCGACGTCATAATGGTTGTCATGGCGACGTCATAATGGTCGTCATGGCAACAATGACGTCATAATGGTCGTCATGGCAACAATGACGTCATAATGGTCGTCATGGCAACAATGACGTCATAATGGTCGTCATGGCAACAATGACGTCATAATGGTCGTCATGGCAACAATGGTGTCATAATGGTCGTCATGGCAACAATGACGTCATAATGGTCGTCATGGCAACAATGACGTCATAATGGTCGTCATGGCAACAATGATGTCATAATGGTCGTCATGGCGACGGTGCTGTCATAATGGTCGTCATGGCAACGTCATAATGGTCGTCATGGCAACGGTGATGTCATAATGGTCGTCATGGCAACGGTGACGTCATAACGGTCGTCATGGCAACGTCATAATAGTCGTCATGGCAACGTCATAATGGTCGTCATGGCAACGTCATAATGGCCGTCATGGCAACAATGATGTCATAATGGTCGTCATGGCAACCGTGCTGTCATAATGGTCGTCATGGCGACGTCATAATGGTCGTCACGGCAACGGTGATGCCATAATGGTCGTCACGGCAACGGTGATGCCATAATGGTCGTCACGGCAACGGTGATGCCATAATGGTCGTCACGGCAACGGTGATGCCATAATGGTCGTCACGGCAACGGTGATGCCATAATGGTCGTCACGGCAACGGTGATGCCATAATGGTCGTCACGGCACCGGTGATGCCATAATGGTCGTCATGGCAACGTCATAATGGTCGTCATGGCGACGTCATAATGGTCGTCATGGCGACGTCATAATGGTCGTCATGGCGACGTCATAATGGTCGTCATAGCGACGTCATAATGATCGTCATGGCAACAATGACGTCATAATGGTCGTCATGGCGACGTCATAATGATCGTCATGGCAACAATGACGTCATAATGGTCGTCATGGCAACAATGACGTCATAATGGTCGTCATGGCAACAATGACGTCATAATGGTCGTCATGGCAACAATGACGTCATAATGGTCGTCATGGCAACAATGACGTCATAATGGTCGTCATGGCAACAATGACGTCATAATGGTCGTCATGGCAACAATGATGTCATAATGGTCGTCATGGCGACGGTGCTGTCATAATGGTCGTCATGGCGACGGTGCTGTCATAATGGTCGTCATGGCAACGTCATAATGGTCGTCATGGCAACGGTGATGTCATAATGGTCGTCATGGCAACGGTGACGTCATAATGGTCGTCATGGCAACGTCATAATAGTCGTCATGGCAACGTCATAATGGTCGTCATGGCAACGTCATAATGGCCGTCATGGCAACAATGATGTCATAATGGTCGTCATGGCAACCGTGCTGTCATAATGGTCGTCATGGCGACGTCATAATGGTCGTCATGGCGACGATAATGCCATAATGGTCGCCGTGGCAACGATGATGCCATAATGGTCGCCGTGGCAACGATGATGCCATATTGGTCGCCGTGGCAACGATGATGCCATAATGGTCGCCGTGGCAACGATGATGCCATAATGGTCGCCGTGGCAACGATGATGCCATAATGGTCGCCGTGGCAACGATGATGTCATAATGGTCGTCGTGGTAACAGTGATGTCATAATGGACGTCATGGCAACGTCATAATGGTCGTCATGGCAACGGTGATGCCATAATGGTCGTTACGGCAACGGTGATGCCATAATGGTCGTCACGGCAACGGTGATGCCATAATGGTCGTCACGGCAACGGTGATGCCATAATGGTCGTCATGGCAACAATGATGTCATAATGGTCGTCATGGCAACAATGACGTCATAATGGTCGTCATGGCAACAATGACGTCATAATGGTCGTCATGGCAACAATGACGTCATAATGGTCGTCATGGCAACAATGATGTCATAATGGTCGTCATGGCGACGGTGCTGTCATAATGGTCGTCATGGCAACGTCATAATAAACGTCATAATGGTCGTCATGGCAACGTCATAATGGCCGTCATGGCAACAATGATGTCATAATGGTCGTCATGGCAACCGTGCTGTCATAATGGTCGTCATGGCGACGTCATAATGGTCGTCATGGCGACGATAATGCCATAATGGTCGCCGTGGCAACGATGATGCCATAATGGTCGCCGTGGCAACGATGATGCCATATTGGTCGCCGTGGCAACGATGATGCCATAATGGTCGCCGTGGCAACGATGATGCCATAATGGTCGCCGTGGCAACGATGATGCCATAATGGTCGCCGTGGCAACGATGATGTCATAATGGTCGTCGTGGTAACAGTGATGTCATAATGGACGTCATGGCAACGTCATAATGGTCGTCATGGCAACGGTGATGCCATAATGGTCGTCACGGCAATGGTGATGCCATAATGGTCGTCACGGCAACGGTGATGCCATAATGGTCGTCACGGCAACGGTGATGCCATAATGGTCGTCACGGCAACGGTGATGCCATAATAGTCGTCACGGCAACGGTGATGCCATAATGGTCGTCATGGCAACGTCATAATAGTCGTCATGGCAACGTCATAATGGTCGTCATGGCGACGTCATAATGGTCGTCATGGCGACGTCATAATGGTCGTCATGGCGACGTCATAATGGTCGTCATGGCGACGTCATAATGATCGTCATGGCAACAATGACGTCATAATGATCGTCATGGCAACAATGACGTCATAATGGTCGTCATGGCAACAATGACGTCATAATGGTCGTCATGGCAACAATGACGTCATAATGGTCGTCATGGCAACAATGACGTCATAATGGTCGTCATGGCAACAATGATGTCATAATGGTCGTCATGGCAACGTCATAATGGTCGTCATGGCAACGGTGATGTCATAATGGTCGTCATGGCAACGGTGACGTCATAATGGTCGTCATGGCAACGTCATAATGGTCGTCATGGCGACGTCATAATGGCCGTCATGGCAACAATGATGTCATAATGGTCGTCATGGCGACGGTGCTGTCATAATGGTCGTCATGGCAACGTCATAATGGTCGTCATGGCAACGTCATAATGGATGTCATAATCGTCGTCATGGCAACGGTGATGCCATAATGGTCGTCACGGCAACGGTGATGCCATAATGGTCTTCACGGCAACGGTGATGCCATAATGGTCGTAACGGCAACGGTGATGCCATAATGGTCGTCACGGCAACGGTGATGCCATAATGGTCGTCACGGCAACGGTGATGCCATAATGGTCGTCACAGCAACGGTGATGCCATAATGGTCATCACGGCAACGGTGATGCCATAATGGTCGTCATGGCAACGTCATAATAGTCGTCATGGCAACGTCATAATGGTCGTCATGGCGACGTCATATTGGTCGTCATGGCGACGTCATAATGGTCGTCATGGCGACGTCATAATGGTTGTCATGGCGACGTCATAATGGTCGTCATGGCAACAATGACGTCATAATGGTCGTCATGGCAACGTCATAATAGTCGTCATGGCAACGTCATAATGGTCGTCATGGCGACGTCATATTGGTCGTCATGGCGACGTCATAATGGTCGTCATGGCGACGTCATAATGGTTGTCATGGCGACGTCATAATGGTCGTCATGGCAACAATGACGTCATAATGGTCGTCATGGCAACAATGACGTCATAATGGTCGTCATGGCAACAATGACGTCATAATGGTCGTCATGGCAACAATGACGTCATAATGGTCGTCATGGCAACAATGGTGTCATAATGGTCGTCATGGCAACAATGACGTCATAATGGTCGTCATGGCAACAATGACGTCATAATGGTCGTCATGGCAACAATGATGTCATAATGGTCGACATGGCGACGGTGCTGTCATAATGGTCGTCATGGCAACGTCATAATGGTCGTCATGGCAACGGTGATGTCATAATGGTCGTCATGGCAACGGTGATGTCATAATGGTCGTCATGGCAACGGTGACGTCATAACGGTCGTCATGGCAACGTCATAATAGTCGTCATGGCAACGTCATAATGGTCGTCATGGCAACGTCATAATGGCCGTCATGGCAACAATGATGTCATAATGGTCGTCATGGCAACCGTGCTGTCATAATGGTCGTCATGGCGACGTCATAATGGTCGTCATGGCGACGATAATGCCATAATGGTCGCCGTGGCAACGATGATGTCATAATGGACGTCATGGCAACGTCATAATGGTCGTCATGGCAACGGTGATGCCATAATGGTCGTCACGGCAACGGTGATGACATAATGGTCGTCACGGCAACGGTGATGCCATAATGGTCGTCACGGCAACGGTGATGCCATAATGGTCGTCATGGCAACAATGATGTCATAATGGTCGTCATGGCAACAATGACGTCATAATGGTCGTCATGGCAACAATGACGTCATAATGGTCGTCATGGCAACAATGACGTCATAATGGTCGTCATGGCAACAATGACGTCATAATGGTCGTCATGGCAACAATGATGTCATAATGGTCGTCATGGCGACGGTGCTGTCATAATGGTCGTCATGGCAACGTCATAATGGTCGTCATGGCAACGGTGATGTCATAATGGTCGTCATGGCAACGGTGACGTCATAATGGTCGTCATGGCAACGTCATAATAGTCGTCATGGCAACATCATAATGGTCGTCATGGCAACGTCATAATGGCCGTCATGGCAACAATGATGTCATAATGGTCGTCATGGCGACGTCATAATGGTCGTCATGGCGACGATAATGCCATAATGGTCGCCGTGGCAACGATGATGCCATAATGGTCGCCGTGGCAACGATGATGCCATATTGGTCGCCGTGGCAACGATGATGCATAATGGTCGCCGTGGCAACGATGATGCCATAATGGTCGCCGTGGCAACGATGATGCCATAATGGTCGCCGTGGCAACGATGATGTCATAATGGTCGTCGTGGTAACAGTGATGTCATAATGGACGTCATGGCAACGTCATAATGGTCGTCATGGCAACGGTGATGCCATAATGGTCGTCATGGCAACGGTGATGACATAATGGTCGTCACGGCAACGGTGATGCCATAATGGTCGTCACGGCAACGGTGATGCCATAATGGTCGTCACGGCAACGGTGATGCCATAATGGTCGTCACGGCAACGGTGATGCCATAATGGTCGTCATGGCAACGTCATAATAGTCGTCATGGCAACGTCATAATGGTCGTCATGGCGACGTCATAATGGTCGTCATGGCGACGTCATAATGGTCGTCATGGCGACGTCATAATGGTCGTCATGGCGACGTCATAATGATCGTCATGGCAACAATGACGTCATAATGGTCGTCATGGCAACAATGACGTCATAATGGTCGTCATGGCAACAATGACGTCATAATGGTCGTCATGGCAACAATGATGTCATAATGGTCGTCATGGCGACGGTGCTGTCATAATGGTCGTCATGGCAACGTCATAATGGTCGTCATGGCAACGGTGATGTCATAATGGTCGTCATGGCAACGGTGACGTCATAATGGTTGTCATGGCAACGTCATAATAGTCGTCATGGCAACGTCATAATGGTCGTCATGGCGACGTCATAATGGCCGTCATGGCAACAATGATGTCATAATGGTCGTCATGGCAACGTCATAATGGTCGTCATGGCAACGTTATAATGGATGTCATAATGGTCGTCATGGCAACGGTGATGCCATAATGGTCGTCATGGCAACGTCATAATGGTCGTCATGGCAACGTTATAATGGATGTCATAATGGTCGTCATGGCAACGGTGATGCCATAATGGTCGTCACGGCAACGGTGATGCCATAATGGTCGTCACGGCAACGGTGATGCCATAATGGTCGTCACGGCAACGGTGATGCCATAATGGTCGTCACGGCAACGGTGATGCCATAATGGTCGTCACGGCAACGGTGATGCCATAATGGTCGTCACGGCAACGGTGATGCCATAATGGTCGTCACGGCAACGGTGATGCCATAATGGTTGTCATGGCAACGTCATAATAGTCGCCATGGCAACGTCATAATGGTCGTCATGGCGACGTCATAATGGTCGTCATAGCGACGTCATAATGGTCGTCATGGCGACGTCATAATGGTCGTCATGGTGACGTCATAATGATCGTCATGGCAACAATGACGTCATAATGGTCGTCATGGCAACAACGACGTCATAATGGTCGTCATGGCAACAATGACGTCATAATGGTCGTCATGGCAACAATGACGTCATAATGGTCGTCATGGCAACAATGATGTCATAATGGTCGTCATGGCAACAATGACGTCATAATGGTCGTCATGGCAACAATGACGTCATAATGGTCGTCATGGCAACAATGATGTGATAATGGTCGTCATGGCGACGGTGCTGTCATAATGGTCGTCATGGCAACGTCATAATGGTCGTCATGGCAACGGTGATGTCATAATGGTCGTCATGGCAACGGTGACGTCATAATGGTCGTCATGGCAACGTCATAATAGTCGTCATGGCAACGTCATAATGGTCGTCATGGCAACGTCATAATGGCCGTCATGGCAACAATGATGTCATAATGGTCGTCATGGCAACCGTGCTGTCATAATGGTCGTCATGGCGACGTCATAATGGTCGTCATGGCAACGTCATAATAGTCGTCATGGCAACGTCATAATGGTCGTCATGGCAACGTCATAATGGCCGTCATGGCAACAATGATGTCATAATGGTCGTCATGGCAACCGTGCTGTCATAATGGTCGTCATGGCGACGTCATAATGGTCGTCATGGCGACGATAATGCCATAATGGTCGCCGTGGCAACGATGATGCCATAATGGTCGCCGTGGCAACGATGATGCCATATTGGTCGCCGTGGCAACGATGATGCCATAATGGTCGCCATGGCAACGATGATGCCATAATGGTCGCCGTGGCAACGATGATGCCATAATGGTCGCCGTGGCAACGATGATGTCATAATGGTCGTCGTGGTAACAGTGATGTCATAATGGACGTCATGGCAACGTCATAATGGTCGTCATGGCAACGGTGATGCCATAATGGTCGTCACGGCAACGGTGATGCCATAATGGTCGTCACGGCAACGGTTATGCCATAATGGTCGTCACGGCAACGGTGATGCCATAATGGTCGTCATGGCAACAATGATGTCATAATGGTCGTCATGGCAACAATGACGTCATAATGGTCGTCATGGCAACAATGACGTCATAATGGTCGTCATGGCAACAATGACGTCATAACGGTCGTCATGGCAACAATGATGTCATAATGGTCGTCATGGCGACGGTGCTGTCATAATGGTCGTCATGGCAACGTCATAATGGTCGTCATGGCAACGGTGATGTCATAATGGTCGTCATGGCAACGGTGACGTCATAATGGTCGTCATGGCAACGTCATAATAGTCGTCATGGCAACGTCATAATGGTCGTCATGGCAACGTCATAATGGCCGTCATGGCAACAATGATGTCATAATGGTCGTCATGGCAACGGTGACGTCATAATGGTCGTCATGGCAACGTCATAATAGTCGTCATGGCAACGTCATAATGGTCGTCATGGCGACGTCATAATGGCCGTCATGGCAACAATGATGTCATAATAGTCGTCATGGCGATGGTGCTGTCATAATGGTCGTCATGGCAACGTCATAATGGTCGTCATGGCAACGGTGATGCCATAATGGTCGTCACGGCAACGGTGATGCCATAATGGTCGTCACGGCAACGGTGATGCCATAATGGTCGTCACGGCAACGGTGATGCCATAATGGTCGTCACGGCAACGGTGATGCCATAATGGTCGTCACGGCAACGGTGATGCCATAATGGTCGTCACGGCAACGGTGATGCCATAATGGTCGTCACGGCAACGGTGATGCCATAATGGTTGTCATGGCAACGTCATAATAGTCGTCATGGCAACGTCATAATGGTCGTCATGGCGACGTCATAATGGTCGTCATGGCGACGTCATAATGGTCGTCATGGCGACGTCATAATGGTCGTCATGGCAACAATGACGTCATAATGGTCGTCATGGCAACAATGACGTCATAATGGTCGTCATGGCAACAATGACGTCATAATGGTCGTCATGGCAACAATGACGTCATAATGGTCGTCATGGCAACAATGATGTCATAATGGTCGTCAAGACAACAATGACGTCATAATGGTCGTCATGGCAACAATGACGTCATAATGGTCGTCATGGCAACAATGACGTCATAATGGTCGTCATGGCAACAATGATGTCATAATGGTCGTCATAGCGACTGTGCTGTCATAATGGTCGTCATGGCAACGTCATAATGGTCGTCATGGCAACGGTGATGTCATAATGGTCGTCATGGCAACGGTGACGTCATAATGGTCGTCATGGCAACGTCATAATGGTCGTCATGGCAACGTCATAATGGTCGTCATGGCAACGATGATGCCATAATGGTCGCCGTGGCAACGATGATGCCATAATGGTCGCCGTGGCAACGATGATGCCATAATGGTCGCCGTGGCAACGATGATGCCATAATGGTCGCCGTGGCAACGATGATGCCATAATGGTCGCCGTGGCAACGATGATGCCATAATGGTCGCCGTGGCAACGATGATGCCATAATGGTCGCCGTGGCAACGATGATGCCATAATGGTCGCCGTGGCAACGATGATGTCATAATGGTCGTCGTGGCAACAGTGATGTCATAATGGACGTCATGGCAACGTCATGATGGTCGTCATGGCAACGGTGATGCCATAATGGTCGTCATGGCAACGGTGATGTCATAATGGTTGTCATGGCAACATCATAATGGTCGTCATGGCAACGATGATGCCATATTGGTCGTCATGGCAACGGTGATGTCATAATGGTCGTCATGGCAACGGTGATGTCATAATGGTTATCATGGCAACAATGATGTCATAATGGACGTCATGGGAACGTCATAATGGTCGTCATGGCAACAATGATGTCATAATGGTCGTCATGCCAACGTCATAATGGTCGTCATGGCAACGGTGATGCCATAATGGTCATCATGGCGACGGTGCTGTCATAATGGTCATCATCGCGACGGTGCTGTCATAATGGTCGTCATGGCGACGGTGCTGTCATAATGGTCGTCATGGCAACGTCATAATGGTCGTCATGGCAACAATGATGTCATAATGGTCGTCATGCCAACGTCATAATGGTCGTCATGGCAACGGTGATGCCATAATGGTCATCATGGCGACGGTGCTGTCATAATGGTCATCATGGCGACGGTGCTGTCATAATGGTCGTCATGGCAACGGTGATGTCATAATGGTCGTCATGGCAACGGTGATGCCATAATGGTCGTCACGGCAACGGTGATGCCATAATGGTCGTCACGGCAACGGTGATGCCATAATGGTCGTCACGGCAACGGTGATGCCATAATGGTCGTCACGGCAACGGTGATGCCATAATGGTCGTCACGGCAACGGTGATGCCATAATGGTCGTCACGGCAACGGTGATGCCATAATGGTCGTCACGGCAACGGTGATGCCATAATGGTCGCCACGGCAACGGTGATGCCATAATGGTCGTCACGGCAACGGTGATGCCATAATGGTCGTCATGGCAACGTCATAATACTCGTCATGGCAACGTCATAATGGTCGTCATGGCAACGTCATAATGGCCGTCATGGCAACAATGATGTCATAATGGTCGTCATGGCGACGGTGCTGTCATAATGGTCGTCATGGCAACGTCATAATGGTCGTCATGGCAACGTCATAATGGTCGTCATGGCAACGGTGATGTCATAATGGTCGTCATGGCAACGGTGATGTCATAATGGTCGTCATGGCAACAATGATGTCATAATGGTCGTCATGGCAACGTCATAATGGCCGTCATGGCAACAATGATGTCATAATGGTCGTCATGGCAACAATGATGTCATAATGGTCGTCATGCCAACGTCATAATGGTCGTCATGGCAACGGTGATGCCATAATGGTCATTATGGCGACGGTGCTGTCATAATGGTCATCATGGCGACGGTGCTGTCATAATGGTCGTCATGGCGACGGTGCTGTCATAATGGTCGTCATGGCAACGTCATAATGGTCGTCATGGCAACGTCATAATGGTCGTCATGGCAACGTCATAATGGTCGTCATGGCAACGGTGATGTCATAATGGTCGTCATGGCAACGGTGATGCCATAATGGTCGTCACGGCAACGGTGATGCCATAATGCTCGTCACGGCAACGGTGATGCCATAATGGTCGTCACGGCAACGGTAATGCCATAATGGTCGTCACGGCAACGGTGATGCCATAATGGTCGTCACGGCAACGGTGATGCCATAATGGTCGTCACGGCAACGGTGATGCCATAATGGTCGTCACGGCAACGGTGATGCATAATGGTCATCATGGCAACGTCATAATAGTCGTCATGGCAACGTCATAATGGTCGTCATGGCAACGTCATAATGGCCGTCATGGCAACAATGATGTCATAATGGTCGTCATGGCGACGGTGCTGTCATAATGGTCGTCATGGCAACGTTATAATGGTCGTCATGGCAACGTCATAATGGTCGTCATGGCAACGGTGATGTCATAATGGTCGTCATGGCAACGGTGATGTCATAATGGTCGACATGGCAACAATGATGTCATAATGGTCGTCATGGCAACGTCATAATGGCCGTCATGGCAACAATGATGTCATAATGGTCGTCATGGCGACGGTGCTGTCATAATGGTCGTCATGGCAACGTCATAATGGTCGTCATGGCAACGGTGACGTCATAATGGTCGTCATGGCAACGGTGACGTCATAATGGTCGACATGGCAACGGTGACGTCATAATGGTCGTCATGGCAACGTCATAATAGTCGTCATGGCAACGTCATAATGGTCGTCATGGCGACGTCATAATGGCCGTCATGGCAACAATGATGTCATAATGGTCGTCATGGCGACGGTGCTGTCATAATGGTCGTCATGGCAACGTCATAATGGTCGTCATGGCAACGTCATAATGGATGTCATAATGGTCGTCATGGCAACGGTGATGCCATAATGGTCGTCACGGCAACGGTGATGCCATAATGGTCGTCACGGCAACGGTGATGCCATAATGGTCGTCACGGCAACGGTGATGCCATAATGGTCGTCACGGCAACGGTGATGCCATAATGGTCGTCACGGCAACGGTGATGCCATAATGGTCGTCACGGCAACGGTGATGCCATAATGGTCGTCACGGCAACGGTGATGCCATAATGGTCGCCACGGCAACGGTGATGCCATAATGGTCGTCACGGCAACGGTGATGCCATAATGGTCGTCATGGCAACGTCATAATACTCGTCATGGCAACGTCATAATGGTCGTCATGGCAACGTCATAATGGCCGTCATGGCAACAATGATGTCATAATGGTCGTCATGGCGACGGTGCTGTCATAATGGTCGTCATGGCAACGTCATAATGGTCGTCATGGCAACGTCATAATGGTCGTCATGGCAACGGTGATGTCATAATGGTCGTCATGGCAACGGTGATGTCATAATGGTCGTCATGGCAACAATGATGTCATAATGGTCGTCATGGCAACGTCATAATGGCCGTCATGGCAACAATGATGTCATAATGGTCGTCATGGCAACAATGATGTCATAATGGTCGTCATGCCAACGTCATAATGGTCGTCATGGCAACGGTGATGCCATAATGGTCATTATGGCGACGGTGCTGTCATAATGGTCATCATGGCGACGGTGCTGTCATAATGGTCGTCATGGCGACGGTGCTGTCATAATGGTCGTCATGGCAACGTCATAATGGTCGTCATGGCAACGTCATAATGGTCGTCATGGCAACGTCATAATGGTCGTCATGGCAACGGTGATGTCATAATGGTCGTCATGGCAACGGTGATGCCATAATGGTCGTCACGGCAACGGTGATGCCATAATGGTCGTCACGGCAACGGTGATGCCATAATGGTCGTCACGGCAACGGTAATGCCATAATGGTCGTCACGGCAACGGTGATGCCATAATGGTCGTCACGGCAACGGTGATGCCATAATGGTCGTCACGGCAACGGTGATGCCATAATGGTCGTCACGGCAACGGTGATGCATAATGGTCATCATGGCAACGTCATAATATTCGTCATGGCAACGTCATAATGGTCGTCATGGCAACGTCATAATGGCCGTCATGGCAACAATGATGTCATAATGGTCGTCATGGCGACGGTGCTGTCATAATGGTCGTCATGGCAACGTTATAATGGTCGTCATGGCAATGTCATAATGGTCGTCATGGCAACGGTGATGTCATAATGGTCGTCATGGCAACGGTGATGTCATAATGGTCGACATGGCAACAATGATGTCATAATGGTCGTCATGGCAACGTCATAATGGCCGTCATGGCAACAATGATGTCATAATGGTCGTCATGGCGACGGTGCTGTCATAATGGTCGTCATGGCAACGTCATAATGGTCGTCATGGCAACGGTGACGTCATAATGGTCGTCATGGCAACGGTGACGTCATAATGGTCGACATGGCAACGGTGACGTCATAATGGTCGTCATGGCAACGTCATAATAGTCGTCATGGCAACGTCATAATGGTCGTCATGGCGACGTCATAATGGCCGTCATGGCAACAATGATGTCATAATGGTCGTCATGGCGACGGTGCTGTCATAATGGTCGTCATGGCAACGTCATAATGGTCGTCATGGCAACGTCATAATGGATGTCATAATGGTCGTCATGGCAACGGTGATGCCATAATGGTCGTCACGGCAACGGTGATGCCATAATGGTCGTCACGGCAACGGTGATGCCATAATGGTCGTCACGGCAACGGTGATGCCATAATGGTCGTCACGGCAACGGTGATGCCATAATGGTCGTCACGGCAACGGTGATGCCATAATGGTCGTCACGGCAACGGTGATGCCATAATGGTCGTCACGGCAACGGTGATGCCATAATGGTCGTCACGGCAACGGTGATGCCATAATGGTCGTCACGGCAACGGTGATGCCATAATGGTCGTCATGGCAACGTCATAATGGTCGTCATGGCAACGTCATAATGGTCGTCATGGCGACGTCATAATGGTCGTCATGGCGACGTCATAATGGTCGTCATGGCGACGTCATAATGGTCGTCATGGCGACGTCATAATGATCGTCATGGCAACAATGACGTCATAATGGTCGTCATGGCAACAATGACGTCATAATGGTCGTCATGGCAACAATGACGTCATAATGGTCGTCATGGCAACAATGACGTCATAATGGTCGTCATGGCAACAATGATGTCATAATGGTCGTCATGGCGACGGTGCTGTCATAATGGTCGTCATGGCAACGTCATAATGGTCGTCATGGCAACGGTGATGTCATAATGGTCGTCATGGCAACGGTGACGTCATAATGGTCGTCATGGCAACGTCATAATGGTCGTCATGGCAACGTCATAATGGTCGTCATGGCAACGGTGATGTCATAATGGTCGTCACGGCGACGGTGCTGTCATAATGGTCGTCACGGCAACGGTGAAGCCATAATGGTCGTCACGGCAACGGTGATGCCATAATGGTCGTCACGGCAACGGTGATGCCATAATGGTCGTCACGGCAACGGTGATGCCATAATGGTCGTCACGGCAACGGTGATGCCATAATGGTCGTCACGGCAACGGTGATGCCATAATGGTCGTCACGGCAACGGTGATGCCATAATGGTCGTCACGGCAACGGTGATGCCATAATGGTCGTCATGGCAACGTCATAATAGTCGTCATGGCAACGTCATAATGGTCGTCATGGCAACGTCATAATGGTCGTCATGGCGACGTCATAATGGTCGTCATGGCGACGTCATAATGATCGTCATGGCAACAATGACGTCATAATGGTCGTCATGGCAACAATGACGTCATAATGGTCGTCATGGCAACAATGACGTCATAATGGTCGTCATGGCAACGTCATAATGGTCGTCATGGCAACGGTGATGTCATAATGGTCGTCATGGCAACGTCATAATAGTCGTCATGGCAACGTCATAATGGTCGTCATGGCAACGTCATAATGGCCGTCATGGCAACAATGATGTCATAATGGTCGTCATGGCAACCGTGCTGTCATAATGGTCGTCATGGCGACGTCATAATGGTCGTCATGGCGACGATAATGCCATAATGGTCGCCGTGGCAACGATGATGCCATAATGGTCGCCGTGGCAACGATGATGCCATATTGGTCGCCGTGGCAACGATGATGCCATAATGGTCGCCGTGGCAACGATGATGCCATAATGGTCGCCGTGGCAACGATGATGCCATAATGGTCGCCGTGGCAACGATGATGTCATAATGGTCGTCGTGGTAACAGTGATGTCATAATGGACGTCATGGCAACGTCATAATGGTCGTCATGGCAACGGTGATGCCATAATGGTCGTCACGGCAACGGTGATGCCATAATGGTCGTCACGGCAACGGTGATGCCATAATGGTCGTCACGGCAACGGTGATGCCATAATGGTCGTCATGGCAACAATGATGTCATAATGGTCGTCATGGCAACAATGACGTCATAATGGTCGTCATGGCAACAATGACGTCATAATGGTCGTCATGGCAACAATGACGTCATAATGGTCGTCATGGCAACAATGATGTCATAATGGTCGTCATGGCGACGGTGCTGTCATAATGGTCGTCATGGCAACGTCATAATAAACGTCATAATGGTCGTCATGGCAACGTCATAATGGCCGTCATGGCAACAATGATGTCATAATGGTCGTCATGGCAACCGTGCTGTCATAATGGTCGTCATGGCGACGTCATAATGGTCGTCATGGCGACGATAATGCCATAATGGTCGCCGTGGCAACGATGATGCCATAATGGTCGCCGTGGCAACGATGATGCCATATTGGTCGCCGTGGCAACGATGATGCCATAATGGTCGCCGTGGCAACGATGATGCCATAATGGTCGCCGTGGCAACGATGATGCCATAATGGTCGCCGTGGAAACGATGATGTCATAATGGTCGTCGTGGTAACAGTGATGTCATAATGGACGTCATGGCAACGTCATAATGGTCGTCATGGCAACGGTGATGCCATAATGGTCGTCACGGCAATGGTGATGCCATAATGGTCGTCACGGCAACGGTGATGCCATAATGGTCGTCACGGCAACGGTGATGCCATAATGGTCGTCACGGCAACGGTGATGCCATAATGGTCGTCACGGCAACGGTGATGCCATAATGGTCGTCACGGCAACGGTGATGCCATAATGGTCGTCATGGCAACGTCATAATAGTCGTCATGGCGACGTCATAATGGTCGTCATGGCGACGTCATAATGGTCGTCATGGCGACGTCATAATGGTCGTCATGGCGACGTCATAATGATCGTCATGGCAACAATGACGTCATAATGGTCGTCATGGCAACAATGACGTCATAATGGTCGTCATGGCAACAATGACGTCATAATGGTCGTCATGGCAACAATGACGTCATAATGGTCGTCATGGCAACAATGATGTCATAATGGTCGTCATGGCGACGGTGCTGTCATAATGGTCGTCATGGCAACGTCATAATGGTCGTCATGGCAACGGTGATGTCATAATGGTCGTCATGGCAACGGTGACGTCATAATGGTCGTCATGGCAACGTCATAATGGACGTCATGGCGACGTCATAATGGCCGTCATGGCAACAATGATGTAATAATGGTCGTCATGGCGACGGTGCTGTCATAATGGTCGTCATGGCAACGTCATAATGGTCGTCATGGCAACGGTGACGTCATAATGGTCGTCATGGCAACGTCATAATAGTCGTCATGGCAACGTCATAATGGCCGTCATGGCAACAATGATGTCATAATGGTCGTCATGGCAACGGTGACGTCATAATGGTCGTCATGGCAACGTCATAATAGTCGTCATGGCAACGTCATAATGGTCGTCATGGCGACGTCATAATGGCCGTCATGGCAACAATGATGTCATAATAGTCGTCATGGCGATGGTGCTGTCATAATGGTCGTCATGGCAACGTCATAATGGTCGTCATGGCAACGTCATAATGGATGTCATAATGGTCGTCATGGCAACGGTGATGCCATAATGGTCGTCACGGCAACGGTGATGCCATAATGGTCGTCACGGCAACGGTGATGCCATAATGGTCGTCACGGCAACGGTGATGCCATAATGGTCGTCACGGCAACGGTGATGCCATAATGGTCGTCACGGCAACGGTGATGCCATAATGGTCGTCACGGCAACGGTGATGCCATAATGGTTGTCATGGCAACGTCATAATAGTCGTCATGGCAACGTCATAATGGTCGTCATGGCGACGTCATAATGGTCGTCATGGCGACGTCATAATGGTCGTCATGGCGACGTCATAATGGTCGTCATGGCAACAATGACGTCATAATGGTCGTCATGGCAACAATGACGTCATAATGGTCGTCATGGCAACAATGACGTCATAATGGTCGTCATGGCAACAATGACGTCATAATGGTCGTCATGGCAACAATGATGTCATAATGGTCGTCATGACAACAATGACGTCATAATGGTCGTCATGGCAACAATGACGTCATAATGGTCGTCATGGCAACAATGACGTCATAATGGTCGTCATGGCAACAATGATGTCATAATGGTCGTCATAGCGACTGTGCTGTCATAATGGTCGTCATGGCAACGTCATAATGGTCGTCATGGCAACGGTGATGTCATAATGGTCGTCATGGCAACGGTGACGTCATAATGGTCGTCATGGCAACGTCATAATGGTCGTCATGGCAACGTCATAATGGTCGTCATGGCAACGATGATGCCATAATGGTCGCCGTGGCAACGATGATGCCATAATGGTCGCCGTGGCAACGATGATGCCATAATGGTCGCCGTGGCAACGATGATGCCATAATGGTCGCCGTGGCAACGATGATGCCATAATGGTCGCCGTGGCAACGATGATGCCATAATGGTCGCCGTGGCAACGATGATGCCATAATGGTCGCCGTGGCAACGATGATGCCATAATGGTCGCCGTGGCAACGATGATGTCATAATGGTCGTCGTGGCAACAGTGATGTCATAATGGACGTCATGGCAACGTCATGATGGTCGTCATGGCAACGGTGATGCCATAATGGTCGTCATGGCAACGGTGATGTCATAATGGTTGTCATGGCAACATCATAATGGTCGTCATGGCAACGATGATGCCATAATGGTCGTCATGGCGACGTCATATTGGTCGTCATGGCAACGGTGATGTCATAATGGTCGTCATGGCAACGGTGATGTCATAATGGTCATCATGGCAACAATGATGTCATAATGGACGTCATGGGAACGTCATAATGGTCGTCATGGCAACAATGATGTCATAATGGTCGTCATGCCAACGTCATAATGGTCGTCATGGCAACGGTGATGCCATAATGGTCATCATGGCGACGGTGCTGTCATAATGGTCATCATGGCGACGGTGCTGTCATAATGGTCGTCATGGCGACGGTGCTGTCATAATGGTCGTCATGGCAACGTCATAATGGTCGTCATGGCAACAATGATGTCATAATGGTCGTCATGCCAACGTCATAATGGTCGTCATGGCAACGGTGATGCCATAATGGTCATCATGGCGACGGTGCTGTCATAATGGTCATCATGGCGACGGTGCTGTCATAATGGTCGTCATGGCAACGGTGATGTCATAATGGTCGTCATGGCAACGGTGATGCCATAATGGTCGTCACGGCAACGGTGATGCCATAATGGTCGTCACGGCAACGGTGATGCCATAATGGTCGTCACGGCAACGGTGATGCCATAATGGTCGTCACGGCAACGGTGATGCCATAATGGTCGTCACGGCAACGGTGATGCCATAATGGTCGTCACGGCAACGGTGATGCCATAATGGTCGTCACGGCAACGGTGATGCCATAATGGTCGCCACGGCAACGGTGATGCCATAATGGTCGTCACGGCAACGGTGATGCCATAATGGTCGTCATGGCAACGTCATAATACTCGTCATGGCAACGTCATAATGGTCGTCATGGCAACGTCATAATGGCCGTCATGGCAACAATGATGTCATAATGGTCGTCATGGCGACGGTGCTGTCATAATGGTCGTCATGGCAACGTCATAATGGTCGTCATGGCAACGTCATAATGGTCGTCATGGCAACGGTGATGTCATAATGGTCGTCATGGCAACGGTGATGTCATAATGGTCGTCATGGCAACAATGATGTCATAATGGTCGTCATGGCAACGTCATAATGGCCGTCATGGCAACAATGATGTCATAATGGTCGTCATGGCAACAATGATGTCATAATGGTCGTCATGCCAACGTCATAATGGTCGTCATGGCAACGGTGATGCCATAATGGTCATTATGGCGACGGTGCTGTCATAATGGTCATCATGGCGACGGTGCTGTCATAATGGTCGTCATGGCGACGGTGCTGTCATAATGGTCGTCATGGCAACGTCATAATGGTCGTCATGGCAACGTCATAATGGTCGTCATGGCAACGTCATAATGGTCGTCATGGCAACGGTGATGTCATAATGGTCGTCATGGCAACGGTGATGCCATAATGGTCGTCACGGCAACGGTGATGCCATAATGGTCGTCACGGCAACGGCGATGCCATAATGGTCGTCACGGCAACGGTAATGCCATAATGGTCGTCACGGCAACGGTGATGCCATAATGGTCGTCACGGCAACGGTGATGCCATAATGGTCGTCACGGCAACGGTGATGCCATAATGGTCGTCACGGCAACGGTGATGCATAATGGTCATCATGGCAACGTCATAATAGTCGTCATGGCAACGTCATAATGGTCGTCATGGCAACGTCATAATGGCCGTCATGGCAACAATGATGTCATAATGGTCGTCATGGCGACGGTGCTGTCATAATGGTCGTCATGGCAACGTTATAATGGTCGTCATGGCAACGTCATAATGGTCGTCATGGCAACGGTGATGTCATAATGGTCGTCATGGCAACGGTGATGTCATAATGGTCGACATGGCAACAATGATGTCATAATGGTCGTCATGGCAACGTCATAATGGCCGTCATGGCAACAATGATGTCATAATGGTCGTCATGGCGACGGTGCTGTCATAATGGTCGTCATGGCAACGTCATAATGGTCGTCATGGCAACGGTGACGTCATAATGGTCGTCATGGCAACGGTGACGTCATAATGGTCGACATGGCAACGGTGACGTCATAATGGTCGTCATGGCAACGTCATAATAGTCGTCATGGCAACGTCATAATGGTCGTCATGGCGACGTCATAATGGCCGTCATGGCAACAATGATGTCATAATGGTCGTCATGGCGACGGTGCTGTCATAATGGTCGTCATGGCAACGTCATAATGGTCGTCATGGCAACGTCATAATGGATGTCATAATGGTCGTCATGGCAACGGTGATGCCATAATGGTCGTCACGGCAACGGTGATGCCATAATGGTCGTCACGGCAACGGTGATGCCATAATGGTCGTCACGGCAACGGTGATGCCATAATGGTCGTCACGGCAACGGTGATGCCATAATGGTCGTCACGGCAACGGTGATGCCATAATGGTCGTCACGGCAACGGTGATGCCATAATGGTCGTCACGGCAACGGTGATGCCATAATGGTCGTCATGGCAACGTCATAATGGTCGTCATGGCAACGTCATAATGGTCGTCATGGCGACGTCATAATGGTCGTCATGGCGACGTCATAATGGTCGTCATGGCGACGTCATAATGGTCGTCATGGCGTCGTCATAATGATCGTCATGGCAACAATGACGTCATAATGGTCGTCATGGCAACAATGACGTCATAATGGTCGTCATGGCAACAATGACGTCATAATGGTCGTCATGGCAACAATGACGTCATAATGGTCGTCATGGCAACAATGATGTCATAATGGTCGTCATGGCGACGGTGCTGTCATAATGGTCGTCATGGCAACGTCATAATGGTCGTCATGGCAACGGTGATGTCATAATGGTCGTCATGGCAACGGTGACGTCATAATGGTCGTCATGGCAACGTCATAATGGTCGTCATGGCAACGTCATAATGGTCGTCATGGCAACGGTGATGTCATAATGGTCGTCACGGCGACGGTGCTGTCATAATGGTCGTCACGGCAACGGTGAAGCCATAATGGTCGTCACGGCAACGGTGATGCCATAATGGTCGTCACGGCAACGGTGATGCCATAATGGTCGTCACGGCAACGGTGATGCCATAATGGTCGTCACGGCAACGGTGATGCCATAATGGTCGTCACGGCAACGGTGATGCCATAATGGTCGTCACGGCAACGGTGATGCCATAATGGTCGTCACGGCAACGGTGATGCCATAATGGTCGTCATGGCAACGTCATAATAGTCGTCATGGCAACGTCATAATGGTCGTCATGGCAACGTCATAATGGTCGTCATGGCGACGTCATAATGGTCGTCATGGCGACGTCATAATGATCGTCATGGCAACAATGACGTCATAATGGTCGTCATGGCAACAATGACGTCATAATGGTCGTCATGGCAACAATGACGTCATAATGGTCGTCATGGCAACGTCATAATGGTCGTCACGGCGACGGTGCTGTCATAATGGTCGTCACGGCAACGGTGATGCCATAATGGTCGTCACGGCAACGGTGATGCCATAATGGTCGTCACGGCAACGGTGATGCCATAATGGTCGTCACGGCAACGGTGATGCCATAATGGTCGTCACGGCAACGGTGATGCCATAATGGTCGTCACGGCAACGGTGATGCCATAATGGTCGTCACGGCAACGGTGATGCCATAATGGTCGTCATGGCAACGTCATAATAGTCGTCATGGCAACGTCATAATGGTCGTCATGGCAACGTCATAATGGTCGTCATGGCGACGTCATAATGGTCGTCATGGCGACGTCATAATGATCGTCATGGCAACAATGACGTCATAATGGTCGTCATGGCAACAATGACGTCATAATGGTCGTCATGGCAACAATGACGTCATAATGGTCGTCATGGCAACAATGACGTCATAATGGTCGTCATGGCGACGGTGCTGTCATAATGGTCGTCATGGCAACGTCATAATGGTCGTCATGGCAACGGTGACGTCATAATGGTCGTCATGGCAACGTCATAATAGTCGTCATGGCAACGTCATAATGGTCGTCATGGCGACGTCATAATGGCAGTCATGGCAACAATGATGTCATAATGGTCGTCATGGCGACGGTGCTGTCATAATGGTCGTCATGGCAACGTCATAATGGTCGTCACGGCAACGGTGATGCCATAATGGTCGTCACGGCAACGGTGATGCCATAATGGTCGTCACGGCAACGGTGATGCCATAATGGTCGTCACGGCAACGGTGATGCCATAATGGTCGTCACGGCAACGGTGATGCCATAATGGTCGTCACGGCAACGGTGATGCCATAATGGTCGTCACGGCAACGGTGATGCCATAATGGTCGTCACGGCAACGGTGATGCCATAATGGTCGTCATGGCAACGTCATAATGGTCGTCATGGCGACGTCATAATGGTCGTCATGGCGACGTCATAATGGTCGTCATGGCGACGTCATAATGGTCGTCATGGCGACGTCATAATGGTCGTCATGGCAACAATGACGTCATAATGGTCGTCATGGCGACGTCATAATGATCGTCATGGCAACAATGACGTCATAATGGTCGTCATGGCAACAATGACGTCATAATGGTCGTCATGGCAACAATGACGTCATAATGGTCGTCATGGCAACAATGACGTCATAATGGTCGTCATGGCAACAATGACGTCATAATGGTCGTCATGGCAACAATGACGTCATAATGGTCGTCATGGCAACAATGATGTCATAATGGTCGTCATGGCGACGGTGCTGTCATAATGGTCGTCATGGCGACGGTGCTGTCATAATGGTCGTCATGGCAACGTCATAATGGTCGTCATGGCAACGGTGATGTCATAATGGTCGTCATGGCAACGGTGACGTCATAATGGTCGTCATGGCAACGTCATAATAGTCGTCATGGCAACGTCATAATGGTCGTCATGGCAACGTCATAATGGCCGTCATGGCAACAATGATGTCATAATGGTCGTCATGGCAACCGTGCTGTCATAATGGTCGTCATGGCGACGTCATAATGGTCGTCATGGCGACGATAATGCCATAATGGTCGCCGTGGCAACGATGATGCCATAATGGTCGCCGTGGCAACGATGATGCCATATTGGTCGCCGTGGCAACGATGATGCCATAATGGTCGCCGTGGCAACGATGATGCCATAATGGTCGCCGTGGCAACGATGATGCCATAATGGTCGCCGTGGCAACGATGATGTCATAATGGTCGTCGTGGTAACAGTGATGTCATAATGGACGTCATGGCAACGTCATAATGGTCGTCATGGCAACGGTGATGCCATAATGGTCGTTACGGCAACGGTGATGCCATAATGGTCGTCACGGCAACGGTGATGCCATAATGGTCGTCACGGCAACGGTGATGCCATAATGGTCGTCATGGCAACAATGATGTCATAATGGTCGTCATGGCAACAATGACGTCATAATGGTCGTCATGGCAACAATGACGTCATAATGGTCGTCATGGCAACAATGACGTCATAATGGTCGTCATGGCAACAATGATGTCATAATGGTCGTCATGGCGACGGTGCTGTCATAATGGTCGTCATGGCAACGTCATAATAAACGTCATAATGGTCGTCATGGCAACGTCATAATGGCCGTCATGGCAACAATGATGTCATAATGGTCGTCATGGCAACCGTGCTGTCATAATGGTCGTCATGGCGACGTCATAATGGTCGTCATGGCGACGATAATGCCATAATGGTCGCCGTGGCAACGATGATGCCATAATGGTCGCCGTGGCAACGATGATGCCATATTGGTCGCCGTGGCAACGATGATGCCATAATGGTCGCCGTGGCAACGATGATGCCATAATGGTCGCCGTGGCAACGATGATGCCATAATGGTCGCCGTGGCAACGATGATGTCATAATGGTCGTCGTGGTAACAGTGATGTCATAATGGACGTCATGGCAACGTCATAATGGTCGTCATGGCAACGGTGATGCCATAATGGTCGTCACGGCAATGGTGATGCCATAATGGTCGTCACGGCAACGGTGATGCCATAATGGTCGTCACGGCAACGGTGATGCCATAATGGTCGTCACGGCAACGGTGATGCCATAATAGTCGTCACGGCAACGGTGATGCCATAATGGTCGTCATGGCAACGTCATAATAGTCGTCATGGCAACGTCATAATGGTCGTCATGGCGACGTCATAATGGTCGTCATGGCGACGTCATAATGGTCGTCATGGCGACGTCATAATGGTCGTCATGGCGACGTCATAATGATCGTCATGGCAACAATGACGTCATAATGATCGTCATGGCAACAATGACGTCATAATGGTCGTCATGGCAACAATGACGTCATAATGGTCGTCATGGCAACAATGACGTCATAATGGTCGTCATGGCAACAATGACGTCATAATGGTCGTCATGGCAACAATGATGTCATAATGGTCGTCATGGCAACGTCATAATGGTCGTCATGGCAACGGTGATGTCATAATGGTCGTCATGGCAACGGTGACGTCATAATGGTCGTCATGGCAACGTCATAATGGTCGTCATGGCGACGTCATAATGGCCGTCATGGCAACAATGATGTCATAATGGTCGTCATGGCGACGGTGCTGTCATAATGGTCGTCATGGCAACGTCATAATGGTCGTCATGGCAACGTCATAATGGATGTCATAATCGTCGTCATGGCAACGGTGATGCCATAATGGTCGTCACGGCAACGGTGATGCCATAATGGTCTTCACGGCAACGGTGATGCCATAATGGTCGTAACGGCAACGGTGATGCCATAATGGTCGTCACGGCAACGGTGATGCCATAATGGTCGTCACGGCAACGGTGATGCCATAATGGTCGTCACAGCAACGGTGATGCCATAATGGTCATCACGGCAACGGTGATGCCATAATGGTCGTCATGGCAACGTCATAATAGTCGTCATGGCAACGTCATAATGGTCGTCATGGCGACGTCATATTGGTCGTCATGGCGACGTCATAATGGTCGTCATGGCGACGTCATAATGGTTGTCATGGCGACGTCATAATGGTCGTCATGGCAACAATGACGTCATAATGGTCGTCATGGCAACGTCATAATAGTCGTCATGGCAACGTCATAATGGTCGTCATGGCGACGTCATATTGGTCGTCATGGCGACGTCATAATGGTCGTCATGGCGACGTCATAATGGTTGTCATGGCGACGTCATAATGGTCGTCATGGCAACAATGACGTCATAATGGTCGTCATGGCAACAATGACGTCATAATGGTCGTCATGGCAACAATGACGTCATAATGGTCGTCATGGCAACAATGACGTCATAATGGTCGTCATGGCAACAATGGTGTCATAATGGTCGTCATGGCAACAATGACGTCATAATGGTCGTCATGGCAACAATGACGTCATAATGGTCGTCATGGCAACAATGATGTCATAATGGTCGTCATGGCGACGGTGCTGTCATAATGGTCGTCATGGCAACGTCATAATGGTCGTCATGGCAACGGTGATGTCATAATGGTCGTCATGGCAACGGTGACGTCATAACGGTCGTCATGGCAACGTCATAATAGTCGTCATGGCAACGTCATAATGGTCGTCATGGCAACGTCATAATGGCCGTCATGGCAACAATGATGTCATAATGGTCGTCATGGCAACCGTGCTGTCATAATGGTCGTCATGGCGACGTCATAATGGTCGTCATGGCGACGATAATGCCATAATGGTCGCCGTGGCAACGATGATGTCATAATGGACGTCATGGCAACGTCATAATGGTCGTCATGGCAACGGTGATGCCATAATGGTCGTCACGGCAACGGTGATGACATAATGGTCGTCACGGCAACGGTGATGCCATAATGGTCGTCACGGCAACGGTGATGCCATAATGGTCGTCATGGCAACAATGATGTCATAATGGTCGTCATGGCAACAATGACGTCATAATGGTCGTCATGGCAACAATGACGTCATAATGGTCGTCATGGCAACAATGACGTCATAATGGTCGTCATGGCAACAATGACGTCATAATGGTCGTCATGGCAACAATGATGTCATAATGGTCGTCATGGCGACGGTGCTGTCATAATGGTCGTCATGGCAACGTCATAATGGTCGTCATGGCAACGGTGATGTCATAATGGTCGTCATGGCAACGGTGACGTCATAATGGTCGTCATGGCAACGTCATAATAGTCGTCATGGCAACATCATAATGGTCGTCATGGCAACGTCATAATGGCCGTCATGGCAACAATGATGTCATAATGGTCGTCATGGCGACGTCATAATGGTCGTCATGGCGACGATAATGCCATAATGGTCGCCGTGGCAACGATGATGCCATAATGGTCGCCGTGGCAACGATGATGCCATATTGGTCGCCGTGGCAACGATGATGCCATAATGGTCGCCGTGGCAACGATGATGCCATAATGGTCGCCGTGGCAACGATGATGCCATAATGGTCGCCGTGGCAACGATGATGTCATAATGGTCGTCGTGGTAACAGTGATGTCATAATGGACGTCATGGCAACGTCATAATGGTCGTCATGGCAACGGTGATGCCATAATGGTCGTCATGGCAACGGTGATGACATAATGGTCGTCACGGCAACGGTGATGCCATAATGGTCGTCACGGCAACGGTGATGCCATAATGGTCGTCACGGCAACGGTGATGCCATAATGGTCGTCACGGCAACGGTGATGCCATAATGGTCGTCATGGCAACGTCATAATAGTCGTCATGGCAACGTCATAATGGTCGTCATGGCGACGTCATAATGGTCGTCATGGCGACGTCATAATGGTCGTCATGGCGACGTCATAATGGTCGTCATGGCGACGTCATAATGATCGTCATGGCAACAATGACGTCATAATGGTCGTCATGGCAACAATGACGTCATAATGGTCGTCATGGCAACAATGACGTCATAATGGTCGTCATGGCAACAATGATGTCATAATGGTCGTCATGGCGACGGTGCTGTCATAATGGTCGTCATGGCAACGTCATAATGGTCGTCATGGCAACGGTGATGTCATAATGGTCGTCATGGCAACGGTGACGTCATAATGGTTGTCATGGCAACGTCATAATAGTCGTCATGGCAACGTCATAATGGTCGTCATGGCGACGTCATAATGGCCGTCATGGCAACAATGATGTCATAATGGTCGTCATGGCAACGTCATAATGGTCGTCATGGCAACGTTATAATGGATGTCATAATGGTCGTCATGGCAACGGTGATGCCATAATGGTCGTCATGGCAACGTCATAATGGTCGTCATGGCAACGTTATAATGGATGTCATAATGGTCGTCATGGCAACGGTGATGCCATAATGGTCGTCACGGCAACGGTGATGCCATAATGGTCGTCACGGCAACGGTGATGCCATAATGGTCGTCACGGCAACGGTGATGCCATAATGGTCGTCACGGCAACGGTGATGCCATAATGGTCGTCACGGCAACGGTGATGCCATAATGGTCGTCACGGCAACGGTGATGCCATAATGGTTGTCATGGCAACGTCATAATAGTCGCCATGGCAACGTCATAATGGTCGTCATGGCGACGTCATAATGGTCGTCATAGCGACGTCATAATGGTCGTCATGGCGACGTCATAATGGTCGTCATGGTGACGTCATAATGATCGTCATGGCAACAATGACGTCATAATGGTCGTCATGGCAACAACGACGTCATAATGGTCGTCATGGCAACAATGACGTCATAATGGTCGTCATGGCAACAATGACGTCATAATGGTCGTCATGGCAACAATGATGTCATAATGGTCGTCATGGCAACAATGACGTCATAATGGTCGTCATGGCAACAATGACGTCATAATGGTCGTCATGGCAACAATGATGTGATAATGGTCGTCATGGCGACGGTGCTGTCATAATGGTCGTCATGGCAACGTCATAATGGTCGTCATGGCAACGGTGATGTCATAATGGTCGTCATGGCAACGGTGACGTCATAATGGTCGTCATGGCAACGTCATAATAGTCGTCATGGCAACGTCATAATGGTCGTCATGGCAACGTCATAATGGCCGTCATGGCAACAATGATGTCATAATGGTCGTCATGGCAACCGTGCTGTCATAATGGTCGTCATGGCGACGTCATAATGGTCGTCATGGCAACGTCATAATAGTCGTCATGGCAACGTCATAATGGTCGTCATGGCAACGTCATAATGGCCGTCATGGCAACAATGATGTCATAATGGTCGTCATGGCAACCGTGCTGTCATAATGGTCGTCATGGCGACGTCATAATGGTCGTCATGGCGACGATAATGCCATAATGGTCGCCGTGGCAACGATGATGCCATAATGGTCGCCGTGGCAACGATGATGCCATATTGGTCGCCGTGGCAACGATGATGCCATAATGGTCGCCATGGCAACGATGATGCCATAATGGTCGCCGTGGCAACGATGATGCCATAATGGTCGCCGTGGCAACGATGATGTCATAATGGTCGTCGTGGTAACAGTGATGTCATAATGGACGTCATGGCAACGTCATAATGGTCGTCATGGCAACGGTGATGCCATAATGGTCGTCACGGCAACGGTGATGCCATAATGGTCGTCACGGCAACGGTTATGCCATAATGGTCGTCACGGCAACGGTGATGCCATAATGGTCGTCATGGCAACAATGATGTCATAATGGTCGTCATGGCAACAATGACGTCATAATGGTCGTCATGGCAACAATGACGTCATAATGGTCGTCATGGCAACAATGACGTCATAACGGTCGTCATGGCAACAATGATGTCATAATGGTCGTCATGGCGACGGTGCTGTCATAATGGTCGTCATGGCAACGTCATAATGGTCGTCATGGCAACGGTGATGTCATAATGGTCGTCATGGCAACGGTGACGTCATAATGGTCGTCATGGCAACGTCATAATAGTCGTCATGGCAACGTCATAATGGTCGTCATGGCAACGTCATAATAGCCGTCATGGCAACAATGATGTCATAATGGTCGTCATGGCAACGGTGACGTCATAATGGTCGTCATGGCAACGTCATAATAGTCGTCATGGCAACGTCATAATGGTCGTCATGGCGACGTCATAATGGCCGTCATGGCAACAATGATGTCATAATAGTCGTCATGGCGATGGTGCTGTCATAATGGTCGTCATGGCAACGTCATAATGGTCGTCATGGCAACGTCATAATGGATGTCATAATGGTCGTCATGGCAACGGTGATGCCATAATGGTCGTCACGGCAACGGTGATGCCATAATGGTCGTCACGGCAACGGTGATGCCATAATGGTCGTCACGGCAACGGTGATGCCATAATGGTCGTCACGGCAACGGTGATGCCATAATGGTCGTCACGGCAACGGTGATGCCATAATGGTCGTCACGGCAACGGTGATGCCATAATGGTCGTCACGGCAACGGTGATGCCATAATGGTTGTCATGGCAACGTCATAATAGTCGTCATGGCAACGTCATAATGGTCGTCATGGCGACGTCATAATGGTCGTCATGGCGACGTCATAATGGTCGTCATGGCGACGTCATAATGGTCGTCATGGCAACAATGACGTCATAATGGTCGTCATGGCAACAATGACGTCATAATGGTCGTCATGGCAACAATGACGTCATAATGGTCGTCATGGCAACAATGACGTCATAATGGTCGTCATGGCAACAATGATGTCATAATGGTCGTCATGACAACAATGACGTCATAATGGTCGTCATGGCAACAATGACGTCATAATGGTCGTCATGGCAACAATGACGTCATAATGGTCGTCATGGCAACAATGATGTCATAATGGTCGTCATAGCGACTGTGCTGTCATAATGGTCGTCATGGCAACGTCATAATGGTCGTCATGGCAACGGTGATGTCATAATGGTCGTCATGGCAACGGTGACGTCATAATGGTCGTCATGGCAACGTCATAATGGTCGTCATGGCAACGTCATAATGGTCGTCATGGCAACGATGATGCCATAATGGTCGCCGTGGCAACGATGATGCCATAATGGTCGCCGTGGCAACGATGATGCCATAATGGTCGCCGTGGCAACGATGATGCCATAATGGTCGCCGTGGCAACGATGATGCCATAATGGTCGCCGTGGCAACGATGATGCCATAATGGTCGCCGTGGCAACGATGATGCCATAATGGTCGCCGTGGCAACGATGATGTCATAATGGTCGTCGTGGCAACAGTGATGTCATAATGGACGTCATGGCAACGTCATGATGGTCGTCATGGCAACGGTGATGCCATAATGGTCGTCATGGCAACGGTGATGTCATAATGGTTGTCATGGCAACATCATAATGGTCGTCATGGCAACGATGATGCCATATTGGTCGTCATGGCAACGGTGATGTCATAATGGTCGTCATGGCAACGGTGATGTCATAATGGTCATCATGGCAACAATGATGTCATAATGGACGTCATGGGAACGTCATAATGGTCGTCATGGCAACAATGATGTCATAATGGTCGTCATGCCAACGTCATAATGGTCGTCATGGCAACGGTGATGCCATAATGGTCATCATGGCGACGGTGCTGTCATAATGGTCATCATGGCGACGGTGCTGTCATAATGGTCGTCATGGCGACGGTGCTGTCATAATGGTCGTCATGGCAACGTCATAATGGTCGTCATGGCAACAATGATGTCATAATGGTCGTCATGCCAACGTCATAATGGTCGTCATGGCAACGGTGATGCCATAATGGTCATCATGGCGACGGTGCTGTCATAATGGTCATCATGGCGACGGTGCTGTCATAATGGTCGTCATGGCAACGGTGATGCCATAATGGTCGTCACGGCAACGGTGATGCCATAATGGTCGTCACGGCAACGGTGATGCCATAATGGTCGTCACGGCAACGGTGATGCCATAATGGTCGTCACGGCAACGGTGATGCCATAATGGTCGTCACGGCAACGGTGATGCCATAATGGTCGTCACGGCAACGGTGATGCCATAATGGTCGTCACGGCAACGGTGATGCCATAATGGTCGTCACGGCAACGGTGATGCCATAATGGTCGCCACGGCAACGGTGATGCCATAATGGTCGTCACGGCAACGGTGATGCCATAATGGTCGTCATGGCAACGTCATAATACTCGTCATGGCAACGTCATAATGGTCGTCATGGCAACGTCATAATGGCCGTCATGGCAACAATGATGTCATAATGGTCGTCATGGCGACGGTGCTGTCATAATGGTCGTCATGGCAACGTCATAATGGTCGTCATGGCAACGTCATAATGGTCGTCATGGCAACGGTGATGTCATAATGGTCGTCATGGCAACGGTGATGTCATAATGGTCGTCATGGCAACAATGATGTCATAATGGTCGTCATGGCAACGTCATAATGGCCGTCATGGCAACAATGATGTCATAATGGTCGTCATGGCAACAATGATGTCATAATGGTCGTCATGCCAACGTCATAATGGTCGTCATGGCAACGGTGATGCCATAATGGTCATTATGGCGACGGTGCTGTCATAATGGTCATCATGGCGACGGTGCTGTCATAATGGTCGTCATGGCGACGGTGCTGTCATAATGGTCGTCATGGCAACGTCATAATGGTCGTCATGGCAACGTCATAATGGTCGTCATGGCAACGTCATAATGGTCGTCATGGCAACGGTGATGTCATAATGGTCGTCATGGCAACGGTGATGCCATAATGGTAGTCACGGCAACGGTGATGCCATAATGGTCGTCACGGCAACGGCGATGCCATAATGGTCGTCACGGCAACGGTAATGCCATAATGGTCGTCACGGCAACGGTGATGCCATAATGGTCGTCACGGCAACGGTGATGCCATAATGGTCGTCACGGCAACGGTGATGCCATAATGGTCGTCACGGCAACGGTGATGCATAATGGTCATCATGGCAACGTCATAATAGTCGTCATGGCAACGTCATAATGGTCGTCATGGCAACGTCATAATGGCCGTCATGGCAACAATGATGTCATAATGGTCGTCATGGCGACGGTGCTGTCATAATGGTCGTCATGGCAACGTTATAATGGTCGTCATGGCAACGTCATAATGGTCGTCATGGCAACGGTGATGTCATAATGGTCGTCATGGCAACGGTGATGTCATAATGGTCGACATGGCAACAATGATGTCATAATGGTCGTCATGGCAACGTCATAATGGCCGTCATGGCAACAATGATGTCATAATGGTCGTCATGGCGACGGTGCTGTCATAATGGTCGTCATGGCAACGTCATAATGGTCGTCATGGCAACGGTGACGTCATAATGGTCGTCATGGCAACGGTGACGTCATAATGGTCGACATGGCAACGGTGACGTCATAATGGTCGTCATGGCAACGTCATAATAGTCGTCATGGCAACGTCATAATGGTCGTCATGGCGACGTCATAATGGCCGTCATGGCAACAATGATGTCATAATGGTCGTCATGGCGACGGTGCTGTCATAATGGTCGTCATGGCAACGTCATAATGGTCGTCATGGCAACGTCATAATGGATGTCATAATGGTCGTCATGGCAACGGTGATGCCATAATGGTCGTCACGGCAACGGTGATGCCATAATGGTCGTCACGGCAACGGTGATGCCATAATGGTCGTCACGGCAACGGTGATGCCATAATGGTCGTCACGGCAACGGTGATGCCATAATGGTCGTCACGGCAACGGTGATGCCATAATGGTCGTCACGGCAACGGTGATGCCATAATGGTCGTCACGGCAACGGTGATGCCATAATGGTCGTCATGGCAACGTCATAATGGTCGTCATGGCAACGTCATAATGGTCGTCATGGCGACGTCATAATGGTCGTCATGGCGACGTCATAATGGTCGTCATGGCGACGTCATAATGGTCGTCATGGCGTCGTCATAATGATCGTCATGGCAACAATGACGTCATAATGGTCGTCATGGCAACAATGACGTCATAATGGTCGTCATGGCAACAATGACGTCATAATGGTCGTCATGGCAACAATGACGTCATAATGGTCGTCATGGCAACAATGACGTCATAATGGTCGTCATGGCAACAATGATGTCATAATGGTCGTCATGGCGACGGTGCTGTCATAATGGTCGTCATGGCAACGTCATAATGGTCGTCATGGCAACGGTGATGTCATAATGGTCGTCATGGCAACGGTGACGTCATAATGGTCGTCATGGCAACGTCATAATGGTCGTCATGGCAACGTCATAATGGTCGTCATGGCAACGGTGATGTCATAATGGTCGTCACGGCGACGGTGCTGTCATAATGGTCGTCACGGCAACGGTGAAGCCATAATGGTCGTCACGGCAACGGTGATGCCATAATGGTCGTCACGGCAACGGTGATGCCATAATGGTCGTCACGGCAACGGTGATGCCATAATGGTCGTCACGGCAACGGTGATGCCATAATGGTCGTCACGGCAACGGTGATGCCATAATGGTCGTCACGGCAACGGTGATGCCATAATGGTCGTCACGGCAACGGTGATGCCATAATGGTCGTCATGGCAACGTCATAATAGTCGTCATGGCAACGTCATAATGGTCGTCATGGCAACGTCATAATGGTCGTCATGGCGACGTCATAATGGTCGTCATGGCGACGTCATAATGATCGTCATGGCAACAATGACGTCATAATGGTCGTCATGGCAACAATGACGTCATAATGGTCGTCATGGCAACAATGACGTCATAATGGTCGTCATGGCAACGTCATAATGGTCGTCATGGCAACGGTGATGTCATAATGGTCGTCATGGCAACGGTGACGTCATAATGTTCGTCATGGCAACGTCATAATAGTCGTCATGGCAACGTCATAATGGTCGTCATGGCAACGTCATAATGGCCGTCATGGCAACAATGATGTCATAATGGTCGTCATGGCAACCGTGCTGTCATAATGGTCGTCATGGCGACGTCATAATGGTCGTCATGGCGACGATAATGCCATAATGGTCGCCGTGGCAACGATGATGCCATAATGGTCGCCGTGGCAACGATGATGCCATATTGGTCGCCGTGGCAACGATGATGCCATAATGGTCGCCGTGGCAACGATGATGCCATAATGGTCGCCGTGGCAACGATGATGCCATAATGGTCGCCGTGGCAACGATGATGTCATAATGGTCGTCGTGGTAACAGTGATGTCATAATGGACGTCATGGCAACGTCATAATGGTCGTCATGGCAACGGTGATGCCATAATGGTCGTCACGGCAACGGTGATGCCATAATGGTCGTCACGGCAACGGTGATGCCATAATGGTCGTCATGGCAACAATGATGTCATAATGGTCGTCATGGCAACAATGACGTCATAATGGTCGTCATGGCAACAATGACGTCATAATGGTCGTCATGGCAACAATGACGTCATAATGGTCGTCATGGCAACAATGATGTCATAATGGTCGTCATGGCGACGGTGCTGTCATAATGGTCGTCATGGCAACGTCATAATAAACGTCATAATGGTCGTCATGGCAACGTCATAATGGCCGTCATGGCAACAATGATGTCATAATGGTCGTCATGGCAACCGTGCTGTCATAATGGTCGTCATGGCGACGTCATAATGGTCGTCATGGCGACGATAATGCCATAATGGTCGCCGTGGCAACGATGATGCCATAATGGTCGCCGTGGCAACGATGATGCCATATTGGTCGCCGTGGCAACGATGATGCCATAATGGTCGCCGTGGCAACGATGATGCCATAATGGTCGCCGTGGCAACGATGATGCCATAATGGTCGCCGTGGCAACGATGATGTCATAATGGTCGTCGTGGTAACAGTGATGTCATAATGGACGTCATGGCAACGTCATAATGGTCGTCATGGCAACGGTGATGCCATAATGGTCGTCACGGCAATGGTGATGCCATAATGGTCGTCACGGCAACGGTGATGCCATAATGGTCGTCACGGCAACGGTGATGCCATAATGGTCGTCACGGCAACGGTGATGCCATAATGGTCGTCACGGCAACGGTGATGCCATAATGGTCGTCACGGCAACGGTGATGCCATAATGGTCGTCATGGCAACGTCATAATAGTCGTCATGGTAACGTCATAATGGTCGTCATGGCGACGTCATAATGGTCGTCATGGCGACGTCATAATGGTCGTCATGGCGACGTCATAATGGTCGTCATGGCGACGTCATAATGATCGTCATGGCAACAATGACGTCATAATGGTCGTCATGGCAACAATGACGTCATAATGGTCGTCATGGCAACAATGACGTCATAATGGTCGTCATGGCAACAATGACGTCATAATGGTCGTCATGGCAACAATGATGTCATAATGGTCGTCATGGCGACGGTGCTGTCATAATGGTCGTCATGGCAACGTCATAATGGTCGTCATGGCAACGGTGATGTCATAATGGTCGTCATGGCAACGGTGACGTCATAATGGTCGTCATGGCAACGTCATAATGGACGTCATGGCGACGTCATAATGGCCGTCATGGCAACAATGATGTAATAATGGTCGTCATGGCGACGGTGCTGTCATAATGGTCGTCATGGCAACGTCATAATGGTCGTCATGGCAACGTCATAATGGATGTCATAATCGTCGTCATGGCAACGGTGATGCCATAATGGTCGTCACGGCAACGGTGATGCCATAATGGTCTTCACGGCAACGGTGATGCCATAATGGTCGTCACGGCAACGGTGATGCCATAATGGTCGTCACGGCAACGGTGATGCCATAATGGTCGTCACGGCAACGGTGATGCCATAATGGTCGTCACAGTAACGGTGATGCCATAATGGTCGTCACGGCAACGGTGATGCCATAATGGTCGTCATGGCAACGTCATAATAGTCGTCATGGCAACGTCATAATGGTCGTCATGGCGACGTCATAATGGTCGTCATGGCGACGTCATAATGGTCGTCATGGCGACGTCATAATGGTCGTCATGGCAACAATGACGTCATAATGGTCGTCATGGCAACAATGACGTCATAATGGTCGTCATGGCAACAATGACGTCATAATGGTCGTCATGGCAACAATGACGTCATAATGGTCGTCATGGCAACAAATGTGTCATAATGGTCGTCATGGCAACAATGACGTCATAATGGTCGTCATGGCAACAATGACGTCATAATGGTCGTCATGGCAACAATGATGTCATAATGGTCGTCATGGCGACGGTGCTGTCATAATGGTCGTCATGGCAACGTCATAATGGTCGTCATGGCAACGGTGATGTCATAATGGTCGTCATGGCAACGGTGACGTCATAATGGTCGTCATGGCAACGTCATAATAGTCGTCATGGCAACGTCATAATGGTCGTCATGGCAACGTCATAATGGCCGTCATGGCAACAATGATGTCATAATGGTCGTCATGGCAACCGTGCTGTCATAATGGTCGTCATGGCGACGTCATAATGGTCGTCATGGCGACGATAATGCCATAATGGTCGCCGTGGCAACGATGATGCCATAATGTTCGCCGTGGCAACGATGATGCCATATTGGTCGCCGTGGCAACGATGATGCCATAATGGTCGCCGTGGCAACGATGATGCCATAATGGTCGCCGTGGCAACAATGATGCCATAATGGTCGCCGTGGCAACGATGATGTCATAATGGTCGTTGTGGTAACAGTGATGTCATAATGGACGTCATGGCAACGTCATAATGGTCGTCATGGCAACGGTGATGCCATAATGGTCGTTACGGCAACGGTGATGCCATAATGGTCGTCACGGCAACGGTGATGCCATAATGGTCGTCACGGCAACGGTGATGCCATAATGGTCGTCATGGCAACAATGATGTCATAATGGTCGTCATGGCAACAATGACGTCATAATGGTCGTCATGGCAACAATGACGTCATAATGGTCGTCATGGCAACAATGACGTCATAATGGTCGTCATGGCAACAATGATGTCATAATGGTCGTCATGGCGACGGTGCTGTCATAATGGTCGTCATGGCAACGTCATAATGGTCGTCATGGCAACGGTGATGTCATAATGGTCGTCATGGCAACGGTGACGTCATAATGGTCGTCATGGCAACGTCATAATAGTCGTCATGGCAACATCATAATGGTCATCATGGCAACTTCATAATGGCCGTCATGGCAACAATGATGTCATAATGGTCGTCATGGCGACGTCATAATGGTCGTCATGGCGACGATAATGCCATAATGGTCGCCGTGGCAACGATGATGCCATAATGGTCGCCGTGGCAACGATGATGCCATATTGGTCGCCGTGGCAACGATGATGCCATAATGGTCGCCGTGGCAACGATGATGCCATAATGGTCGCCGTGGCAACGATGATGCCATAATGGTCGCCGTGGCAACGATGATGTCATAATGGTCGTCGTGGTAACAGTGATGTCATAATGGACGTCATGGCAACGTCATAATGGTCGTCATGGCGACGGTGCTGTCATAATGGTCGTCATGGCAACGTCATAATGGTCGTCATGGCAACGGTGATGTCATAATGGTCGTCATGGCAACGGTGACGTCATAATGGTCGTCATGGCAACGTCATAATAGTCGTCATGGCAACGTCATAATGGTCGTCATGGCGACGTCATAATGGCCGTCATGGCAATAATGATGTCATAATGGTCGTCATGGCAACGTCATAATGGTCGTCATGGCAACGTTATAATGGATGTCATAATGGTCGTCATGGCAACGGTGATGCCATAATGGTCGTCATGGCAACGTCATAATGGTCGTCATGGCAACGTTATAATGGATGTCATAATGGTCGTCATGGCAACGGTGATGCCATAATGGTCGTCACGGCAACGGTGATGCCATAATGGTCGTCACGGCAACGGTGATGCCATAATGGTCGTCACGGCAACGGTGATGCCATAATGGTCGTCACGGCAACGGTGATGCCATAATGGTCGTCACGGCAACGGTGATGCCATAATGGTCGTCACGGCAACGGTGATGCCATAATGGTCGTCACGGCAACGGTGATGCCATAATGGTTGTCATGGCAACGTCATAATAGTCGCCATGGCAACGTCATAATGGTCGTCATGGCGACGTCATAATGGTCGTCATAGCGACGTCATAATGGTCGTCATGGCGACGTCATAATGGTCGTCATGGTGACGTCATAATGATCGTCATGGCAACAATGACGTCATAATGGTCGTCATGGCAACAATGACGTCATAATGGTCGTCATGGCAACAATGACGTCATAATGGTCGTCATGGCAACAATGACGTCATAATGGTCGTCATGGCAACAATGACGTCATAATGGTCGTCATGGCAACAATGACGTCATAATGGTCGTCATGGCAACAATGACGTCATAATGGTCGTCATGGCAACAATGATGTCATAATGGTCGTCATGGCGACGGTGCTGTCATAATGGTCGTCATGGCAACGTCATAATGGTCGTCATGGCAACGGTGATGTCATAATGGTCGTCATGGCAACGGTGACGTCATAATGGTCGTCATGGCAACGTCATAATAGTCGTCATGGCAACGTCATAATGGTCGTCATGGCAACGTCATAATGGCCGTCATGGCAACAATGATGTCATAATGGTCGTCATGGCAACCGTGCTGTCATAATGGTCGTCATGGCGACGTCATAATGGTCGTCATGGCAACGTCATAATAGTCGTCATGGCAACGTCATAATGGTCGTCATGGCAACGTCATAATGGCCGTCATGGCAACAATGATGTCATAATGGTCGTCATGGCAACCGTGCTGTCATAATGGTCGTCATGGCGACGTCATAATGGTCGTCATGGCGACGATAATGCCATAATGGTCGCCGTGGCAACGATGATGCCATAATGGTCGCCGTGGCAATGATGATGCCATATTGGTCGCCGTGGCAACGATGATGCCATAATGGTCGCCGTGGCAACGATGATGCCATAATGGTCGCCGTGGCAACGATGATGCCATAATGGTCGCCGTGGCAACGATGATGCCATAATGGTCGCCGTGGCAACGATGATGTCATAATGGTCGTCGTGGCAACAGTGATGTCATAATGGACGTCATGGCAACGTCATGATGGTCGTCATGGCAACTGTGATGCCATAATGGTCGTCATGGCAACGGTGATGTCATAATGGTTGTCATGGCAACATCATAATGGTCGTCATGGCAACGATGATGCCATAATGGTCGTCATAGCGACGTCATATTGGTCGTCATGGCAACGGTGATGTCATAATGGTCGTCATGGCAACGGTGATGTCATAATGGTCGTCATGGCAACAATGATGTCATAATGGACGTCATGGGAACGTCATAATGGTCGTCATGGCAACAATGATGTCGTAATGGTCGTCATGCCAACGTCATAATGGTCGTCATGGCAACGGTGATGCCATAATGGTCATCATGGCGACGGTGCTGTCATAATGGTCATCATGGCGACGGTGCTGTCATAATGGTCGTCATGGCGACGGTGCTGTCATAATGGTCGTCATGGCAACGTCATAATGGTCGTCATGGCAACAATGATGTCATAATGGTCGTCATGCCAACGTCATAATGGTCGTCATGGCAACGGTGATGCCATAATGGTCATCATGGCGACGGTGCTGTCATAATGGTCATCATGGCGACGGTGCTGTCATAATGGTCGTCATGGCAACGGTGATGTCATAATGGTCGTCATGGCAACGGTGATGCCATAATGGTCGTCACGGCAACGGTGATGCCATAATGGTCGTCACGGCAACGGTGATGCCATAATGGTCGTCACGGCAACGGTGATGCCATAATGGTCGTCACGGCAACGGTGATGCCATAATGGTCGTCACGGCAACGGTGATGCCATAATGGTCGTCACGGCAACGGTGATGCCATAATGGTCGTCACGGCAACGGTGATGCCATAATGGTCGTCACGGCAACGGTGATGCCATAATGGTCGTCATGGCAACGTCATAATAGTCGTCATGGCAACGTCATAATGGTCGTCATGGCAACGTCAAAATGGCCGTCATGGCAACAATGATGTCATAATGGTCGTCATGGCGACGGTGCTGTCATAATGGTCGTCATGGCAACGTCATAATGGTTGTCATGGCAACGTCATAATGGTCGTCATGGCAACGGTGATGTCATAATGGTCGTCATGGCAACGGTGATGTCATAATGGTCGTCATGGCAACAATGATGTCATAATGGTCGTCATGGCAACAATGATGTCATAATGGTCGTCATGGCAACGTCATAATGGCCGTCATGGCAACAATGATGTCATAATGGTCGTCATGGCAACAATGATGTCATAATGGTCGTCATGCCAACGTCATAATGGTCGTCATGGCAACGGTGATGCCATAATGGTCATTATGGCGACGGTGCTGTCATAATGGTCATCATGGCGACGGTGCTGTCATAATGGTCGTCATGGCGACGGTGCTGTCATAATGGTCGTCATGGCAACGTCATAATGGTCGTCATGGCAACGTCATAATGGTCGTCATGGCAACGTCATAATGGTCGTCATGGCAACGGTGATGTCATAATGGTCGTCATGGCAACGGTGATGCCATAATGGTCGTCACGGCAACGGTGATGCCATAATGGTCGTCACGGCAACGGTGATGCCATAATGGTCGTCACGGCAACGGTGATGCCATAATGGTCGTCACGGCAACGGTGATGCCATAATGGTCGTCACGGCAACGGTGATGCCATAATGGTCGTCACGGCAACGGTGATGCCATAATGGTCGTCACGGCAACGGTGATGCCATAATGGTCATCATGGCAACGTCATAATAGTCGTCATGGCAACGTCATAATGGTCGTCATGGCAACGTCATAATGGCCGTCATGGCAACAATGATGTCATAATGGTCGTCATGGCGACGGTGCTGTCATAATGGTCGTCATGGCAACGTTATAATGGTCGTCATGGCAACGTTATAATGGTCGTCATGGCAACGTCATAATGGTCGTCATGGCAACGGTGATGTCATAATGGTCGTCATGGCAACGGTGATGTCATAATGGTCGTCATGGCAACAATGATGTCATAATGGTCGTCATGGCAACGTCATAATGGCCGTCATGGCAACAATGATGTCATAATGGTCGTCATGGCGACGGTGCTGTCATAATGGTCGTCATGGCAACGTCATAATGGACGTCATGGCAACGGTGACGTCATAATGGTCGTCATGGCAACGGTGACGTCATAATGGTCGTCATGGCAACGGTGACGTCATAATGGTCGTCATGGCAACGTCATAATAGTCGTCATGGCAACGTCATAATGGTCGTCATGGCGACGTCATAATGGCCGTCATGGCAACAATGATGTCATAATGGTCGTCATGGCGACGGTGCTGTCATAATGGTCGTCATGGCAACGTCATAATGGTCGTCATGGCAACGTCATAATGGATGTCATAATGGTCGTCATGGCAACGGTGATGCCATAATGGTCGTCACGGCAACGGTGATGCCATAATGGTCGTCACGGCAACGGTGATGCCATAATGGTCGTCACGGCAACGGTGATGCCATAATGGTCGTTACGGCAACGGTGATGCCATAATGGTCATCACGGCAACGGTGATGCCATAATGGTCGTCACGGCAACGGTGATGCCATAATGGTCGTCACGGCAACGGTGATGCCATAATGGTCGTCACGGCAACGGTGATGCCATAATGGTCGTCACGGCAACGGTGATGCCATAATGGTCGTCACGGCAACGGTGATGCCATAATGGTCGTCACGGCAACGGTGATGCCATAATGGTCGTCACGGCAACGGTGATGCCATAATGGTCGTCATGGCAACGTCATAATGGTCGTCATGGCAACGTCATAATGGTCGTCATGGCGACGTCATAATGGTCGTCATGGCGACGTCATAATGGTCGTCATGGCGACGTCATAATGATCGTCATGGCAACAATGACGTCATAATGGTCGTCATGGCAACAATGACGTCATAATGGTCGTCATGGCAACAATGACGTCATAATGGTCGTCATGGCAACAATGACGTCATAATGGTCGTCATGGCAACAATGATGTCATAATGGTCGTCATGGCGACGGTGCTGTCATAATGGTCGTCATGGCAACGTCATAATGGTCGTCATGGCAACGGTGATGTCATAATGGTCGTCATGGCAACGGTGACGTCATAATGGTCGTCATGGCAACGTCATAATGGTCGTCATGGCAACGTCATAATGGTCGTCATGGCAACGGTGATGTCATAATGGTCGTCACGGCGACGGTGCTGTCATAATGGTCGTCACGGCAACGGTGATGCCATAATGGTCGTCACGGCAACGGTGATGCCATAATGGTCGTCACGGCAACGGTGATGCCATAATGGTCGTCACGGCAACGGTGATGCCATAATGGTCGTCACGGCAACGGTGATGCCATAATGGTCGTCACGGCAACGGTGATGCCATAATGGTCGTCACGGCAACGGTGATGCCATAATGGTCGTCACGGCAACGGTGATGCCATAATGGTCGTCACGGCAACGGTGATGCCATAATGGTCGTCATGGCAACGTCATAATAGTCGTCATGGCAACGTCATAATGGTCGTCATGGCAACGTCATAATGGTCGTCATGGCGACGTCATAATGGTCGTCATGGCGACGTCATAATGATCGTCATGGCAACAATGACGTCATAATGGTCGTCATGGCAACAATGACGTCATAATGGTCGTCATGGCAACAATGACGTCATAATGGTCGTCATGGCAACAATGACGTCATAATGGTCGTCATGGCGACGGTGCTGTCATAATGGTCGTCATGGCAACGTCATAATGGTCGTCATGGCAACGGTGACGTCATAATGGTCGTCATGGCAACGTCATAATAGTCGTCATGGCAACGTCATAATGGTCGTCATGGCGACGTCATAATGGCAGTCATGGCAACAATGATGTCATAATGGTCGTCATGGCGACGGTGCTGTCATAATGGTCGTCATGGCAACGTCATAATGGTCGTCACGGCAACGGTGATGCCATAATGGTCGTCACGGCAACGGTGATGCCATAATGGTCGTCACGGCAACGGTGATGCCATAATGGTCGTCACGGCAACGGTGATGCCATAATGGTCGTCACGGCAACGGTGATGCCATAATGGTCGTCACGGCAACGGTGATGCCATAATGGTCGTCACGGCAACGGTGATGCCATAATGGTCGTCACGGCAACGGTGATGCCATAATGGTCGTCATGGCGACGTCATAATGGTCGTCATGGCGACGTCATAATGGTCGTCATGGCGACGTCATAATGGTCGTCATGGCGACGTCATAATGGTCGTCATGGCGACGTCATAATGGTCGTCATGGCGACGTCATAATGATCGTCATGGCAACAATGACGTCATAATGGTCGTCATGGCGACGTCATAATGATCGTCATGGCAACAATGACGTCATAATGGTCGTCATGGCAACAATGACGTCATAATGGTCGTCATGGCAACAATGACGTCATAATGGTCGTCATGGCAACAATGACGTCATAATGGTCGTCATGGCAACAATGACGTCATAATGGTCGTCATGGCAACAATGATGTCATAATGGTCGTCATGGCGACGGTGCTGTCATAATGGTCGTCATGGCGACGGTGCTGTCATAATGGTCGTCATGGCAACGTCATAATGGTCGTCATGGCAACGGTGATGTCATAATGGTCGTCATGGCAACGGTGACGTCATAATGGTCGTCATGGCAACGTCATAATAGTCGTCATGGCAACGTCATAATGGTCGTCATGGCAACGTCATAATGGCCGTCATGGCAACAATGATGTCATAATGGTCGTCATGGCAACCGTGCTGTCATAATGGTCGTCATGGCGACGTCATAATGGTCGTCATGGCGACGATAATGCCATAATGGTCGCCGTGGCAACGATGATGCCATAATGGTCGCCGTGGCAACGATGATGCCATATTGGTCGCCGTGGCAACGATGATGCCATAATGGTCGCCGTGGCAACGATGATGCCATAATGGTCGCCGTGGCAACGATGATGCCATAATGGTCGCCGTGGCAACGATGATGTCATAATGGTCGTCGTGGTAACAGTGATGTCATAATGGACGTCATGGCAACGTCATAATGGTCGTCATGGCAACGGTAATGCCATAATGGTCGTCACGGCAACGGTGATGCCATAATGGTCGTCACGGCAACGGTGATGCCATAATGGTCGTCACGGCAACGGTGATGCCATAATGGTCGTCATGGCAACAATGATGTCATAATGGTCGTCATGGCAACAATGACGTCATAATGGTCGTCATGGCAACAATGATGTCATAATGGTCGTCATGGCGACGTCATAATGGCCGTCATGGCAACAATGATGTCATAATGGTCGTCATGGCGACGGTGCTGTCATAATGGTCGTCATGGCAACGTTATAATGGTCGTCATGGCAACGTCATAATGGTCGTCATGGCAACGGTGATGTCATAATGGTCGTCATGGCAACGGTGATGTCATAATGGTCGTCATGGCAACAATGATGTCATAATGGTCGTCATGGCAACGTCATAATGGCCGTCATGGCAACAATGATGTCATAATGGTCGTCATGGCGACGGTGCTGTCATAATGGTCGTCATGGCAACGTCATAATGGTCGTCATGGCAACGGTGACGTCATAATGGTCGTCATGGCAACGGTGACGTCATAATGGTCGTCATGGCAACGGTGACGTCATAATGGTCGTCATGGCAACGTCATAATAGTCGTCATGGCAACGTCATAATGGTCGTCATGGCGACGTCATAATGGCCGTCATGGCAACAATGATGTCATAATGGTCGTCATGGCGACGGTGCTGTCATAATGGTCGTCATGGCAACGTCATAATGGTCGTCATGGCAACGTCATAATGGATGTCATAATGGTCGTCATGGCAACGGTGATGCCATAATGGTCGTCACGGCAACGGTGATGCCATAATGGTCGTCACGGCAACGGTGATGCCATAATGGTCGTCACGGCAACGGTGATGCCATAATGGTCGTCACGGCAACGGTGATGCCATAATGGTCATCACGGCAACGGTGATGCCATAATGGTCGTCACGGCAACGGTGATGCCATAATGGTCGTCACGGCAACGGTGATGCCATAATGGTCGTCACGGCAACGGTGATGCCATAATGGTCGTCACGGCAACGGTGATGCCATAATGGTCGTCACGGCAACGGTGATGCCATAATGGTCGTCACGGCAACGGTGATGCCATAATGGTCGTCATGGCAACGTCATAATGGTCGTCATGGCAACGTCATAATGGTCGTCATGGCGACGTCATAATGGTCGTCATGGCGACGTCATAATGGTCGTCATGGCGACGTCATAATGATCGTCATGGCAACAATGACGTCATAATGGTCGTCATGGCAACAATGACGTCATAATGGTCGTCATGGCAACAATGACGTCATAATGGTCGTCATGGCAACAATGACGTCATAATGGTCGTCATGGCAACAATGATGTCATAATGGTCGTCATGGCGACGGTGCTGTCATAATGGTCGTCATGGCAACGTCATAATGGTCGTCATGGCAACGGTGATGTCATAATGGTCGTCATGGCAACGGTGACGTCATAATGGTCGTCATGGCAACGTCATAATGGTCGTCATGGCAACGTCATAATGGTCGTCATGGCAACGGTGATGTCATAATGGTCGTCACGGCGACGGTGCTGTCATAATGGTCGTCACGGCAACGGTGATGCCATAATGGTCGTCACGGCAACGGTGATGCCATAATGGTCGTCACGGCAACGGTGATGCCATAATGGTCGTCACGGCAACGGTGATGCCATAATGGTCGTCACGGCAACGGTGATGCCATAATGGTCGTCACGGCAACGGTGATGCCATAATGGTCGTCACGGCAACGGTGATGCCATAATGGTCGTCACGGCAACGGTGATGCCATAATGGTCGTCATGGCAACGTCATAATAGTCGTCATGGCAACGTCATAATGGTCGTCATGGCAACGTCATAATGGTCGTCATGGCGACGTCATAATGGTCGTCATGGCGACGTCATAATGATCGTCATGGCAACAATGACGTCATAATGGTCGTCATGGCAACAATGACGTCATAATGGTCGTCATGGCAACAATGACGTCATAATGGTCGTCATGGCAACAATGACGTCATAATGGTCGTCATGGCGACGGTGCTGTCATAATGGTCGTCATGGCAACGTCATAATGGTCGTCATGGCAACGGTGACGTCATAATGGTCGTCATGGCAACGTCATAATAGTCGTCATGGCAACGTCATTATGGTCGTCATGGCGACGTCATAATGGCAGTCATGGCAACAATGATGTCATAATGGTCGTCATGGCGACGGTGCTGTCATAATGGTCGTCATGGCAACGTCATAATGGTCGTCACGGCAACGGTGATGCCATAATGGTCGTCACGGCAACGGTGATGCCATAATGGTCGTCACGGCAACGGTGATGCCATAATGGTCGTCACGGCAACGGTGATGCCATAATGGTCGTCACGGCAACGGTGATGCCATAATGGTCGTCACGGCAACGGTGATGCCATAATGGTCGTCACGGCAACGGTGATGCCATAATGGTCGTCACGGCAACGGTGATGCCATAATGGTCGTCATGGCAACGTCATAATGGTCGTCATGGCGACGTCATAATGGTCGTCATGGCGACGTCATAATGGTCGTCATGGCGACGTCATAATGGTCGTCATGGCGACGTCATAATGATCGTCATGGCAACAATGACGTCATAATGGTCGTCATGGCGACGTCATAATGATCGTCATGGCAACAATGACGTCATAATGGTCGTCATGGCAACAATGACGTCATAATGGTCGTCATGGCAACAATGACGTCATAATGGTCGTCATGGCAACAATGACGTCATAATGGTCGTCATGGCAACAATGACGTCATAATGGTCGTCATGGCAACAATGACGTCATAATGGTCGTCATGGCAACAATGATGTCATAATGGTCGTCATGGCGACGGTGCTGTCATAATGGACGTCATGGCGACGGTGCTGTCATAATGGTCGTCATGGCAACGTCATAATGGTCGTCATGGCAACGGTGATGTCATATTGGTCGTCATGGCAACGGTGACGTCATAATGGTCGTCATGGCAACGTCATAATAGTCGTCATGGCAACGTCATAATGGTCGTCATGGCAACGTCATAATGGCCGTCATGGCAACAATGATGTCATAATGGTCGTCATGGCAACCGTGCTGTCATAATGGTCGTCATGGCGACGTCATAATGGTCGTCATGGCGACGATAATGCCATAATGGTCGCCGTGGCAACGATGATGCCATAATGGTCGCCGTGGCAACGATGATGCCATATTGGTCGCCGTGGCAACGATGATGCCATAATGGTCGCCGTGGCAACGATGATGCCATAATGGTCGCCGTGGCAACGATGATGTCATAATGGTCGTCGTGGTAACAGTGATGTCATAATGGACGTCATGGCAACGTCATAATGGTCGTCATGGCAACGGTAATGCCATAATGGTCGTCACGGCAACGGTGATGCCATAATGGTCGTCACGGCAACGGTGATGCCATAATGGTCGTCACGGCAACGGTGATGCCATAATGGTCGTCATGGCAACAATGATGTCATAATGGTCGTCATGGCAACAATGACGTCATAATGGTCGTCATGGCAACAATGACGTCATAATGGTCGTCATGGCAACAATGACGTCATAATGGTCGTCATGGCAACAATGATGTCATAATGGTCGTCATGGCGACGGTGCTGTCATAATGGTCGTCATGGCAACGTCATAATAAACGTCATAATAGTCGTCATGGCAACGTCATAATGGCCGTCATGGCAACAATGATGTCATAATGGTCGTCATGGCAACCGTGCTGTCATAATGGTCGTCATGGCGACGTCATAATGGTCGTCATGGCGACGATAATGCCATAATGGTCGCCGTGGCAACGATGATGCCATAATGGTCGCCGTGGCAACGATGATGCCATATTGGTCGCCGTGGCAACGATGATGCCATAATGGTCGCCGTGGCAACGATGATGCCATAATGGTCGCCGTGGCAACGATGATGCCATAATGGTCGCCGTGGCAACGATGATGTCATAATGGTCGTCGTGGTAACAGTGATGTCATAATGGACGTCATGGCAACGTCATAATGGTCGTCATGGCAACGGTGATGCCATAATGGTCGTCACGGCAATGGTGATGCCATAATGGTCGTCACGGCAACGGTGATGCCATAATGGTCGTCACGGCAACGGTGATGCCATAATGGTCGTCACGGCAACGGTGATGCCATAATAGTCGTCACGGCAACGGTGATGCCATAATGGTCGTCATGGCAACGTCATAATAGTCGTCATGGCAACGTCATAATGGTCGTCATGGCGACGTCATAATGGTCGTCATGGCGACGTCATAATGGTCGTCATGGCGACGTCATAATGGTCGTCATGGCGACGTCATAATGGTCGTCATGGCGACGTCATAATGATCGTCATGGCAACAATGACGTCATAATGATCGTCATGGCAACAATGACGTCATAATGGTCGTCATGGCAACAATGACGTCATAATGGTCGTCATGGCAACAATGACGTCATAATGGTCGTCATGGCAACAATGACGTCATAATGGTCGTCATGGCAACAATGATGTCATAATGGTCGTCATGGCAACGTCATAATGGTCGTCATGGCAACGGTGATGTCATAATGGTCGTCATGGCAACGGTGACGTCATAATGGTCGTCATGGCAACGTCATAATGGTCGTCATGGCGACGTCATAATGGCCGTCATGGCAACAATGATGTCATAATGGTCGTCATGGCGACGGTGCTGTCATAATGGTCGTCATGGCAACGTCATAATGGTCGTCATGGCAACGTCATAATGGATGTCATAATCGTCGTCATGGCAACGGTGATGCCATAATGGTCGTCACGGCAACGGTGATGCCATAATGGTCTTCACGGCAACGGTGATGCCATAATGGTCGTAACGGCAACGGTGATGCCATAATGGTCGTCACGGCAACGGTGATGCCATAATGGTCGTCACGGCAACGGTGATGCCATAATGGTCGTCACAGCAACGGTGATGCCATAATGGTCGTCACGGCAACGGTGATGCCATAATGGTCGTCATGGCAACGTCATAATAGTCGTCATGGCAACGTCATAATGGTCGTCATGGCGACGTCATATTGGTCGTCATGGCGACGTCATAATGGTCGTCATGGCGACGTCATAATGGTCGTCATGGCGACGTCATAATGGTCGTCATGGCAACAATGACGTCATAATGGTCGTCATGGCAACAATGACGTCATAATGGTCGTCATGGCAACAATGACGTCATAATGGTCGTCATGGCAACAATGACGTCATAATGGTCGTCATGGCAACAATGGTGTCATAATGGTCGTCATGGCAACAATGACGTCATAATGGTCGTCATGGCAACAATGACGTCATAATGGTCGTCATGGCAACAATGATGTCATAATGGTCGTCATGGCGACGGTGCTGTCATAATGGTCGTCATGGCAACGTCATAATGGTCGTCATGGCAACGGTGATGTCATAATGGTCGTCATGGCAACGGTGACGTCATAATGGTCGTCATGGCAACGTCATAATAGTCGTCATGGCAACGTCATAATGGTCGTCATGGCAACGTCATAATGGCCGTCATGGCAACAATGATGTCATAATGGTCGTCATGGCAACCGTGCTGTCATAATGGTCGTCATGGCGACGTCATAATGGTCGTCATGGCGACGATAATGCCATAATGGTCGCCGTGGCAACGATGATGTCATAATGGACGTCATGGCAACGTCATAATGGTCGTCATGGCAACGGTGATGCCATAATGGTCGTCACGGCAACGGTGATGCCATAATGGTCGTCACGGCAACGGTGATGCCATAATGGTCGTCACGGCAACGGTGATGCCATAATGGTCGTCATGGCAACAATGATGTCATAATGGTCGTCATGGCAACAATGACGTCATAATGGTCGTCATGGCAACAATGACGTCATAATGGTCGTCATGGCAACAATGACGTCATAATGGTCGTCATGGCAACAATGACGTCATAATGGTCGTCATGGCAACAATGATGTCATAATGGTCGTCATGGCGACGGTGCTGTCATAATGGTCGTCATGGCAACGGTGACGTCATAATGGTCGTCATGGCAACGTCATAATAGTCGTCATGGCAACATCATAATGGTCGTCATGGCAAACTTCATAATGGCCGTCATGGCAACAATGATGTCATAATGGTCGTCATGGCGACGTCATAATGGTCGTCATGGCGACGATAATGCCATAATGGTCGCCGTGGCAACGATGATGCCATAATGGTCGCCGTGGCAACGATGATGCCATATTGGTCGCCGTGGCAACGATGATGCCATAATGGTCGCCGTGGCAACGATGATGCCATAATGGTCGCCGTGGCAACGATGATGCCATAATGGTCGCCGTGGCAACGATGATGTCATAATGGTCGTCGTGGTAACAGTGATGTCATAATGGACGTCATGGCAACGTCATAATGGTCGTCATGGCAACGGTGATGCCATAATGGTCGTCATGGCAACGGTGATGACATAATGGTCGTCACGGCAACGGTGATGCCATAATGGTCGTCACGGCAACGGTGATGCCATAATGGTCGTCACGGCAACGGTGATGCCATAATGGTCGTCACGGCAACGGTGATGCCATAATGGTCGTCATGGCAACGTCATAATAGTCGTCATGGCAACGTCATAATGGTCGTCATGGCGACGTCATAATGGTCGTCATGGCGACGTCATAATGGTCGTCATGGCGACGTCATAATGATCGTCATGGCAACAATGACGTCATAATGGTCGTCATGGCAACAATGACGTCATAATGGCCGTCATGGCAACAATGACGTCATAATGGTCGTCATGGCAACAATGATGTCATAATGGTCGTCATGGCGACGGTGCTGTCATAATGGTCGTCATGGCAACGTCATAATGGTCGTCATGGCAACGGTGATGTCATAATGGTCGTCATGGCAACGGTGACGTCATAATGGTTGTCATGGCAACGTCATAATAGTCGTCATGGCAACGTCATAATGGTCGTCATGGCGACGTCATAATGGCCGTCATGGCAACAATGATGTCATAATGGTCGTCATGGCAACGTCATAATGGTCGTCATGGCAACGTTATAATGGATGTCATAATGGTCGTCATGGCAACGGTGATGCCATAATGGTCGTCATGGCAACGTCATAATGGTCGTCATGGCAACGTTATAATGGATGTCATAATGGTCGTCATGGCAACGGTGATGCCATAATGGTCGTCACGGCAACGGTGATGCCATAATGGTCGTCACGGCAACGGTGATGCCATAATGGTCGTCACGGCAACGGTGATGCCATAATGGTCGTCACGGCAACGGTGATGCCATAATGGTCGTCACGGCAACGGTGATGCCATAATGGTCGTCACGGCAACGGTGATGCCATAATGGTCGTCACGGCAACGGTGATGCCATAATGGTTGTCATGGCAACGTCATAATAGTCGCCATGGCAACGTCATAATGGTCGTCATGGCGACGTCATAATGGTCGTCATAGCGACGTCATAATGGTCGTCATGGCGACGTCATAATGGTCGTCATGGTGACGTCATAATGATCGTCATGGCAACAATGACGTCATAATGGTCGTCATGGCAACAACGACGTCATAATGGTCGTCATGGCAACAATGACGTCATAATGGTCGTCATGGCAACAATGACGTCATAATGGTCGTCATGGCAACAATGACGTCATAATGGTCGTCATGGCAACAATGACGTCATAATGGTCGTCATGGCAACAATGACGTCATAATGGTCGTCATGGCAACAATGATGTCATAATGGTCGTCATGGCGACGGTGCTGTCATAATGGTCGTCATGGCAACGTCATAATGGTCGTCATGGCAACGGTGATGTCATAATGGTCGTCATGGCAACGGTGACGTCATAATGGTCGTCATGGCAACGTCATAATAGTCGTCATGGCAACGTCATAATGGTCGTCATGGCAACGTCATAATGGCCGTCATGGCAACAATGATGTCATAATGGTCGTCATGGCAACCGTGCTGTCATAATGGTCGTCATGGCGACGTCATAATGGTCGTCATGGCAACGTCATAATAGTCGTCATGGCAACGTCATAATGGTCGTCATGGCAACGTCATAATGGCCGTCATGGCAACAATGATGTCATAATGGTCGTCATGGCAACCGTGCTGTCATAATGGTCGTCATGGCGACGTCATAATGGTCGTCATGGCGACGATAATGCCATAATGGTCGCCGTGGCAACGATGATGCCATAATGGTCGCCGTGGCAACGATGATGCCATATTGGTCGCCGTGGCAACGATGATGCCATAATGGTCGCCGTGGCAACGATGATGCCATAATGGTCGCCGTGGCAACGATGATGCCATAATGGTCGCCGTGGCAACGATGATGTCATAATGGTCGTCGTGGTAACAGTGATGTCATAATGGACGTCATGGCAACGTCATAATGGTCGTCATGGCAACGGTGATGCCATAATGGTCGTCACGGCAACGGTGATGCCATAATGGTCGTCACGGCAACGGTGATGCCATAATGGTCGTCACGGCAACGGTGATGCCATAATGGTCGTCATGGCAACAATGATGTCATAATGGTCGTCATGGCAACAATGACGTCATAATGGTCGTCATGGCAACAATGACGTCATAATGGTCGTCATGGCAACAATGACGTCATAACGGTCGTCATGGCAACAATGATGTCATAATGGTCGTCATGGCGACGGTGCTGTCATAATGGTCGTCATGGCAACGTCATAATGGTCGTCATGGCAACGGTGATGTCATAATGGTCGTCATGGCAACGGTGACGTCATAATGGTCGTCATGGCAACGTCATAATAGTCGTCATGGCAACGTCATAATGGTCGTCATGGCAACGTCATAATGGCCGTCATGGCAACAATGATGTCATAATGGTCGTCATGGCAACGGTGACGTCATAATGGTCGTCATGGCAACGTCATAATAGTCGTCATGGCGACGTCATAATGGTCGTCATGGCGACGTCATAATGGCCGTCATGGCAACAATGATGTCATAATGGTCGTCATGGCGACGGTGCTGTCATAATGGTCGTCATGGCAACGTCATAATGGTCGTCATGGCAACGTCATAATGGATGTCATAATGGTCGTCATGGCAACGGTGATGCCATAATGGTCGTCACGGCAACGGTGATGCCATAATGGTCGTCACGGCAACGGTGATGCCATAATGGTCGTCACGGCAACGGTGATGCCATAATGGTCGTCACGGCAACGGTGATGCCATAATGGTCGTCACGGCAACGGTGATGCCATAATGGTCGTCACGGCAACGGTGATGCCATAATGGTTGTCATGGCAACGTCATAATAGTCGTCATGGCAACGTCATAATGGTCGTCATGGCGACGTCATAATGGTCGTCATGGCGACGTCATAATGGTCGTCATGGCGACGTCATAATGGTCGTCATGGCGACGTCATAATGGTCGTCATGGCAACAATGACGTCATAATGGTCGTCATGGCAACAATGACGTCATAATGGTCGTCATGGCAACAATGACGTCATAATGGTCGTCATGGCAACAATGACGTCATAATGGTCGTCATGGCAACAATGATGTCATAATGGTCGTCATGACAACAATGACGTCATAATGGTCGTCATGGCAACAATGACGTCATAATGGTCGTCATGGCAACAATGACGTCATAATGGTCGTCATGGCAACAATGATGTCATAATGGTCGTCATAGCGACTGTGCTGTCATAATGGTCGTCATGGCAACGTCATAATGGTCGTCATGGCAACGGTGATGTCATAATGGTCGTCATGGCAACGGTGACGTCATAATGGTCGTCATGGCAACGTCATAATGGTCGTCATGGCAACATCATAATGGTCGTCATGGCAACGATGATGCCATAATGGTCGCCGTGGCAACGATGATGCCATAATGGTCGCCGTGGCAACGATGATGCCATAATGGTCGCCGTGGCAACGATGATGCCATAATGGTCGCCGTGGCAACGATGATGCCATAATGGTCGCCGTGGCAACGATGATGCCATAATGGTCGCCGTGGCAACGATGATGCCATAATGGTCGCCGTGGCAACGATGATGCCATAATGGTCGCCGTGGCAACGATGATGTCATAATGGTCGTCGTGGCAACAGTGATGTCATATTGGACGTCATGGCAACGTCATGATGGTCGTCATGGCAACGGTGATGCCATAATGGTCGTCATGGCAACGGTGATGTCATAATGGTTGTCATGGCAACATCATAATGGTCGTCATGGCAACGATGATGCCATAATGGTCGTCATGGCGACGTCATATTGGTCGTCATGGCAACGGTGATGTCATAATGGTCGTCATGGCAACGGTGATGTCATAATGGTCATCATGGCAACAATGATGTCATAATGGACGTGATGGGAACGTCATAATGGTCGTCATGGCAACAATGATGTCATAATGGTCGTCATGCCAACGTCATAATGGTCGTCATGGCAACGGTGATGCCATAATGGTCATCATGGCGACGGTGCTGTCTTAATGGTCATCATGGCGACGGTGCTGTCATAATGGTCGTCATGGCGACGGTGCTGTCATAATGGTCGTCATGGCAACGTCATAATGGTCGTCATGGCAACAATGATGTCATAATGGTCGTCATGCCAACGTCATAATGGTCGTCATGGCAACGGTGATGCCATAATGGTCATCATGGCGACGGTGCTGTCATAATGGTCATCATGGCGACGGTGCTGTCATAATGGTCGTCATGGCAACGGTGATGTCATAATGGTCGTCATGGCAACGGTGATGCCATAATGGTCGTCACGGCAACGGTGATGCCATAATGGTCGTCACGGCAACGGTGATGCCATAATGGTCGTCACGGCAACGGTGATGCCATAATGGTCGTCACGGCAACGGTGATGCCCTAATGGTCGTCACGGCAACGGTGATGCCATAATGGTCGTCACGGCAACGGTGATGCCATAATGGTCGTCACGGCAACGGTGATGCCATAATGGTCGCCACGGCAACGGTGATGCCATAATGGTCGTCAAGGCAACGGTGATGCCATAATGGTCGTCATGGCAACGTCATAATAGTCGTCATGGCAACGTCATAATGGTCGTCATGGCAACGTCATAATGGCCGTCATGGCAACAATGATGTCATAATGGTCGTCATGGCGACGGTGCTGTCATAATGGTCGTCATGGCAACGTCATAATGGTCGTCATGGCAACGTCATAATGGTCGTCATGGCAACGGTGATGTCATAATGGTCGTCATGGCAACGGTGATGTCATAATGGTCGTCATGGCAACAATGATGTCATAATGGTCGTCATGGCAACGTCATAATGGCCGTCATGGCAACAATGATGTCATAATGGTCGTCATGGCAACAATGATGTCATAATGGTCGTCATGCCAACGTCATAATGGTCGTCATGGCAACGGTGATGCCATAATGGTCATTATGGCGACGGTGCTGTCATAATGGTCATCATGGCGACGGTGCTGTCATAATGGTCGTCATGGCGACGGTGCTGTCATAATGGTCGTCATGGCAACGTCATAATGGTCGTCATGGCAACGTCATAATGGTCGTCATGGCAACGTCATAATGGTCGTCATGGCAACGGTGATGTCATAATGGTCGTCATGGCAACGGTGATGCCATAATGGTCGTCACGGCAACGGTGATGCCATAATGGTCGTCACGGCAACGGTGATGCCATAATGGTCGTCACGGCAACGGTAATGCCATAATGGTCGTCACGGCAACGGTGATGCCATAATGGTCGTCACGGCAACGGTGATGTCATAATGGTCGTCACGGCAACGGTGATGCCATAATGGTCGTCACGGCAACGGTGATGCATAATGGTCATCATGGCAACGTCATAATAGTCGTCATGGCAACGTCATAATGGTCGTCATGGCAACGTCATAATGGCCGTCATGGCAACAATGATGTCATAATGGTCGTCATGGCGACGGTGCTGTCATAATGGTCGTCATGGCAACGTTATAATGGTCGTCATGGCAACGTCATAATGGTCGTCATGGCAACGGTGATGTCATAATGGTCGTCATGGCAACGGTGATGTCATAATGGTCGTCATGGCAACAATGATGTCATAATGGTCGTCATGGCAACGTCATAATGGCCGTCATGGCAACAATGATGTCATAATGGTCGTCATGGCGACGGTGCTGTCATAATGGTCGTCATGGCAACGTCATAATGGTCGTCATGGCAACGGTGACGTCATAATGGTCGTCATGGCAACGGTGACGTCATAATGGTCGTCATGGCAACGGTGACGTCATAATGGTCGTCATGGCAACGTCATAATAGTCGTCATGGCAACGTCATAATGGTCGTCATGGCGACGTCATAATGGCCGTCATGGCAACAATGATGTCATAATGGTCGTCATGGCGACGGTGCTGTCATAATGGTCGTCATGGCAACGTCATAATGGTCGTCATGGCAACGTCATAATGGATGTCATAATGGTCGTCATGGCAACGGTGATGCCATAATGGTCGTCACGGCAACGGTGATGCCATAATGGTCGTCACGGCAACGGTGATGCCATAATGGTCGTCACGGCAACGGTGATGCCATAATGGTCGTCACGGCAACGGTGATGCCATAATGGTCGTCACGGCAACGGTGATGCCATAATGGTCGTCACGGCAACGGTGATGCCATAATGGTCGTCACGGCAACGGTGATGCCATAATGGTCGTCACGGCAACGGTGATGCCATAATGGTCGTCACGGCAACGGTGATGCCATAATGGTCGTCACGGCAACGGTGATGCCATAATGGTCGTCATGGCAACGTCATAATGGTCGTCATGGCAACGTCATAATGGTCGTCATGGCGACGTCATAATGGCCGTCATGGCGACGTCATAATGGTCGTCATGGCGACGTCATAATGATCGTCATGGCAACAATGACGTCATAATGGTCGTCATGGCAACAATGACGTCATAATGGTCGTCATGGCAACAATGACGTCATAATGGTCGTCATGGCAACAATGACGTCATAATGGTCGTCATGGCAACAATGACGTCATAATGGTCGTCATGGCAACAATGACGTCATAATGGTCGTCATGGCAACAATGATGTCATAATGGTCGTCATAGCGACGGTGCTGTCATAATGGTCGTCATGGCAACGTCATAATGGTCGTCATGGCAACGGTGATGTCATAATGGTCGTCATGGCAACGGTGACGTCATAATGGTCGTCATGGCAACGTCATAATGTCGTCATGGCAACGTCATAATGGTCGTCATGGCAACGGTGATGTCATAATGGTCGTCACGGCGACGGTGCTGTCATAATGGTCGTCACGGCAACGGTGATGCCATAATGGTCGTCACGGCAACGGTGATGCCATAATGGTCGTCACGGCAACGGTGATGCCATAACGGTCGTCACGGCAACGGTGATGCCATAATGGTCGTCACGGCAACGGTGATGCCATAATGGTCGTCACGGCAACGGTGATGCCATAATGGTCGTCACGGCAACGGTGATGCCATAATGGTCGTCATGGCAACGTCATAATAGTCGTCATGGCAACGTCATAATGGTCGTCATGGCAACGTCATAATGGTCGTCATGGCGACGTCATAATGGTCGTCATGGCGACGTCATAATGATCGTCATGGCAACAATGACGTCATAATGGTCGTCATGGCAACAATGACGTCATAATGGTCGTCATGGCAACAATGACGTCATAAAGGTCGTCATGGCAACGTCATAATGGTCGTCATGGCAACGGTGATGTCATAATGGTCGTCATGGCAACGGTGACGTCATAATGTTCGTCATGGCAACGTCATAATGGTCGTCATGGCAACGTCATAATGGCCGTCATGGCAACAATGATGTCATAATGGTCGTCATGGCAACCGTGCTGTCATAATGGTCGTCATGGCGACGTCATAATGGTCGTCATGGCGACGATAATGCCATAATGGTCGCCGTGGCAACGATGATGCCATAATGGTCGCCGTGGCAACGATGATGCCATATTGGTCGCCGTGGCAACGATGATGCCATAATGGTCGCCGTGGCAACGATGATGCCATAATGGTCGCCGTGGCAACGATGATGCCATAATGGTCGCCGTGGCAACGATGATGTCATAATGGTCGTCGTGGTAACAGTGATGTCATAATGGACGTCATGGCAACGTCATAATGGTCGTCATGGCAACGGTGATGCCATAATGGTCGTCACGGCAACGGTGATGCCATAATGGTCGTCACGGCAACGGTGATGCCATAATGGTCGTCACGGCAACGGTGATGCCATAATGGTCGTCATGGCAACAATGATGTCATAATGGTCGTCATGGCAACAATGACGTCATAATGGTCGTCATGGCAACAATGACGTCATAATGGTCGTCATGGCAACAATGACGTCATAATGGTCGTCATGGCAACAATGATGTCATAATGGTCGTCATGGCGACGGTGCTGTCATAATGGTCGTCATGGCAACGTCATAATAAACGTCATAATGGTCGTCATGGCAACGTCATAATGGCCGTCATGGCAACAATGATGTCATAATGGTCGTCATGGCAACCGTGCTGTCATAATGGTCGTCATGGCGACGTCATAATGGTCGTCATGGCGACGATAATGCCATAATGGTCGCCGTGGCAACGATGATGCCATAATGGTCGCCGTGGCAACGATGATGCCATATTGGTCGCCGTGGCAACGATGATGCCATAATGGTCGCCGTGGCAACGATGATGCCATAATGGTCGCCGTGGCAACGATGATGCCATAATGGTCGCCGTGGCAACGATGATGTCATAATGGTCGTCGTGGTAACAGTGATGTCATAATGGACGTCATGGCAACGTCATAATGGTCGTCATGGCAACGGTGATGCCATAATGGTCGTCACGGCAATGGTGATGCCATAATGGTCGTCACGGCAACGGTGATGCCATAATGGTCGTCACGGCAACGGTGATGCCATAATGGTCGTCACGGCAACGGTGATGCCATAATGGTCGTCACGGCAACGGTGATGCCATAATGGTCGTCACGGCAACGGTGATGCCATAATGGTCGTCATGGCAACGTCATAATAGTCGTCATGGCGACGTCATAATGGTCGTCATGGCGACGTCATAATGGTCGTCATGGCGACGTCATAATGGTCGTCATGGCGACGTCATAATGGTCGTCATGGCGACGTCATAATGATCGTCATGGCAACAATGACGTCATAATGGTCGTCATGGCAACAATGACGTCATAATGGTCGTCATGGCAACAATGACGTCATAATGGTCGTCATGGCAACAATGACGTCATAATGGTCGTCATGGCAACAATGATGTCATAATGGTCGTCATGGCGACGGTGCTGTCATAATGGTCGTCATGGCAACGTCGTAATGGTCGTCATGGCAACGGTGATGTCATAATGGTCGTCATGGCAACGGTGACGTCATAATGGTCGTCATGGCAACGTCATAATGGTCGTCATGGCGACGTCATAATGGCCGTCATGGCAACAATGATGTCATAATGGTCGTCATGGCGACGGTGCTGTCATAATGGTCGTCATGGCAACGTCATAATGGTCGTCATGGCAACGTCATAATGGATGTCATAATCGTCGTCATGGCAACGGTGATGCCATAATGGTCGTCACGGCAACGGTGATGCCATAATGGTCTTCACGGCAACGGTGATGCCATAATGGTCGTCACGGCAACGGTGATGTCATAATGGTCGTCACGGCAACGGTGATGCCATAATGGTCGTCACGGCAACGGTGATGCCATAATGGTCGTCACAGCAACGGTGATGCCATAATGGTCGTCACGGCAACGGTGATGCCATAATGGTCGTCATGGCAACGTCATAATAGTCGTCATGGCAACGTCATAATGGTCGTCATGGCGACGTCATAATGGTCGTCATGGCGACGTCATAATGGTCGTCATGGCGACGTCATAATGGTCGTCATGGCAACAATGACGTCATAATGGTCGTCATGGCAACAATGACGTCATAATGGTCGTCATGGCAACAATGACGTCATAATGGTCGTCATGGCAACAATGACGTCATAATGGTCGTCATGGCAACAATGGTGTCATAATGGTCGTCATGGCAACAATGACGTCATAATGGTCGTCATGGCAACAATGACGTCATAATGGTCGTCATGGCAACAATGATGTCATAATGGTCGTCATGGCGACGGTGCTGTCATAATGGTCGTCATGGCAACGTCATAATGGTCGTCATGGCAACGGTGATGTCATAATGGTCGTCATGGCAACGGTGACGTCATAATGGTCGTCATGGCAACGTCATAATAGTCGTCATGGCAACGTCATAATGGTCGTCATGGCAACGTCATAATGGCCGTCATGGCAACAATGATGTCATAATGGTCGTCATGGCAACCGTGCTGTCATAATGGTCGTCATGGCGACGTCATAATGGTCGTCATGGCGACGATAATGCCATAATGGTCGCCGTGGCAACGATGATGCCATAATGGTCGCCGTGGCAACGATGATGCCATATTGGTCGCCGTGGCAACGATGATGCCATAATGGTCGCCGTGGCAACGATGATGCCATAATGGTCGCCGTGGCAACAATGATGCCATAATGGTCGCCGTGGCAACGATGATGTCATAATGGTCGTTGTGGTAACAGTGATGTCATAATGGACGTCATGGCAACGTCATAATGGTCGTCATGGCAACGGTGATGCCATAATGGTCGTCACGGCAACGGTGATGCCATAATGGTCGTCACGGCAACGGTGATGCCATAATGGTCGTCACGGCAACGGTGATGCCATAATGGTCGTCATGGCAACAATGATGTCATAATGGTCGTCATGGCAACAATGACGTCATAATGGTCGTCATGGCAACAATGACGTCATAATGGTCGTCATGGCAACAATGACGTCATAATGGTCGTCATGGCAACAATGATGTCATAATGGTCGTCATGGCGACGGTGCTGTCATAATGGTCGTCATGGCAACGTCATAATGGTCGTCATGGCAACGGTGATGTCATAATGGTCGTCATGGCAACGGTGACGTCATAATGGTCGTCATGGCAACGTCATAATGGTCGTCATGGCAACGGTGATGTCATAATGGTCGTCATGGCAACGGTGACGTCATAATGGTCGTCATGGCAACGTCATAATAGTCGTCATGGCAACGTCATAATGGTCGTCATGGCGACGTCATAATGGCCGTCATGGCAACAATGATGTCATAATGGTCGTCATGGCAACGTCATAATGGTCGTCATGGCAACGTTATAATGGATGTCATAATAGTCGTCATGGCAACGGTGATGCCATAATGGTCGTCATGGCAACGTCATAATGGTCGTCATGACAACGTTATAATGGATGTCATAATGGTCGTCATGGCAACGGTGATGCCATAATGGTCGTCACGGCAACGGTGATGCCATAATGGTCGTCACGGCAACGGTGATGCCATAATGGTCGTCACGGCAACGGTGATGCCATAATGGTTGTCACGGCAACGGTGATGCCATAATGGTCGTCACGGCAACGGTGATGCCATAATGGTCGTCACGGCAACGGTGATGCCATAATGGTCGTCATGGCAACGTCATAATAGTCGTCATGGCAACGTCATAATGGTCGTCATGGCGACGTCATAATGGTCGTCATGGCGACGTCATAAAGGTCGTCATGGCGACGTCATAATGATCGTCATGGCAACAATGACGTCATAATGGTCGTCATGGCAACAATGACGTCATAATGGTCGTCATGGCAACAATGACGTCATAATGGTCGTCATGGCAACAATGATGTCATAATGGTTGTCATGGCGACGGTGCTGTCATAATGGTCGTCATGGCAACGTCATAATGGTCGTCATGGCAACGGTGATGCCATAATGGTCGTCACGGCAACGGTGATGCCATAATGGTCGTCACGGCAACGGTGATGCCATAATGGTCGTCACGGCAACGGTGATGCCATAATGGTCGTCACGGCAACGGTGATGCCATAATGGTCGTCACGGCAACGGTGATGCCATAATGGTCGTCACGGCAACGGTGATGCCATAATGGTTGTCATGGCAACGTCATAATAGTCGCCATGGCAACGTCATAATGGTCGTCATGGCGACGTCATAATGGTCGTCATAGCGACGTCATAATGGTCGTCATGGCGACGTCATAATGGTCGTCATGGTGACGTCATAATGATCGTCATGGCAACAATGACGTCATAATGGTCGTCATGGCAACAATGACGTCATAATGGTCGTCATGGCAACAATGACGTCATAATGGTCGTCATGGCAACAATGACGTCATAATGGTCGTCATGGCAACAATGACGTCATAATGGTCGTCATGGCAACAATGACGTCATAATGGTCGTCATGGCAACAATGACGTCATAATGGTCGTCATGGCAACAATGATGTCATAATGGTCGTCATGGCGACGGTGCTGTCATAATGGTCGTCATGGCAACGTCATAATGGTCGTCATGGCAACGGTGATGTCATAATGGTCGTCATGGCAACGGTGACGTCATAATGGTCGTCATGGCAACGTCATAATAGTCGTCATGGCAACGTCATAATGGTCGTCATGGCAACGTCATAATGGCCGTCATGGCAACAATGATGTCATAATGGTCGTCATGGCAACCGTGCTGTCATAATGGTCGTCATGGCGACGTCATAATGGTCGTCATGGCAACGTCATAATAGTCGTCATGGCAACGTCATAATGGTCGTCATGGCAACGTCATAATGGCCGTCATGGCAACAATGATGTCATAATGGTCGTCATGGCAACCGTGCTGTCATAATGGTCGTCATGGCGACGTCATAATGGTCGTCATGGCGACGATAATGCCATAATGGTCGCCGTGGCAACGATGATGCCATAATGGTCGCCGTGGCAACGATGATGCCATATTGGTCGCCGTGGCAACGATGATGCCATAATGGTCGCCGTGGCAACGATGATGCCATAATGGTCGCCGTGGCAACGATGATGCCATAATGGTCGCCGTGGCAACGATGATGTCATAATGGTCGTCGTGGTAACAGTGATGTCATAATGGACGTCATGGCAACGTCATAATGGTCGTCATGGCAACGGTGATGCCATAATGGTCGTCACGGCAACGGTGATGCCATAATGGTCGTCACGGCAACGGTGATGCCATAATGGTCGTCACGGCAACGGTGATGCCATAATGGTCGTCATGGCAACAATGATGTCATAATGGTCGTCATGGCAACAATGACGTCATAATGGTCGTCATGGCAACAATGACGTCATAATGGTCGTCATGGCAACAATGACGTCATAACGGTCGTCATGGCAACAATGATGTCATAATGGTCGTCATGGCGACGGTGCTGTCATAATGGTCGTCATGGCAACGTCATAATGGTCGTCATGGCAACGGTGATGTCATAATGGTCGTCATGGCAACGGTGACGTCATAATGGTCGTCATGGCAACGTCATAATAGTCGTCATGGCAACGTCATAATGGTCGTCATGGCAACGTCATAATGGCCGTCATGGCAACAATGATGTCATAATGGTCGTCATGGCAACCGTGCTGTCATAATGGTCGTCATGGCGACGTCATAATGGTCGTCATGGCGACGATAATGCCATAATGGTCGCCGTGGCAACGATGATGCCATAATGGTCGCCGTGGCAACGATGATGCCATATTGGTCGCCGTGGCAACGATGATGCCATAATGGTCGCCGTGGCAACGATGATGCCATAATGGTCGCCGTGGCAACGATGATGCCATAATGGTCGCCGTGGCAACGATGATGTCATAATGGTCGTCGTGGTAACAGTGATGTCATAATGGACGTCATGGCAACGTCATAATGGTCGTCATGGCAACGGTGATGCCATAATGGTCGTCACGGCAACGGTGATGCCATAATGGTCGTCACGGCAACGGTGATGCCATAATGGTCGTCACGGCAACGGTGATGCCATAATGGTCGTCACGGCAACGGTGATGCCATAATGGTCGTCACTGCAACGGTGATGCCATAATGGTCGTCACGGCAACGGTGATGCCATAATGGTCGTCACGGCAACGGTGATGCCATAATGGTCGTCATGGCAACGTCATAATAGTCGTCATGGCAACGTCATAATGGTCGTCATGGCGACGTCATAATGGTCGTCATGGCGACGTCATAATGGTCGTCATGGCGACGTCATAATGGTCGTCATGGCAACAATGACGTCATAATGGTCGTCATGGCAACAATGACGTCATAATGGTCGTCATGGCAACAATGACGTCATAATGGTCGTCATGGCAACAATGATGTCATAATGGTCGTCATGGCGACGGTGCTGTCATAATGGTCGTCATGGCAACGTCATAATGGTCGTCATGGCAACGGTGACGTCATAATGGTCGTCATGGCAACGGTGACGTCATAATGGTCGTCATGGCAACGTCATAATAGTCGTCATGGCAACGTCATAATGGTCGTCATGGCGACGTCATAATGGCCGTCATGGCAACAATGATGTCATAATGGTCGTCATGGCAACGTCATAATGGTCGTCATGGCAACGTTATAATGGATGTCATAATGGTCGTCATGGCAACGGTGATGCCATAATGGTCGTCATGGCAACGTCATAATGGTCGTCATGGCAACGTTATAATGGATGTCATAATGGTCGTCATGGCAACGGTGATGCCATAATGGTCGTCACGGCAACGGTGATGCCATAATGGTCGTCACGGCAACGGTGATGCCATAATGGTCGTCACGGCAACGGTGATGCCATAATGGTCGTCACGGCAACGGTGATGCCATAATGGTCGTCACGGCAACGGTGATGCCATAATGGTCGTCACGGCAACGGTGATGCCATAATGGTCGTCATGGCAACGTCATAATAGTCGTCATGGCAACGTCATAATGGTCGTCATGGCGACGTCATAATGGTCGTCATGGCGACGTCATAATGGTCGTCATGGCGACGTCATAATGATCGTCATGGCAACAATGACGTCATAATGGTCGTCATGGCAACAATGACGTCATAATGGTCGTCATGGCAACAATGACGTCATAATGGTCGTCATGGCAACAATGATGTCATAATGGTTGTCATGGCGACGGTGCTGTCATAATGGTCGTCATGGCAACGTCATAATGGTCGTCATGGCAACGGTGATGTCATAATGGTCGTCATGGCAACGGTGACGTCATAATGGTCGTCATGGCAACGTCATAATAGTCGTCATGGCAACGTCATAATGGTCGTCATGGCGACGTCATAATGGCCGTCATGGCAACAATGATGTCATAATGGTCGTCATGGCGACGGTGCTGTCATAATGGTCGTCATGGCAACGTCATAATGGTCGTCATGGCAACGTTATAATGGTTGTCATAATGGTCGTCATGGCAACGGTGATGCCATAATGGTCGTCACGGCAACGGTGATGCCATAATGGTCGTCACGGCAACGGTGATGCCATAATGGTCGTCACGGCAACGGTGATGCCATAATGGTCGTCACGGCAACGGTGATGCCATAATGGTCGTCACGGCAACGGTGATGCCATAATGGTCGTCACGGCAACGGTGATGCCATAATGGTCGTCACGGCAACGGTGATGCCATAATGGTTGTCATGGCAACGTCATAATAGTCGCCATGGCAACGTCATAATGGTCGTCATGGCGACGTCATAATGGTCGTCATAGCGACGTCATAATGGTCGTCATGGCGACGTCATAATGGTCGTCATGGCGACGTCATAATGATCGTCATGGCAACAATGACGTCATAATGGTCGTCATGGCAACAATGACGTCATAATGGTCGTCATGGCAACAATGACGTCATAATGGTCGTCATGGCAACAATGACGTCATAATGGTCGTCATGGCAACAATGACGTCATAATGGTCGTCATGGCAACAATGACGTCATAATGGTCGTCATGGCAACAATGATGTCATAATGGTCGTCATGGCGACGGTGCTGTCATAATGGTCGTCATGGCAACGTCATAATGGTCGTCATGGCAACGGTGATGTCATAATGGTCGTCATGGCAACGTCATAATAGTCGTCATGGCAACGTCATAATGGTCGTCATGGCAACGTCATAATGGCCGTCATGGCAACAATGATGTCATAATGGTCGTCATGGCAACCGTGCTGTCATAATGGTCGTCATGGCGACGTCATAATGGTCGTCATGGCAACGTCATAATAGTCGTCATGGCAACGTCATAATGGTCGTCATGGCAACGTCATAATGGCCGTCATGGCAACAATGATGTCATAATGGTCGTCATGGCAACCGTGCTGTCATAATGGTCGTCATGGCGACGTCATAATGGTCGTCATGGCGACGATAATGCCATAATGGTCGCCGTGGCAACGATGATGCCATAATGGTCGCCGTGGCAACGATGATGCCATATTGGTCGCCGTGGCAACGATGATGCCATAATGGTCGCCGTGGCAACGATGATGCCATAATGGTCGCCGTGGCAACGATGTTGCCATAATGGTCGCCGTGGCAACGATGATGTCATAATGGTCGTCGTGGTAACAGTGATGTCATAATGGACGTCATGGCAACGTCATAATGGTCGTCATGGCAACGGTGATGCCATAATGGTCGTCACGGCAACGGTGATGCCATAATGGTCGTCACGGCAACGGTGATGCCATAATGGTCGTCACGGCAACGGTGATGCCATAATGGTCGTCATGGCAACAATGATGTCATAATGGTCGTCATGGCAACAATGACGTCATAATGGTCGTCATGGCAACAATGACGTCATAATGGTCGTCATGGCAACAATGACGTCATAACGGTCGTCATGGCAACAATGATGTCATAATGGTCGTCATGGCGACGGTGCTGTCATAATGGTCGTCATGGGAACGTCATAATGGTCGTCATGGCAACGGTGATGTCATAATGGTCGTCATGGCAACGGTGACGTCATAATGGTCGTCATGGCAACGTCATAATAGTCGTCATGGCAACGTCATAATGGTCGTCATGGCAACGTCATAATGGCCGTCATGGCAACAATGATGTCATAATGGTCGTCATGGCAACCGTGCTGTCATAATGGTCGTCATGGCGACGTCATAATGGTCGTCATGGCGACGATAATGCCATAATGGTCGCCGTGGCAACGATGATGCCATAATGGTCGCCGTGGCAACGATGATGCCATATTGGTCGCCGTGGCAACGATGATGCCATAATGGTCGCCGTGGCAACGATGATGCCATAATGGTCGCCGTGGCAACGATGATGCCATAATGGTCGCCGTGGCAACGATGATGCCATAATGGTCGCCGTGGCAACGATGATGTCATAATGGTCGTCGTGGTAACAGTGATGTCATAATGGACGTCATGGCAACGTCATAATGGTCGTCATGGCAACGGTGATGCCATAATGGTCTTCACGGCAACGGTGATGCCATAATGGTCGTCACGGCAACGGTGATGCCATAATGGTCGTCACGGCAACGGTGATGCCATAATGGTCGTCACGGCAACGGTGATGCCATAATGGTCGTCACGGCAACGGTGATGCCATAATGGTCGTCACGGCAACGGTGATGCCATAATGGTCGTCATGGCAACGTCATAATAGTCGTCATGGCAACGTCATAATGGTCGTCATGGCGACGTCATAATGGTCGTCATGGCGACGTCATAATGGTCGTCATGGCGACGTCATAATGATCGTCATGGCAACAATGACGTCATAATGGTCGTCATGGCAACAATGACGTCATAATGGTCGTCATGGCAACAATGACGTCATAATGGTCGTCATGGCAACAATGATGTCATAATGGTTGTCATGGCGACGGTGCTGTCATAATGGTCGTCATGGCAACGTCATAATGGTCGTCATGGCAACGGTGATGTCATAATGGTCGTCATGGCAACGGTGACGTCATAATGGTCGTCATGGCAACGTCATAATAGTCGTCATGGCAACGTCATAATGGTCGTCATGGCGACGTCATAATGGCCGTCATGGCAACAATGATGTCATAATTGTCGTCATGGCGACGGTGCTGTCATAATGGTCGTCATGGCAACGTCATAATGGTCGTCATGGCAACGTTATAATGGATGTCATAATGGTCGTCATGGCAACGGTGATGCCATAATGGTCGTCACGGCAACGGTGATGCCATAATGGTCGTCACGGCAACGGTGATGCCATAATGGTCGTCACGGCAACGGTGATGCCATAATGGTCGTCACGGCAACGGTGATGCCATAATGGTCGTCACGGCAACGGTGATGCCATAATGGTCGTCACGGCAACGGTGATGCCATAATGGTCGTCACGGCAACGGTGATGCCATAATGGTTGTCATGGCAACGTCATAATAGTCGCCATGGCAACGTCATAATGGTCGTCATGGCGACGTCATAATGGTCGTCATAGCGACGTCATAATGGTCGTCATGGCGACGTCATAATGGTCGTCATGGCGACGTCATAATGATCGTCATGGCAACAATGACGTCATAATGGTCGTCATGGCAACAATGACGTCATAATGGTCGTCATGGCAACAATGACGTCATAATGGTCGTCATGGCAACAATGACGTCATAATGGTCGTCATGGCAACAATGACGTCATAATGGTCGTCATGGCAACAATGACGTCATAATGGTCGTCATGGCAACAATGATGTCATAATGGTCGTCATGGCGACGGTGCTGTCATAATAGTCGTCATGGCAACGTCATAATGGTCGTCATGGCAACGGTGATGTCATAATGGTCGTCATGGCAACGGTGACGTCATAATGGTCGTCATGGCAACGTCATAATAGTCGTCATGGCAACGTCATAATGGTCGTCATGGCAACGTCATAATGGCCGTCATGGCAACAATGATGTCATAATGGTCGTCATGGCAACCGTGCTGTCATAATGGTCGTCATGGCGACGTCATAATGGTCGTCATGGCAACGTCATAATAGTCGTCATGGCAACGTCATAATGGTCGTCATGGCAACGTCATAATGGCCGTCATGGCAACAATGATGTCATAATGGTCGTCATGGCAACGGTGACGTCATAATGGTCGTCATGGCAACGTCATAATAGTCGTCATGGCAACGTCATAATGGTCGTCATGGCGACGTCATAATGGCCGTCATGGCAACAATGATGTCATAATGGTCGTCATGGCGACGGTGCTGTCATAATGGTCGTCATGGCAACGTCATAATGGTCGTCATGGCAACGTCATAATGGATGTCATAATGGTCGTCACGGCAACGGTGATGCCATAATGGTCGTCACGGCAACGGTGATGCCATAATGGTCGTCACGGCAACGGTGATGCCATAATGGTCGTCACGGCAACGGTGATGCCATAATGGTCGTCACGGCAACGGTGATGCCATAATGGTCGTCACGGCAACGGTGATGCCATAATGGTCGTCACGGCAACGGTGATGCCATAATGGTCGTCATGGCAACGTCATAATAGTCGTCATGGCAACGTCATAATGGTCGTCATGGCGACGTCATAATGGTCGTCATGGCGACGTCATAATGGTCGTCATGGCGACGTCATAATGGTCGTCATGGCGACGTCATAATGGTCGTCATGGCGACGTCATAATGATCGTCATGGCAACAATGACGTCATAATGGTCGTCATGGCAACAATGACGTCATAATGGTCGTCATGGCAACAATGACGTCATAATGGTCGTCATGGCAACAATGACGTCATAATGGTCGTCATGGCAACAATGACGTCATAATGGTCGTCATGGCAACAATGACGTCATAATGGTCGTCATGGCAACAATGACGTCATAATGGTCGTCATGGCAACAATGATGTCATAATGGTCGTCATGGCGACGGTGCTGTCATAATGTTCGTCATGGCAACGTCATAATGGTCGTCATGGCAACGGTGATGTCATAATGGTCGTCATGGCAACGGTGACGTCATAATGGTCGTCATGGCAACGTCATAATAGTCGTCATGGCAACGTCATAATGGTCGTCATGGCAACGTCATAATGGCCGTCATGGCAACAATGATGTCATAATGGTCGTCATGGCAACCGTGCTGTCATAATGGTCGTCATGGCGACGTCATAATGGTCGTCATGGCGACGATAATGCCATAATGGTCGCCGTGGCAACGATGATGCCATAATGGTCGCCGTGGCAACGATGATGCCATATTGGTCGCCGTGGCAACGATGATGCCATAATGGTCGCCGTGGCAACGATGATGCCATAATGGTCGCCGTGGCAACGATGATGCCATAATGGTCGCCGTGGCAACGATGATGTCATAATGGTCGTCGTGGTAACAGTGATGTCATAATGGACGTCATGGCAACGTCATAATGGTCGTCATGGCAACGGTGATGCCATAATGGTCGTCACGGCAACGGTGATGCCATAATGGTCGTCACGGCAACGGTGATGCCATAATGGTCGTCATGGTAACAATGATGTCATAATGGTCGTCATGGCAACAATGACGTCATAATGGTCGTCATGGCAACAATGACGTCATAATGGTCGTCATGGCAACAATGACGTCATAATGGTCGTCATGGCAACAATGATGTCATAATGGTCGTCATGGTGATGTCATAATGGTCGTCATGGCAACGGTGACGTCATAATGGTCGTCATGGCAACGTCATAATAGTCGTCATGGCAACGTCATAATGGCCGTCATGGCAACAATGATGTCATAATGGTCGTCATGGCAACCGTGCTGTCATAATGGTCGTCATGGCGACGTCATAATGGTCGTCATGGCGACGATAATGCCATAATGGTCGCCGTGGCAACGATGATGCCATAATGGTCGCCGTGGCAACGATGATGCCATATTGGTCGCCGTGGCAACGATGATGCCATAATGGTCGCCGTGGCAACGATGATGCCATAATGGTCGCCGTGGCAACGATGATGCCATAATGGTCGCCGTGGCAACGATGATGTCATAATGGTCGTCGTGGTAACAGTGATGTCATAATGGACGTCATGGCAACGTCATAATGGTCGTCATGGCAACGGTGATGCCATAATGGTCGTCACGGCAACGGTGATGCCATAATGGTCGTCACGGCAACGGTGATGCCATAATGGTCGTCACGGCAACGGTGATGCCATAATGGTCGTCACGGCAACGGTGATGCCATAATGGTCGTCATGGCAACGTCATAATAGTCGTCATGGCAACGTCATAATGGTCGTCATGGCGACGTCATAATGGTCGTCATGGCGACGTCATAATGGTCGTCATGGCGACGTCATAATGGTCGTCATGGCGACGTCATAATGGTCGTCATGGCAACAATGACGTCATAATGATCGTCATGGCAACAATGACGTCATAATGGTCGTCATGGCAACAATGACGTCATAATGGTCGTCATGGCAACAATGATGTCATAATGGTCGTCATGGCGACGGTGCTGTCATAATGGTCGTCATGGCAACGTCATAATGGTCGTCATGGCAACGGTGATGTCATAATGGTCGTCATGGCAACGGTGACGTCATAATGGTCGTCATGGCAACGTCATAATAGTCGTCATGGCAACGTCATAATGGTCGTCATGGCGACGTCATAATGGCCGTCATGGCAACAATGATGTCATAATGGTCGTCATGGCGACGGTGCTGTCATAATGGTCGTCATGGCAACGTCATAATGGTCGTCATGGCAACGTCATAATGGATGTCATAATGGTCGTCATGGCAACGGTGATGCCATAATGGTCGTCACGGCAACGGTGATGCCATAATGGTCGTCACGGCAACGGTAATGCCATAATGGTCGTCACGGCAACGGTGATGCCATAATGGTCGTCACGGCAACGGTGATGCCATAATGGTCGTCACGGCAACGGTGATGCCATAATGGTCATCACGGCAACGGTGATGCCATAATGGTCGTCACGGCAACGGTGATGCCATAATGGTTGTCATGGCAACGTCATAATAGTCGTCATGGCAACGTCATAATGGTCGTCATGGCGACGTCATAATGGTCGTCATGGCGACGTCATAATGGTCGTCATGGCGACGTCATAATGGTCGTCATGGCGACGTCATAATGGTCGTCATGGCAACAATGACGTCATAATGGTCGTCATGGCAACAATGACGTCATAATGGTCGTCATGGCAACAATGACGTCATAATAGTCGTCATGGCAACAATGACGTCATAATGGTCGTCATGGCAACAATGACGTCATAATGGTCGTCATGACAACAATGACGTCATAATGGTCGTCATGGCAACAATGACGTCATAATGGTCGTCATGGCAACAATGACGTCATAATGGTCGTCATGGCAACAATGATGTCATAATGGTCGTCATAGCGACTGTGCTGTCATAATGGTCGTCATGGCAACGTCATAATGGTCGTCATGGCAACGGTGATGTCATAATGGTCGTCATGGCAACGGTGACGTCATAATGGTCGTCATGGCAACGTCATAATAGTCGTCATGGCAACGTCATAATGGTCGTCATGGCAACGTCATAATGGCCGTCATGGCAACAATGATGTCATAATGGTCGTCATGGCAACCGTGCTGTCATAATGGTCGTCATGGCGACGTCATAATGGTCGTCATGGCGACGATAATGCCATAATGGTCGCCGTGGCAACGATGATGCCATAATGGTCGCCGTGGCAACGATGATGCCATATTGGTCGCCGTGGCAACGATGATGCCATAATGGTCGCCGTGGCAACGATGATGCCATAATGGTCGCCGTGGCAACGATGATGCCATAATGGTCGCCGTGGCAACGATGATGTCATAATGGTCGTCGTGGTAACAGTGATGTCATAATGGACGTCATGGCAACGTCATAATGGTCGTCATGGCAACGGTGATGCCATAATGGTCGTCACGGCAATGGTGATGCCATAATGGTCGTCACGGCAACGGTGATGCCATAATGGTCGTCACGGCAACGGTGATGCCATAATGGTCGTCATGGCAACGTCATAATGGTCGTCATGGCGACTTCATAATGGTCGTCATGGCGACGTCATAATGGTCGTCATGGCGACGTCATAATGGTCGTCATGGCGACGTCATAATGGTCGTCATGGCGACGTCATAATGGTCGTCATGGCGACGTCATAATGGTCGTCATGGCAACAATGACGTCATAATGGTCGTCATGGCAACAATGACGTCATAATGGTCGTCATGGCAACAATGACGTCATAATGGTCGTCATGGCAACAATGACGTCATAATGGTCGTCATGGCAACAATGATGTCATAATGGTCGTCATGGCGACGGTGCTGTCATAATGGTCGTCATGGCAACGTCATAATGGTCGTCATGGCAACGGTGATGTCATAATGGTTGTCATGGCAACGGTGACGTCATAATGGTCGTCATGGCAACGTCATAATATTCGTCATGGCAACGTCATAATGGTCGTCATGGCAACGTCATAATGGCCGTCATGGCAACAATGATGTCATAATGGTCGTCATGGCAACCGTGCTGTCATAATGGTCGTCATGGCGACGTCATAATGATCGTCATGGCGACGATAATGTCATAATTGTCGCCGTGGCAACGATGATGCCATAATGGTCGCCGTGGCAACGATGATGCCATAATGGTCGCCGTGGCAACGATGATGCCATAATGGTCGCCGTGGCAACGATGATGCCATATTGGTCGCCGTGGCAACGATGATGCCATAATGGTCGCCGTGGCAACGATGATGCCATAATGGTCGCCGTGGCAACGATGATGCCATAATGGTCGCCGTGGCAACGTTGATGTCATAATGGTCGTCGTGGCAACAGTGATGTCATAATGGACGTCATGGCAACGTCATAATCGTCGTCATGGCAACGGTGATGCCATAATGGTCGTCATGGCAACGGTGATGTCATAATGGTTGTCATGGCAACATCATAATGGTCGTCATGGCAACGATGATGCCATAATGGTCGTCATGGCGACGTCATATTGGTCGTCATGGCAACGGTGATGTCATAATGGTCGTCATGGCAACGGTGATGTCATAATGGTCGTCATGGCAACGTCATAATAGTCGTCATGGCAACGTCATAATGGTCGTCATGGCAACGTCATAATGGCCGTCATGGCAACAATGATGTCATAATGGTCGTCAAGGCAACCGTGCTGTCATAATGGTCGTCATGGCGACGTCATAATGGTCGTCATGGCGACGATAATGTCATAATTGTCGCCGTGGCAACGATGATGCCATAATGGTCGCCGTGGCAACGATGATGTCATAATGGTCGTTGTGGTAACAGTGATGTCATAATGGACGTCATGGCAACGTCATAATGGTCGTCATGGCAACGGTGATGCCATAATGGTCGTCACGGCAACGGTGATGCCATAATGGTCGTCACGGCAACGGTGATGCCATAATGGTCGTCACGGCAACGGTGATGCCATAATGGTCGTCATGGCAACAATGATGTCATAATGGTCGTCATGGCAACAATGACGTCATAATGGTCGTCATGGCAACAATGACGTCATAATGGTCGTCATGGCAACAATGACGTCATAATGGTCGTCATGGCAACAATGATGTCATAATGGTCGTCATGGCGACGGTGCTGTCATAATGGTCGTCATGGCAACGTCATAATGGTCGTCATGGCAACGGTGATGTCATAATGGTCGTCATGGCAACGGTGACGTCATAATGGTCATCATGGCAACGTCATAATAGTCGTCATGGCAACATCATAATGGTCGTCATGGCAACGTCATAATGGCCGTCATGGCAACAATGATGTCATAATGGTCGTCATGGCGACGTCATAATGGTCGTCATGGCGACGATAATGCCATAATGGTCGCCGTGGCAACGATGATGCCATAATGGTCGCCGTGGCAACGATGATGCCATATTGGTCGCCGTGGCAACGATGATGCCATAATGGTCGCCGTGGCAACGATGATGCCATAATGGTCGCCGTGGCAACGATGATGCCATAATGGTCGCCGTGGCAACGATGATGTCATAATGGTCGTCGTGGTAACAGTGATGTCATAATGGACGTCATGGCAACGTCATAATGGTCGTCATGGCGACGGTGCTGTCATAATGGTCGTCATGGCAACGTCATAATGGTCGTCATGGCAACGGTGATGTCATAATGGTCGTCATGGCAACGGTGACGTCATAATGGTCGTCATGGCAACGTCATAATGGTCGTCATGGCGACGTCATAATGGCCGTCATGGCAACAATGATGTCATAATGGTCGTCATGGCAACGTCATAATGGTCGTCATGGCAACGTTATAATGGATGTCATAATGGTCGTCATGGCAACGGTGATGCCATAATGGTCGTCATGGCAACGTCATAATGGTCGTCATGGCAACGTTATAATGGATGTCATAATGGTCGTCATGGCAACGGTGATGCCATAATGGTCGTCACGGCAACGGTGATGCCATAATGGTCGTCACGGCAACGGTGATGCCATAATGGTCGTCACGGCAACGGTGATGCCATAATGGTCGTCACGGCAACGGTGATGCCATAATGGTCGTCACGGCAACGGTGATGCCATAATGGTTGTCATGGCAACGTCATAATAGTCGCCATGGCAACGTCATAATGGTCGTCATGGCGACGTCATAATGGTCGTCATAGCGACGTCATAATGGTCGTCATGGCGACGTCATAATGGTCGTCATAGCGACGTCATAATGGTCGTCATGGCAACAATGACGTCATAATGGTCGTCATGGCAACAATGACGTCATAATGGTCGTCATGGCAACAATGACGTCATAATGGTCGTCATGGCAACAATGACGTCATAATGGTCGTCATGGCAACAATGATGTCATAATGGTCGTCATGGCAACAATGACGTCATAATGGTCGTCATGGCAACAATGACGTCATAATGGTCGTCATGGCAACAATGATGTCATAATGGTCGTCATGACGACGGTGCTGTCATAATGGTCGTCATGGCAACGTCATAATGGTCGTCATGGCAACGGTGATGTCATAATGGTCGTCATGGCAACGGTGACGTCATAATGGTCGTCATGGCAACGTCATAATAGTCGTCATGGCAACGTCATAATGGTCGTCATGGCAACGTCATAATGGCCGTCATGGCAACAATGATGTCATAATGGTCGTCATGGCAACCGTGCTGTCATAATGGTCGTCATGGCGACGTCATAATGGTCGTCATGGCAACGTCATAATAGTCGTCATGGCAACGTCATAATGGTCGTCATGGCAACGTCATAATGGCCGTCATGGCAACAATGATGTCATAATGGTCGTCATGGCAACCGTGCTGTCATAATGGTCGTCATGGCGACGTCATAATGGTCGTCATGGCGACGATAATGCCATAATGGTCGCCGTGGCAACGATGATGCCATAATGGTCGCCGTGGCAACGATGATGCCATATTGGTCGCCGTGGCAACGATGATGCCATAATGGTCGCCGTGGCAACGATGATGCCATAATGGTCGCCGTGGCAACGATGATGCCATAATGGTCGCCGTGGCAACGATGATGTCATAATGGTCGTCGTGGTAACAGTGATGTCATAATGGACGTCATGGCAACGTCATAATGGTCGTCATGGCAACGGTGATGCCATAATGGTCGTCACGGCAACGGTGATGCCATAATGGTCGTCACGGCAACGGTGATGCCATAATGGTCGTCACGGCAACGGTGATGCCATAATGGTCGTCATGGCAACAATGATGTCATAATGGTCGTCATGGCAACAATGACGTCATAATGGTCGTCATGGCAACAATGACGTCATAATGGTCGTCATGGCAACAATGACGTCATAACGGTCGTCATGGCAACAATGATGTCATAATGGTCGTCATGGCGACGGTGCTGTCATAATGGTCGTCATGGCAACGTCATAATGGTCGTCATGGCAACGGTGATGTCATAATGGTCGTCATGGCAACGGTGACGTCATAATGGTCGTCATGGCAACGTCATAATAGTCGTCATGGCAACGTCATAATGGTCGTCATGGCAACGTCATAATGGCCGTCATGGCAACAATGATGTCATAATGGTCGTCATGGCAACCGTGCTGTCATAATGGTCGTCATGGCGACGTCATAATGGTCGTCATGACGACGATAATGCCATAATGGTCGCCGTGGCAACGATGATGCCATAATGGTCGCCGTGGCAACGATGATGCCATATTGGTCGCCGTGGCAACGATGATGCCATAATGGTCGCCGTGGCAACGATGATGCCATAATGGTCGCCGTGGCAACGATGATGCTATAATGGTCGCCGTGGCAACGATGATGTCATAATGGTCGTCGTGGTAACAGTGATGTCATAATGGACGTCATGGCAACGTCATAATGGTCGTCATGGCAACGGTGATGCCATAATGGTCGTCACGGCAACGGTGATGCCATAATGGTCGTCACGGCAACGGTGATGCCATAATGGTCGTCACGGCAACGGTGATGCCATAATGGTCGTCACGGCAACGGTGATGCCATAATGGTCGTCACGGCAACGGTGATGCCATAATGGTCGTCACGGCAACGGTGATGCCATAATGGTCGTCACGGCAACGGTGATGCCATAATGGTCGTCATGGCAACGTCATAATAGTCGTCATGGCAACGTCATAATGGTCGTCATGGCGACGTCATAATGGTCGTCATGGCGACGTCATAATGGTCGTCATGGCGACGTCATAATGATCGTCATGGCAACAATGACGTCATAATGGTCGTCATGGCAACAATGACGTCATAATGGTCGTCATGGCAACAATGACGTCATAATGGTCGTCATGGCAACAATGATGTCATAATGGTCGTCATGGCGACGGTGCTGTCATAATGGTCGTCATGGCAACGTCATAATGGTCGTCATGGCAACGGTGATGTCATAATGGTCGTCATGGCAACGGTGACGTCATAATGGTCGTCATGGCAACGTCATAATAGTCGTCATGGCAACGTCATAATGGTCGTCATGGCGACGTCATAATGGCCGTCATGGCAACAATGATGTCATAATGGTCATCATGGCAACGTCATAATGGTCGTCATGGCAACGTTATAATGGATGTCATAATGGTCGTCATGGCAACGTCATAATGGTCGTCATGGCAACGTTATAATGGATGTCATAATGGTCGTCATGGCAACGGTGATGCCATAATGGTCGTCACGGCAACGGTGATGCCATAATGGTCGTCACGGCAACGGTGATGCCATAATGGTCGTCACGGCAACGGTGATGCCATAATGGTCGTCACGGCAACGGTGATGCCATAATGGTCGTCACGGCAACGGTGATGCCATAATGGTCGTCATGGCAACGTCATAATAGTCGTCATGGCAACGTCATAATGGTCGTCATGGCGACGTCATAATGGTCGTCATGGCGACGTCATAATGGTCGTCATGGCGACGTCATAATGATCGTCATGGCAACAATGACGTCATAATGGTCGTCATGGCAACAATGACGTCATAATGGTCGTCATGGCAACAATGACGTCATAATGGTCGTCATGGCAACAATGATGTCATAATGGTTGTCATGGCGACGGTGCTGTCATAATGGTCGTCACGGCAACGTCATAATGGTCGTCATGGCAACGGTGATGTCATAATGGTCGTCATGGCAACGGTGACGTCATAATGGCCGTCATGGCAACGTCATAATAGTCGTCATGGCAACGTCATAATGGTCGTCATGGCGATGTCATAATGGCCGTCATGGCAACAATGATGTCATAATGGTCGTCATGGCGACGGTGCTGTCATAATGGTCGTCATGGCAACGTCATAATGGTCGTCATGGCAACGTTATAATGGATGTCATAATGGTCGTCATGGCAACGGTGATGCCATAATGGTCGTCACGGCAACGGTGATGCCATAATGGTCGTCACGGCAACGGTGATGCCATAATGGTCGTCACGGCAACGGTGATGCCATAATGGTCGTCACGGCAACGGTGATGCCATAATGGTCGTCACGGCAACGGTGATGCCATAATGGTCGTCACGGCAACGGTGATGCCATAATGGTCGTCACGGCAACGGTGATGCCATAATGGTTGTCATGGCAACGTCATAATAGTCGCCATGGCAACGTCATAATGGTCGTCATGGCGACGTCATAATGGTCGTCATAGCGACGTCATAATGGTCGTCATGGCGACGTCATAATGGTCGTCATGGCGACGTCATAATGATCGTCATGGCAACAATGACGTCATAATGGTCGTCATGGCAACAATGACGTCATAATGGTCGTCATGGCAACAATGACGTCATAATAGTCGTCATGGCAACAATGACGTCATAATGGTCGTCATGGCAACAATGACGTCATAATGGTCGTCATGGCAACAATGACGTCATAATGGTCGTCATGGCAACAATGATGTCATAATGGTCGTCATGGCGACGGTGCTGTCATAATGGTCGTCATGGCAACGTCATAATGGTCGTCATGGCAACGGTGATGTCATAATGGTCGTCATGGCAACGGTGACGTCATAATGGTCGTCATGGCAACGTCATAATAGTCGTCATGGCAACGTCATAATGGTCGTCATGGCAACGTCATAATGGCCGTCATGGCAACAATGATGTCATAATGGTCGTCATGGCAACCGTGCTGTCATAATGGTCGTCATGGCGACGTCATAATGGTCGTCATGGCAACGTCATAATAGTCGTCATGGCAACGTCATAATGGTCGTCATGGCAACGTCATAATGGCCGTCATGGCAACAATGATGTCATAATGGTCGTCATGGCAACCGTGCTGTCATAATGGTCGTCATGGCGACGTCATAATGGTCGTCATGGCGACGATAATGCCATAATGGTCGCCGTGGCAACGATGATGCCATAATGGTCGCCGTGGCAACGATGATGCCATATTGGTCGCCGTGGCAACGATGATGCCATAATGGTCGCCGTGGCAACGATGATGCCATAATGGTCGCCGTGGCAACGATGTTGCCATAATGGTCGCCGTGGCAACGATGATGTCATAATGGTCGTCGTGGTAACAGTGATGTCATAATGGACGTCATGGCAACGTCATAATGGTCGTCATGGCAACGGTGATGCCATAATGGTCGTCACGGCAACGGTGATGCCATAATGGTCGTCACGGCAACGGTGATGCCATAATGGTCGTCACGGCAACGGTGATGCCATAATGGTCGTCATGGCAACAATGATGTCATAATGGTCGTCATGGCAACAATGACGTCATAATGGTCGTCATGGCAACAATGACGTCATAATGGTCGTCATGGCAACAGTGACGTCATAACGGTCGTCATGGCAACAATGATGTCATAATGGTCGTCATGGCGACGGTGCTGTCATAATGGTCGTCATGGCAACGTCATAATGGTCGTCATGGCAACGGTGATGTCATAATGGTCGTCATGGCAACGGTGACGTAATAATGGTCGTCATGGCAACGTCATAATAGTCGTCATGGCAACGTCATAATGGTCGTCATGGCAACGTCATAATGGCCGTCATGGCAACAATGATGTCATAATGGTCGTCATGGCAACCGTGCTGTCATAATGGTCGTCATGGCGACGTCATAATGGTCGTCATGGCGACGATAATGCCATAATGGTCGCCGTGGCAACGATGATGCCATAATGGTTGCCGTGGCAACGATGATGCCATATTGGTCGCCGTGGCAACGATGATGCCATAATGGTCGCCGTGGCAACGATGATGCCATAATGGTCGCCGTGGCAACGATGATGCCATAATGGTCGCCGTGGCAACGATGATGCCATAATGGTCGCCGTGGCAACGATGATGTCATAATGGTCGTCGTGGTAACAGTGATGTCATAATGGACGTCATGGCAACGTCATAATGGTCGTCATGGCAACGGTGATGCCATAATGGTCGTCACGGCAACGGTGATGCCATAATGGTCGTGACGGCAACGGTGATGCCATAATGGTCGTCACGGCAACGGTGATGCCATAATGGTCGTCACGGCAACGGTGATGCCATAATGGTCGTCACGGCAACGGTGATGCCATAATGGTCGTCACGGCAACGGTGATGCCATAATGGTCGTCATGGCAACGTCATAATAGTCGTCATGGCAACGTCATAATGGTCGTCATGGCGACGTCATAATGGTCGTCATGGCGACGTCATAATGGTCGTCATGGCGACGTCATAATGATCGTCATGGCAACAATGACGTCATAATGGTCGTCATGGCAACAATGACGTCATAATGGTCGTCATGGCAACAATGATGTCATAATGGTTGTCATGGCGACGGTGCTGTCATAATGGTCGTCATGGCAACGTCATAATGGTCGTCATGGCAACGGTGATGTCATAATGGTCGTCATGGCAACGGTGACGTCATAATGGTCGTCATGGCAACGTCATCATAGTCGTCATGGCAACGTCATAATGGTCGTCATGGCGACGTCATAATGGCCGTCATGGCAACAATGATGTCATAATGGTCGTCATGGCGACGGTGCTGTCATAATGGTCGTCATGGCAACGTCATAATGGTCGTCATGGCAACGTTATAATGGATGTCATAATGGTCGTCATGGCAACGGTGATGCCATAATGGTCGTCACGGCAACGGTGATGCCATAATGGTCGTCACGGCAACGGTGATGCCATAATGGTCGTCACGGCAACGGTGATGCCATAATGGTCGTCACGGCAACGGTGATGCCATAATGGTCGTCACGGCAACGGTGATGCCATAATGGTCGTCACGGCAACGGTGATGCCATAATGGTCGTCACGGCAATGGTGATGCCATAATGGTTGTCATGGCAACGTCATAATAGTCGCCATGGCAACGTCATAATGGTCGTCATGGCGACGATAATGCCATAATGGTCGCCGTGGCAACGATGATGCCATAATGGTTGCCGTGGCAACGATGATACCATATTGGTCGCCGTGGCAACGATGATGCCATAATGGTCGCCGTGGCAACGATGATGCCATAATGGTCGCCGTGGCAACGATGATGCCATAATGGTCGCCGTGGCAACGATGATGCCATAATGGTCGCCGTGGCAACGATGATGTCATAATGGTCGTCGTGGTAACAGTGATGTCATAATGGACGTCATGGCAACGTCATAATGGTCGTCATGGCAACGGTGATGCCATAATGGTCGTCACGGCAACGGTGATGCCATAATGGTCGTCACGGCAACGGTGATGCCATAATGGTCGTCACGGCAACGGTGATGCCATAATGGTCGTCACGGCAACGGTGATGCCATAATGGTCGTCACGGCAACGGTGATGCCATAATGGTCGTCACGGCAACGGTGATGCCATAATGGTCGTCATGGCAACGTCATAATAGTCGTCATGGCAACGTCATAATGGTCGTCATGGCGACGTCATAATGGTCGTCATGGCGACGTCATAATGGTCGTCATGGCGACGTCATAATGATCGTCATGGCAACAATGACGTCATAATGGTCGTCATGGCAACAATGACGTCATAATGGTCGTCATGGCAACAATGATGTCATAATGGTTGTCATGGCGACGGTGCTGTCATAATGGTCGTCATGGCAACGTCATAATGGTCGTCATGGCAACGGTGATGTCATAATGGTCGTCATGGCAACGGTGACGTCATAATGGTCGTCATGGCAACGTCATAATAGTCGTCATGGCAACGTCATAATGGTCGTCATGGCGACGTCATAATGGCCGTCATGGCAACAATGATGTCATAATGGTCGTCATGGCGACGGTGCTGTCATAATGGTCGTCATGGCAACGTCATAATGGTCGTCATGGCAACGTTATAATGGATGTCATAATGGTCGTCATGGCAACGGTGATGCCATAATGGTCGTCACGGCAACGGTGATGCCATAATGGTCGTCACGGCAACGGTGATGCCATAATGGTCGTCACGGCAACGGTGATGCCATAATGGTCGTCACGGCAACGGTGATGCCATAATGGTCGTCACGGCAACGGTGATGCCATAATGGTCGTCACGGCAACGGTGATGCCATAATGGTCGTCACGGCAATGGTGATGCCATAATGGTTGTCATGGCAACGTCATAATAGTCGCCATGGCAACGTCATAATGGTCGTCATGGCGACGTCATAATGGTCGTCATAGCGACGTCATAATGGTCGTCATGGCGACGTCATAATGGTCGTCATGGCGACGTCATAATGATCGTCATGGCAACAATGACGTCATAATGGTCGTCATGGCAACAATGACGTCATAATGGTCGTCATGGCAACAATGACGTCATAATGGTCGTCATGGCAACAATGACGTCATAATGGTCGTCATGGCAACAATGACGTCATAATGGTCGTCATGGCAACAATGACGTCATAATGGTCGTCATGGCAACAATGATGTTATAATGGTCGTCATGGCGACGGTGCTGTCATAATGGTCGTCATGGCAACGTCATAATGGTCGTCATGGCAACGGTGATGTCATAATGGTCGTCATGGCAACGGTGACGTCATAATGGTCGTCATGGCAACGTCATAATAGTCGTCATGGCAACGTCATAATGGTCGTCATGGCAACGTCATAATGGCCGTCATGGCAACAATGATGTCATAATGGTCGTCATGGCAACCGTGCTGTCATAATGGTCGTCATGGCGACGTCATAATGGTCGTCATGGCAACGTCATAATAGTCGTCATGGCAACGTCATAATGGTCGTCATGGCAACGTCATAATGGCCGTCATGGCAACAATGATGTCATAATGGTCGTCATGGCAACGGTGACGTCATAATGGTCGTCATGGCAACGTCATAATAGTCGTCATGGCAACGTCATAATGGTCGTCATGGCGACGTCATAATGGCCGTCATGGCAACAATGATGTCATAATGGTCGTCATGGCGACGGTGCTGTCATAATGGTCGTCATGGCAACGTCATAATGGTCGTCATGGCAACGTCATAATGGATGTCATAATGGTCGTCATGGCAACGGTGATGCCATAATGGTCGTCACGGCAACGGTGATGCCATAATGGTCGTCACGGCAACGGTGATGCCATAATGGTCGTCACGGCAACGGTGATGCCATAATGGTCGTCACGGCAACGGTGATGCCATAATGGTCGTCACGGCAACGGTGATGCCATAATGGTCGTCACGGCAACGGTGATGCCATAATGGTCGTCATGGCAACGTCATAATAGTCGTCATGGCAACGTCATAATGGTCGTCATGGCGACGTCATAATGGTCGTCATGGCGACGTCATAATGGTCGTCATGGCGACGTCATAATGGTCGTCATGGCGACGTCATAATGATCGTCATGGCAACAATGACGTCATAATGGTCGTCATGGCAACAATGACGTCATAATGGTCGTCATGGCAACAATGACGTCATAATGGTCGTCATGGCAACAATGACGTCATAATGGTCGTCATGGCAACAATGACGTCATAATGGTCGTCATGGCAACAATGACGTCATAATGATCGTCATGGCAACAATGACGTCATAATGGTCGTCATGGCAACAATGATGTCATAATGGTCGTCATGGCGACGGTGCTGTCATAATGGTCGTCATGGCAACGTCATAATGGTCGTCATGGCAACGGTGATGTCATAATGGTCTTCATGGCAACGGTGACGTCATAATGGTCGTCATGGCAACGTCATAATAGTCGTCATGGCAACGTCATAATGGTCGTCATGGCAACGTCATAATGGCCGTCATGGCAACAATGATGTCATAATGGTCGTCATGGCAACCGTGCTGTCATAATGGTCGTCATGGCGACGTCATAATGGTCGTCATGGCGACGATAATGCCATAATGGTCGCCGTGGCAACGATGATGCCATAATGGTCGCCGTGGCAACGATGATGCCATATTGGTCGCCGTGGCAACGATGATGCCATAATGGTCGCCGTGGCAACGATGATGCCATAATGGTCGCCGTGGCAACGATGATGCCATAATGGTCGCCGTGGCAACGATGATGTCATAATGGTCGTCGTGGTAACAGTGATGTCATAATGGACGTCATGGCAACGTCATAATGGTCGTCATGGCAACGGTGATGCCATAATGGTCGTCACGGCAACGGTGATGCCATAATGGTCGTCACGGCAACGGTGATGCCATAATGGTCGTCACGGCAACGGTGATGCCATAATGGTCGTCATGGTAACAATGATGTCATAATGGTCGTCATGGCAACAATGACGTCATAATGGTCGTCATGGCAACAATGACGTCATAATGGTCGTCATGGCAACAATGACGTCATAATGGTCGTCATGGCAACAATGATGTCATAATGGTCGTCATGGTGATGTCATAATGGTCGTCATGGCAACGGTGACGTCATAATGGTCGTCATGGCAACGTCATAATAGTCGTCATGGCAACGTCATAATGGCCGTCATGGCAACAATGATGTCATAATGGTCGTCATGGTAACCGTGCTGTCATAATGGTCGTCATGGCGACGTCATAATGGTCGTCATGGCGACGATAATGCCATAATGGTCGCCGTGGCAACGATGATGCCATAATGGTCGCCGTGGCAACGATGATGCCATATTGGTCGCCGTGGCAACGATGATGCCATAATGGTCGCCGTGGCAACGATGATGCCATAATGGTCGCCGTGGCAACGATGATGCCATAATGGTCGCCGTGGCAACGATGATGTCATAATGGTCGTCGTGGTAACAGTGATGTCATAATGGACGTCATGGCAACGTCATAATGGTCGTCATGGCAACGGTGATGCCATAATGGTCGTCACGGCAACGGTGATGCCATAATGGTCGTCACGGCAACGGTGATGCCATAATGGTCGTCACGGCAACGGTGATGCCATAATGGTCGTCACGGCAACGGTGATGCCATAATGGTCGTCACGGCAACGGTGATGCCATAATGGTCGTCATGGCAACGTCATAATAGTCGTCATGGCAACGTCATAATGGTCGTCATGGCGACGTCATAATGGTCGTCATGGCGACGTCATAATGGTCGTCATGGCGACGTCATAATGGTCGTCATGGCGACGTCATAATGGTCGTCATGGCAACAATGACGTCATAATGATCGTCATGGCAACAATGACGTCATAATGGTCGTCATGGCAACAATGACGTCATAATGGTCGTCATGGCAACAATGATGTCATAATGGTCGTCATGGCGACGGTGCTGTCATAATGGTCGTCATGGCAACGTCATAATGGTCGTCATGGCAACGGTGATGTCATAATGGTCGTCATGGCAACGGTGACGTCATAATGGTCGTCATGGCAACGTCATAATAGTCGTCATGGCAACGTCATAATGGTCGTCATGGCGACGTCATAATGGCCGTCATGGCAACAATGATGTCATAATGGTCGTCATGGCGACGGTGCTGTCATAATGGTCGTCATGGCAACGTCATAATGGTCGTCATGGCAACGTCATAATGGATGTCATAATGGTCGTCACGGCAACGGTGATGCCATAATGGTCGTCACGGCAACGGTAATGCCATAATGGTCGTCACGGCAACGGTGATGCCATAATGGTCGTCACGGCAACGGTGATGCCATAATGGTCGTCACGGCAACGGTGATGCCATAATGGTCGTCACGGCAACGGTGATGCCATAATGGTCGTCACGGCAACGGTGATGCCATAATGGTTGTCATGGCAACGTCATAATAGTCGTCATGGCAACGTCATAATGGTCGTCATGGCGACGTCATAATGGTCGTCATGGCGACGTCATAATGGTCGTCATGGCGACGTCATAATGGTCGTCATGGCGACGTCATAATGGTCGTCATGGCGACGTCATAATGGTCGTCATGGCAACAATGACGTCATAATGGTCGTCATGGCAACAATGACGTCATAATAGTCGTCATGGCAACAATGACGTCATAATGGTCGTCATGGCAACAATGACGTCATAATGGTCGTCATGACAACAATGACGTCATAATGGTCGTCATGGCAACAATGACGTCATAATGGTCGTCATGGCAACAATGACGTCATAATGGTCGTCATGGCAACAATGATGTCATAATGGTCGTCATAGCGACTGTGCTGTCATAATGGTCGTCATGGCAACGTCATAATGGTCGTCATGGCAACGGTGATGTCATAATGGTCGTCATGGCAACGGTGACGTCATAATGGTCGTCATGGCAACGTCATAATAGTCGTCATGGCAACGTCATAATGGTCGTCATGGCAACGTCATAATGGCCGTCATGGCAACAATGATGTCATAATGGTCGTCATGGCAACCGTGCTGTCATAATGGTCGTCATGGCGACGTCATAATGGTCGTCATGGCGACGATAATGCCATAATGGTCGCCGTGGCAACGATGATGCCATAATGGTCGCCGTGGCAACGATGATGCCATATTGGTTGCCGTGGCAACGATGATGCCATAATGGTCGCCGTGGCAACGATGATGCCATAATGGTCGCCGTGGCAACGATGATGCCATAATGGTCGCCGTGGCAACGATGATGTCATAATGGTCGTCGTGGTAACAGTGATGTCATAATGGACGTCATGGCAACGTCATAATGGTCGTCATGGCAACGGTGATGCCATAATGGTCGTCACGGCAATGGTGATGCCATAATGGTCGTCACGGCAACGGTGATGCCATAATGGTCGTCACGGCAACGGTGATGCCATAATGGTCGTCATGGCAACGTCATAATGGTCGTCATGGCGACTTCATAATGGTCGTCATGGCGACGTCATAATGGTCGTCATGGCGACGTCATAATGGTCGTCATGGCGACGTCATAATGGTCGTCATGGCGACGTCATAATGGTCGTCATGGCGACATCATAATGGTCGTCATGGCAACAATGACGTCATAATGGTCGTCATGGCAACAATGACGTCATAATGGTCGTCATGGCAACAATGACGTCATAATGGTCGTCATGGCAACAATGACGTCATAATGGTCGTCATGGCAACAATGATGTCATAATGGTCGTCATGGCGACGGTGCTGTCATGATGGTCGTCATGGCAACGTCATAATGGTCGTCATGGCAACGGTGATGTCATAATGGTTGTCATGGCAACGGTGACGTCATAATGGTCGTCATGGCAACGTCATAATATTCGTCATGGCAACGTCATAATGGTCGTCATGGCAACGTCATAATGGCCGTCATGGCAACAATGATGTCATAATGGTCGTCATGGCAACCGTGCTGTCATAATGGTCGTCATGGCGACGTCATAATGATCGTCATGGCGACGATAATGTCATAATTGTCGCCGTGGCAACGATGATGCCATAATGGTCGCCGTGGCAACGATGATGCCATAATGGTCGCCGTGGCAACGATGATGCCATAATGGTCGCCGTGGCAACGATGATGCCATATTGGTCGCCGTGGCAACGATGATGCCATAATGGTCGCCGTGGCAACGATGATGCCATAATGGTCGCCGTGGCAACGATGATGCCATAATGGTCGCCGTGGCAACGTTGATGTCATAATGGTCGTCGTGGCAACAGTGATGTCATAATGGACGTCATGGTAACGTCATAATCGTCGTCATGGCAACGGTGATGCCATAATGGTCGTCATGGCAACGGTGATGTCATAATGGTTGTCATGGCAACATCATAATGGTCGTCATGGCAACGATGATGCCATAATGGTCGTCATGGCGACGTCATATTGGTCGTCATGGCAACGGTGATGTCATAATGGTCATCATGGCAACGGTGATGTCATAATGGTCGTCATGGCAAAAATGATGTCATAATGGACGTCATGGCAACGTCATAATGGTCGTCATGGCAACGGTGATGTCATAATGGTCGTCATGGCAACAATGATGTCATAATGGTCGTCATGCCAACGTCATAATGGTCGTCATGGCAACGGTGATGCCACAATGGTCATCATGGCGACGGTGCTGTCATAATGGTCATCATGGCGACGGTGCTGTCATAATGGTCGTCATGGCGACGGTGCTGTCATAATGGTCGTCACGGCGACGGTGCTGTCATAATGGTCGTCATGGCGACGTCATAATGGTCGACATGGCGACGTCATAATGGTCGTCATGGCGACGTCATAATGGTCGTCATGGCGACGTCATAATGGTCGTCATGGCGACGATGCTGTCATAATGGTCGTCATGGCGACGGTGCTGTCATAATGGTCGTCATGGCGGCGGTGCTGTCATAATGGTCGTCATGGCGACGTCATAATGGTCGTCATGGCGACAATGATGTCATAATGGTCGTCATGGCGACGTCATAATGGTCGTCACGGTCGTCATGGCAACCGTGCTGTCATAATGGTCGTCATGGCAACAATGACGTCATAATGGTCGTCATGGCAACAATGACGTCATAATGGTCGTCATGGCAACAATGATGTCATAATGGTCGTCATAGCGACTGTGCTGTCATAATGGTCGTCATGGCAACGTCATAATGGTCGTCATGGCAACGGTGATGTCATAATGGTCGTCATGGCAACGGTGACGTCATAATGGTCGTCATGGCAACGTCATAATAGTCGTCATGGCAACGTCATAATGGTCGTCATGGCAACGTCATAATGGCCGTCATGGCAACAATGATGTCATAATGGTCGTCATGGCAACCGTGCTGTCATAATGGTCGTCATGGCGACGTCATAATGGTCGTCATGGCGACGATAATGCCATAATGGTCGCCGTGGCAACGATGATGCCATAATGGTCGCCGTGGCAACGATGATGCCATATTGGTCGCCGTGGCAACGATGATGCCATAATGGTCGCCGTGGCAACGATGATGCCATAATGGTCGCCGTGGCAACGATGATGCCATAATGGTCGCCGTGGCAACGATGATGTCATAATGGTCGTCGTGGTAACAGTGATGTCATAATGGACGTCATGGCAACGTCATAATGGTCGTCATGGCAACGGTGATGCCATAATGGTCGTCACGGCAACGGTGATGCCATAATGGTCGTCACGGCAACGGTGATGCCATAATGGTCGTCACGGCAACGGTGATGCCATAATGGTCGTCATGGCAACAATGATGTCATAATGGTCGTCATGGCAACAATGACGTCATAATGGTCGTCATGGCAACAATGACGTCATAATGGTCGTCATGGCAACAATGACGTCATAATGGTCGTCATGGCAACAATGATGTCATAATGGTCGTCATGGCGACGGTGCTGTCGTAATGGTCGTCATGGCAACGTCATAATGGTCGTCATGGCGACGTCATAATGGTCGTCATGGCAACAATGACGTCATAATGGTCGTCATGGCAACAATGACGTCATAATGGTCGTCATGGCAACAATGACGTCATAATAGTCGTCATGGCAACAATGACGTCATAATGGTCGTCATGGCAACAATGACGTCATAATGGTCGTCATGACAACAATGACGTCATAATGGTCGTCATGGCAACAATGACGTCATAATGGTCGTCATGGCAACAATGACGTCATAATGGTCGTCATGGCAACAATGATGTCATAATGGTCGTCATAGCGACTGTGCTGTCATAATGGTCGTCATGGCAACGTCATAATGGTCGTCATGGCAACGGTGATGTCATAATGGTCGTCATGGCAACGGTGACGTCATAATGGTCGTCATGGCAACGTCATAATAGTCGTCATGGCAACGTCATAATGGTCGTCATGGCAACGTCATAATGGCCGTCATGGCAACAATGATGTCATAATGGTCGTCATGGCGACGGTGCTGTCATAATGGTCGTCATGGCAACGTCATAATGGTCGTCATGGCAACGGTGATGTCATAATGGTTGTCATGGCAACGGTGACGTCATAATGGTCGTCATGGCAACGTCATAATATTCGTCATGGCAACGTCATAATGGTCGTCATGGCAACGTCATAATGGCCGTCATGGCAACAATGATGTCATAATGGTCGTCATGGCAACCGTGCTGTCATAATGGTCGTCATGGCGACGTCATAATGGTCGTCATGGCGACGATAATGTCATAATTGTCGCCTTGGCAACGATGATGCCATAATGGTCGCCGTGGCAACGATGATGCCATAATGGTCGCCGTGGCAACGATGATGCCATATTGGTCGCCGTGGCAACGATGATGCCATAATGGTCGCCGTGGCAACGATGATGCCATAATGGTCGCCGTGGCAACGATGATGCCATAGTGGTTGCCGTGGCAACGTTGATGTCATAATGGTCGTCGTGGCAACAGTGATGTCATAATGGACGTCATGGCAACGTCATAATCGTCGTCATGGCAACGGTGATGCCATAATGGTCGTCATGGCAACGGTGATGTCATAATGGTTGTCATGGCAACATCATAATGGTCGTCATGGCAACGATGATGCCATAATGGTCGTCATGGCGACGTCATATTGGTCGTCATGGCAACGGTGATGTCATAATGGTCGTCATGGCAACGGTGATGTCATAATGGTCGTCATGGCAAAAATGATGTCATAATGGACGTCATGGCAACGTCATAATGGTCGTCATGGCAACGGTGATGTCATAATGGTCGTCATGGCAACAATGATGTCATAATGGTCGTCATGCCAACGTCATAATGGTCGTCATGGCAACGGTGATGCCACAATGGTCATCATGGCGACGGTGCTGTCATAATGGTCATCATGGCGACGGTGCTGTCATAATGGTCGTCATGGCGACGGTGCTGTCATAATGGTCGTCACGGCGACGGTGCTGTCATAATGGTCGTCATGGCGACGTCATAATGGTCGACATGGCGACGTCATAATGGTCGACATGGCGACGTCATAATGGTCGTCATGGCGACGTCATAATGGTCGTCATGGCGACGTCATAATGGTCGTCATGTCGACGTCATAATGGTCGTCATGGCGACGGTGCTGTCATAATGGTCGTCATGGCGACGGTGCTGTCATAATGGTCGTCATGGCGGCGGTGCTGTCATAATGGTCGTCATGGCGACGTCATAATGGTCGTCATGGCGACAATGATGTCATAATGGTCGTCATGGCGACGTCATAATGGTCGTCACGGTCGTCATGGCAACCGTGCTGTCATAATGGTCGTCATGGCGACGTCATAATGGTCGTCATGGCAACAATGATGTCATAATGGTCGTCATGGCGACGGTGCTGTCATAATGGTCGTCATGGCAACGTCATAATGGTCGTCATGGCAACGTCATAATGGATGTCATAATGGTCGTCACGGCAACGGTGATGCCATAATGGTCGTCACGGCAACGGTGATGCCATAATGGTCGTCACGGCAACGGTGATGCCATAATGGTCGTCACGGCAACGGTGATGCCATAATGGTCGTCACGGCAACGGTGATGCCATAATGGTCGTCACGGCAACGGTGATGCCATAATGGTCGTCACGGCAACGGTGATGCCATAATGGTCGTCACGGCAACGGTGATGCCATAATGGTCGTCATGGCAACGTCATAATAGTCGTCATGGCAACGTCATAATGGTCGTCATGGCAACGTCATAATGGCCGTCATGGCAACAATGATGTCATAATGGTCGTCATGGCGACGGTGCTGTCATAATGGTCGTCATGGCAACGTCATAATGGTCGTCATGGCAACGGTGATGTCATAATGGTCATCATGGCAACGGTGATGTCATAATGGTCGTCATGGCAACAATGATGTCATAATGGTCGTCATGGCAACGTCATAATGGTCGTCATGGTCGTCATGGCGACGGTGCTGTTATAATGGTCGTCATGGCAACGTCATAATGGTCGTCATGGCAACGTCATAATGGTCGTCATGGCGACGGTGCTGTCATAATGGTCGTCATGGCGACGTCATAATGGTCGTCATGGCGACGTCATAATGGTCGTCATGGCGACGTCATAATGATCGTCATGGCAACAATGACGTCATAATGGTCGTCATGGCAACAATGACGTCATAATGGTCGTCATGGCAACAATGATGTCATAATGGTCGTCATGGCGACGGTGCTGTCATAATGGTCGTCATGGCGACGGTGCTGTCATAATGGTCATCATGGCGACGGTGCTGTCATAATGGTCGTCATGGCAACGTCATAATGGTCGTCATGGCAACGTCATAATGGTCGTCATGGCAACGGTGATGTCATAATGGTCGTCATGGCAACGGTGATGCCATAGTGGTCGTCACGGCAACGGTGATGCCATAATGGTCGTCATGGCAACGTCATAATGGTCGTCATGGCAACGTCATAATGGTCGTCATGGCAACGTCATAATGGCCGTCATGGCAACAATGATGTCATAATGGTCGTCATGGCAACCGTGCTGTCATAATGGTCGTCATGGCGACGTCATAATGGTCGTCATGGCGACGATGATGTGATAATGGTCCTCATGGCGACGATGATGTCATAATGCCGACTATGGTATCATATTGGTCGTCATTTCGACGATGATGTCATAATTGTCGTCATGGCGAATGTGATGTCATAGGGTCGTCATGGCGACGATGATGTCATTATGGTCGTCATGGTGACGATGATGTCAAAATGGTCGTCCTGGCAACATTATAATGGTCGTCATGGCAACGGTGATGCCATAATGGTCGTCATGGCAACGGTGATGCCATAATGGTCGTCATGACAACGATGATGTCATAATGGTCGTCATGACAACGATGATGTCATAATGGTCGTCATGGCAACGATGATGTCATAATGGTCGTCATGGCAACGGTGACGTCATAATGGTCGTCATGGCAACGTCATAATAGTCGTCATGGCAACGTCATAATGGTCGTCATGGCAACGTCATAATGGCCGTCATGGCAACAATGATGTCATAATGGTCGTCATGGCAACGGTGACGTCATAATGGTCGTCATGGCAACGTCATAATAGTCGTCATGGCGACGTCATAATGGTCGTCATGGCGACGTCATAATGGCCGTCATGGCAACAATGATGTCATAATGGTCGTCATGGCGACGGTGCTGTCATAATGGTCGTCATGGCAACGTCATAATGGTCGTCATGGCAACGTCATAATGGATGTCATAATGGTCGTCATGGCAACGGTGATGCCATAATGGTCGTCACGGCAACGGTGATGCCATAATGGTCGTCACGGCAACGGTGATGCCATAATGGTCGTCACGGCAACGGTGATGCCATAATGGTCGTCACGGCAACGGTGATGCCATAATGGTCGTCACGGCAACGGTGATGCCATAATGGTCGTCACGGCAACGGTGATGCCATAATGGTTGTCATGGCAACGTCATAATAGTCGTCATGGCAACGTCATAATGGTCGTCATGGCGACGTCATAATGGTCGTCATGGCGACGTCATAATGGTCGTCATGGCGACGTCATAATGGTCGTCATGGCGACGTCATAATGGTCGTCATGGCAACAATGACGTCATAATGGTCGTCATGGCAACAATGACGTCATAATGGTCGTCATGGCAACAATGACGTCATAATGGTCGTCATGGCAACAATGACGTCATAATGGTCGTCATGGCAACAATGATGTCATAATGGTCGTCATGACAACAATGACGTCATAATGGTCGTCATGGCAACAATGACGTCATAATGGTCGTCATGGCAACAATGACGTCATAATGGTCGTCATGGCAACAATGATGTCATAATGGTCGTCATAGCGACTGTGCTGTCATAATGGTCGTCATGGCAACGTCATAATGGTCGTCATGGCAACGGTGATGTCATAATGGTCGTCATGGCAACGGTGACGTCATAATGGTCGTCATGGCAACGTCATAATGGTCGTCATGGCAACATCATAATGGTCGTCATGGCAACGATGATGCCATAATGGTCGCCGTGGCAACGATGATGCCATAATGGTCGCCGTGGCAACGATGATGCCATAATGGTCGCCGTGGCAACGATGATGCCATAATGGTCGCCGTGGCAACGATGATGCCATAATGGTCGCCGTGGCAACGATGATGCCATAATGGTCGCCGTGGCAACGATGATGCCATAATGGTCGCCGTGGCAACGATGATGCCATAATGGTCGCCGTGGCAACGATGATGTCATAATGGTCGTCGTGGCAACAGTGATGTCATATTGGACGTCATGGCAACGTCATGATGGTCGTCATGGCAACGGTGATGCCATAATGGTCGTCATGGCAACGGTGATGTCATAATGGTTGTCATGGCAACATCATAATGGTCGTCATGGCAACGATGATGCCATAATGGTCGTCATGGCGACGTCATATTGGTCGTCATGGCAACGGTGATGTCATAATGGTCGTCATGGCAACGGTGATGTCATAATGGTCATCATGGCAACAATGATGTCATAATGGACGTGATGGGAACGTCATAATGGTCGTCATGGCAACAATGATGTCATAATGGTCGTCATGCCAACGTCATAATGGTCGTCATGGCAACGGTGATGCCATAATGGTCATCATGGCGACGGTGCTGTCTTAATGGTCATCATGGCGACGGTGCTGTCATAATGGTCGTCATGGCGACGGTGCTGTCATAATGGTCGTCATGGCAACGTCATAATGGTCGTCATGGCAACAATGATGTCATAATGGTCGTCATGCCAACGTCATAATGGTCGTCATGGCAACGGTGATGCCATAATGGTCATCATGGCGACGGTGCTGTCATAATGGTCATCATGGCGACGGTGCTGTCATAATGGTCGTCATGGCAACGGTGATGTCATAATGGTCGTCATGGCAACGGTGATGCCATAATGGTCGTCACGGCAACGGTGATGCCATAATGGTCGTCACGGCAACGGTGATGCCATAATGGTCGTCACGGCAACGGTGATGCCATAATGGTCGTCACGGCAACGGTGATGCCCTAATGGTCGTCACGGCAACGGTGATGCCATAATGGTCGTCACGGCAACGGTGATGCCATAATGGTCGTCACGGCAACGGTGATGCCATAATGGTCGCCACGGCAACGGTGATGCCATAATGGTCGTCAAGGCAACGGTGATGCCATAATGGTCGTCATGGCAACGTCATAATAGTCGTCATGGCAACGTCATAATGGTCGTCATGGCAACGTCATAATGGCCGTCATGGCAACAATGATGTCATAATGGTCGTCATGGCGACGGTGCTGTCATAATGGTCGTCATGGCAACGTCATAATGGTCGTCATGGCAACGTCATAATGGTCGTCATGGCAACGGTGATGTCATAATGGTCGTCATGGCAACGGTGATGTCATAATGGTCGTCATGGCAACAATGATGTCATAATGGTCGTCATGGCAACGTCATAATGGCCGTCATGGCAACAATGATGTCATAATGGTCGTCATGGCAACAATGATGTCATAATGGTCGTCATGCCAACGTCATAATGGTCGTCATGGCAACGGTGATGCCATAATGGTCATTATGGCGACGGTGCTGTCATAATGGTCATCATGGCGACGGTGCTGTCATAATGGTCGTCATGGCGACGGTGCTGTCATAATGGTCGTCATGGCAACGTCATAATGGTCGTCATGGCAACGTCATAATGGTCGTCATGGCAACGTCATAATGGTCGTCATGGCAACGGTGATGTCATAATGGTCGTCATGGCAACGGTGATGCCATAATGGTCGTCACGGCAACGGTGATGCCATAATGGTCGTCACGGCAACGGTGATGCCATAATGGTCGTCACGGCAACGGTAATGCCATAATGGTCGTCACGGCAACGGTGATGCCATAATGGTCGTCACGGCAACGGTGATGTCATAATGGTCGTCACGGCAACGGTGATGCCATAATGGTCGTCACGGCAACGGTGATGCATAATGGTCATCATGGCAACGTCATAATAGTCGTCATGGCAACGTCATAATGGTCGTCATGGCAACGTCATAATGGCCGTCATGGCAACAATGATGTCATAATGGTCGTCATGGCGACGGTGCTGTCATAATGGTCGTCATGGCAACGTTATAATGGTCGTCATGGCAACGTCATAATGGTCGTCATGGCAACGGTGATGTCATAATGGTCGTCATGGCAACGGTGATGTCATAATGGTCGTCATGGCAACAATGATGTCATAATGGTCGTCATGGCAACGTCATAATGGCCGTCATGGCAACAATGATGTCATAATGGTCGTCATGGCGACGGTGCTGTCATAATGGTCGTCATGGCAACGTCATAATGGTCGTCATGGCAACGGTGACGTCATAATGGTCGTCATGGCAACGGTGACGTCATAATGGTCGTCATGGCAACGGTGACGTCATAATGGTCGTCATGGCAACGTCATAATAGTCGTCATGGCAACGTCATAATGGTCGTCATGGCGACGTCATAATGGCCGTCATGGCAACAATGATGTCATAATGGTCGTCATGGCGACGGTGCTGTCATAATGGTCGTCATGGCAACGTCATAATGGTCGTCATGGCAACGTCATAATGGATGTCATAATGGTCGTCATGGCAACGGTGATGCCATAATGGTCGTCACGGCAACGGTGATGCCATAATGGTCGTCACGGCAACGGTGATGCCATAATGGTCGTCACGGCAACGGTGATGCCATAATGGTCGTCACGGCAACGGTGATGCCATAATGGTCGTCACGGCAACGGTGATGCCATAATGGTCGTCACGGCAACGGTGATGCCATAATGGTCGTCACGGCAACGGTGATGCCATAATGGTCGTCACGGCAACGGTGATGCCATAATGGTCGTCACGGCAACGGTGATGCCATAATGGTCGTCATGGCAACGTCATAATGGTCGTCATGGCAACGTCATAATGGTCGTCATGGCGACGTCATAATGGCCGTCATGGCGACGTCATAATGGTCGTCATGGCGACGTCATAATGATCGTCATGGCAACAATGACGTCATAATGGTCGTCATGGCAACAATGACGTCATAATGGTCGTCATGGCAACAATGACGTCATAATGGTCGTCATGGCAACAATGACGTCATAATGGTCGTCATGGCAACAATGACGTCATAATGGTCGTCATGGCAACAATGACGTCATAATGGTCGTCATGGCAACAATGATGTCATAATGGTCGTCATAGCGACGGTGCTGTCATAATGGTCGTCATGGCAACGTCATAATGGTCGTCATGGCAACGGTGATGTCATAATGGTCGTCATGGCAACGGTGACGTCATAATGGTCGTCATGGCAACGTCATAATGTCGTCATGGCAACGTCATAATGGTCGTCATGGCAACGGTGATGTCATAATGGTCGTCACGGCGACGGTGCTGTCATAATGGTCGTCACGGCAACGGTGATGCCATAATGGTCGTCACGGCAACGGTGATGCCATAATGGTCGTCACGGCAACGGTGATGCCATAACGGTCGTCACGGCAACGGTGATGCCATAATGGTCGTCACGGCAACGGTGATGCCATAATGGTCGTCACGGCAACGGTGATGCCATAATGGTCGTCACGGCAACGGTGATGCCATAATGGTCGTCATGGCAACGTCATAATAGTCGTCATGGCAACGTCATAATGGTCGTCATGGCAACGTCATAATGGTCGTCATGGCGACGTCATAATGGTCGTCATGGCGACGTCATAATGATCGTCATGGCAACAATGACGTCATAATGGTCGTCATGGCAACAATGACGTCATAATGGTCGTCATGGCAACAATGACGTCATAAAGGTCGTCATGGCAACGTCATAATGGTCGTCATGGCAACGGTGATGTCATAATGGTCGTCATGGCAACGGTGACGTCATAATGTTCGTCATGGCAACGTCATAATAGTCGTCATGGCAACGTCATAATGGTCGTCATGGCAACGTCATAATGGCCGTCATGGCAACAATGATGTCATAATGGTCGTCATGGCAACCGTGCTGTCATAATGGTCGTCATGGCGACGTCATAATGGTCGTCATGGCGACGATAATGCCATAATGGTCGCCGTGGCAACGATGATGCCATAATGGTCGCCGTGGCAACGATGATGCCATATTGGTCGCCGTGGCAACGATGATGCCATAATGGTCGCCGTGGCAACGATGATGCCATAATGGTCGCCGTGGCAACGATGATGCCATAATGGTCGCCGTGGCAACGATGATGTCATAATGGTCGTCGTGGTAACAGTGATGTCATAATGGACGTCATGGCAACGTCATAATGGTCGTCATGGCAACGGTGATGCCATAATGGTCGTCACGGCAACGGTGATGCCATAATGGTCGTCACGGCAACGGTGATGCCATAATGGTCGTCACGGCAACGGTGATGCCATAATGGTCGTCATGGCAACAATGATGTCATAATGGTCGTCATGGCAACAATGACGTCATAATGGTCGTCATGGCAACAATGACGTCATAATGGTCGTCATGGCAACAATGACGTCATAATGGTCGTCATGGCAACAATGATGTCATAATGGTCGTCATGGCGACGGTGCTGTCATAATGGTCGTCATGGCAACGTCATAATAAACGTCATAATGGTCGTCATGGCAACGTCATAATGGCCGTCATGGCAACAATGATGTCATAATGGTCGTCATGGCAACCGTGCTGTCATAATGGTCGTCATGGCGACGTCATAATGGTCGTCATGGCGACGATAATGCCATAATGGTCGCCGTGGCAACGATGATGCCATAATGGTCGCCGTGGCAACGATGATGCCATATTGGTCGCCGTGGCAACGATGATGCCATAATGGTCGCCGTGGCAACGATGATGCCATAATGGTCGCCGTGGCAACGATGATGCCATAATGGTCGCCGTGGCAACGATGATGTCATAATGGTCGTCGTGGTAACAGTGATGTCATAATGGACGTCATGGCAACGTCATAATGGTCGTCATGGCAACGGTGATGCCATAATGGTCGTCACGGCAATGGTGATGCCATAATGGTCGTCACGGCAACGGTGATGCCATAATGGTCGTCACGGCAACGGTGATGCCATAATGGTCGTCACGGCAACGGTGATGCCATAATGGTCGTCACGGCAACGGTGATGCCATAATGGTCGTCATGGCAACGTCATAATAGTCGTCATGGCGACGTCATAATGGTCGTCATGGCGACGTCATAATGGTCGTCATGGCGACGTCATAATGGTCGTCATGGCGACGTCATAATGGTCGTCATGGCGACGTCATAATGATCGTCATGGCAACAATGACGTCATAATGGTCGTCATGGCAACAATGACGTCATAATGGTCGTCATGGCAACAATGACGTCATAATGGTCGTCATGGCAACAATGACGTCATAATGGTCGTCATGGCAACAATGATGTCATAATGGTCGTCATGGCGACGGTGCTGTCATAATGGTCGTCATGGCAACGTCGTAATGGTCGTCATGGCAACGGTGATGTCATAATGGTCGTCATGGCAACGGTGACGTCATAATGGTCGTCATGGCAACGTCATAATGGTCGTCATGGCGACGTCATAATGGCCGTCATGGCAACAATGATGTCATAATGGTCGTCATGGCGACGGTGCTGTCATAATGGTCGTCATGGCAACGTCATAATGGTCGTCATGGCAACGTCATAATGGATGTCATAATCGTCGTCATGGCAACGGTGATGCCATAATGGTCGTCACGGCAACGGTGATGCCATAATGGTCTTCACGGCAACGGTGATGCCATAATGGTCGTCACGGCAACGGTGATGTCATAATGGTCGTCACGGCAACGGTGATGCCATAATGGTCGTCACGGCAACGGTGATGCCATAATGGTCGTCACAGCAACGGTGATGCCATAATGGTCGTCACGGCAACGGTGATGCCATAATGGTCGTCATGGCAACGTCATAATAGTCGTCATGGCAACGTCATAATGGTCGTCATGGCGACGTCATAATGGTCGTCATGGCGACGTCATAATGGTCGTCATGGCGACGTCATAATGGTCGTCATGGCAACAATGACGTCATAATGGTCGTCATGGCAACAATGACGTCATAATGGTCGTCATGGCAACAATGACGTCATAATGGTCGTCATGGCAACAATGACGTCATAATGGTCGTCATGGCAACAATGGTGTCATAATGGTCGTCATGGCAACAATGACGTCATAATGGTCGTCATGGCAACAATGACGTCATAATGGTCGTCATGGCAACAATGATGTCATAATGGTCGTCATGGCGACGGTGCTGTCATAATGGTCGTCATGGCAACGTCATAATGGTCGTCATGGCAACGGTGATGTCATAATGGTCGTCATGGCAACGGTGACGTCATAATGGTCGTCATGGCAACGTCATAATAGTCGTCATGGCAACGTCATAATGGTCGTCATGGCAACGTCATAATGGCCGTCATGGCAACAATGATGTCATAATGGTCGTCATGGCAACCGTGCTGTCATAATGGTCGTCATGGCGACGTCATAATGGTCGTCATGGCGACGATAATGCCATAATGGTCGCCGTGGCAACGATGATGCCATAATGGTCGCCGTGGCAACGATGATGCCATATTGGTCGCCGTGGCAACGATGATGCCATAATGGTCGCCGTGGCAACGATGATGCCATAATGGTCGCCGTGGCAACAATGATGCCATAATGGTCGCCGTGGCAACGATGATGTCATAATGGTCGTTGTGGTAACAGTGATGTCATAATGGACGTCATGGCAACGTCATAATGGTCGTCATGGCAACGGTGATGCCATAATGGTCGTCACGGCAACGGTGATGCCATAATGGTCGTCACGGCAACGGTGATGCCATAATGGTCGTCACGGCAACGGTGATGCCATAATGGTCGTCATGGCAACAATGATGTCATAATGGTCGTCATGGCAACAATGACGTCATAATGGTCGTCATGGCAACAATGACGTCATAATGGTCGTCATGGCAACAATGACGTCATAATGGTCGTCATGGCAACAATGATGTCATAATGGTCGTCATGGCGACGGTGCTGTCATAATGGTCGTCATGGCAACGTCATAATGGTCGTCATGGCAACGGTGATGTCATAATGGTCGTCATGGCAACGGTGACGTCATAATGGTCGTCATGGCAACGTCATAATGGTCGTCATGGCAACGGTGATGTCATAATGGTCGTCATGGCAACGGTGACGTCATAATGGTCGTCATGGCAACGTCATAATAGTCGTCATGGCAACGTCATAATGGTCGTCATGGCGACGTCATAATGGCCGTCATGGCAACAATGATGTCATAATGGTCGTCATGGCAACGTCATAATGGTCGTCATGGCAACGTTATAATGGATGTCATAATAGTCGTCATGGCAACGGTGATGCCATAATGGTCGTCATGGCAACGTCATAATGGTCGTCATGACAACGTTATAATGGATGTCATAATGGTCGTCATGGCAACGGTGATGCCATAATGGTCGTCACGGCAACGGTGATGCCATAATGGTCGTCACGGCAACGGTGATGCCATAATGGTCGTCACGGCAACGGTGATGCCATAATGGTTGTCACGGCAACGGTGATGCCATAATGGTCGTCACGGCAACGGTGATGCCATAATGGTCGTCACGGCAACGGTGATGCCATAATGGTCGTCATGGCAACGTCATAATAGTCGTCATGGCAACGTCATAATGGTCGTCATGGCGACGTCATAATGGTCGTCATGGCGACGTCATAAAGGTCGTCATGGCGACGTCATAATGATCGTCATGGCAACAATGACGTCATAATGGTCGTCATGGCAACAATGACGTCATAATGGTCGTCATGGCAACAATGACGTCATAATGGTCGTCATGGCAACAATGATGTCATAATGGTTGTCATGGCGACGGTGCTGTCATAATGGTCGTCATGGCAACGTCATAATGGTCGTCATGGCAACGGTGATGCCATAATGGTCGTCACGGCAACGGTGATGCCATAATGGTCGTCACGGCAACGGTGATGCCATAATGGTCGTCACGGCAACGGTGATGCCATAATGGTCGTCACGGCAACGGTGATGCCATAATGGTCGTCACGGCAACGGTGATGCCATAATGGTCGTCACGGCAACGGTGATGCCATAATGGTTGTCATGGCAACGTCATAATAGTCGCCATGGCAACGTCATAATGGTCGTCATGGCGACGTCATAATGGTCGTCATAGCGACGTCATAATGGTCGTCATGGCGACGTCATAATGGTCGTCATGGTGACGTCATAATGATCGTCATGGCAACAATGACGTCATAATGGTCGTCATGGCAACAATGACGTCATAATGGTCGTCATGGCAACAATGACGTCATAATGGTCGTCATGGCAACAATGACGTCATAATGGTCGTCATGGCAACAATGACGTCATAATGGTCGTCATGGCAACAATGACGTCATAATGGTCGTCATGGCAACAATGACGTCATAATGGTCGTCATGGCAACAATGATGTCATAATGGTCGTCATGGCGACGGTGCTGTCATAATGGTCGTCATGGCAACGTCATAATGGTCGTCATGGCAACGGTGATGTCATAATGGTCGTCATGGCAACGGTGACGTCATAATGGTCGTCATGGCAACGTCATAATAGTCGTCATGGCAACGTCATAATGGTCGTCATGGCAACGTCATAATGGCCGTCATGGCAACAATGATGTCATAATGGTCGTCATGGCAACCGTGCTGTCATAATGGTCGTCATGGCGACGTCATAATGGTCGTCATGGCAACGTCATAATAGTCGTCATGGCAACGTCATAATGGTCGTCATGGCAACGTCATAATGGCCGTCATGGCAACAATGATGTCATAATGGTCGTCATGGCAACCGTGCTGTCATAATGGTCGTCATGGCGACGTCATAATGGTCGTCATGGCGACGATAATGCCATAATGGTCGCCGTGGCAACGATGATGCCATAATGGTCGCCGTGGCAACGATGATGCCATATTGGTCGCCGTGGCAACGATGATGCCATAATGGTCGCCGTGGCAACGATGATGCCATAATGGTCGCCGTGGCAACGATGATGCCATAATGGTCGCCGTGGCAACGATGATGTCATAATGGTCGTCGTGGTAACAGTGATGTCATAATGGACGTCATGGCAACGTCATAATGGTCGTCATGGCAACGGTGATGCCATAATGGTCGTCACGGCAACGGTGATGCCATAATGGTCGTCACGGCAACGGTGATGCCATAATGGTCGTCACGGCAACGGTGATGCCATAATGGTCGTCATGGCAACAATGATGTCATAATGGTCGTCATGGCAACAATGACGTCATAATGGTCGTCATGGCAACAATGACGTCATAATGGTCGTCATGGCAACAATGACGTCATAACGGTCGTCATGGCAACAATGATGTCATAATGGTCGTCATGGCGACGGTGCTGTCATAATGGTCGTCATGGCAACGTCATAATGGTCGTCATGGCAACGGTGATGTCATAATGGTCGTCATGGCAACGGTGACGTCATAATGGTCGTCATGGCAACGTCATAATAGTCGTCATGGCAACGTCATAATGGTCGTCATGGCAACGTCATAATGGCCGTCATGGCAACAATGATGTCATAATGGTCGTCATGGCAACCGTGCTGTCATAATGGTCGTCATGGCGACGTCATAATGGTCGTCATGGCGACGATAATGCCATAATGGTCGCCGTGGCAACGATGATGCCATAATGGTCGCCGTGGCAACGATGATGCCATATTGGTCGCCGTGGCAACGATGATGCCATAATGGTCGCCGTGGCAACGATGATGCCATAATGGTCGCCGTGGCAACGATGATGCCATAATGGTCGCCGTGGCAACGATGATGTCATAATGGTCGTCGTGGTAACAGTGATGTCATAATGGACGTCATGGCAACGTCATAATGGTCGTCATGGCAACGGTGATGCCATAATGGTCGTCACGGCAACGGTGATGCCATAATGGTCGTCACGGCAACGGTGATGCCATAATGGTCGTCACGGCAACGGTGATGCCATAATGGTCGTCACGGCAACGGTGATGCCATAATGGTCGTCACTGCAACGGTGATGCCATAATGGTCGTCACGGCAACGGTGATGCCATAATGGTCGTCACGGCAACGGTGATGCCATAATGGTCGTCATGGCAACGTCATAATAGTCGTCATGGCAACGTCATAATGGTCGTCATGGCGACGTCATAATGGTCGTCATGGCGACGTCATAATGGTCGTCATGGCGACGTCATAATGGTCGTCATGGCAACAATGACGTCATAATGGTCGTCATGGCAACAATGACGTCATAATGGTCGTCATGGCAACAATGACGTCATAATGGTCGTCATGGCAACAATGATGTCATAATGGTCGTCATGGCGACGGTGCTGTCATAATGGTCGTCATGGCAACGTCATAATGGTCGTCATGGCAACGGTGACGTCATAATGGTCGTCATGGCAACGGTGACGTCATAATGGTCGTCATGGCAACGTCATAATAGTCGTCATGGCAACGTCATAATGGTCGTCATGGCGACGTCATAATGGCCGTCATGGCAACAATGATGTCATAATGGTCGTCATGGCAACGTCATAATGGTCGTCATGGCAACGTTATAATGGATGTCATAATGGTCGTCATGGCAACGGTGATGCCATAATGGTCGTCATGGCAACGTCATAATGGTCGTCATGGCAACGTTATAATGGATGTCATAATGGTCGTCATGGCAACGGTGATGCCATAATGGTCGTCACGGCAACGGTGATGCCATAATGGTCGTCACGGCAACGGTGATGCCATAATGGTCGTCACGGCAACGGTGATGCCATAATGGTCGTCACGGCAACGGTGATGCCATAATGGTCGTCACGGCAACGGTGATGCCATAATGGTCGTCACGGCAACGGTGATGCCATAATGGTCGTCATGGCAACGTCATAATAGTCGTCATGGCAACGTCATAATGGTCGTCATGGCGACGTCATAATGGTCGTCATGGCGACGTCATAATGGTCGTCATGGCGACGTCATAATGATCGTCATGGCAACAATGACGTCATAATGGTCGTCATGGCAACAATGACGTCATAATGGTCGTCATGGCAACAATGACGTCATAATGGTCGTCATGGCAACAATGATGTCATAATGGTTGTCATGGCGACGGTGCTGTCATAATGGTCGTCATGGCAACGTCATAATGGTCGTCATGGCAACGGTGATGTCATAATGGTCGTCATGGCAACGGTGACGTCATAATGGTCGTCATGGCAACGTCATAATAGTCGTCATGGCAACGTCATAATGGTCGTCATGGCGACGTCATAATGGCCGTCATGGCAACAATGATGTCATAATGGTCGTCATGGCGACGGTGCTGTCATAATGGTCGTCATGGCAACGTCATAATGGTCGTCATGGCAACGTTATAATGGTTGTCATAATGGTCGTCATGGCAACGGTGATGCCATAATGGTCGTCACGGCAACGGTGATGCCATAATGGTCGTCACGGCAACGGTGATGCCATAATGGTCGTCACGGCAACGGTGATGCCATAATGGTCGTCACGGCAACGGTGATGCCATAATGGTCGTCACGGCAACGGTGATGCCATAATGGTCGTCACGGCAACGGTGATGCCATAATGGTCGTCACGGCAACGGTGATGCCATAATGGTTGTCATGGCAACGTCATAATAGTCGCCATGGCAACGTCATAATGGTCGTCATGGCGACGTCATAATGGTCGTCATAGCGACGTCATAATGGTCGTCATGGCGACGTCATAATGGTCGTCATGGCGACGTCATAATGATCGTCATGGCAACAATGACGTCATAATGGTCGTCATGGCAACAATGACGTCATAATGGTCGTCATGGCAACAATGACGTCATAATGGTCGTCATGGCAACAATGACGTCATAATGGTCGTCATGGCAACAATGACGTCATAATGGTCGTCATGGCAACAATGACGTCATAATGGTCGTCATGGCAACAATGATGTCATAATGGTCGTCATGGCGACGGTGCTGTCATAATGGTCGTCATGGCAACGTCATAATGGTCGTCATGGCAACGGTGATGTCATAATGGTCGTCATGGCAACGTCATAATAGTCGTCATGGCAACGTCATAATGGTCGTCATGGCAACGTCATAATGGCCGTCATGGCAACAATGATGTCATAATGGTCGTCATGGCAACCGTGCTGTCATAATGGTCGTCATGGCGACGTCATAATGGTCGTCATGGCAACGTCATAATAGTCGTCATGGCAACGTCATAATGGTCGTCATGGCAACGTCATAATGGCCGTCATGGCAACAATGATGTCATAATGGTCGTCATGGCAACCGTGCTGTCATAATGGTCGTCATGGCGACGTCATAATGGTCGTCATGGCGACGATAATGCCATAATGGTCGCCGTGGCAACGATGATGCCATAATGGTCGCCGTGGCAACGATGATGCCATATTGGTCGCCGTGGCAACGATGATGCCATAATGGTCGCCGTGGCAACGATGATGCCATAATGGTCGCCGTGGCAACGATGTTGCCATAATGGTCGCCGTGGCAACGATGATGTCATAATGGTCGTCGTGGTAACAGTGATGTCATAATGGACGTCATGGCAACGTCATAATGGTCGTCATGGCAACGGTGATGCCATAATGGTCGTCACGGCAACGGTGATGCCATAATGGTCGTCACGGCAACGGTGATGCCATAATGGTCGTCACGGCAACGGTGATGCCATAATGGTCGTCATGGCAACAATGATGTCATAATGGTCGTCATGGCAACAATGACGTCATAATGGTCGTCATGGCAACAATGACGTCATAATGGTCGTCATGGCAACAATGACGTCATAACGGTCGTCATGGCAACAATGATGTCATAATGGTCGTCATGGCGACGGTGCTGTCATAATGGTCGTCATGGGAACGTCATAATGGTCGTCATGGCAACGGTGATGTCATAATGGTCGTCATGGCAACGGTGACGTCATAATGGTCGTCATGGCAACGTCATAATAGTCGTCATGGCAACGTCATAATGGTCGTCATGGCAACGTCATAATGGCCGTCATGGCAACAATGATGTCATAATGGTCGTCATGGCAACCGTGCTGTCATAATGGTCGTCATGGCGACGTCATAATGGTCGTCATGGCGACGATAATGCCATAATGGTCGCCGTGGCAACGATGATGCCATAATGGTCGCCGTGGCAACGATGATGCCATATTGGTCGCCGTGGCAACGATGATGCCATAATGGTCGCCGTGGCAACGATGATGCCATAATGGTCGCCGTGGCAACGATGATGCCATAATGGTCGCCGTGGCAACGATGATGCCATAATGGTCGCCGTGGCAACGATGATGTCATAATGGTCGTCGTGGTAACAGTGATGTCATAATGGACGTCATGGCAACGTCATAATGGTCGTCATGGCAACGGTGATGCCATAATGGTCTTCACGGCAACGGTGATGCCATAATGGTCGTCACGGCAACGGTGATGCCATAATGGTCGTCACGGCAACGGTGATGCCATAATGGTCGTCACGGCAACGGTGATGCCATAATGGTCGTCACGGCAACGGTGATGCCATAATGGTCGTCACGGCAACGGTGATGCCATAATGGTCGTCATGGCAACGTCATAATAGTCGTCATGGCAACGTCATAATGGTCGTCATGGCGACGTCATAATGGTCGTCATGGCGACGTCATAATGGTCGTCATGGCGACGTCATAATGATCGTCATGGCAACAATGACGTCATAATGGTCGTCATGGCAACAATGACGTCATAATGGTCGTCATGGCAACAATGACGTCATAATGGTCGTCATGGCAACAATGATGTCATAATGGTTGTCATGGCGACGGTGCTGTCATAATGGTCGTCATGGCAACGTCATAATGGTCGTCATGGCAACGGTGATGTCATAATGGTCGTCATGGCAACGGTGACGTCATAATGGTCGTCATGGCAACGTCATAATAGTCGTCATGGCAACGTCATAATGGTCGTCATGGCGACGTCATAATGGCCGTCATGGCAACAATGATGTCATAATTGTCGTCATGGCGACGGTGCTGTCATAATGGTCGTCATGGCAACGTCATAATGGTCGTCATGGCAACGTTATAATGGATGTCATAATGGTCGTCATGGCAACGGTGATGCCATAATGGTCGTCACGGCAACGGTGATGCCATAATGGTCGTCACGGCAACGGTGATGCCATAATGGTCGTCACGGCAACGGTGATGCCATAATGGTCGTCACGGCAACGGTGATGCCATAATGGTCGTCACGGCAACGGTGATGCCATAATGGTCGTCACGGCAACGGTGATGCCATAATGGTCGTCACGGCAACGGTGATGCCATAATGGTTGTCATGGCAACGTCATAATAGTCGCCATGGCAACGTCATAATGGTCGTCATGGCGACGTCATAATGGTCGTCATAGCGACGTCATAATGGTCGTCATGGCGACGTCATAATGGTCGTCATGGCGACGTCATAATGATCGTCATGGCAACAATGACGTCATAATGGTCGTCATGGCAACAATGACGTCATAATGGTCGTCATGGCAACAATGACGTCATAATGGTCGTCATGGCAACAATGACGTCATAATGGTCGTCATGGCAACAATGACGTCATAATGGTCGTCATGGCAACAATGACGTCATAATGGTCGTCATGGCAACAATGATGTCATAATGGTCGTCATGGCGACGGTGCTGTCATAATAGTCGTCATGGCAACGTCATAATGGTCGTCATGGCAACGGTGATGTCATAATGGTCGTCATGGCAACGGTGACGTCATAATGGTCGTCATGGCAACGTCATAATAGTCGTCATGGCAACGTCATAATGGTCGTCATGGCAACGTCATAATGGCCGTCATGGCAACAATGATGTCATAATGGTCGTCATGGCAACCGTGCTGTCATAATGGTCGTCATGGCGACGTCATAATGGTCGTCATGGCAACGTCATAATAGTCGTCATGGCAACGTCATAATGGTCGTCATGGCAACGTCATAATGGCCGTCATGGCAACAATGATGTCATAATGGTCGTCATGGCAACGGTGACGTCATAATGGTCGTCATGGCAACGTCATAATAGTCGTCATGGCAACGTCATAATGGTCGTCATGGCGACGTCATAATGGCCGTCATGGCAACAATGATGTCATAATGGTCGTCATGGCGACGGTGCTGTCATAATGGTCGTCATGGCAACGTCATAATGGTCGTCATGGCAACGTCATAATGGATGTCATAATGGTCGTCACGGCAACGGTGATGCCATAATGGTCGTCACGGCAACGGTGATGCCATAATGGTCGTCACGGCAACGGTGATGCCATAATGGTCGTCACGGCAACGGTGATGCCATAATGGTCGTCACGGCAACGGTGATGCCATAATGGTCGTCACGGCAACGGTGATGCCATAATGGTCGTCACGGCAACGGTGATGCCATAATGGTCGTCATGGCAACGTCATAATAGTCGTCATGGCAACGTCATAATGGTCGTCATGGCGACGTCATAATGGTCGTCATGGCGACGTCATAATGGTCGTCATGGCGACGTCATAATGGTCGTCATGGCGACGTCATAATGGTCGTCATGGCGACGTCATAATGATCGTCATGGCAACAATGACGTCATAATGGTCGTCATGGCAACAATGACGTCATAATGGTCGTCATGGCAACAATGACGTCATAATGGTCGTCATGGCAACAATGACGTCATAATGGTCGTCATGGCAACAATGACGTCATAATGGTCGTCATGGCAACAATGACGTCATAATGGTCGTCATGGCAACAATGACGTCATAATGGTCGTCATGGCAACAATGATGTCATAATGGTCGTCATGGCGACGGTGCTGTCATAATGGTCGTCATGGCAACGTCATAATGGTCGTCATGGCAACGGTGATGTCATAATGGTCGTCATGGCAACGGTGACGTCATAATGGTCGTCATGGCAACGTCATAATAGTCGTCATGGCAACGTCATAATGGTCGTCATGGCAACGTCATAATGGCCGTCATGGCAACAATGATGTCATAATGGTCGTCATGGCAACCGTGCTGTCATAATGGTCGTCATGGCGACGTCATAATGGTCGTCATGGCGACGATAATGCCATAATGGTCGCCGTGGCAACGATGATGCCATAATGGTCGCCGTGGCAACGATGATGCCATATTGGTCGCCGTGGCAACGATGATGCCATAATGGTCGCCGTGGCAACGATGATGCCATAATGGTCGCCGTGGCAACGATGATGCCATAATGGTCGCCGTGGCAACGATGATGTCATAATGGTCGTCGTGGTAACAGTGATGTCATAATGGACGTCATGGCAACGTCATAATGGTCGTCATGGCAACGGTGATGCCATAATGGTCGTCACGGCAACGGTGATGCCATAATGGTCGTCACGGCAACGGTGATGCCATAATGGTCGTCATGGTAACAATGATGTCATAATGGTCGTCATGGCAACAATGACGTCATAATGGTCGTCATGGCAACAATGACGTCATAATGGTCGTCATGGCAACAATGACGTCATAATGGTCGTCATGGCAACAATGATGTCATAATGGTCGTCATGGTGATGTCATAATGGTCGTCATGGCAACGGTGACGTCATAATGGTCGTCATGGCAACGTCATAATAGTCGTCATGGCAACGTCATAATGGCCGTCATGGCAACAATGATGTCATAATGGTCGTCATGGCAACCGTGCTGTCATAATGGTCGTCATGGCGACGTCATAATGGTCGTCATGGCGACGATAATGCCATAATGGTCGCCGTGGCAACGATGATGCCATAATGGTCGCCGTGGCAACGATGATGCCATATTGGTCGCCGTGGCAACGATGATGCCATAATGGTCGCCGTGGCAACGATGATGCCATAATGGTCGCCGTGGCAACGATGATGCCATAATGGTCGCCGTGGCAACGATGATGTCATAATGGTCGTCGTGGTAACAGTGATGTCATAATGGACGTCATGGCAACGTCATAATGGTCGTCATGGCAACGGTGATGCCATAATGGTCGTCACGGCAACGGTGATGCCATAATGGTCGTCACGGCAACGGTGATGCCATAATGGTCGTCACGGCAACGGTGATGCCATAATGGTCGTCACGGCAACGGTGATGCCATAATGGTCGTCATGGCAACGTCATAATAGTCGTCATGGCAACGTCATAATGGTCGTCATGGCGACGTCATAATGGTCGTCATGGCGACGTCATAATGGTCGTCATGGCGACGTCATAATGGTCGTCATGGCGACGTCATAATGGTCGTCATGGCAACAATGACGTCATAATGATCGTCATGGCAACAATGACGTCATAATGGTCGTCATGGCAACAATGACGTCATAATGGTCGTCATGGCAACAATGATGTCATAATGGTCGTCATGGCGACGGTGCTGTCATAATGGTCGTCATGGCAACGTCATAATGGTCGTCATGGCAACGGTGATGTCATAATGGTCGTCATGGCAACGGTGACGTCATAATGGTCGTCATGGCAACGTCATAATAGTCGTCATGGCAACGTCATAATGGTCGTCATGGCGACGTCATAATGGCCGTCATGGCAACAATGATGTCATAATGGTCGTCATGGCGACGGTGCTGTCATAATGGTCGTCATGGCAACGTCATAATGGTCGTCATGGCAACGTCATAATGGATGTCATAATGGTCGTCATGGCAACGGTGATGCCATAATGGTCGTCACGGCAACGGTGATGCCATAATGGTCGTCACGGCAACGGTAATGCCATAATGGTCGTCACGGCAACGGTGATGCCATAATGGTCGTCACGGCAACGGTGATGCCATAATGGTCGTCACGGCAACGGTGATGCCATAATGGTCATCACGGCAACGGTGATGCCATAATGGTCGTCACGGCAACGGTGATGCCATAATGGTTGTCATGGCAACGTCATAATAGTCGTCATGGCAACGTCATAATGGTCGTCATGGCGACGTCATAATGGTCGTCATGGCGACGTCATAATGGTCGTCATGGCGACGTCATAATGGTCGTCATGGCGACGTCATAATGGTCGTCATGGCAACAATGACGTCATAATGGTCGTCATGGCAACAATGACGTCATAATGGTCGTCATGGCAACAATGACGTCATAATAGTCGTCATGGCAACAATGACGTCATAATGGTCGTCATGGCAACAATGACGTCATAATGGTCGTCATGACAACAATGACGTCATAATGGTCGTCATGGCAACAATGACGTCATAATGGTCGTCATGGCAACAATGACGTCATAATGGTCGTCATGGCAACAATGATGTCATAATGGTCGTCATAGCGACTGTGCTGTCATAATGGTCGTCATGGCAACGTCATAATGGTCGTCATGGCAACGGTGATGTCATAATGGTCGTCATGGCAACGGTGACGTCATAATGGTCGTCATGGCAACGTCATAATAGTCGTCATGGCAACGTCATAATGGTCGTCATGGCAACGTCATAATGGCCGTCATGGCAACAATGATGTCATAATGGTCGTCATGGCAACCGTGCTGTCATAATGGTCGTCATGGCGACGTCATAATGGTCGTCATGGCGACGATAATGCCATAATGGTCGCCGTGGCAACGATGATGCCATAATGGTCGCCGTGGCAACGATGATGCCATATTGGTCGCCGTGGCAACGATGATGCCATAATGGTCGCCGTGGCAACGATGATGCCATAATGGTCGCCGTGGCAACGATGATGCCATAATGGTCGCCGTGGCAACGATGATGTCATAATGGTCGTCGTGGTAACAGTGATGTCATAATGGACGTCATGGCAACGTCATAATGGTCGTCATGGCAACGGTGATGCCATAATGGTCGTCACGGCAATGGTGATGCCATAATGGTCGTCACGGCAACGGTGATGCCATAATGGTCGTCACGGCAACGGTGATGCCATAATGGTCGTCATGGCAACGTCATAATGGTCGTCATGGCGACTTCATAATGGTCGTCATGGCGACGTCATAATGGTCGTCATGGCGACGTCATAATGGTCGTCATGGCGACGTCATAATGGTCGTCATGGCGACGTCATAATGGTCGTCATGGCGACGTCATAATGGTCGTCATGGCAACAATGACGTCATAATGGTCGTCATGGCAACAATGACGTCATAATGGTCGTCATGGCAACAATGACGTCATAATGGTCGTCATGGCAACAATGACGTCATAATGGTCGTCATGGCAACAATGATGTCATAATGGTCGTCATGGCGACGGTGCTGTCATAATGGTCGTCATGGCAACGTCATAATGGTCGTCATGGCAACGGTGATGTCATAATGGTTGTCATGGCAACGGTGACGTCATAATGGTCGTCATGGCAACGTCATAATATTCGTCATGGCAACGTCATAATGGTCGTCATGGCAACGTCATAATGGCCGTCATGGCAACAATGATGTCATAATGGTCGTCATGGCAACCGTGCTGTCATAATGGTCGTCATGGCGACGTCATAATGATCGTCATGGCGACGATAATGTCATAATTGTCGCCGTGGCAACGATGATGCCATAATGGTCGCCGTGGCAACGATGATGCCATAATGGTCGCCGTGGCAACGATGATGCCATAATGGTCGCCGTGGCAACGATGATGCCATATTGGTCGCCGTGGCAACGATGATGCCATAATGGTCGCCGTGGCAACGATGATGCCATAATGGTCGCCGTGGCAACGATGATGCCATAATGGTCGCCGTGGCAACGTTGATGTCATAATGGTCGTCGTGGCAACAGTGATGTCATAATGGACGTCATGGCAACGTCATAATCGTCGTCATGGCAACGGTGATGCCATAATGGTCGTCATGGCAACGGTGATGTCATAATGGTTGTCATGGCAACATCATAATGGTCGTCATGGCAACGATGATGCCATAATGGTCGTCATGGCGACGTCATATTGGTCGTCATGGCAACGGTGATGTCATAATGGTCGTCATGGCAACGGTGATGTCATAATGGTCGTCATGGCAACGTCATAATAGTCGTCATGGCAACGTCATAATGGTCGTCATGGCAACGTCATAATGGCCGTCATGGCAACAATGATGTCATAATGGTCGTCAAGGCAACCGTGCTGTCATAATGGTCGTCATGGCGACGTCATAATGGTCGTCATGGCGACGATAATGTCATAATTGTCGCCGTGGCAACGATGATGCCATAATGGTCGCCGTGGCAACGATGATGTCATAATGGTCGTTGTGGTAACAGTGATGTCATAATGGACGTCATGGCAACGTCATAATGGTCGTCATGGCAACGGTGATGCCATAATGGTCGTCACGGCAACGGTGATGCCATAATGGTCGTCACGGCAACGGTGATGCCATAATGGTCGTCACGGCAACGGTGATGCCATAATGGTCGTCATGGCAACAATGATGTCATAATGGTCGTCATGGCAACAATGACGTCATAATGGTCGTCATGGCAACAATGACGTCATAATGGTCGTCATGGCAACAATGACGTCATAATGGTCGTCATGGCAACAATGATGTCATAATGGTCGTCATGGCGACGGTGCTGTCATAATGGTCGTCATGGCAACGTCATAATGGTCGTCATGGCAACGGTGATGTCATAATGGTCGTCATGGCAACGGTGACGTCATAATGGTCATCATGGCAACGTCATAATAGTCGTCATGGCAACATCATAATGGTCGTCATGGCAACGTCATAATGGCCGTCATGGCAACAATGATGTCATAATGGTCGTCATGGCGACGTCATAATGGTCGTCATGGCGACGATAATGCCATAATGGTCGCCGTGGCAACGATGATGCCATAATGGTCGCCGTGGCAACGATGATGCCATATTGGTCGCCGTGGCAACGATGATGCCATAATGGTCGCCGTGGCAACGATGATGCCATAATGGTCGCCGTGGCAACGATGATGCCATAATGGTCGCCGTGGCAACGATGATGTCATAATGGTCGTCGTGGTAACAGTGATGTCATAATGGACGTCATGGCAACGTCATAATGGTCGTCATGGCGACGGTGCTGTCATAATGGTCGTCATGGCAACGTCATAATGGTCGTCATGGCAACGGTGATGTCATAATGGTCGTCATGGCAACGGTGACGTCATAATGGTCGTCATGGCAACGTCATAATGGTCGTCATGGCGACGTCATAATGGCCGTCATGGCAACAATGATGTCATAATGGTCGTCATGGCAACGTCATAATGGTCGTCATGGCAACGTTATAATGGATGTCATAATGGTCGTCATGGCAACGGTGATGCCATAATGGTCGTCATGGCAACGTCATAATGGTCGTCATGGCAACGTTATAATGGATGTCATAATGGTCGTCATGGCAACGGTGATGCCATAATGGTCGTCACGGCAACGGTGATGCCATAATGGTCGTCACGGCAACGGTGATGCCATAATGGTCGTCACGGCAACGGTGATGCCATAATGGTCGTCACGGCAACGGTGATGCCATAATGGTCGTCACGGCAACGGTGATGCCATAATGGTTGTCATGGCAACGTCATAATAGTCGCCATGGCAACGTCATAATGGTCGTCATGGCGACGTCATAATGGTCGTCATAGCGACGTCATAATGGTCGTCATGGCGACGTCATAATGGTCGTCATAGCGACGTCATAATGGTCGTCATGGCAACAATGACGTCATAATGGTCGTCATGGCAACAATGACGTCATAATGGTCGTCATGGCAACAATGACGTCATAATGGTCGTCATGGCAACAATGACGTCATAATGGTCGTTCATGGCAACAATGATGTCATAATGGTCGTCATGGCAACAATGACGTCATAATGGTCGTCATGGCAACAATGACGTCATAATGGTCGTCATGGCAACAATGATGTCATAATGGTCGTCATGACGACGGTGCTGTCATAATGGTCGTCATGGCAACGTCATAATGGTCGTCATGGCAACGGTGATGTCATAATGGTCGTCATGGCAACGGTGACGTCATAATGGTCGTCATGGCAACGTCATAATAGTCGTCATGGCAACGTCATAATGGTCGTCATGGCAACGTCATAATGGCCGTCATGGCAACAATGATGTCATAATGGTCGTCATGGCAACCGTGCTGTCATAATGGTCGTCATGGCGACGTCATAATGGTCGTCATGGCAACGTCATAATAGTCGTCATGGCAACGTCATAATGGTCGTCATGGCAACGTCATAATGGCCGTCATGGCAACAATGATGTCATAATGGTCGTCATGGCAACCGTGCTGTCATAATGGTCGTCATGGCGACGTCATAATGGTCGTCATGGCGACGATAATGCCATAATGGTCGCCGTGGCAACGATGATGCCATAATGGTCGCCGTGGCAACGATGATGCCATATTGGTCGCCGTGGCAACGATGATGCCATAATGGTCGCCGTGGCAACGATGATGCCATAATGGTCGCCGTGGCAACGATGATGCCATAATGGTCGCCGTGGCAACGATGATGTCATAATGGTCGTCGTGGTAACAGTGATGTCATAATGGACGTCATGGCAACGTCATAATGGTCGTCATGGCAACGGTGATGCCATAATGGTCGTCACGGCAACGGTGATGCCATAATGGTCGTCACGGCAACGGTGATGCCATAATGGTCGTCACGGCAACGGTGATGCCATAATGGTCGTCATGGCAACAATGATGTCATAATGGTCGTCATGGCAACAATGACGTCATAATGGTCGTCATGGCAACAATGACGTCATAATGGTCGTCATGGCAACAATGACGTCATAACGGTCGTCATGGCAACAATGATGTCATAATGGTCGTCATGGCGACGGTGCTGTCATAATGGTCGTCATGGCAACGTCATAATGGTCGTCATGGCAACGGTGATGTCATAATGGTCGTCATGGCAACGGTGACGTCATAATGGTCGTCATGGCAACGTCATAATAGTCGTCATGGCAACGTCATAATGGTCGTCATGGCAACGTCATAATGGCCGTCATGGCAACAATGATGTCATAATGGTCGTCATGGCAACCGTGCTGTCATAATGGTCGTCATGGCGACGTCATAATGGTCGTCATGACGACGATAATGCCATAATGGTCGCCGTGGCAACGATGATGCCATAATGGTCGCCGTGGCAACGATGATGCCATATTGGTCGCCGTGGCAACGATGATGCCATAATGGTCGCCGTGGCAACGATGATGCCATAATGGTCGCCGTGGCAACGATGATGCTATAATGGTCGCCGTGGCAACGATGATGTCATAATGGTCGTCGTGGTAACAGTGATGTCATAATGGACGTCATGGCAACGTCATAATGGTCGTCATGGCAACGGTGATGCCATAATGGTCGTCACGGCAACGGTGATGCCATAATGGTCGTCACGGCAACGGTGATGCCATAATGGTCGTCACGGCAACGGTGATGCCATAATGGTCGTCACGGCAACGGTGATGCCATAATGGTCGTCACGGCAACGGTGATGCCATAATGGTCGTCACGGCAACGGTGATGCCATAATGGTCGTCACGGCAACGGTGATGCCATAATGGTCGTCATGGCAACGTCATAATAGTCGTCATGGCAACGTCATAATGGTCGTCATGGCGACGTCATAATGGTCGTCATGGCGACGTCATAATGGTCGTCATGGCGACGTCATAATGATCGTCATGGCAACAATGACGTCATAATGGTCGTCATGGCAACAATGACGTCATAATGGTCGTCATGGCAACAATGACGTCATAATGGTCGTCATGGCAACAATGATGTCATAATGGTCGTCATGGCGACGGTGCTGTCATAATGGTCGTCATGGCAACGTCATAATGGTCGTCATGGCAACGGTGATGTCATAATGGTCGTCATGGCAACGGTGACGTCATAATGGTCGTCATGGCAACGTCATAATAGTCGTCATGGCAACGTCATAATGGTCGTCATGGCGACGTCATAATGGCCGTCATGGCAACAATGATGTCATAATGGTCATCATGGCAACGTCATAATGGTCGTCATGGCAACGTTATAATGGATGTCATAATGGTCGTCATGGCAACGTCATAATGGTCGTCATGGCAACGTTATAATGGATGTCATAATGGTCGTCATGGCAACGGTGATGCCATAATGGTCGTCACGGCAACGGTGATGCCATAATGGTCGTCACGGCAACGGTGATGCCATAATGGTCGTCACGGCAACGGTGATGCCATAATGGTCGTCACGGCAACGGTGATGCCATAATGGTCGTCACGGCAACGGTGATGCCATAATGGTCGTCACGGCAACGGTGATGCCATAATGGTCGTCATGGCAACGTCATAATAGTCGTCATGGCAACGTCATAATGGTCGTCATGGCGACGTCATAATGGTCGTCATGGCGACGTCATAATGGTCGTCATGGCGACGTCATAATGATCGTCATGGCAACAATGACGTCATAATGGTCGTCATGGCAACAATGACGTCATAATGGTCGTCATGGCAACAATGACGTCATAATGGTCGTCATGGCAACAATGATGTCATAATGGTTGTCATGGCGACGGTGCTGTCATAATGGTCGTCACGGCAACGTCATAATGGTCGTCATGGCAACGGTGATGTCATAATGGTCGTCATGGCAACGGTGACGTCATAATGGCCGTCATGGCAACGTCATAATAGTCGTCATGGCAACGTCATAATGGTCGTCATGGCGATGTCATAATGGCCGTCATGGCAACAATGATGTCATAATGGTCGTCATGGCGACGGTGCTGTCATAATGGTCGTCATGGCAACGTCATAATGGTCGTCATGGCAACGTTATAATGGATGTCATAATGGTCGTCATGGCAACGGTGATGCCATAATGGTCGTCACGGCAACGGTGATGCCATAATGGTCGTCACGGCAACGGTGATGCCATAATGGTCGTCACGGCAACGGTGATGCCATAATGGTCGTCACGGCAACGGTGATGCCATAATGGTCGTCACGGCAACGGTGATGCCATAATGGTCGTCACGGCAACGGTGATGCCATAATGGTCGTCACGGCAACGGTGATGCCATAATGGTTGTCATGGCAACGTCATAATAGTCGCCATGGCAACGTCATAATGGTCGTCATGGCGACGTCATAATGGTCGTCATAGCGACGTCATAATGGTCGTCATGGCGACGTCATAATGGTCGTCATGGCGACGTCATAATGATCGTCATGGCAACAATGACGTCATAATGGTCGTCATGGCAACAATGACGTCATAATGGTCGTCATGGCAACAATGACGTCATAATAGTCGTCATGGCAACAATGACGTCATAATGGTCGTCATGGCAACAATGACGTCATAATGGTCGTCATGGCAACAATGACGTCATAATGGTCGTCATGGCAACAATGATGTCATAATGGTCGTCATGGCGACGGTGCTGTCATAATGGTCGTCATGGCAACGTCATAATGGTCGTCATGGCAACGGTGATGTCATAATGGTCGTCATGGCAACGGTGACGTCATAATGGTCGTCATGGCAACGTCATAATAGTCGTCATGGCAACGTCATAATGGTCGTCATGGCAACGTCATAATGGCCGTCATGGCAACAATGATGTCATAATGGTCGTCATGGCAACCGTGCTGTCATAATGGTCGTCATGGCGACGTCATAATGGTCGTCATGGCAACGTCATAATAGTCGTCATGGCAACGTCATAATGGTCGTCATGGCAACGTCATAATGGCCGTCATGGCAACAATGATGTCATAATGGTCGTCATGGCAACCGTGCTGTCATAATGGTCGTCATGGCGACGTCATAATGGTCGTCATGGCGACGATAATGCCATAATGGTCGCCGTGGCAACGATGATGCCATAATGGTCGCCGTGGCAACGATGATGCCATATTGGTCGCCGTGGCAACGATGATGCCATAATGGTCGCCGTGGCAACGATGATGCCATAATGGTCGCCGTGGCAACGATGTTGCCATAATGGTCGCCGTGGCAACGATGATGTCATAATGGTCGTCGTGGTAACAGTGATGTCATAATGGACGTCATGGCAACGTCATAATGGTCGTCATGGCAACGGTGATGCCATAATGGTCGTCACGGCAACGGTGATGCCATAATGGTCGTCACGGCAACGGTGATGCCATAATGGTCGTCACGGCAACGGTGATGCCATAATGGTCGTCATGGCAACAATGATGTCATAATGGTCGTCATGGCAACAATGACGTCATAATGGTCGTCATGGCAACAATGACGTCATAATGGTCGTCATGGCAACAGTGACGTCATAACGGTCGTCATGGCAACAATGATGTCATAATGGTCGTCATGGCGACGGTGCTGTCATAATGGTCGTCATGGCAACGTCATAATGGTCGTCATGGCAACGGTGATGTCATAATGGTCGTCATGGCAACGGTGACGTAATAATGGTCGTCATGGCAACGTCATAATAGTCGTCATGGCAACGTCATAATGGTCGTCATGGCAACGTCATAATGGCCGTCATGGCAACAATGATGTCATAATGGTCGTCATGGCAACCGTGCTGTCATAATGGTCGTCATGGCGACGTCATAATGGTCGTCATGGCGACGATAATGCCATAATGGTCGCCGTGGCAACGATGATGCCATAATGGTTGCCGTGGCAACGATGATGCCATATTGGTCGCCGTGGCAACGATGATGCCATAATGGTCGCCGTGGCAACGATGATGCCATAATGGTCGCCGTGGCAACGATGATGCCATAATGGTCGCCGTGGCAACGATGATGCCATAATGGTCGCCGTGGCAACGATGATGTCATAATGGTCGTCGTGGTAACAGTGATGTCATAATGGACGTCATGGCAACGTCATAATGGTCGTCATGGCAACGGTGATGCCATAATGGTCGTCACGGCAACGGTGATGCCATAATGGTCGTCACGGCAACGGTGATGCCATAATGGTCGTCACGGCAACGGTGATGCCATAATGGTCGTCACGGCAACGGTGATGCCATAATGGTCGTCACGGCAACGGTGATGCCATAATGGTCGTCACGGCAACGGTGATGCCATAATGGTCGTCATGGCAACGTCATAATAGTCGTCATGGCAACGTCATAATGGTCGTCATGGCGACGTCATAATGGTCGTCATGGCGACGTCATAATGGTCGTCATGGCGACGTCATAATGATCGTCATGGCAACAATGACGTCATAATGGTCGTCATGGCAACAATGACGTCATAATGGTCGTCATGGCAACAATGATGTCATAATGGTTGTCATGGCGACGGTGCTGTCATAATGGTCGTCATGGCAACGTCATAATGGTCGTCATGGCAACGGTGATGTCATAATGGTCGTCATGGCAACGGTGACGTCATAATGGTCGTCATGGCAACGTCATCATAGTCGTCATGGCAACGTCATAATGGTCGTCATGGCGACGTCATAATGGCCGTCATGGCAACAATGATGTCATAATGGTCGTCATGGCGACGGTGCTGTCATAATGGTCGTCATGGCAACGTCATAATGGTCGTCATGGCAACGTTATAATGGATGTCATAATGGTCGTCATGGCAACGGTGATGCCATAATGGTCGTCACGGCAACGGTGATGCCATAATGGTCGTCACGGCAACGGTGATGCCATAATGGTCGTCACGGCAACGGTGATGCCATAATGGTCGTCACGGCAACGGTGATGCCATAATGGTCGTCACGGCAACGGTGATGCCATAATGGTCGTCACGGCAACGGTGATGCCATAATGGTCGTCACGGCAATGGTGATGCCATAATGGTTGTCATGGCAACGTCATAATAGTCGCCATGGCAACGTCATAATGGTCGTCATGGCGACGATAATGCCATAATGGTCGCCGTGGCAACGATGATGCCATAATGGTTGCCGTGGCAACGATGATACCATATTGGTCGCCGTGGCAACGATGATGCCATAATGGTCGCCGTGGCAACGATGATGCCATAATGGTCGCCGTGGCAACGATGATGCCATAATGGTCGCCGTGGCAACGATGATGCCATAATGGTCGCCGTGGCAACGATGATGTCATAATGGTCGTCGTGGTAACAGTGATGTCATAATGGACGTCATGGCAACGTCATAATGGTCGTCATGGCAACGGTGATGCCATAATGGTCGTCACGGCAACGGTGATGCCATAATGGTCGTCACGGCAACGGTGATGCCATAATGGTCGTCACGGCAACGGTGATGCCATAATGGTCGTCACGGCAACGGTGATGCCATAATGGTCGTCACGGCAACGGTGATGCCATAATGGTCGTCACGGCAACGGTGATGCCATAATGGTCGTCATGGCAACGTCATAATAGTCGTCATGGCAACGTCATAATGGTCGTCATGGCGACGTCATAATGGTCGTCATGGCGACGTCATAATGGTCGTCATGGCGACGTCATAATGATCGTCATGGCAACAATGACGTCATAATGGTCGTCATGGCAACAATGACGTCATAATGGTCGTCATGGCAACAATGATGTCATAATGGTTGTCATGGCGACGGTGCTGTCATAATGGTCGTCATGGCAACGTCATAATGGTCGTCATGGCAACGGTGATGTCATAATGGTCGTCATGGCAACGGTGACGTCATAATGGTCGTCATGGCAACGTCATAATAGTCGTCATGGCAACGTCATAATGGTCGTCATGGCGACGTCATAATGGCCGTCATGGCAACAATGATGTCATAATGGTCGTCATGGCGACGGTGCTGTCATAATGGTCGTCATGGCAACGTCATAATGGTCGTCATGGCAACGTTATAATGGATGTCATAATGGTCGTCATGGCAACGGTGATGCCATAATGGTCGTCACGGCAACGGTGATGCCATAATGGTCGTCACGGCAACGGTGATGCCATAATGGTCGTCACGGCAACGGTGATGCCATAATGGTCGTCACGGCAACGGTGATGCCATAATGGTCGTCACGGCAACGGTGATGCCATAATGGTCGTCACGGCAACGGTGATGCCATAATGGTCGTCACGGCAATGGTGATGCCATAATGGTTGTCATGGCAACGTCATAATAGTCGCCATGGCAACGTCATAATGGTCGTCATGGCGACGTCATAATGGTCGTCATAGCGACGTCATAATGGTCGTCATGGCGACGTCATAATGGTCGTCATGGCGACGTCATAATGATCGTCATGGCAACAATGACGTCATAATGGTCGTCATGGCAACAATGACGTCATAATGGTCGTCATGGCAACAATGACGTCATAATGGTCGTCATGGCAACAATGACGTCATAATGGTCGTCATGGCAACAATGACGTCATAATGGTCGTCATGGCAACAATGACGTCATAATGGTCGTCATGGCAACAATGATGTTATAATGGTCGTCATGGCGACGGTGCTGTCATAATGGTCGTCATGGCAACGTCATAATGGTCGTCATGGCAACGGTGATGTCATAATGGTCGTCATGGCAACGGTGACGTCATAATGGTCGTCATGGCAACGTCATAATAGTCGTCATGGCAACGTCATAATGGTCGTCATGGCAACGTCATAATGGCCGTCATGGCAACAATGATGTCATAATGGTCGTCATGGCAACCGTGCTGTCATAATGGTCGTCATGGCGACGTCATAATGGTCGTCATGGCAACGTCATAATAGTCGTCATGGCAACGTCATAATGGTCGTCATGGCAACGTCATAATGGCCGTCATGGCAACAATGATGTCATAATGGTCGTCATGGCAACGGTGACGTCATAATGGTCGTCATGGCAACGTCATAATAGTCGTCATGGCAACGTCATAATGGTCGTCATGGCGACGTCATAATGGCCGTCATGGCAACAATGATGTCATAATGGTCGTCATGGCGACGGTGCTGTCATAATGGTCGTCATGGCAACGTCATAATGGTCGTCATGGCAACGTCATAATGGATGTCATAATGGTCGTCATGGCAACGGTGATGCCATAATGGTCGTCACGGCAACGGTGATGCCATAATGGTCGTCACGGCAACGGTGATGCCATAATGGTCGTCACGGCAACGGTGATGCCATAATGGTCGTCACGGCAACGGTGATGCCATAATGGTCGTCACGGCAACGGTGATGCCATAATGGTCGTCACGGCAACGGTGATGCCATAATGGTCGTCATGGCAACGTCATAATAGTCGTCATGGCAACGTCATAATGGTCGTCATGGCGACGTCATAATGGTCGTCATGGCGACGTCATAATGGTCGTCATGGCGACGTCATAATGGTCGTCATGGCGACGTCATAATGATCGTCATGGCAACAATGACGTCATAATGGTCGTCATGGCAACAATGACGTCATAATGGTCGTCATGGCAACAATGACGTCATAATGGTCGTCATGGCAACAATGACGTCATAATGGTCGTCATGGCAACAATGACGTCATAATGGTCGTCATGGCAACAATGACGTCATAATGATCGTCATGGCAACAATGACGTCATAATGGTCGTCATGGCAACAATGATGTCATAATGGTCGTCATGGCGACGGTGCTGTCATAATGGTCGTCATGGCAACGTCATAATGGTCGTCATGGCAACGGTGATGTCATAATGGTCTTCATGGCAACGGTGACGTCATAATGGTCGTCATGGCAACGTCATAATAGTCGTCATGGCAACGTCATAATGGTCGTCATGGCAACGTCATAATGGCCGTCATGGCAACAATGATGTCATAATGGTCGTCATGGCAACCGTGCTGTCATAATGGTCGTCATGGCGACGTCATAATGGTCGTCATGGCGACGATAATGCCATAATGGTCGCCGTGGCAACGATGATGCCATAATGGTCGCCGTGGCAACGATGATGCCATATTGGTCGCCGTGGCAACGATGATGCCATAATGGTCGCCGTGGCAACGATGATGCCATAATGGTCGCCGTGGCAACGATGATGCCATAATGGTCGCCGTGGCAACGATGATGTCATAATGGTCGTCGTGGTAACAGTGATGTCATAATGGACGTCATGGCAACGTCATAATGGTCGTCATGGCAACGGTGATGCCATAATGGTCGTCACGGCAACGGTGATGCCATAATGGTCGTCACGGCAACGGTGATGCCATAATGGTCGTCACGGCAACGGTGATGCCATAATGGTCGTCATGGTAACAATGATGTCATAATGGTCGTCATGGCAACAATGACGTCATAATGGTCGTCATGGCAACAATGACGTCATAATGGTCGTCATGGCAACAATGACGTCATAATGGTCGTCATGGCAACAATGATGTCATAATGGTCGTCATGGTGATGTCATAATGGTCGTCATGGCAACGGTGACGTCATAATGGTCGTCATGGCAACGTCATAATAGTCGTCATGGCAACGTCATAATGGCCGTCATGGCAACAATGATGTCATAATGGTCGTCATGGTAACCGTGCTGTCATAATGGTCGTCATGGCGACGTCATAATGGTCGTCATGGCGACGATAATGCCATAATGGTCGCCGTGGCAACGATGATGCCATAATGGTCGCCGTGGCAACGATGATGCCATATTGGTCGCCGTGGCAACGATGATGCCATAATGGTCGCCGTGGCAACGATGATGCCATAATGGTCGCCGTGGCAACGATGATGCCATAATGGTCGCCGTGGCAACGATGATGTCATAATGGTCGTCGTGGTAACAGTGATGTCATAATGGACGTCATGGCAACGTCATAATGGTCGTCATGGCAACGGTGATGCCATAATGGTCGTCACGGCAACGGTGATGCCATAATGGTCGTCACGGCAACGGTGATGCCATAATGGTCGTCACGGCAACGGTGATGCCATAATGGTCGTCACGGCAACGGTGATGCCATAATGGTCGTCACGGCAACGGTGATGCCATAATGGTCGTCATGGCAACGTCATAATAGTCGTCATGGCAACGTCATAATGGTCGTCATGGCGACGTCATAATGGTCGTCATGGCGACGTCATAATGGTCGTCATGGCGACGTCATAATGGTCGTCATGGCGACGTCATAATGGTCGTCATGGCAACAATGACGTCATAATGATCGTCATGGCAACAATGACGTCATAATGGTCGTCATGGCAACAATGACGTCATAATGGTCGTCATGGCAACAATGATGTCATAATGGTCGTCATGGCGACGGTGCTGTCATAATGGTCGTCATGGCAACGTCATAATGGTCGTCATGGCAACGGTGATGTCATAATGGTCGTCATGGCAACGGTGACGTCATAATGGTCGTCATGGCAACGTCATAATAGTCGTCATGGCAACGTCATAATGGTCGTCATGGCGACGTCATAATGGCCGTCATGGCAACAATGATGTCATAATGGTCGTCATGGCGACGGTGCTGTCATAATGGTCGTCATGGCAACGTCATAATGGTCGTCATGGCAACGTCATAATGGATGTCATAATGGTCGTCACGGCAACGGTGATGCCATAATGGTCGTCACGGCAACGGTAATGCCATAATGGTCGTCACGGCAACGGTGATGCCATAATGGTCGTCACGGCAACGGTGATGCCATAATGGTCGTCACGGCAACGGTGATGCCATAATGGTCGTCACGGCAACGGTGATGCCATAATGGTCGTCACGGCAACGGTGATGCCATAATGGTTGTCATGGCAACGTCATAATAGTCGTCATGGCAACGTCATAATGGTCGTCATGGCGACGTCATAATGGTCGTCATGGCGACGTCATAATGGTCGTCATGGCGACGTCATAATGGTCGTCATGGCGACGTCATAATGGTCGTCATGGCAACAATGACGTCATAATGGTCGTCATGGCAACAATGACGTCATAATAGTCGTCATGGCAACAATGACGTCATAATGGTCGTCATGGCAACAATGACGTCATAATGGTCGTCATGACAACAATGACGTCATAATGGTCGTCATGGCAACAATGACGTCATAATGGTCGTCATGGCAACAATGACGTCATAATGGTCGTCATGGCAACAATGATGTCATAATGGTCGTCATAGCGACTGTGCTGTCATAATGGTCGTCATGGCAACGTCATAATGGTCGTCATGGCAACGGTGATGTCATAATGGTCGTCATGGCAACGGTGACGTCATAATGGTCGTCATGGCAACGTCATAATAGTCGTCATGGCAACGTCATAATGGTCGTCATGGCAACGTCATAATGGCCGTCATGGCAACAATGATGTCATAATGGTCGTCATGGCAACCGTGCTGTCATAATGGTCGTCATGGCGACGTCATAATGGTCGTCATGGCGACGATAATGCCATAATGGTCGCCGTGGCAACGATGATGCCATAATGGTCGCCGTGGCAACGATGATGCCATATTGGTTGCCGTGGCAACGATGATGCCATAATGGTCGCCGTGGCAACGATGATGCCATAATGGTCGCCGTGGCAACGATGATGCCATAATGGTCGCCGTGGCAACGATGATGTCATAATGGTCGTCGTGGTAACAGTGATGTCATAATGGACGTCATGGCAACGTCATAATGGTCGTCATGGCAACGGTGATGCCATAATGGTCGTCACGGCAATGGTGATGCCATAATGGTCGTCACGGCAACGGTGATGCCATAATGGTCGTCACGGCAACGGTGATGCCATAATGGTCGTCATGGCAACGTCATAATGGTCGTCATGGCGACTTCATAATGGTCGTCATGGCGACGTCATAATGGTCGTCATGGCGACGTCATAATGGTCGTCATGGCGACGTCATAATGGTCGTCATGGCGACGTCATAATGGTCGTCATGGCGACATCATAATGGTCGTCATGGCAACAATGACGTCATAATGGTCGTCATGGCAACAATGACGTCATAATGGTCGTCATGGCAACAATGACGTCATAATGGTCGTCATGGCAACAATGACGTCATAATGGTCGTCATGGCAACAATGATGTCATAATGGTCGTCATGGCGACGGTGCTGTCATGATGGTCGTCATGGCAACGTCATAATGGTCGTCATGGCAACGGTGATGTCATAATGGTTGTCATGGCAACGGTGACGTCATAATGGTCGTCATGGCAACGTCATAATATTCGTCATGGCAACGTCATAATGGTCGTCATGGCAACGTCATAATGGCCGTCATGGCAACAATGATGTCATAATGGTCGTCATGGCAACCGTGCTGTCATAATGGTCGTCATGGCGACGTCATAATGATCGTCATGGCGACGATAATGTCATAATTGTCGCCGTGGCAACGATGATGCCATAATGGTCGCCGTGGCAACGATGATGCCATAATGGTCGCCGTGGCAACGATGATGCCATAATGGTCGCCGTGGCAACGATGATGCCATATTGGTCGCCGTGGCAACGATGATGCCATAATGGTCGCCGTGGCAACGATGATGCCATAATGGTCGCCGTGGCAACGATGATGCCATAATGGTCGCCGTGGCAACGTTGATGTCATAATGGTCGTCGTGGCAACAGTGATGTCATAATGGACGTCATGGTAACGTCATAATCGTCGTCATGGCAACGGTGATGCCATAATGGTCGTCATGGCAACGGTGATGTCATAATGGTTGTCATGGCAACATCATAATGGTCGTCATGGCAACGATGATGCCATAATGGTCGTCATGGCGACGTCATATTGGTCGTCATGGCAACGGTGATGTCATAATGGTCATCATGGCAACGGTGATGTCATAATGGTCGTCATGGCAAAAATGATGTCATAATGGACGTCATGGCAACGTCATAATGGTCGTCATGGCAACGGTGATGTCATAATGGTCGTCATGGCAACAATGATGTCATAATGGTCGTCATGCCAACGTCATAATGGTCGTCATGGCAACGGTGATGCCACAATGGTCATCATGGCGACGGTGCTGTCATAATGGTCATCATGGCGACGGTGCTGTCATAATGGTCGTCATGGCGACGGTGCTGTCATAATGGTCGTCACGGCGACGGTGCTGTCATAATGGTCGTCATGGCGACGTCATAATGGTCGACATGGCGACGTCATAATGGTCGTCATGGCGACGTCATAATGGTCGTCATGGCGACGTCATAATGGTCGTCATGGCGACGATGCTGTCATAATGGTCGTCATGGCGACGGTGCTGTCATAATGGTCGTCATGGCGGCGGTGCTGTCATAATGGTCGTCATGGCGACGTCATAATGGTCGTCATGGCGACAATGATGTCATAATGGTCGTCATGGCGACGTCATAATGGTCGTCACGGTCGTCATGGCAACCGTGCTGTCATAATGGTCGTCATGGCAACAATGACGTCATAATGGTCGTCATGGCAACAATGACGTCATAATGGTCGTCATGGCAACAATGATGTCATAATGGTCGTCATAGCGACTGTGCTGTCATAATGGTCGTCATGGCAACGTCATAATGGTCGTCATGGCAACGGTGATGTCATAATGGTCGTCATGGCAACGGTGACGTCATAATGGTCGTCATGGCAACGTCATAATAGTCGTCATGGCAACGTCATAATGGTCGTCATGGCAACGTCATAATGGCCGTCATGGCAACAATGATGTCATAATGGTCGTCATGGCAACCGTGCTGTCATAATGGTCGTCATGGCGACGTCATAATGGTCGTCATGGCGACGATAATGCCATAATGGTCGCCGTGGCAACGATGATGCCATAATGGTCGCCGTGGCAACGATGATGCCATATTGGTCGCCGTGGCAACGATGATGCCATAATGGTCGCCGTGGCAACGATGATGCCATAATGGTCGCCGTGGCAACGATGATGCCATAATGGTCGCCGTGGCAACGATGATGTCATAATGGTCGTCGTGGTAACAGTGATGTCATAATGGACGTCATGGCAACGTCATAATGGTCGTCATGGCAACGGTGATGCCATAATGGTCGTCACGGCAACGGTGATGCCATAATGGTCGTCACGGCAACGGTGATGCCATAATGGTCGTCACGGCAACGGTGATGCCATAATGGTCGTCATGGCAACAATGATGTCATAATGGTCGTCATGGCAACAATGACGTCATAATGGTCGTCATGGCAACAATGACGTCATAATGGTCGTCATGGCAACAATGACGTCATAATGGTCGTCATGGCAACAATGATGTCATAATGGTCGTCATGGCGACGGTGCTGTCGTAATGGTCGTCATGGCAACGTCATAATGGTCGTCATGGCGACGTCATAATGGTCGTCATGGCAACAATGACGTCATAATGGTCGTCATGGCAACAATGACGTCATAATGGTCGTCATGGCAACAATGACGTCATAATAGTCGTCATGGCAACAATGACGTCATAATGGTCGTCATGGCAACAATGACGTCATAATGGTCGTCATGACAACAATGACGTCATAATGGTCGTCATGGCAACAATGACGTCATAATGGTCGTCATGGCAACAATGACGTCATAATGGTCGTCATGGCAACAATGATGTCATAATGGTCGTCATAGCGACTGTGCTGTCATAATGGTCGTCATGGCAACGTCATAATGGTCGTCATGGCAACGGTGATGTCATAATGGTCGTCATGGCAACGGTGACGTCATAATGGTCGTCATGGCAACGTCATAATAGTCGTCATGGCAACGTCATAATGGTCGTCATGGCAACGTCATAATGGCCGTCATGGCAACAATGATGTCATAATGGTCGTCATGGCGACGGTGCTGTCATAATGGTCGTCATGGCAACGTCATAATGGTCGTCATGGCAACGGTGATGTCATAATGGTTGTCATGGCAACGGTGACGTCATAATGGTCGTCATGGCAACGTCATAATATTCGTCATGGCAACGTCATAATGGTCGTCATGGCAACGTCATAATGGCCGTCATGGCAACAATGATGTCATAATGGTCGTCATGGCAACCGTGCTGTCATAATGGTCGTCATGGCGACGTCATAATGGTCGTCATGGCGACGATAATGTCATAATTGTCGCCTTGGCAACGATGATGCCATAATGGTCGCCGTGGCAACGATGATGCCATAATGGTCGCCGTGGCAACGATGATGCCATATTGGTCGCCGTGGCAACGATGATGCCATAATGGTCGCCGTGGCAACGATGATGCCATAATGGTCGCCGTGGCAACGATGATGCCATAGTGGTCGCCGTGGCAACGTTGATGTCATAATGGTCGTCGTGGCAACAGTGATGTCATAATGGACGTCATGGCAACGTCATAATCGTCGTCATGGCAACGGTGATGCCATAATGGTCGTCATGGCAACGGTGATGTCATAATGGTTGTCATGGCAACATCATAATGGTCGTCATGGCAACGATGATGCCATAATGGTCGTCATGGCGACGTCATATTGGTCGTCATGGCAACGGTGATGTCATAATGGTCGTCATGGCAACGGTGATGTCATAATGGTCGTCATGGCAAAAATGATGTCATAATGGACGTCATGGCAACGTCATAATGGTCGTCATGGCAACGGTGATGTCATAATGGTCGTCATGGCAACAATGATGTCATAATGGTCGTCATGCCAACGTCATAATGGTCGTCATGGCAACGGTGATGCCACAATGGTCATCATGGCGACGGTGCTGTCATAATGGTCATCATGGCGACGGTGCTGTCATAATGGTCGTCATGGCGACGGTGCTGTCATAATGGTCGTCACGGCGACGGTGCTGTCATAATGGTCGTCATGGCGACGTCATAATGGTCGACATGGCGACGTCATAATGGTCGACATGGCGACGTCATAATGGTCGTCATGGCGACGTCATAATGGTCGTCATGGCGACGTCATAATGGTCGTCATGTCGACGTCATAATGGTCGTCATGGCGACGGTGCTGTCATAATGGTCGTCATGGCGACGGTGCTGTCATAATGGTCGTCATGGCGGCGGTGCTGTCATAATGGTCGTCATGGCGACGTCATAATGGTCGTCATGGCGACAATGATGTCATAATGGTCGTCATGGCGACGTCATAATGGTCGTCACGGTCGTCATGGCAACCGTGCTGTCATAATGGTCGTCATGGCGACGTCATAATGGTCGTCATGGCAACAATGATGTCATAATGGTCGTCATGGCGACGGTGCTGTCATAATGGTCGTCATGGCAACGTCATAATGGTCGTCATGGCAACGTCATAATGGATGTCATAATGGTCGTCACGGCAACGGTGATGCCATAATGGTCGTCACGGCAACGGTGATGCCATAATGGTCGTCACGGCAACGGTGATGCCATAATGGTCGTCACGGCAACGGTGATGCCATAATGGTCGTCACGGCAACGGTGATGCCATAATGGTCGTCACGGCAACGGTGATGCCATAATGGTCGTCACGGCAACGGTGATGCCATAATGGTCGTCACGGCAACGGTGATGCCATAATGGTCGTCATGGCAACGTCATAATAGTCGTCATGGCAACGTCATAATGGTCGTCATGGCAACGTCATAATGGCCGTCATGGCAACAATGATGTCATAATGGTCGTCATGGCGACGGTGCTGTCATAATGGTCGTCATGGCAACGTCATAATGGTCGTCATGGCAACGGTGATGTCATAATGGTCATCATGGCAACGGTGATGTCATAATGGTCGTCATGGCAACAATGATGTCATAATGGTCGTCATGGCAACGTCATAATGGTCGTCATGGTCGTCATGGCGACGGTGCTGTTATAATGGTCGTCATGGCAACGTCATAATGGTCGTCATGGCAACGTCATAATGGTCGTCATGGCGACGGTGCTGTCATAATGGTCGTCATGGCGACGTCATAATGGTCGTCATGGCGACGTCATAATGGTCGTCATGGCGACGTCATAATGATCGTCATGGCAACAATGACGTCATAATGGTCGTCATGGCAACAATGACGTCATAATGGTCGTCATGGCAACAATGATGTCATAATGGTCGTCATGGCGACGGTGCTGTCATAATGGTCGTCATGGCGACGGTGCTGTCATAATGGTCATCATGGCGACGGTGCTGTCATAATGGTCGTCATGGCAACGTCATAATGGTCGTCATGGCAACGTCATAATGGTCGTCATGGCAACGGTGATGTCATAATGGTCGTCATGGCAACGGTGATGCCATAGTGGTCGTCACGGCAACGGTGATGCCATAATGGTCGTCATGGCAACGTCATAATGGTCGTCATGGCAACGTCATAATGGTCGTCATGGCAACGTCATAATGGCCGTCATGGCAACAATGATGTCATAATGGTCGTCATGGCAACCGTGCTGTCATAATGGTCGTCATGGCGACGTCATAATGGTCGTCATGGCGACGATGATGTGATAATGGTCCTCATGGCGACGATGATGTCATAATGCCGACTATGGTATCATATTGGTCGTCATTTCGACGATGATGTCATAATTGTCGTCATGGCGAATGTGATGTCATAGGGTCGTCATGGCGACGATGATGTCATTATGGTCGTCATGGTGACGATGATGTCAAAATGGTCGTCCTGGCAACATTATAATGGTCGTCATGGCAACGGTGATGCCATAATGGTCGTCATGGCAACGGTGATGCCATAATGGTCGTCATGACAACGATGATGTCATAATGGTCGTCATGACAACGATGATGTCATAATGGTCGTCATGGCAACGATGATGTCATAATGGTCGTCATGGCAACGGTGATGCCATAATGGTCGTCATGGCAACGGTGATGCCATAATGGTTGTCATGGCAACGTCATAATAGTCGTCATGGCAACGTCATAATGGTCGTCATGGCGACGTCATAATGGTCGTCATGGCGACGTCATAATGGTCGTCATGGCGACGTCATAATGGTCGTCATGGCGACGTCATAATGGTCGTCATGGCAACAATGACGTCATAATGGTCGTCATGGCAACAATGACGTCATAATGGTCGTCATGGCAACAATGACGTCATAATGGTCGTCATGGCAACAATGACGTCATAATGGTCGTCATGGCAACAATGATGTCATAATGGTCGTCATGGCAACAATGACGTCATAATGGTCGTCATGGCAACAATGACGTCATAATGGTCGTCATGGCAACAATGACGTCATAATGGTCGTCATGGCAACAATGACGTCATAATGGTCGTCATGGCGACTGTGCTGTCATAATGGTCGTCATGGCAACGTCATAATGGTCGTCATGGCAACGGTGATGTCATAATGGTCGTCATGGCAACGGTGACGTCATAATGGTCGTCATGGCAACGTCATAATGGTCGTCATGGCAACGTCATAATGGCCGTCATGGCAACAATGATGTCATAATGGTCGTCATGGCAACCGTGCTGTCATAATGGTCGTCATGGCGACGTCATAATGGTCGTCATGGCGACGATAATGCCATAATGGTCGCCGTGGCAACGATGATGCCATAATGGTCGCCGTGGCAACGATGATGCCATATTGGTCGCCGTGGCAACGATGATGCCATAATGGTCGCCGTGGCAACGATGATGCCATAATGGTCGCCGTGGCAACGATGATGTCATAATGGTCGTCGTGGTAACAGTGATGTCATAATGGACGTCATGGCAACGTCATAATGGTCGTCATGGCAACGGTGATGCCATAATGGTCGTCACGGCAACGGTGATGCCATAATGGTCGTCACGGCAACGGTGATGCCATAATGGTCGTCACGGCAACGGTGATGCCATAATGGTCGTCATGGCAACAATGATGTCATAATGGTCGTCATGGCAACAATGACGTCATAATGGTTGTCATGGCAACAATGACGTCATAATGGTCGTCATGGCAACAATGACGTCATAATGGTCGTCATGGCAACAATGATGTCATAATGGTCGTCATGGCGACGGTGCTGTCATAATGGTCGTCATGGCGACGTCATAATGGTCGTCATGGCAACGGTGATGTCATAATGGTCGTCATGGCAACGGTGACGTCATAATGGTCGTCATGGCAACGTCATAATAGTCGTCATGGCTACGTCATAATGGTCGTCATGGCAACTTCATAATGGCCCTCATGGCAACAATGATGTCATAATGTTCGTCATGGCAACCGTGCTGTCATAATGGTCGTCATGGCGACGTCATAATGGTCGTCATGGCGACGATAATGCCATAATGGTCGCCGTGGCAACGATGATGCCATAATGGTCGCCGTGGCAACGATGATGCCATATTGGTCGCCGTGGCAACGATGATGCCATAATGGTCGCCGTGGCAACGATGATGCCATAATGGTCGCCGTGGCAACGATGATGCCATAATGGTCGCCGTGGCAACGATGATGTCATAATGGTCGTCGTGGTAACAGTGATGTCATAATGGACGTCATGGCAACGTCATAATGGTCGTCATGGCAACGGTGATGCCATAATGGTCGTCACGGCAACGGTGATGCCATATTGGTCGTCACGGCAACGGTGATGCCATAATGGTCGTCACGGCAACTGTGATGCCATAATGGTCGTCACGGCAACGGTGATGCCATAATGGTCGTCACGGCAACGGTGATGCCATAATGGTCGTCACGGCAACGGTGATGCCATAATGGTCGTCATGGCAACGTCATAATGGTCGTCATGGCGACGTCATAATGGTCGTCATGGCGACGTCATAACGGTCGTCATGGCAACAATGACGTCATAATGGTCGTCATGGCAACAATGACGTCATAATGGTCGTCATGGCAACAATGACGTCATAATGGTCGTCATGGCAACAATGATGTCATAATGGTCGTCATGGCGACGGTGCTGTCATAATGGTCGTCATGGCAACGTCATAATGGTCGTCATGGCAACGGTGATGTCATAATGCTTGTCATGGCAACGGTGACGTCATAATGGTCGTCATGGCAACGTCATAATAGTCGTCATGGCAACGTCATAATGGTCGTCATGGCAACGTCATAATGGCCGTCATGGCAACAATGATGTCATAATGGTCGTCAAGGCAACCGTGCTGTCATAATGGTCGTCATGGCGACGTCATAATGGTCGTCATGGCGACGATAATGTCATAATTGTCGCCGTGGCAACGATGATGCCATAATGGTCTTCGTGGCAACGATGATGCCATAATGGTCGCCGTGGCAACGATGATGCCATAATGGTCGCCGTGGCAACGATGATGCCATATTGGTCGCCGTGGCAACGATGATGCCATAATGGTCGCCGTGGCAACGATGATGCCATAATGGTCGCCGTGGCAACGATGATGCCATAATGGTCGCCGTGGCAACGTTGATGTCATAATGGTCGTCGTGGCAACAGTGATGTCATAATGGACGTCATGGCAACGTCATAATCGTCGTCATGGCAACGGTGATGCCATAATGGTCGTCATGGCAACGGTGATGTCATAATGGTTGTCATGGCAACATCATAATGGTCGTCATGGCAACGATGATGCCATAATGGTCGTCATGGCGACGTCATATTGGTCGTCATGGCAACGGTGATGTCATAATGGTCGTCATGGCAACGGTGATGTCATAATGGTCGTCATGGCAACAATGATGTCATAATGGACGTCATGGGAACGTCATAATGGTCGTCATGGCAACAATGATGTCATAATGGTCGTCATGCCAACGTCATAATGGTCGTCATGGCAACGGTGATGCCATAATGGTCATGATGGCGACGGTGCTGTCATAATGGTCATCATGGCGACGGTGCTGTCATAATGGTCGTCATGGCGACGGTGCTGTCATAATGGTCGTCATGGCAACGTCATAATGGTCGTCATGGCAACGTCATAATGGTCGTCATGGCAACGTCATAATGGTCGTCATGGCAACGGTGATGTCATAATGGTCGTCATGGCAACGGTGATGCCATAATGGTCGTCACGGCAACGGTGATGCCATAATGGTCGTCACGGCAACGGTGATGCCATAATGGTCGTCACGGCAACGGTGATGCCATAATGGTCGTCACGGCAACGGTGATGCCATAATGGTCGTCACGGCAACGGTGATGCCATAATGGTCGTCACGGCAACGGTGATGCCATAATGGTCGTCACGGCAACGTTGATGCCATAATGGTCGTCACGGCAACGGTGATGCCATAATGGTTGTCATGGCAACGTCATAATAGTCGTCATGGCAACGTCATAATGGTCGTCATGGCGACGTCATAATGGTCGTCATGGCGACGTCATAATGGTCGTCATGGCGACGTCATAATGGTCGTCATGGCGACGTCATAATGGTCGTCATGGCAACAATGACGTCATAATGGTCGTCATGGCAACAATGACGTCATAATGGTCGTCATGGCAACAATGACGTCATAATGGTCGTCATGGCAACAATGACGTCATAATGGTCGTCATGGCAACAATGATGTCATAATGGTCGTCATGACAACAATGACGCCATAATGGTCGTCATGGCAACAATGACGTCATAATGGTCGTCATGGCAACAATGACGTCATAATGGTCGTCATGGCAACAATGATGTCATAATGGTCGTCATAGCGACTGTGCTGTCATAAAGGTCGTCATGGCAACGTCATAATGGTCGTCATGGCAACGGTGATGTCATAATGGTCGTCATGGCAACGGTGACGTCATAATGGTCGTCATGGCAACGTCATAATGGTCGTCATGGCAACGATGATGCCATAATGGTCGCCGTGGCAACGATGATGCCATAATGGTCGCCGTGGCAACGATGATGCCATAATGGTCGCCGTGGCAACGATGATGCCATAATGGTCGCCGTGGCAACGATGATGCCATAATGGTCGCCGTGGCAACGATGATGCCATAATGGTCGCCGTGGCAACGATGATGCCATAATGGTCGCCGTGGCAACGATGATGCCATAATGGTCGCCGTGGCAACGATGATGTCATAATGGTCGTCGTGGCAACAGTGATGTCATAATGGACGTCATGGCAACGTCATGATGCCATAATGGTCGCCGTGGCAACGATGATGCCATAATGGTCGCCGTGGCAACGATGATGCCATAATGGTCGCCGTGGCAACGATGATGTCATAATGGTCGTCATGGCAACGGTGATGTCATAATGGTTGTCATGGCAACATCATAATGGTCGTCATGGCAACGATGATGCCATAATGGTCGTCATGGCGACGTCATATTGGTCGTCATGGCAACGGTGATGTCATAATGGTCGTCATGGCAACGGTGATGTCATAATGGTCATCATGGCAACAATGATGTCATAATGGACGTCATGGGAACGTCATAATGGTCGTCATGGCAACAATGATGTCATATTGGTCGTCATGGCAACGTCATAATGGTCGTCATGGCAACGGTGATGCCATAATGGTCATCATGGCGACGGTGCTGTCATAATGGTCATCATGGCGACGGTGCTGTCATAATGGTCGTCATGGCGACGGTGCTGTCATAATGGTCGTCATGGCAACGTCATAATGGTCGTCATGGCAACAATGATGTCATAATGGTCGTCATGCCAACGTCATAATGGTCGTCATGGCAACGGTGATGCCATAATGGTCATCATGGCGACGGTGCTGTCATAATGGTCATCATGGCGACGGTGCTGTCATAATGGTCGTCATGGCAACGGTGATGTCATAATGGTCGTCATGGCAACGGTGATGCCATAATGGTCGTCACGGCAACGGTGATGCCATAATGGTCGTCACGGCAACGGTGATGCCATAATGGTCGTCACGGCAACGGTGATGCCATAATGGTCGTCACGGCAACGGTGATGCCATAATGGTCGTCACGGCAACGGTGATGCCATAATGGTCGTCACGGCAACGGTGATGCCATAATGGTCGTCACGGCAACGGTGATGCCATAATGGTCGCCACGGCAACGGTGATGCCATAATGGTCGTCACGGCAACGGTGATGCCATAATGGTCGTCATGGCAACGTCATAATAGTCGTCATGGCAACGTCATAATGGTTGTCATGGCAACGTCATAATGGCCGTCATGGCAACAATGATGTCATAATGGTCGTCATGGCGACGGTGCTGTCATAATGGTCGTCATGGCAACGTCATAATGGTCGTCATGGCAACGTCATAATGGTCGTCATGGCAACGGTGATGTCATAATGGTCGTCATGGCAACGGTGATGTCATAATGGTCGTCATGGCAACAATGATGTCATAATGGTCGTCATGGCAACGTCATAATGGCCGTCATGGCAACAATGATGTCATAATGGTCGTCTTGGCAACAATGATGTCATAATGGTCGTCATGCCAACGTCATAATGGTCGTCATGGCAACGGTGATGCCATAATGGTCATTATGGCGACAGTGCTGTCATAATGGTCATCATGGCGACGGTGCTGTCATAATGGTCGTCATGGCGACGGTGCTGTCATAATGGTCGTCATGGCAACGTCATAATGGTCGTCATGGCAACGTCATAATGGTCGTCATGGCAACGTCATAATGGTCGTCATGGCAACGGTGATGTCATAATGGTCGTCATGGCAACGGTGATGCCATAATGGTCGTCACGGCAACGGTGATGCCATAATGGTCGTCACGGCAACGGTGATGCCATAATGGTCGTCACGGCAACAGTAATGCCATAATGGTCGTCACGGCAACGGTGATGCCATAATGGTCGTCACGGCAACGGTGATGCCATAATGGTCGTCACGGCAACGGTGATGCCATAATGGTCGTCACGGCAACGGTGATGCATAATGGTCATCATGGCAACGTCATAATAGTCGTCATGGCAACGTCATAATGGTCGTCATGGCAACGTCATAATGGCCGTCATGGCAACAATGATGTCATAATGGTCGTCATGGCGACGGTGCTGTCATAATGGTCGTCATGGCAACGTTATAATGGTCGTCATGGCAACGTCATAATGGTCGTCATGGCAACGGTGATGTCATAATGGTCGTCATGGCAACGGTGATGTCATAATGGTCGTCATGGCAACAATGATGTCATAATGGTCGTCATGGCAACGTCATAATGGCCGTCATGGCAACAATGATGTCATAATGGTCGTCATGGCGACGGTGCTGTCATAATGGTCGTCATGGCAACGTCATAATGGTCGTCATGGCAACGGTGACGTCATAATGGTCGTCATGGCAACGGTGACGTCATAATGGTCGTCATGGCAACGGTGACGTCATAATGGTCGTCATGGCAACGTCATAATAGTCGTCATGGCAACGTCATAATGGTCGTCATGGCGACGTCATAATGGCCGTCATGGCAACAATGATGTCATAATGGTCGTCATGGCGACGGTGCTGTCATAATGGTCGTCATGGCAACGTCATAATGGTCGTCATGGCAACGTCATAATGGATGTCATAATGGTCGTCATGGCAACGGTGATGCCATAATGGTCGTCACGGCAACGGTGATGCCATAATGGTCGTCACGGCAACGGTGATGCCATAATGGTCGTCACGGCAACGGTGATGCCATAATGGTCGTCACGGCAACGGTGATGCCATAATGGTCGTCACGGCAACGGTGATGCCATAATGGTCGTCACGGCAACGGTGATGCCATAATGGTCGTCACGGCAACGGTGATGCCATAATGGTCGTCACGGCAACAGTGATGCCATAATGGTCGTCACGGCAACGGTGATGCCATAATGGTCGTCACGGCAACGGTGATGCCATAATGGTCGTCACGGCAACGGTGATGCCATAATGGTCGTCATGGCAACGTCATAATGGTCGTCATGGCAACGTCATAATGGTCGTCATGGCGACGTCATAATGGTCGTCATGGCGACGTCATAATGGTCGTCATGGCGACGTCATAATGATCGTCATGGCAACAATGACGTCATAATGGTCGTCATGGCAACAATGACGTCATAATGGTCGTCATGGCAACAATGACGTCATAATGGTCGTCATGGCAACAATGACGTCATAATGGTCGTCATGGCAACAATGACGTAATAATGGTCGTCATGGCAACAATGATGTCATAATGGTCGTCATGGCGACGGTGCTGTCATAATGGTCGTCATGGCAACGTCATAATGGTCGTCATGGCAACGGTGATGTCATAATGGTCGTCATGGCAACGGTGACGTCATAATGGTCGTCATGGCAACGTCATAATGGTCGTCATGGCAACGTCATAATGGTCGTCATGGCAACGGTGATGTCATAATGGTCGTCACGGCGACGGTGCTGTCATAATGGTCGTCACGGCAACGGTGATGCCATAATGGTCGTCACGGCAACGGTGATGCCATAATGGTCGTCACGGCAACGGTGATGCCATAATGGTCGTCACGGCAACGGTGATGCCATAATGGTCGTCACGGCAACGGTGATGCCATAATGGTCGTCACGGCAACGTTGATGCCATAATGGTCGTCACGGCAACGGTGATGCCATAATGGTCGTCACGGCAACGGTGATGCCATAATGGTCGTCATGGCAACGTCATAATAGTCGTCATGGCAACGTCATAATGGTCGTCATGGCAACGTCATAATGGTCGTCATGGCGACGTCATAATGGTCGTCATGGCGACGTCATAATGATCGTCATGGCAACAATGACGTCATAATGGTCGTCATGGCAACAATGACGTCATAATGGTCGTCATGGCAACGTCATAATGGTCGTCATGGCAACGTCATAATGGTCGTCATGGCAACGGTGATGTCATAATGGTCGTCATGGCAACGGTGACGTCATAATGTTCGTCATGGCAACGTCATAATAGTCGTCATGGCAACGTCATAATGGTCGTCATGGCAACGTCATAATGGCCGTCATGGCAACAATGATGTCATAATGGTCGTCATGGCAACCGTGCTGTCATAATGGTCGTCATGGCGACGTCATAATGGTCGTCATGGCGACGATAATGCCATAATGGTCGCCGTGGCAACGATGATGCCATAATGGTCGCCGTGGCAACGATGATGCCATATTGGTCGCCGTGGCAACGATGATGCCATAATGGTCGCCGTGGCAACGATGATGCCATAATGGTCGCCGTGGCAACGATGATGCCATAATGGTCGCCGTGGCAACGATGATGTCATAATGGTCGTCGTGGTAACAGTGATGTCATAATGGACGTCATGGCAACGTCATAATGGTCGTCATGGCAACGGTGATGCCATAATGGTCGTCACGGCAACGGTGATGCCATAATGGTCGTCACGGCAACGGTGATGCCATAATGGTCGTCACGGCAACGGTGATGCCATAATGGTCGTCATGGCAACAATGATGTCATAATGGTCGTCATGGCAACAATGACGTCATAATGGTCGTCATGGCAACAATGACGTCATAATGGTCGTCATGGCAACAATGACGTCATAATGGTCGTCATGGCAACAATGATGTCATAATGGTCGTCATGGCAACGGTGATGTCATAATGGTCGTCATGGCAACAATGATGTCATAATGGACGTCATGGGAACGTCATAATGGTCGTCATGGCAACAATGATGTCATAATGGTCGTCATGCCAACGTCATAATGGTCGTCATGGCAACGGTGATGCCATAATGGTCATGATGGCTACGGTGCTGTCATAATGGTCATCATGGCGACGGTGCTGTCATAATGGTCGTCATGGCGACGGTGCTGTCATAATGGTCGTCATGGCAACGTCATAATAATCGTCATGGCAACGTCATAATGGTCGTCACGGCAACGGTGATGCCATAATGGTCGTCACGGCAACGGTGATGCCATAATGGTCGTCACGGCAACGGTGATGCCATAATGGTTGTCATGGCAACGTCATAATAGTCGTCATGGCAACGTCATAATGGTCGTCATGGCGACGTCATAATGGTCGTCATGGCGACGTCATAAAGGTCGTCATGGCGACGTCATAATGGTCGTCATGGCGACGTCATAATGGTCGTCATGGCAACAATGACGTCATAATGGTCGTCATGGCAACAATGACGTCATAATGGTCGTCATGGCAACAATGACGTCATAATGGTCGTCATGGCAACAATGACGTCATAATGGTCGTCATGGCAACAATGATGTCATAATGGTCGTCATGACAACAATGACGTCATAATGGTCGTCATGGCAACAATGACGTCATAATGGTCGTCATGGCAACAATGACGTCATAATGGTCGCCATGGCAACAATGATGTCATAATGGTCGTCATAGCGACTGTGCTGTCATAATGGTCGTCATGGCAACGTCATAATGGTCGTCATGGCAACGGTGATGTCATAATGGTCGTCAAGGCAACGGTGACGTCATAATGGTCGTCATGGCAACGTCATAATGGTCGTCATGGCAACGTCATAATGGTCGTCATGGCAACGATGATGCCATAATGGTCGCCGTGGCAACGATGATGCCATAATGGTCGCCGTGGCAACGATGATGCCATAATGGTCGCCGTGGCAACGATGATGCCATAATGGTCGCCGTGGCAACGATGATGCCATAATGGTCGCCGTGGCAACGATGATGCCATAATGGTCGCCGTGGCAACGATGATGCCATAATGGTCGCCGTGGCAACGATGATGTCATAATGGTCGTAGTGGCAACAGTGATGTCATAATGGACGTCATGGCAACGTCATGATGGTCGTCATGGCAACGGTGATGCCATAATGGTCGTCATGGCAACGGTGATGTCATAATGGTTGTCATGGCAACATCATAATGGTCGTCATGGCAACGATGATGCCATAATGGTCGTCATGGCGACGTCATATTGGTCGTCATGGCAACGGTGATGTCATAATGGTCGTCATGGCAACGGTGATGTCATAATGGTCATCATGGCAACAATGATGTCATAATGGACGTCATGGGAACGTCATAATGGTCGTCATGGCAACAATGATGTCATAATGGTCGTCATGCCAACGTCATAATGGTCGTCATGGCAACGGTGATGCCATAATGGTCATCATGGCGACGGTGCTGTCATAATGGTCATCATGGCGACGGTGCTGTCATAATGGTCGTCATGGCGACGGTGCTGTCATAATGGTCGTCATGGCAACGTCATAATGGTCGTCATGGCAACGTCATAATGGTCGTCATGGCAACGTCATAATGGTCGTCATGGCAACGGTGATGTCATAATGGTCGTCATGGCAACGGTGATGCCATAATGGTCGTCACGGCAACGGTGATGCCATAATGGTCGTCACGGCAACGGTGATGCCATAATGGTCGTCACGGCAACAGTAATGCCATAATGGTCGTCACGGCAACGGTGATGCCATAATGGTCGTCACGGCAACGATGATGCCATAATGGTCGTCACGGCAACGGTGATGCATAATGGTCATCATGGCAACGTCATAATAGTCGTCATGGCAACGTCATAACGGTCGTCATGGCAACGTCATAATGGCCGTCATGGCAACAATGATGTCATAATGGTCGTCATGGCGACGGTGCTGTCATAATGGTCGTCATGGCAACGTTATAATGGTCGTCATGGCAACGTCATAATGGTCGTCATGGCAACGGTGATGTCATAATGGTCGTCATGGCAACGGTGATGTCATAATGGTCGTCATGGCAACAATGATGTCATAATGGTCGTCATGGCAACGTCATAATGGCCGTCATGGCAACAATGATGTCATAATGGTCGTCATGGCGACGGTGCTGTCATAATGGTCGTCATGGCAACGTCATAATGGTCGTCATGGCAACGGTGACGTCATAATGGTCGTCATGGCAACGGTGACGTCATAATGGTCGTCATGGCAACGGTGACGTCATAATGGTCGTCATGGCAACGTCATAATAGTCGTCATGGCAACGTCATAATGGTCGTCATGGCGACGTCATAATGGCCGTCATGGCAACAATGATGTCATAATGGTCGTCATGGCGACGGTGCTGTCATAATGGTCGTCATGGCAACGTCATAATGGTCGTCATGGCAACGTCATAATGGATGTCATAATGGTCGTCATGGCAACGGTGATGCCATAATGGTCGTCACGGCAACGGTGATGCCATAATGGTCGTCACGGCAACGGTGATGCCATAATGGTCGTCACGGCAACGGTGATGCCATAATGGTCGTCACGGCAACGGTGATGCCATAATGGTCGTCACGGCAACGGTGATGCCATAATGGTCGTCACGGCAACGGTGATGCCATAATGGTCGTCACGGCAACGGTGATGCCATAATGGTCGTCACGGCAACGGTGATGCCATAATGGTCGTCACGGCAACGGTGATGCCATAATGGTCGTCACGGCAACGGTGATGCCATAATGGTCGTCATGGCAACGTCATAATGGTCGTCATGGCAACGTCATAATGGTCGTCATGGCGACGTCATAATGGTCGTCATGGCGACGTCATAATGGTCGTCATGGCGACGTCATAATGATCGTCATGGCAACAATGACGTCATAATGGTCGTCATGGCAACAATGACGTCATAATGGTCGTCATGGCAACAATGACGTCATAATGGTCGTCATGGCAACAATGACGTCATAATGGTCGTCATGGCAACAATGACGTCATAATGGTCGTCATGGCAACAATGATGTCATAATGGTCGTCATGGCGACGGTGCTGTCATAATGGTCGTCATGGCAACGTCATAATGGTCGTCATGGCAACGGTGATGTCATAATGGTCGTCATGGCAACGGTGACGTCATAATGGTCGTCATGGCAACGTCATAATGGTCGTCATGGCAACGTCATAATGGTCGTCATGGCAAAGGTGATGTCATAATGGTCGTCACGGCGACGGTGCTGTCATAATGGTCGTCACGGCAACGGTGATGCCATAATGGTCGTCACGGCAACGGTGATGCCATAATGGTCGTCACGGCAACGGTGATGCCATAATGGTCGTCACGGCAACGGTGATGCCATAATGGTCGTCACGGCAACGGTGATGCCATAATGGTCGTCACGGCAACGGTGATGCCATAATGGTCGTCACGGCAACGGTGATGCCATAATGGTCGTCACGGCAACGGTGATGCCATAATGGTCGTCACGGCAACGGTGATGCCATAATGGTCGTCATGGCAACGTCATAATAGTCGTCATGGCAACGTCATAATGGTCGTCATGGCAACGTCATAATGGTCGTCATGGCGACGTCATAATGGTCGTCATGGCGACGTCATAATGATCGTCATGGCAACAATGACGTCATAATGGTCGTCATGGCAACAATGACGTCATAATGGTCGTCATGGCAACAATGACGTCATAATGGTCGTCATGGCAACGTCATAATGGTCGTCATGGCAACGGTGATGTCATAATGGTCGTCATGGCAACGGTGACGTCATAATGTTCGTCATGGCAACGTCATAATAGTCGTCATGGCAACGTCATAATGGTCGTCATGGCAACGTCATAATGGCCGTCATGGCAACAATGATGTCATAATGGTCGTCATGGCAACCGTGCTGTCATAATGGTCGTCATGGCGACGTCATAATGGTCGTCATGGCGACGATAATGCCATAATGGTCGCCGTGGCAACGATGATGCCATAATGGTCGCCGTGGCAACGATGATGCCATATTGGTCGCCGTGGCAACGATGATGCCATAATGGTCGCCGTGGCAACGATGATGCCATAATGGTCGCCGTGGCAACGATGATGCCATAATGGTCGCCGTGGCAACGATGATGTCATAATGGTCGTCGTGGTAACAGTGATGTCATAATGGACGTCATGGCAACGTCATAATGGTCGTCATGGCAACGGTGATGCCATAATGGTCGTCACGGCAACGGTGATGCCATAATGGTCGTCACGGCAACGGTGATGCCATAATGGTCGTCACGGCAACGGTGATGCCATAATGGTCGTCATGGCAACAATGATGTCATAATGGTCGTCATGGCAACAATGACGTCATAATGGTCGTCATGGCAACAATGACGTCATAATGGTCGTCATGGCAACAATGACGTCATAATGGTCGTCATGGCAACAATGATGTCATAATGGTCGTCATGGCAACGGTGATGTCATAATGGTCGTCATGGGAACGTCATAATGGTCGTCATGGCAACAATGATGTCATAATGGTCGTCATGCCAACGTCATAATGGTCGTCATGGCAACGGTGATGCCATAATGGTCATGATGGCTACGGTGCTGTCATAATGGTCATCATGGCGACGGTGCTGTCATAATGGTCGTCATGGCGACGGTGCTGTCATAATGGTCGTCATGGCAACGTCATAATGGTCGTCATGGCAACGTCATAATGGTCGTCATGGCGACGTCATAATGGTCGTCATGGCGACGTCATAATGGTCGTCATAGCGACGTCATAATGGTCGTCATGGCGACGTCATAATGGTCGTCATGGCGACGTCATAATGATCGTCATGGCAACAATGACGTCATAATGGTCGTCATGGCAACAATGACGTCATAATGGTCGTCATGGCAACAATGACGTCATAATGGTCGTCATGGCAACAATGACGTCATAATGGTCGTCATGGCAACAATGATGTCATAATGGTCGTCATGGCGACGGTGCTGTCATAATGGTCGTCATGGCAACGTCATAATGGTCGTCATGGCAACGGTGATGTCATAATGGTCGTCATGGCAACGGTGACGTCATAATGGTCGTCATGGCAACGTCATAATAGTCGTCATGGCAACGTCATAATGGTCGTCATGGCGACGTCATAATGGCCGTCATGGCAACAATGATGTCATAATGGTCGTCATGGCGACGGTGCTGTCATAATGGTCGTCATGGCAACGTCATAATGGTCGTCATGGCAACGTTATAATGGATGTCATAATGGTCGTCATGGCAACGGTGATGCCATAATGGTCGTCACGGCAACGGTGATGCCATAATGGTCGTCACGGCAACGGTGATGCCATAATGGTCGTCACGGCAACGGTGATGCCATAATGGTCGTCACGGCAACGGTGATGCCATAATGGTCGTCACGGCAACGGTGATGCCATAATGGTCGTCACGGCAACGGTGACGTCATAATGGTCGTCATGGCAACGTCATAATAGTCGTCATGGCAACGTCATAATGGTCGTCATGGCAACGGTGACGTCATAATGGTCGTCATGGCAACGTCATAATAGTCGTCATGGCAACGTCATAATGGTCGTCATGGCGACGTCATAATGGCCGTCATGGCAACAATGATGTCATAATGGTCGTCATGGCGACGGTGCTGTCATAATGGTCGTCATGGCAACGTCATAATGGTCGTCATGGCAACGTTATAATGGATGTCATAATGGTCGTCATGGCAACGGTGATGCCATAATGGTCGTCACGGCAACGGTGATGCCATAATGGTCGTCACGGCAACGGTGATGCCATAATGGTCGTCACGGCAACGGTGATGCCATAATGGTCGTCACGGCAACGGTGATGCCATAATGGTCGTCACGGCAACGGTGATGCCATAATGGTCGTCACGGCAACGGTGATGCCATAATGGTCGTCACGGCAACGGTGATGCCATAATGGTTGTCATGGCAACGTCATAATAGTCGCCATGGCAACGTCATAATGGTCGTCATGGCGACGTCATAATGGTCGTCATAGCGACGTCATAATGGTCGTCATGGCGACGTCATAATGGTCGTCATGGCGACGTCATAATGATCGTCATGGCAACAATGACGTCATAATGGTCGTCATGGCAACAATGACGTCATAATGGTCGTCATGGCAACAATGACGTCATAATGGTCGTCATGGCAACAATGACGTCATAATGGTCGTCATGGCAACAATGACGTCATAATGGTCGTCATGGCAACAATGATGTCATAATGGTCGTCATGGCGACGGTGCTGTCATAATGGTCGTCATGGCAACGTCATAATGGTCGTCATGGCAACGGTGATGTCATAATGGTCGTCATGGCAACGGTGACGTCATAATGGTCGTCATGGCAACGTCATAATAGTCGTCATGGCAACGTCATAATGGTCGTCATGGCAACGTCATAATGGCCGTCATGGCAACAATGATGTCATAATGGTCGTCATGGCAACCGTGCTGTCATAATGGTCGTCATGGCGACGTCATAATGGTCGTCATGGCGACGTCATAATGGTCGTCATGGCAACGTCATAATAGTCGTCATGGCAACGTCATAATGGTCGTCATGGCAACGTCATAATGGCCGTCATGGCAACAATGATGTCATAATGGTCGTCATGGCGACGGTGCTGTCATAATGGTCGTCATGGCAACGTCATAATGGTCGTCATGGCAACGGTGATGTCATAATGGTCGTCATGGCAACGGTGACGGCATAATGGTCGTCATGGCAACGTCATAATAGTCGTCATGGCAACGTCATAATGGTCGTCATGGCAACGTCATAATGGCCGTCATGGCAACAATGATGTCATAATGGTCGTCATGGCAACCGTGCTGTCATAATGGTCGTCATGGCGACGTCATAATGGTCGTCATGGCAACGTCATAATAGTCGTCATGGCAACGTCATAATGGTCGTCATGGCAACGTCATAATGGCCGTCATGGCAACAATGATGTCATAATGGTCGTCATGGCAACCGTGCTGTCATAATGGTCGTCATGGCGACGTCATAATGGTCGTCATGGCGACGATAATGCCATAATGGTCGCCGTGGCAACGATGATGCCATAATGGTCGCCGTGGCAACGATGATGCCATATTGGTCGCCGTGGCAACGATGATGCCATAATGGTCGCCGTGGCAACGATGATGCCATAATGGTCGCCGTGGCAACGATGATGCCATAATGGTCGCCGTGGCAACGATGATGTCATAATGGTCGTCGTGGTAACAGTGATGTCATAATGGACGTCATGGCAACGTCATAATGGTCGTCATGGCAACGGTGATGCCATAATGGTCGTCACGGCAACGGTGATGCCATAATGGTCGTCACGGCAACGGTGATGCCATAATGGTCGTCACGGCAACGGTGATGCCATAATGGTCGTCATGGCAACAATGATGTCATAATGGTCGTCATGGCAACAATGACGTCATAATGGTCGTCATGGCAACAATGACGTCATAATGGTCGTCATGGCAACAATGACGTCATAACGGTCGTCATGGCAACAATGATGTCATAATGGTCGTCATGGCGACGGTGCTGTCATAATGGTCGTCATGGCAACGTCATAATGGTCGTCATGGCAACGGTGATGTCATAATGGTCGTCATGGCAACGGTGACGTCATAATGGTCGTCATGGCAACGTCATAATAGTCGTCATGGCAACGTCATAATGGTCGTCATGGCAACGTCATAATGGCCGTCATGGCAACAATGATGTCATAATGGTCGTCATGGCAACCGTGCTGTCATAATGGTCGTCATGGCGACGTCATAATGGTCGTCATGGCGACGATAATGCCATAATGGTCGCCGTGGCAACGATGATGCCATAATGGTCGCCGTGGCAACGATGATGCCATATTGGTCGCCGTGGCAACGATGATGCCATAATGGTCGCCGTGGCAACGATGATGCCATAATGGTCGCCGTGGCAACGATGATGCCATAATGGTCGCCGTGGCAACGATGATGCCATAATGGTCGCCGTGGCAACGATGATGTCATAATGGTCGTCGTGGTAACAGTGATGTCATAATGGACGTCATGGCAACGTCATAATGGTCGTCATGGCAACGGTGATGCCATAATGGTCGTCACGGCAACGGTGATGCCATAATGGTCGTCACGGCAACGGTGATGCCATAATGGTCGTCACGGCAACGGTGATGCCATAATGGTCGTCACGGCAACGGTGATGCCATAATGGTCGTCACGGCAACGGTGATGCCATAATGGTCGTCACGGCAACGGTGATGCCATAATGGTCGTCATGGCAACGTCATAATAGTCGTCATGGCAACGTCATAATGGTCGTCATGGCGACGTCATAATGGTCGTCATGGCGACGTCATAATGGTCGTCATGGCGACGTCATAATGATCGTCATGGCAACAATGACGTCATAATGGTCGTCATGGCAACAATGACGTCATAATGGTCGTCATGGCAACAATGACGTCATAATGGTCGTCATGGCAACAATGATGTCATAATGGTTGTCATGGCGACGGTGCTGTCATAATGGTCGTCATGGCAACGTCATAATGGTCGTCATGGCAACGGTGATGTCATAATGGTCGTCATGGCAACGGTGACGTCATAATGGTCGTCATGGCAACGTCATAATAGTCGTCATGGCAACGTCATAATGGTCGTCATGGCGACGTCATAATGGCCGTCATGGCAACAATGATGTCATAATGGTCGTCATGGCGACGGTGCTGTCATAATGGTCGTCATGGCAACGTCATAATGGTCGTCATGGCAACGTTATAATGAATGTCATAATGGTCGTCATGGCAACGGTGATGCCATAATGGTCGTCACGGCAACGGTGATGCCATAATGGTCGTCACGGCAACGGTGATGCCATAATGGTCGTCACGGCAACGGTGATGCCATAATGGTCGTCACGGCAACGGTGATGCCATAATGGTCGTCACGGCAACGGTGATGCCATAATGGTCGTCACGGCAACGGTGATGCCATAATGGTCGTCACGGCAACGGTGATGCCATAATGGTCGTCACGGCAACGGTGATGCCATAATGGTCGTCACGGCAACGGTGATGCCATAATGGTCGTCATGGCAACAATGACGTCATAATGGTCGTCATGGCAACAATGACGTCATAATGGTCGTCATGGCAACAATGATGTCATAATGGTCGTCATGGCGACGGTGCTGTCATAATGGTCGTCATGGCAACGTCATAATGGTCGTCATGGCAACGGTGATGTCATAATGGTCGTCATGGCAACGGTGACGTCATAATGGTCGTCATGGCAACGTCATAATAGTCGTCATGGCAACGTCATAATGGTCGTCATGGCAACGTCATAATGGCCGTCATGGCAACAATGATGTCATAATGGTCGTCATGGCAACCGTGCTGTCATAATGGTCGTCATGGCGACGTCATAATGGTCGTCATGGCGACGTCATAATGGTCGTCATGGCAACGTCATAATAGTCGTCATGGCAACGTCATAATGGTCGTCATGGCAACGTCATAATGGCCGTCATGGCAACAATGATGTCATAATGGTCGTCATGGCGACGGTGCTGTCATAATGGTCGTCATGGCAACGTCATAATGGTCGTCATGGCAACGGTGATGTCATAATGGTCGTCATGGCAACGGTGACGGCATAATGGTCGTCATGGCAACGTCATAATAGTCGTCATGGCAACGTCATAATGGTCGTCATGGCAACGTCATAATGGCCGTCATGGCAACAATGATGTCATAATGGTCGTCATGGCAACCGTGCTGTCATAATGGTCGTCATGGCGACGTCATAATGGTCGTCATGGCAACGTCATAATAGTCGTCATGGCAACGTCATAATGGTCGTCATGGCAACGTCATAATGGCCGTCATGGCAACAATGATGTCATAATGGTCGTCATGGCAACCGTGCTGTCATAATGGTCGTCATGGCGACGTCATAATGGTCGTCATGGCGACGATAATGCCATAATGGTCGCCGTGGCAACGATGATGCCATAATGGTCGCCGTGGCAACGATGATGCCATATTGGTCGCCGTGGCAACGATGATGCCATAATGGTCGCCGTGGCAACGATGATGCCATAATGGTCGCCGTGGCAACGATGATGCCATAATGGTCGCCGTGGCAACGATGATGTCATAATGGTCGTCGTGGTAACAGTGATGTCATAATGGACGTCATGGCAACGTCATAATGGTCGTCATGGCAACGGTGATGCCATAATGGTCGTCACGGCAACGGTGATGCCATAATGGTCGTCACGGCAACGGTGATGCCATAATGGTCGTCACGGCAACGGTGATGCCATAATGGTCGTCATGGCAACAATGATGTCATAATGGTCGTCATGGCAACAATGACGTCATAATGGTCGTCATGGCAACAATGACGTCATAATGGTCGTCATGGCAACAATGACGTCATAACGGTCGTCATGGCAACAATGATGTCATAATGGTCGTCATGGCGACGGTGCTGTCATAATGGTCGTCATGGCAACGTCATAATGGTCGTCATGGCAACGGTGATGTCATAATGGTCGTCATGGCAACGGTGACGTCATAATGGTCGTCATGGCAACGTCATAATAGTCGTCATGGCAACGTCATAATGGTCGTCATGGCAACGTCATAATGGCCGTCATGGCAACAATGATGTCATAATGGTCGTCATGGCAACCGTGCTGTCATAATGGTCGTCATGGCGACGTCATAATGGTCGTCATGGCGACGATAATGCCATAATGGTCGCCGTGGCAACGATGATGCCATAATGGTCGCCGTGGCAACGATGATGCCATATTGGTCGCCGTGGCAACGATGATGCCATAATGGTCGCCGTGGCAACGATGATGCCATAATGGTCGCCGTGGCAACGATGATGCCATAATGGTCGCCGTGGCAACGATGATGCCATAATGGTCGCCGTGGCAACGATGATGTCATAATGGTCGTCGTGGTAACAGTGATGTCATAATGGACGTCATGGCAACGTCATAATGGTCGTCATGGCAACGGTGATGCCATAATGGTCGTCACGGCAACGGTGATGCCATAATGGTCGTCACGGCAACGGTGATGCCATAATGGTCGTCACGGCAACGGTGATGCCATAATGGTCGTCACGGCAACGGTGATGCCATAATGGTCGTCACGGCAACGGTGATGCCATAATGGTCGTCACGGCAACGGTGATGCCATAATGGTCGTCATGGCAACGTCATAATAGTCGTCATGGCAACGTCATAATGGTCGTCATGGCGACGTCATAATGGTCGTCATGGCGACGTCATAATGGTCGTCATGGCGACGTCATAATGATCGTCATGGCAACAATGACGTCATAATGGTCGTCATGGCAACAATGACGTCATAATGGTCGTCATGGCAACAATGACGTCATAATGGTCGTCATGGCAACAATGATGTCATAATGGTTGTCATGGCGACGGTGCTGTCATAATGGTCGTCATGGCAACGTCATAATGGTCGTCATGGCAACGGTGATGTCATAATGGTCGTCATGGCAACGGTGACGTCATAATGGTCGTCATGGCAACGTCATAATAGTCGTCATGGCAACGTCATAATGGTCGTCATGGCGACGTCATAATGGCCGTCATGGCAACAATGATGTCATAATGGTCGTCATGGCGACGGTGCTGTCATAATGGTCGTCATGGCAACGTCATAATGGTCGTCATGGCAACGTTATAATGGATGTCATAATGGTCGTCATGGCAACGGTGATGCCATAATGGTCGTCACGGCAACGGTGATGCCATAATGGTCGTCACGGCAACGGTGATGCCATAATGGTCGTCACGGCAACGGTGATGCCATAATGGTCGTCACGGCAACGGTGATGCCATAATGGTCGTCACGGCAACGGTGATGCCATAATGGTCGTCACGGCAACGGTGATGCCATAATGGTCGTCACGGCAACGGTGATGCCATAATGGTCGTCATGGCAACGTCATAATAGTCGCCATGGCAACGTCATAATGGTCGTCATGGCGACGTCATAATGGTCGTCATAGCGACGTCATAATGGTCGTCATGGCGACGTCATAATGGTCGTCATGGCGACGTCATAATGATCGTCATGGCAACAATGACGTCATAATGGTCGTCATGGCAACAATGACGTCATAATGGTCGTCATGGCAACAATGACGTCATAATGGTCGTCATGGCAACAATGACGTCATAATGGTCGTCATGGCAACAATGACGTCATAATGGTCGTCATGGCAACAATGACGTCATAATGGTCGTCATGGCAACAATGATGTCATAATGGTCGTCATGGCGACGGTGCTGTCATAATGGTCGTCATGGCAACGTCATAATGGTCGTCATGGCAACGGTGATGTCATAATGGTCGTCATGGCAACGGTGACGTCATAATGGTCGTCATGGCAACGTCATAATAGTCGTCATGGCAACGTCATAATGGTCGTCATGGCAACGTCATAATGGCCGTCATGGCAACAATGATGTCATAATGGTCGTCATGGCAACCGTGCTGTCATAATGGTCGTCATGGCGACGTCATAATGGTCGTCATGGCAACGTCATAATAGTCGTCATGGCAACGTCATAATGGTCGTCATGGCAACGTCATAATGGCCGTCATGGCAACAATGATGTCATAATGGTCGTCATGGCAACCGTGCTGTCATAATGGTCGTCATGGCGACGTCATAATGGTCGTCATGGCGACGATAATGCCATAATGGTCGCCGTGGCAACGATGATGCCATATTGGTCGCCGTGGCAACGATGATGCCATAATGGTCGCCGTGGCAACGATGATGCCATAATGGTCGCCGTGGCAACGATGATGCCATAATGGTCGCCGTGGCAACGATGATGTCATAATGGTCGTCGTGGTAACAGTTATGTCATAATGGACGTCATGGCAACGTCATAATGGTCGTCATGGCAAGGGTGATGCCATAATGGTCGTCACGGTAACGGTGATGCCATAATGGTCGTCACGGCAACGGTGATGCCATAATGGTCGTCACGGCAACGGTGATGCCATAATGGTCGTCATGGCAACAATGATGTCATAATGGTCGTCATGGCAACAATGACGTCATAATGGTCGTCATGGCAACAATGACGTCATAATGGTCGTCATGGCAACAATGACGTCATAACGGTCGTCATGGCAACAATGATGTCATAATGGTCGTCATGGCGACGGTGCTGTCATAATGGTCGTCATGGCAACGTCATAATGGTCGTCATGGCAACGGTGATGTCATAATGGTCGTCATGGCAACGGTGACGTCATAATGGTCGTCATGGCAACGTCATAATAGTCGTCATGGCAACGTCATAATGGTCGTCATGGCAACGTCATAATGGCCGTCATGGCAACAATGATGTCATAATGGTCGTCATGGCAACCGTGCTCTCATAATGGTCGTCATGGCGACGTCATAATGGTCGTCATGGCGACGATAATGCCATAATGGTCGCCGTGGCAACGATGATGCCATAATGGTCGCCGTGGCAACGATGATGCCATATTGGTCGCCGTGGCAACGATGATGCCATAATGGTCGCCGTGGCAACGATGATGCCATAATGGTCGCCGTGGCAACGATGATGCCATAATGGTCGCCGTGGCAACGATGATGCCATAATGGTCGCCGTGGCAACGATGATGTCATAATGGTCGTCGTGGTAACAGTGATGTCATAATGGACGTCATGGCAACGTCATAATGGTCGTCATGGCAACGGTGATGCCATAATGGTCGTCACGGCAACGGTGATGCCATAATGGTCGTCACGGCAACGGTGATGCCATAATGGTCGTCACGGCAACGGTGATGCCATAATGGTCGTCACGGCAACGGTGATGCCATAATGGTCGTCACGGCAACGGTGATGCCATAATGGTCGTCATGTCAACGTCATAATAGTCGTCATGGCAACATCATAATGGTCGTCATGGCGACGTCATAATGGTCATCATGGCGACGTCATAATGGTCGTCATGGCGACGTCATAATGATCGTCATGGCAACAATGACGTCATAATGGTCGTCATGGCAACAATGACGTCATAATGGTCGTCATGGCAACAATGACGTCATAATGGTCGTCATGGCAATAATGACTTCATAATGGTCATCATGGCAACAATGATGTCATAATGGTCGTCATGGCAACGTCATAATGGTCGTCATGGCAACGGTGATGTCATAATGGTCGTCATGGCAACGGTGACGTCATAATGGTCGTCATGGCAACGTCATAATAGTCGTCATGGCAACGTCATAATGGTCGTCATGGCGACGTCATAATGGCCGTCATGGCAACAATGATGTCATAATGGTCGTCATGGCGACGGTGCTGTCATAATGGTCGTCATGGCAACGTCATAATGGTCGTCATGGCAACGTCATAATGGATGTCATAATGGTCGTCATGGCAACGGTGATGCCATAATGGTCGTCACGGCAACGGTGATGCCATAATGGTCGTCACGGCAACGGTGATGCCATAATGGTCGTCACGGCAACGGTGATGCCATAATGGTCGTGACGGCAACGGTGATGCCATAATGGTCGTCACGGCAACGGTGATGCCATAATGGTCGTCACGGCAACGGTGATGCCATAATGGTCTTCATGGCAACGTCATAATAGTCGTCATGGCAACGTCATAATGGTCGTCATGGCGACGTCATAATGGTCGTCATGGCGACGTCATAATGGTCGTCATGGCGACGTCATAATGGTCGTCATGGCGACGTCATAATGATCGTCATGGCAACAATGACGTCATAATGGTCGTCATGGCAACAATGACGTCATAATGGTCGTCATGGCAACAATGACGTCATAATGGTCGTCATGGCAACAATGACGTCATAATGGTCGTCATGGCAACAATGACGTCATAATGGTCGTCATGGCAACAATGACGTCATAATGGTCGTCATGGCAACAATGACGTCATAATGGTCGTCATGGCAACAATGATGTCATAATGGTCGTCATGGCGACGGTGCTGTCATAATGGTCGTCATGGCAACGTCATAATGGTCGTCATGGCAACGGTGATGTCATAATGGTCGTCATGGCAACGGTGACGTCATAATGGTCGTCATGGCAACGTCATAATAGTCGTCATGGCAACGTCATAATGGTCGTCATGGCAACGTCATAATGGCCGTCATGGCAACAATGATGTCATAATGGTCGTCATGGCAACCGTGCTGTCATAATGGTCGTCATGGCGACGTCATAATGGTCGTCATGGCGACGATAATGCCATAATGGTCGCCGTGGCAACGATGATGCCATAATGGTCGCCGTGGCAACGATGATGCCATATTGGTCGCCGTGGCAACGATGATGCCATAATGGTCGCCGTGGCAACGATGATGCCATAATGGTCGCCGTGGCAACGATGATGCCATAATGGTCGCCGTGGCAACGATGATGTCATAATGGTCGTCGTGGTAACAGTGATGTCATAATGGACGTCATGGCAACGTCATAATGGTCGTCATGGCAACGGTGATGCCATAATGGTCGTCACGGCAACGGTGATGCCATAATGGTCGTCACGGCAACGGTGATGCCATAATGGTCGTCACGGCAACGGTGATGCCATAATGGTCGTCACGGCAACGGTGATGCCATAATGGTCGTCACGGCAACGGTGATGCCATAATGGTCGTCATGGCAACGTCATAATAGTCGTCATGGCAACGTCATAATAGTCGTCATGGCAACGTCATAATGGTCGTCATGGCGACGTCATAATGGTCGTCATGGCGACGTCATAATGGTCGTCATGGCGACGTCATAATGGTCGTCATGGCAACAATGACGTCATAATGGTCGTCATGGCAACAATGACGTCATAATGATCGTCTTGGCAACAATGACGTCATAATGGTCGTCATGGCAACAATGACGTCATAATGGTCGTCATGGCAACAATGATGTCATAATGGTCGTCATGGCGACGGTGCTGTCATAATGGTCGTCATGGCAACGGTGATGTCATAATGGTCGTCATGGCAACGGTGACGTCATAATGGTCGTCATGGCAACGTCATAATAGTCGTCATGGCAACGTCATAATGGTCGTCATGGCGACGTCATAATGGCCGTCATGGCAACAATGATGTCATAATGGTCGTCATGGCGACGGTGCTGTCATAATGGTCGTCATGGCAACGTCATAATGGTCGTCATGGCAACGTCATAATGGATGTCATAATGGTCGTCATGGCAACGGTGATGCCATAATGGTCGTCACGGCAACGGTGATGCCATAATGGTCGTCACGGCAACGGTAATGCCATAATGGTCGTCACGGCAACGGTGATGCCATAATGGTCGTCACGGCAACGGTGATGCCATAATGGTCGTCACGGCAACGGTGATGCCATAATGGTCGTCACGGCAACGGTGATGCCATAATGGTCGTCACGGCAACGGTGATGCCATAATGGTTGTCATGGCAACGTCATAATAGTCGTCATGGCAACGTCATAATGGTCGTCATGGCGACGTCATAATGGTCGTCATGGCGACGTCATAATGGTCGTCATGGCGACGTCATAATGGTCGTCATGGCGACGTCATAATGGTCGTCATGGCAACAATGACGTCATAATGGTCGTCATGGCAACAATGACGTCATAATGGTCGTCATGGCAACAATGACGTCATAATAGTCGTCATGGCAACAATGACGTCATAATGGTCGTCATGGCAACAATGACGTCATAATGGTCATCATGACAACAATGACGTCATAATGGTCGTCATGGCAACAATGACGTCATAATGGTCGTCATGGCAACAATGACGTCATAATGGTCGTCATGGCAACAATGATGTCATAATGGTCGTCATAGCGACTGTGCTGTCATAATGGTCGTCATGGCAACGTCATAATGGTCGTCATGGCAACGGTGATGTCATAATGGTCGTCATGGCAACGGTGACGTCATAATGGTCGTCATGGCAACGTCATAATAGTCGTCATGGCAACGTCATAATGGTCGTCATGGCAACAATGATGTCATAATGGTCGTCATGGCAACCGTGCTGTCATAATGGTCGTCATGGCGACGTCATAATGGTCGTCATGGCGACGATAATGCCATAATGGTCGCCGTGGCAACGATGATGCCATAATGGTCGCCGTGGCAACGATGATGCCATATTGGTCGCCGTGGCAACGATGATGCCATAATGGTCGCCGTGGCAACGATGATGCCATAATGGTCGCCGTGGCAACGATGATGCCATAATGGTCGCCGTGGCAACGATGATGTCATAATGGTCGTCGTGGTAACAGTGATGTCATAATGGACGTCATGGCAACGTCATAATGGTCGTCATGGCAACGGTGATGCCATAATGGTCGTCACGGCAATGGTGATGCCATAATGGTCGTCACGGCAACGGTGATGCCATAATGGTCGTCACGGCAACGGTGATGCCATAATGGTCGTCATGGCAACGTCATAATGGTCGTCATGGCAACTTCATAATGGTCGTCATGGCGACGTCATAATGGTCGTCATGGCGACGTCATAATGGTCGTCATGGCGACGTCATAATGGTCGTCATGGCGACGTCATAATGGTCGTCATGGCAACAATGACGTCATAATGGTCGTCATGGCAACAATGACGTCATAATGGTCGTCATGGCAACAATGACGTCATAATGGTCGTCATGGCAACAATGACGTCATAATGGTCGTCATGGCAACAATGATGTCATAATGGTCGTCATGGCGACGGTGCTGTCATAATGGTCGTCATGGCAACGTCATAATGGTCGTCATGGCAACGGTGATGTCATAATGGTTGTCATGGCAACGGTGACGTCATAATGGTCGTCATGGCAACGTCATAATATTTGTCATGGCAACGTCATAATGGTCGTCATGGCAACGTCATAATGGCCGTCATGGCAACAATGATGTCATAATGGTCGTCATGGCAACCGTGCTGTCATAATGGTCGTCATGGCGACGTCATAATGATCGTCATGGCGACGATAATGTCATAATTGTCGCCGTGGCAACGATGATGCCATAATGGTCGCCGTGGCAACGATGATGCCATAATGGTCGCCGTGGCAACGATGATGCCATAATGGTCGCCGTGGCAACGATGATGCCATATTGGTCGCCGTGGCAACGATGATGCCATAATGGTCGCCGTGGCAACGATGATGCCATAATGGTCGCCGTGGCAACGATGATGCCATAATGGTCGCCGTGGCAACGTTGATGTCATAATGGTCGTCGTGGCAACAGTGATGTCATAATGGACGTCATGGCAACGTCATAATCGTCGTCATGGCAACGGTGATGCCATAATGGTCGTCATGGCAACGGTGATGTCATAATGGTTGTCATGGCAACATCATAATGGTCGTCATGGCAACGATGATGCCATAATGGTCGTCATGGCGACGTCATATTGGTCGTCATGGCAACGGTGATGTCATAATGGTCATCATGGCAACGGTGATGTCATAATGGTCGTCATGGCAAAAATGATGTCATAATGGACGTCATGGCAACGTCATAATGGTCGTCATGGCAACGGTGATGTCATAATGGTCGTCGTGGCAACAATGATGTCATAATGGTCGATATGCCAACGTCATAATGGTCGTCATGGCAACGGTGATGCCACAATGGTCATCATGGCGACGGTGCTGTCATAATGGTCATCATGGCGACGGTGCTGTCATAATGGTCGTCATGGCGACGGTGCTGTCATAATGGTCGTCACGGCGACGGTGCTGTCATAATGGTCGTCATGGCGACGTCATAATGGTCGACATGGCGACGTCATAATGGTCGTCATGGCGACGTCATAATGGTCGTCATGGCGACGTCATAATGGTCGTCATGGCGACGATGCTGTCATAATGGTCGTCATGGCGACGGTGCTGTCATAATGGTCGTCATGGCGGCGGTGCTGTCATAATGGTCGTCATGGCGACGTCATAATGGTCGTCATGGCGACAATGATGTCATAATGGTCGTCATGGCGACGTCATAATGGTCGTCACGGTCGTCATGGCAACCGTGCTGTCATAATGGTCGTCATGGCGACGTCATAATGGTCGTCATGGCAACAATGACGTCATAATGGTCGTCATGGCAACAATGACGTCATAATGGTCGTCATGGCAACAATGATGTCATAATGGTCGTCATAGCGACTGTGCTGTCATAATGGTCGTCATGGCAACGTCATAATGGTCGTCATGGCAACGGTGATGTCATAATGGTCGTCATGGCAACGGTGACGTCATAATGGTCGTCATGGCAACGTCATAATGGTCGTCATGGCAACGTCATAATGGCCGTCATGGCAACAATGATGTCATAATGGTCGTCATGGCAACCGTGCTGTCATAATGGTCGTCATGGCGACGTCATAATGGTCGTCATGGCGACGATAATGCCATAATGGTCGCCGTGGCAACGATGATGCCATAATGGTCGCCGTGGCAACGATGATGCCATATTGGTCGCCGTGGCAACGATGATGCCATAATGGTCGCCGTGGCAACGATGATGCCATAATGGTCGCCGTGGCAACGATGATGCCATAATGGTTGCCGTGGCAACGATGATGTCATAATGGTCGTCGTGGTAACAGTGATGTCATAATGGACGTCATGGCAACGTCATAATGGTCGTCATGGCAACGGTGATGCCATAATGGTCGTCACGGCAACGGTGATGCCATAATGGTCGTCACGGCAACGGTGATGCCATAATGGTCGTCACGGCAACGGTGATGCCATAATGGTCGTCATGGCAACAATGATGTCATAATGGTCGTCATGGCAACAATGACGTCATAATGGTCGTCATGGCAACAATGACGTCATAATGGTCGTCATGGCAACAATGATGTCATAATGGTCGTCATGGCAACAATGATGTCATAATGGTCGTCATGGCGACGGTGCTGTCGTAATGGTCGTCATGGCAACGTCATAATGGTCGTCATGGCAACGGTGATGTCATAATGGTCGTCATGGCAACGGTGACGTCATAATGGTCGTCATGGCAACGTCATAATAGTCGTCATGGCAACGTCATAATGGCCGTCATGGCAACAATGATGTCATAATGGTCGTCATGGCAACCGTGCTGTCATAATGGTCGTCATGGCGACGTCATAATGGTCGTCATGGCGACGATAATGCCATAATGGTCGCCGTGGCAACGATGATGCCATAATGGTCGCCGTGGCAACGATGATGCCATATTGGTCGCCGTGGCAACGATGATGCCATAATGGTCGCCGTGGCAACGATGATGCCATAATGGTCGCCGTGGCAACGATGATGCCATAATGGTCGCCGTGGCAACGATGATGTCATAATGGTCGTCGTGGTAACAGTGATGTCATAATGGACGTCATGGCAACGTCATAATGGTCGTCACGGCAACGGTGATGCCATAATGGTCGTCACGGCAACGGTGATGCCATAATGGTCGTCACGGCAACGGTGATGCCATAATGGTCGTCACGGCAACGGTGATGCCATAATGGTCGTCACGGCAACGGTGATGCCATAATGGTCGTCACGGCAACGGTGATGCCATAATGGTCGTCACGGCAACGGTGATGCCATAATGGTCGTCACGGCAACGGTGATGCCATAATGGTCGTCATGGCAACGTCATAATAGTCGTCATGGCAACGTCATAATGGTCGTCATGGCGACGTCATAATGGTCGTCATGGCGACGTCATAATGGTCGTCATGGCGACGTCATAATGATCGTCATGGCAACAATGACGTCATAATGGTCGTCATGGCAACAATGAAGTCATAATGGTCGTCATGGCAACAATGACGTCATAATGGTCGTCATGGCAACAATGATGTCATAATGGTCGTCATGGCGACGGTGCTGTCATAATGGTCGTCATGGCAACGTCATAATGGTCGTCATGGCAACGGTGATGTCATAATGGTCGTCATGGCAACGGTGACGTCATAATGGTCGTCATGGCAACGTCATAATAGTCGTCATGGCAACGTCATAATGGTCGTCATGGCGACGTCATAATGGCCGTCATGGCAACAATGATGTCATAATGGTCGTCATGGCAACGTCATAATGGTCGTCATGGCAACGTTATAATGGATGTCATAATGGTCGTCATGGCAACGGTGATGCCATAATGGTCGTCATGGCAACGTCATAATGGTCGTCATGGCAACGTTATAATGGATGTCATAATGGTCGTCATGGCAACGGTGATGCCATAATGGTCGTCACGGCAACGGTGATGCCATAATGGTCGTCACGGCAACGGTGATGCCATAATGGTCGTCACGGCAACGGTGATGCCATAATGGTCGTCACGGCAACGGTGATGCCATAATGGTCGTCACGGCAACGGTGATGCCATAATGGTCGTCACGGCAACGGTGATGCCATAATGGTCGTCATGGCAACGTCATAATAGTCGTCATGGCAACGTCATAATGGTCGTCATGGCGACGTCATAATGGTCGTCATGGCGACGTCATAATGGTCGTCATGGCGACGTCATAATGATCGTCATGGCAACAATGACGTCATAATGGTCGTCATGGCAACAATGACGTCATAATGGTCGTCATGGCAACAATGATGTCATAATGGTCGTCATAGCGACTGTGCTGTCATAATGGTCGTCATGGCAACGTCATAATGGTCGTCATGGCAACGGTGATGTCATAATGGTCGTCATGGCAACGGTGACGTCATAATGGTCGTCATGGCAACGTCATAATAGTCGTCATGGCAACGTCATAATGGTCGTCATGGCAACGTCATAATGGCCGTCAAGGCAACAATGATGTCATAATGGTCGTCATGGCAACCGTGCTGTCATAATGGTCGTCATGGCGACGTCATAATGGTCGTCATGGCGACGATAATGCCATAATGGTCGCCGTGGCAACGATGATGCCATAATGGTCGCCGTGGCAACGATGATGCCATATTGGTCGCCGTGGCAACGATGATGCCATAATGGTCGCCGTGGCAACGATGATGCCATAATGGTCGCCGTGGCAACGATGATGCCATAATGGTTGCCGTGGCAACGATGATGTCATAATGGTCGTCGTGGTAACAGTGATGTCATAATGGACGTCATGGCAACGTCATAATGGTCGTCATGGCAACGGTGATGCCATAATGGTCGTCACGGCAACGGTGATGCCATAATGGTCGTCACGGCAACGGTGATGCCATAATGGTCGTCACGGCAACGGTGATGCCATAATGGTCGTCATGGCAACAATGATGTCATAATGGTCGTCATGGCAACAATGACGTCATAATGGTCGTCATGGCAACAATGACGTCATAATGGTCGTCATGGCAACAATGACGTCATAATGGTCGTCATGGCAACAATGATGTCATAATGGTCGTCATGGCGACGGTGCTGTCGTAATGGTCGTCATGGCAACGTCATAATGGTCGTCATGGCAACGGTGATGTCATAATGGTCGTCATGGCAACGGTGACGTCATAATGGTCGTCATGGCAACGTCATAATAGTCGTCATGGCAACGTCATAATGGCCGTCATGGCAACAATGATGTCATAATGGTCGTCATGGCAACCGTGCTGTCATAATGGTCGTCATGGCGACGTCATAATGGTCGTCATGGCGACGATAATGCCATAATGGTCGCCGTGGCAACGATGATGCCATAATGGTCGCCGTGGCAACGATGATGCCATATTGGTCGCCGTGGCAACGATGATGCCATAATGGTCGCCGTGGCAACGATGATGCCATAATGGTCGCCGTGGCAACGATGATGCCATAATGGTCGCCGTGGCAACGATGATGTCATAATGGTCGTCGTGGTAACAGTGATGTCATAATGGACGTCATGGCAACGTCATAATGGTCGTCACGGCAACGGTGATGCCATAATGGTCGTCACGGCAACGGTGATGCCATAATGGTCGTCACGGCAACGGTGATGCCATAATGGTCGTCACGGCAACGGTGATGCCATAATGGTCGTCACGGCAACGGTGATGCCATAATGGTCGTCACGGCAACGGTGATGCCATAATGGTCGTCACGGCAACGGTGATGCCATAATGGTCGTCATGGCAACGGCATAATAGTCGTCATGGCAACGTCATAATGGTCGTCATGGCGACGTCATAATGGTCGTCATGGCGACGTCATAATGGTCGTCATGGCGACGTCATAATGATCGTCATGGCAACAATGACGTCATAATGGTCGTCATGGCAACAATGACGTCATAATGGTCGTCATGGCAACAATGACGTCATAATGGTCGTCATGGCAACAATGATGTCATAATGGTCGTCATGGCGACGGTGCTGTCATAATGGTCGTCATGGCAACGTCATAATGGTCGTCATGGCAACGGTGATGTCATAATGGTCGTCATGGCAACGGTGACGTCATAATGGTCGTCATGGCAACGTCATAATAGTCGTCATGGCAACGTCATAATGGTCGTCATGGCGACGTCATAATGGCCGTCATGGCAACAATGATGTCATAATGGTCGTCATGGCAACGTCATAATGGTCGTCATGGCAACGTTATAATGGATGTCATAATGGTCGTCATGGCAACGGTGATGCCATAATGGTCGTCATGGCAACGTCATAATGGACGTCATGGCAACGTCATAATGGTCGTCATGGCAACGGTGATGCCATAATGGTCGTCACGGCAACGGTGATGCCATAATGGTCGTCACGGCAACGGTGATGCCATAATGGTCGTCACGGCAACGGTGATGCCATAATGGTCGTCACGGCAACGGTGATGCCATAATGGTCGTCACGGCAACGGTGATGCCATAATGGTCATCACGGCAACGGTGATGCCATAATGGTCGTCATGGCAACGTCATAATAGTCGTCATGGCAACGTCATAATGGTCGTCATGGCGACGTCATAATGGTCGTCATGGCGACGTCATAATGATCGTCATGGCAACAATGACGTCATAATGGTCGTCATGGCAACAATGACGTCATAATGGTCGTCATGGCAACAATGACGTCATAATGGTCGTCATGGCAACAATGATGTCATAATGGTTGTCATGGCGACGGTGCTGTCATAATGGTCGTCATGGCAACGTCATAATGGTCGTCATGGCAACGGTGATGTCATAATGGTCGTCATGGCAACGGTGACGTCATAATGGTCGTCATGGCAACGTCATAATAGTCGTCATGGCAACGTCATAATGGTCGTCATGGCGACGTCATAATGGCCGTCATGGCAACAATGATGTCATAATGGTCGTCATGGCGACGGTGCTGTCATAATGGTCGTCATGGCAACGTCATAATGGTCGTCATGGCAACGTTATAATGGATGTCATAATGGTCGTCATGGCAACGGTGATGCCATAATGGTCGTCACGGCAACGGTGATGCCATAATGGTCGTCACGGCAACGGTGATGCCATAATGGTCGTCATGGCAACAATGATGTCATAATGGTCGTCATGGCAACAATGACGTCATAATGGTCGTCATGGCAACAATGACGTCATAATGGTCGTCATGGCAACAATGACGTCATAACGGTCGTCATGGCAACAATGATGTCATAATGGTCGTCATGGCGACGGTGCTGTCATAATGGTCGTCATGGCAACGTCATAATGGTCGTCATGGCAACGGTGATGTCATAATGGTCGTCATGGCAACGGTGACGTCATAATGGTCGTCATGGCAACGTCATAATAGTCGTCATGGCAACGTCATAATGGTCGTCATGGCAACGTCATAATGGCCGTCATGGCAACAATGATGTCATAATGGTCGTCATGGCAACCGTGCTGTCATAATGGTCGTCATGGCGACGTCATAATGGTCATCATGGCGACGATAATGCCATAATGGTCGCCGTGGCAACGATGATGCCATAATGGTCGCCGTGGCAACGATGATGCCATATTGGTCGCCGTGGCAACGATGATGCCATAATGGTCGCCGTGGCAACGATGATGCCATAATGGTCGCCGTGGCAACGATGATGCCATAATGGTCGCCGTGGCAACGATGATGCCATAATGGTCGCCGTGGCAACGATGATGTCATAATGGTCGTCGTGGTAACAGTGATGTCATAATGGACGTCATGGCAACGTCATAATGGTCGTCATGGCAACGGTGATGCCATAATGGTCGTCACGGCAACGGTGATGCCATAATGGTCGTCACGGCAACGGTGATGCCATAATGGTCGTCACGGCAACGGTGATGCCATAATGGTCGTCACGGCAACGGTGATGCCATAATGGTCGTCACGGCAACGGTGATGCCATAATGGTCGTCACGGCAACGGTGATGCCATAATGGTCGTCATGGCAACGTCATAATAGTCGTCATGGCAACGTCATAATGGTCGTCATGGCGACGTCATAATGGTCGTCATGGCGACGTCATAATGGTCGTCATGGCGACGTCATAATGATCGTCATGGCAACAATGACGTCATAATGGTCGTCATGGCAACAATGACGTCATAATGGTCGTCATGGCAACAATGACGTCATAATGGTCGTCATGGCAACAATGATGTCATAATGGTTGTCATGGCGACGGTGCTGTCATAATGGTCGTCATGGCAACGTCATAATGGTCGTCATGGCAACGGTGATGTCATAATGGTCGTCATGGCAACGGTGACGTCATAATGGTCGTCATGGCAACGTCATAATAGTCGTCATGGCAACGTCATAATGGTCGTCATGGCGACGTCATAATGGCCGTCATGGCAACAATGATGTCATAATGGTCGTCATGGCGACGGTGCTGTCATAATGGTCGTCATGGCAACGTCATAATGGTCGTCATGGCAACGTTATAATGGATGTCATAATGGTCGTCATGGCAACGGTGATGCCATAATGGTCGTCACGGCAACGGTGATGCCATAATGGTCGTCACGGCAACGGTGATGCCATAATGGTCGTCACGGCAACGGTGATGCCATAATGGTCGTCACGGCAACGGTGATGCCATAATGGTCGTCACGGCAACGGTGATGCCATAATGGTCGTCACGGCAACGGTGATGCCATAATGGTCGTCACGGCAACGGTGATGCCATAATGGTCGTCATGGCAACGTCATAATAGTCGCCATGGCAACGTCATAATGGTCGTCATGGCGACGTCATAATGGTCGTCATAGCGACGTCATAATGGTCGTCATGGCGACGTCATAATGGTCGTCATGGCGACGTCATAATGATCGTCATGGCAACAATGACGTCATAATGGTCGTCATGGCAACAATGACGTCATAATGGTCGTCATGGCAACAATGACGTCATAATGGTCGTCATGGCAACAATGACGTCATAATGGTCGTCATGGCAACAATGACGTCATAATGGTCGTCATGGCAACAATGACGTCATAATGGTCGTCATGGCAACAATGATGTCATAATGGTCGTCATGGCGACGGTGCTGTCATAATGGTCGTCATGGCAACGTCATAATGGTCGTCATGGCAACGGTGATGTCATAATGGTCGTCATGGCAACGGTGACGTCATATTGGTCGTCATGGCAACGTCATAATAGTCGTCATGGCAACGTCATAATGGTCGTCATGGCAACGTCATAATGGCCGTCATGGCAACAATGATGTCATAATGGTCGTCATGGCAACCGTGCTGTCATAATGGTCGTCATGGCGACGTCATAATGGTCGTCATGGCAACGTCATAATAGTCGTCATGGCAACGTCATAATGGTCGTCATGGCAACGTCATAATGGCCGTCATGGCAACAATGATGTCATAATGGTCGTCATGGCAACCGTGCTGTCATAATGGTCGTCACGGCAACGGTGATGCCATAATGGTCGTCATGGCAACAATGATGTCATAATGGTCGTCATGGCAACAATGACGTCATAATGGTCGTCATGGCAACAATGACGTCATAATGGTCGTCATGGCAACAATGACGTCATAACGGTCGTCATGGCAACAATGATGTCATAATGGTCGTCATGGCGACGGTGCTGTCATAATGGTCGTCATGGCAACGTCATAATGGTCGTCATGGCAACGGTGATGTCATAATGGTCGTCATGGCAACGGTGACGTCATAATGGTCGTCATGGCAACGTCATAATAGTCGTCATGGCAACGTCATAATGGTCGTCATGGCAACGTCATAATGGCCGTCATGGCAACAATGATGTCATAATGGTCGTCATGGCAACCGTGCTCTCATAATGGTCGTCATGGCGACGTCATAATGGTCGTCATGGCGACGATAATGCCATAATGGTCGCCGTGGCAACGATGATGCCATAATGGTCGCCGTGGCAACGATGATGCCATATTGGTCGCCGTGGCAACGATGATGCCATAATGGTCGCCGTGGCAACGATGATGCCATAATGGTCGCCGTGGCAACGATGATGCCATAATGGTCGCCGTGGCAACGATGATGCCATAATGGTCGCCGTGGCAACGATGATGTCATAATGGTCGTCGTGGTAACAGTGATGTCATAATGGACGTCATGGCAACGTCATAATGGTCGTCATGGCAACGGTGATGCCATAATGGTCGTCACGGCAACGGTGATGCCATAATGGTCGTCACGGCAACGGTGATGCCATAATGGTCGTCACGGCAACGGTGATGCCATAATGGTCGTCACGGCAACGGTGATGCCATAATGGTCGTCACGGCAACGGTGATGCCATAATGGTCGTCATGTCAACGTCATAATAGTCGTCATGGCAACATCATAATGGTCGTCATGGCGACGTCATAATGGTCATCATGGCGACGTCATAATGGTCGTCATGGCGACGTCATAATGATCGTCATGGCAACAATGACGTCATAATGGTCGTCATGGCAACAATGACGTCATAATGGTCGTCATGGCAACAATGACGTCATAATGGTCGTCATGGCAATAATGACTTCATAATGGTCATCATGGCAACAATGATGTCATAATGGTCGTCATGGCAACGTCATAATGGTCGTCATGGCAACGGTGATGTCATAATGGTCGTCATGGCAACGGTGACGTCATAATGGTCGTCATGGCAACGTCATAATAGTCGTCATGGCAACGTCATAATGGTCGTCATGGCGACGTCATAATGGCCGTCATGGCAACAATGATGTCATAATGGTCGTCATGGCGACGGTGCTGTCATAATGGTCGTCATGGCAACGTCATAATGGTCGTCATGGCAACGTCATAATGGATGTCATAATGGTCGTCATGGCAACGGTGATGCCATAATGGTCGTCACGGCAACGGTGATGCCATAATGGTCGTCACGGCAACGGTGATGCCATAATGGTCGTCACGGCAACGGTGATGCCATAATGGTCGTGACGGCAACGGTGATGCCATAATGGTCGTCACGGCAACGGTGATGCCATAATGGTCGTCACGGCAACGGTGATGCCATAATGGTCTTCATGGCAACGTCATAATAGTCGTCATGGCAACGTCATAATGGTCGTCATGGCGACGTCATAATGGTCGTCATGGCGACGTCATAATGGTCGTCATGGCGACGTCATAATGGTCGTCATGGCGACGTCATAATGATCGTCATGGCAACAATGACGTCATAATGGTCGTCATGGCAACAATGACGTCATAATGGTCGTCATGGCAACAATGACGTCATAATGGTCGTCATGGCAACAATGACGTCATAATGGTCGTCATGGCAACAATGACGTCATAATGGTCGTCATGGCAACAATGACGTCATAATGGTCGTCATGGCAACAATGACGTCATAATGGTCGTCATGGCAACAATGATGTCATAATGGTCGTCATGGCGACGGTGCTGTCATAATGGTCGTCATGGCAACGTCATAATGGTCGTCATGGCAACGGTGATGTCATAATGGTCGTCATGGCAACGGTGACGTCATAATGGTCGTCATGGCAACGTCATAATAGTCGTCATGGCAACGTCATAATGGTCGTCATGGCAACGTCATAATGGCCGTCATGGCAACAATGATGTCATAATGGTCGTCATGGCAACCGTGCTGTCATAATGGTCGTCATGGCGACGTCATAATGGTCGTCATGGCGACGATAATGCCATAATGGTCGCCGTGGCAACGATGATGCCATAATGGTCGCCGTGGCAACGATGATGCCATATTGGTCGCCGTGGCAACGATGATGCCATAATGGTCGCCGTGGCAACGATGATGCCATAATGGTCGCCGTGGCAACGATGATGCCATAATGGTCGCCGTGGCAACGATGATGTCATAATGGTCGTCGTGGTAACAGTGATGTCATAATGGACGTCATGGCAACGTCATAATGGTCGTCATGGCAACGGTGATGCCATAATGGTCGTCACGGCAACGGTGATGCCATAATGGTCGTCACGGCAACGGTGATGCCATAATGGTCGTCACGGCAACGGTGATGCCATAATGGTCGTCACGGCAACGGTGATGCCATAATGGTCGTCACGGCAACGGTGATGCCATAATGGTCGTCATGGCAACGTCATAATAGTCGTCATGGCAACGTCATAATAGTCGTCATGGCAACGTCATAATGGTCGTCATGGCGACGTCATAATGGTCGTCATGGCGACGTCATAATGGTCGTCATGGCGACGTCATAATGGTCGTCATGGCAACAATGACGTCATAATGGTCGTCATGGCAACAATGACGTCATAATGATCGTCTTGGCAACAATGACGTCATAATGGTCGTCATGGCAACAATGACGTCATAATGGTCGTCATGGCAACAATGATGTCATAATGGTCGTCATGGCGACGGTGCTGTCATAATGGTCGTCATGGCAACGGTGATGTCATAATGGTCGTCATGGCAACGGTGACGTCATAATGGTCGTCATGGCAACGTCATAATAGTCGTCATGGCAACGTCATAATGGTCGTCATGGCGACGTCATAATGGCCGTCATGGCAACAATGATGTCATAATGGTCGTCATGGCGACGGTGCTGTCATAATGGTCGTCATGGCAACGTCATAATGGTCGTCATGGCAACGTCATAATGGATGTCATAATGGTCGTCATGGCAACGGTGATGCCATAATGGTCGTCACGGCAACGGTGATGCCATAATGGTCGTCACGGCAACGGTAATGCCATAATGGTCGTCACGGCAACGGTGATGCCATAATGGTCGTCACGGCAACGGTGATGCCATAATGGTCGTCACGGCAACGGTGATGCCATAATGGTCGTCACGGCAACGGTGATGCCATAATGGTCGTCACGGCAACGGTGATGCCATAATGGTTGTCATGGCAACGTCATAATAGTCGTCATGGCAACGTCATAATGGTCGTCATGGCGACGTCATAATGGTCGTCATGGCGACGTCATAATGGTCGTCATGGCGACGTCATAATGGTCGTCATGGCGACGTCATAATGGTCGTCATGGCAACAATGACGTCATAATGGTCGTCATGGCAACAATGACGTCATAATGGTCGTCATGGCAACAATGACGTCATAATAGTCGTCATGGCAACAATGACGTCATAATGGTCGTCATGGCAACAATGACGTCATAATGGTCATCATGACAACAATGACGTCATAATGGTCGTCATGGCAACAATGACGTCATAATGGTCGTCATGGCAACAATGACGTCATAATGGTCGTCATGGCAACAATGATGTCATAATGGTCGTCATAGCGACTGTGCTGTCATAATGGTCGTCATGGCAACGTCATAATGGTCGTCATGGCAACGGTGATGTCATAATGGTCGTCATGGCAACGGTGACGTCATAATGGTCGTCATGGCAACGTCATAATAGTCGTCATGGCAACGTCATAATGGTCGTCATGGCAACAATGATGTCATAATGGTCGTCATGGCAACCGTGCTGTCATAATGGTCGTCATGGCGACGTCATAATGGTCGTCATGGCGACGATAATGCCATAATGGTCGCCGTGGCAACGATGATGCCATAATGGTCGCCGTGGCAACGATGATGCCATATTGGTCGCCGTGGCAACGATGATGCCATAATGGTCGCCGTGGCAACGATGATGCCATAATGGTCGCCGTGGCAACGATGATGCCATAATGGTCGCCGTGGCAACGATGATGTCATAATGGTCGTCGTGGTAACAGTGATGTCATAATGGACGTCATGGCAACGTCATAATGGTCGTCATGGCAACGGTGATGCCATAATGGTCGTCACGGCAATGGTGATGCCATAATGGTCGTCACGGCAACGGTGATGCCATAATGGTCGTCACGGCAACGGTGATGCCATAATGGTCGTCATGGCAACGTCATAATGGTCGTCATGGCAACTTCATAATGGTCGTCATGGCGACGTCATAATGGTCGTCATGGCGACGTCATAATGGTCGTCATGGCGACGTCATAATGGTCGTCATGGCGACGTCATAATGGTCGTCATGGCAACAATGACGTCATAATGGTCGTCATGGCAACAATGACGTCATAATGGTCGTCATGGCAACAATGACGTCATAATGGTCGTCATGGCAACAATGACGTCATAATGGTCGTCATGGCAACAATGATGTCATAATGGTCGTCATGGCGACGGTGCTGTCATAATGGTCGTCATGGCAACGTCATAATGGTCGTCATGGCAACGGTGATGTCATAATGGTTGTCATGGCAACGGTGACGTCATAATGGTCGTCATGGCAACGTCATAATATTTGTCATGGCAACGTCATAATGGTCGTCATGGCAACGTCATAATGGCCGTCATGGCAACAATGATGTCATAATGGTCGTCATGGCAACCGTGCTGTCATAATGGTCGTCATGGCGACGTCATAATGATCGTCATGGCGACGATAATGTCATAATTGTCGCCGTGGCAACGATGATGCCATAATGGTCGCCGTGGCAACGATGATGCCATAATGGTCGCCGTGGCAACGATGATGCCATAATGGTCGCCGTGGCAACGATGATGCCATATTGGTCGCCGTGGCAACGATGATGCCATAATGGTCGCCGTGGCAACGATGATGCCATAATGGTCGCCGTGGCAACGATGATGCCATAATGGTCGCCGTGGCAACGTTGATGTCATAATGGTCGTCGTGGCAACAGTGATGTCATAATGGACGTCATGGCAACGTCATAATCGTCGTCATGGCAACGGTGATGCCATAATGGTCGTCATGGCAACGGTGATGTCATAATGGTTGTCATGGCAACATCATAATGGTCGTCATGGCAACGATGATGCCATAATGGTCGTCATGGCGACGTCATATTGGTCGTCATGGCAACGGTGATGTCATAATGGTCATCATGGCAACGGTGATGTCATAATGGTCGTCATGGCAAAAATGATGTCATAATGGACGTCATGGCAACGTCATAATGGTCGTCATGGCAACGGTGATGTCATAATGGTCGTCGTGGCAACAATGATGTCATAATGGTCGATATGCCAACGTCATAATGGTCGTCATGGCAACGGTGATGCCACAATGGTCATCATGGCGACGGTGCTGTCATAATGGTCATCATGGCGACGGTGCTGTCATAATGGTCGTCATGGCGACGGTGCTGTCATAATGGTCGTCACGGCGACGGTGCTGTCATAATGGTCGTCATGGCGACGTCATAATGGTCGACATGGCGACGTCATAATGGTCGTCATGGCGACGTCATAATGGTCGTCATGGCGACGTCATAATGGTCGTCATGGCGACGATGCTGTCATAATGGTCGTCATGGCGACGGTGCTGTCATAATGGTCGTCATGGCGGCGGTGCTGTCATAATGGTCGTCATGGCGACGTCATAATGGTCGTCATGGCGACAATGATGTCATAATGGTCGTCATGGCGACGTCATAATGGTCGTCACGGTCGTCATGGCAACCGTGCTGTCATAATGGTCGTCATGGCGACGTCATAATGGTCGTCATGGCAACAATGACGTCATAATGGTCGTCATGGCAACAATGACGTCATAATGGTCGTCATGGCAACAATGATGTCATAATGGTCGTCATAGCGACTGTGCTGTCATAATGGTCGTCATGGCAACGTCATAATGGTCGTCATGGCAACGGTGATGTCATAATGGTCGTCATGGCAACGGTGACGTCATAATGGTCGTCATGGCAACGTCATAATGGTCGTCATGGCAACGTCATAATGGCCGTCATGGCAACAATGATGTCATAATGGTCGTCATGGCAACCGTGCTGTCATAATGGTCGTCATGGCGACGTCATAATGGTCGTCATGGCGACGATAATGCCATAATGGTCGCCGTGGCAACGATGATGCCATAATGGTCGCCGTGGCAACGATGATGCCATATTGGTCGCCGTGGCAACGATGATGCCATAATGGTCGCCGTGGCAACGATGATGCCATAATGGTCGCCGTGGCAACGATGATGCCATAATGGTTGCCGTGGCAACGATGATGTCATAATGGTCGTCGTGGTAACAGTGATGTCATAATGGACGTCATGGCAACGTCATAATGGTCGTCATGGCAACGGTGATGCCATAATGGTCGTCACGGCAACGGTGATGCCATAATGGTCGTCACGGCAACGGTGATGCCATAATGGTCGTCACGGCAACGGTGATGCCATAATGGTCGTCATGGCAACAATGATGTCATAATGGTCGTCATGGCAACAATGACGTCATAATGGTCGTCATGGCAACAATGACGTCATAATGGTCGTCATGGCAACAATGATGTCATAATGGTCGTGATGGCAACAATGATGTCATAATGGTCGTCATGGCGACGGTGCTGTCGTAATGGTCGTCATGGCAACGTCATAATGGTCGTCATGGCAACGGTGATGTCATAATGGTCGTCATGGCAACGGTGACGTCATAATGGTCGTCATGGCAACGTCATAATAGTCGTCATGGCAACGTCATAATGGCCGTCATGGCAACAATGATGTCATAATGGTCGTCATGGCAACCGTGCTGTCATAATGGTCGTCATGGCGACGTCATAATGGTCGTCATGGCGACGATAATGCCATAATGGTCGCCGTGGCAACGATGATGCCATAATGGTCGCCGTGGCAACGATGATGCCATATTGGTCGCCGTGGCAACGATGATGCCATAATGGTCGCCGTGGCAACGATGATGCCATAATGGTCGCCGTGGCAACGATGATGCCATAATGGTCGCCGTGGCAACGATGATGTCATAATGGTCGTCGTGGTAACAGTGATGTCATAATGGACGTCATGGCAACGTCATAATGGTCGTCACGGCAACGGTGATGCCATAATGGTCGTCACGGCAACGGTGATGCCATAATGGTCGTCACGGCAACGGTGATGCCATAATGGTCGTCACGGCAACGGTGATGCCATAATGGTCGTCACGGCAACGGTGATGCCATAATGGTCGTCACGGCAACGGTGATGCCATAATGGTCGTCACGGCAACGGTGATGCCATAATGGTCGTCACGGCAACGGTGATGCCATAATGGTCGTCATGGCAACGTCATAATAGTCGTCATGGCAACGTCATAATGGTCGTCATGGCGACGTCATAATGGTCGTCATGGCGACGTCATAATGGTCGTCATGGCGACGTCATAATGATCGTCATGGCAACAATGACGTCATAATGGTCGTCATGGCAACAATGAAGTCATAATGGTCGTCATGGCAACAATGACGTCATAATGGTCGTCATGGCAACAATGATGTCATAATGGTCGTCATGGCGACGGTGCTGTCATAATGGTCGTCATGGCAACGTCATAATGGTCGTCATGGCAACGGTGATGTCATAATGGTCGTCATGGCAACGGTGACGTCATAATGGTCGTCATGGCAACGTCATAATAGTCGTCATGGCAACGTCATAATGGTCGTCATGGCGACGTCATAATGGCCGTCATGGCAACAATGATGTCATAATGGTCGTCATGGCAACGTCATAATGGTCGTCATGGCAACGTTATAATGGATGTCATAATGGTCGTCATGGCAACGGTGATGCCATAATGGTCGTCATGGCAACGTCATAATGGTCGTCATGGCAACGTTATAATGGATGTCATAATGGTCGTCATGGCAACGGTGATGCCATAATGGTCGTCACGGCAACGGTGATGCCATAATGGTCGTCACGGCAACGGTGATGCCATAATGGTCGTCACGGCAACGGTGATGCCATAATGGTCGTCACGGCAACGGTGATGCCATAATGGTCGTCACGGCAACGGTGATGCCATAATGGTCGTCACGGCAACGGTGATGCCATAATGGTCGTCATGGCAACGTCATAATAGTCGTCATGGCAACGTCATAATGGTCGTCATGGCGACGTCATAATGGTCGTCATGGCGACGTCATAATGGTCGTCATGGCGACGTCATAATGATCGTCATGGCAACAATGACGTCATAATGGTCGTCATGGCAACAATGACGTCATAATGGTCGTCATGGCAACAATGATGTCATAATGGTCGTCATAGCGACTGTGCTGTCATAATGGTCGTCATGGCAACGTCATAATGGTCGTCATGGCAACGGTGATGTCATAATGGTCGTCATGGCAACGGTGACGTCATAATGGTCGTCATGGCAACGTCATAATAGTCGTCATGGCAACGTCATAATGGTCGTCATGGCAACGTCATAATGGCCGTCAAGGCAACAATGATGTCATAATGGTCGTCATGGCAACCGTGCTGTCATAATGGTCGTCATGGCGACGTCATAATGGTCGTCATGGCGACGATAATGCCATAATGGTCGCCGTGGCAACGATGATGCCATAATGGTCGCCGTGGCAACGATGATGCCATATTGGTCGCCGTGGCAACGATGATGCCATAATGGTCGCCGTGGCAACGATGATGCCATAATGGTCGCCGTGGCAACGATGATGCCATAATGGTTGCCGTGGCAACGATGATGTCATAATGGTCGTCGTGGTAACAGTGATGTCATAATGGACGTCATGGCAACGTCATAATGGTCGTCATGGCAACGGTGATGCCATAATGGTCGTCACGGCAACGGTGATGCCATAATGGTCGTCACGGCAACGGTGATGCCATAATGGTCGTCACGGCAACGGTGATGCCATAATGGTCGTCATGGCAACAATGATGTCATAATGGTCGTCATGGCAACAATGACGTCATAATGGTCGTCATGGCAACAATGACGTCATAATGGTCGTCATGGCAACAATGACGTCATAATGGTCGTCATGGCAACAATGATGTCATAATGGTCGTCATGGCGACGGTGCTGTCGTAATGGTCGTCATGGCAACGTCATAATGGTCGTCATGGCAACGGTGATGTCATAATGGTCGTCATGGCAACGGTGACGTCATAATGGTCGTCATGGCAACGTCATAATAGTCGTCATGGCAACGTCATAATGGCCGTCATGGCAACAATGATGTCATAATGGTCGTCATGGCAACCGTGCTGTCATAATGGTCGTCATGGCGACGTCATAATGGTCGTCATGGCGACGATAATGCCATAATGGTCGCCGTGGCAACGATGATGCCATAATGGTCGCCGTGGCAACGATGATGCCATATTGGTCGCCGTGGCAACGATGATGCCATAATGGTCGCCGTGGCAACGATGATGCCATAATGGTCGCCGTGGCAACGATGATGCCATAATGGTCGCCGTGGCAACGATGATGTCATAATGGTCGTCGTGGTAACAGTGATGTCATAATGGACGTCATGGCAACGTCATAATGGTCGTCACGGCAACGGTGATGCCATAATGGTCGTCACGGCAACGGTGATGCCATAATGGTCGTCACGGCAACGGTGATGCCATAATGGTCGTCACGGCAACGGTGATGCCATAATGGTCGTCACGGCAACGGTGATGCCATAATGGTCGTCACGGCAACGGTGATGCCATAATGGTCGTCACGGCAACGGTGATGCCATAATGGTCGTCATGGCAACGGCATAATAGTCGTCATGGCAACGTCATAATGGTCGTCATGGCGACGTCATAATGGTCGTCATGGCGACGTCATAATGGTCGTCATGGCGACGTCATAATGATCGTCATGGCAACAATGACGTCATAATGGTCGTCATGGCAACAATGACGTCATAATGGTCGTCATGGCAACAATGACGTCATAATGGTCGTCATGGCAACAATGATGTCATAATGGTCGTCATGGCGACGGTGCTGTCATAATGGTCGTCATGGCAACGTCATAATGGTCGTCATGGCAACGGTGATGTCATAATGGTCGTCATGGCAACGGTGACGTCATAATGGTCGTCATGGCAACGTCATAATAGTCGTCATGGCAACGTCATAATGGTCGTCATGGCGACGTCATAATGGCCGTCATGGCAACAATGATGTCATAATGGTCGTCATGGCAACGTCATAATGGTCGTCATGGCAACGTTATAATGGATGTCATAATGGTCGTCATGGCAACGGTGATGCCATAATGGTCGTCATGGCAACGTCATAATGGACGTCATGGCAACGTCATAATGGTCGTCATGGCAACGGTGATGCCATAATGGTCGTCACGGCAACGGTGATGCCATAATGGTCGTCACGGCAACGGTGATGCCATAATGGTCGTCACGGCAACGGTGATGCCATAATGGTCGTCACGGCAACGGTGATGCCATAATGGTCGTCACGGCAACGGTGATGCCATAATGGTCATCACGGCAACGGTGATGCCATAATGGTCGTCATGGCAACGTCATAATAGTCGTCATGGCAACGTCATAATGGTCGTCATGGCGACGTCATAATGGTCGTCATGGCGACGTCATAATGATCGTCATGGCAACAATGACGTCATAATGGTCGTCATGGCAACAATGACGTCATAATGGTCGTCATGGCAACAATGACGTCATAATGGTCGTCATGGCAACAATGATGTCATAATGGTTGTCATGGCGACGGTGCTGTCATAATGGTCGTCATGGCAACGTCATAATGGTCGTCATGGCAACGGTGATGTCATAATGGTCGTCATGGCAACGGTGACGTCATAATGGTCGTCATGGCAACGTCATAATAGTCGTCATGGCAACGTCATAATGGTCGTCATGGCGACGTCATAATGGCCGTCATGGCAACAATGATGTCATAATGGTCGTCATGGCGACGGTGCTGTCATAATGGTCGTCATGGCAACGTCATAATGGTCGTCATGGCAACGTTATAATGGATGTCATAATGGTCGTCATGGCAACGGTGATGCCATAATGGTCGTCACGGCAACGGTGATGCCATAATGGTCGTCACGGCAACGGTGATGCCATAATGGTCGTCATGGCAACAATGATGTCATAATGGTCGTCATGGCAACAATGACGTCATAATGGTCGTCATGGCAACAATGACGTCATAATGGTCGTCATGGCAACAATGACGTCATAACGGTCGTCATGGCAACAATGATGTCATAATGGTCGTCATGGCGACGGTGCTGTCATAATGGTCGTCATGGCAACGTCATAATGGTCGTCATGGCAACGGTGATGTCATAATGGTCGTCATGGCAACGGTGACGTCATAATGGTCGTCATGGCAACGTCATAATAGTCGTCATGGCAACGTCATAATGGTCGTCATGGCAACGTCATAATGGCCGTCATGGCAACAATGATGTCATAATGGTCGTCATGGCAACCGTGCTGTCATAATGGTCGTCATGGCGACGTCATAATGGTCATCATGGCGACGATAATGCCATAATGGTCGCCGTGGCAACGATGATGCCATAATGGTCGCCGTGGCAACGATGATGCCATATTGGTCGCCGTGGCAACGATGATGCCATAATGGTCGCCGTGGCAACGATGATGCCATAATGGTCGCCGTGGCAACGATGATGCCATAATGGTCGCCGTGGCAACGATGATGCCATAATGGTCGCCGTGGCAACGATGATGTCATAATGGTCGTCGTGGTAACAGTGATGTCATAATGGACGTCATGGCAACGTCATAATGGTCGTCATGGCAACGGTGATGCCATAATGGTCGTCACGGCAACGGTGATGCCATAATGGTCGTCACGGCAACGGTGATGCCATAATGGTCGTCACGGCAACGGTGATGCCATAATGGTCGTCACGGCAACGGTGATGCCATAATGGTCGTCACGGCAACGGTGATGCCATAATGGTCGTCACGGCAACGGTGATGCCATAATGGTCGTCATGGCAACGTCATAATAGTCGTCATGGCAACGTCATAATGGTCGTCATGGCGACGTCATAATGGTCGTCATGGCGACGTCATAATGGTCGTCATGGCGACGTCATAATGATCGTCATGGCAACAATGACGTCATAATGGTCGTCATGGCAACAATGACGTCATAATGGTCGTCATGGCAACAATGACGTCATAATGGTCGTCATGGCAACAATGATGTCATAATGGTTGTCATGGCGACGGTGCTGTCATAATGGTCGTCATGGCAACGTCATAATGGTCGTCATGGCAACGGTGATGTCATAATGGTCGTCATGGCAACGGTGACGTCATAATGGTCGTCATGGCAACGTCATAATAGTCGTCATGGCAACGTCATAATGGTCGTCATGGCGACGTCATAATGGCCGTCATGGCAACAATGATGTCATAATGGTCGTCATGGCGACGGTGCTGTCATAATGGTCGTCATGGCAACGTCATAATGGTCGTCATGGCAACGTTATAATGGATGTCATAATGGTCGTCATGGCAACGGTGATGCCATAATGGTCGTCACGGCAACGGTGATGCCATAATGGTCGTCACGGCAACGGTGATGCCATAATGGTCGTCACGGCAACGGTGATGCCATAATGGTCGTCACGGCAACGGTGATGCCATAATGGTCGTCACGGCAACGGTGATGCCATAATGGTCGTCACGGCAACGGTGATGCCATAATGGTCGTCACGGCAACGGTGATGCCATAATGGTCGTCATGGCAACGTCATAATAGTCGCCATGGCAACGTCATAATGGTCGTCATGGCGACGTCATAATGGTCGTCATAGCGACGTCATAATGGTCGTCATGGCGACGTCATAATGGTCGTCATGGCGACGTCATAATGATCGTCATGGCAACAATGACGTCATAATGGTCGTCATGGCAACAATGACGTCATAATGGTCGTCATGGCAACAATGACGTCATAATGGTCGTCATGGCAACAATGACGTCATAATGGTCGTCATGGCAACAATGACGTCATAATGGTCGTCATGGCAACAATGACGTCATAATGGTCGTCATGGCAACAATGATGTCATAATGGTCGTCATGGCGACGGTGCTGTCATAATGGTCGTCATGGCAACGTCATAATGGTCGTCATGGCAACGGTGATGTCATAATGGTCGTCATGGCAACGGTGACGTCATATTGGTCGTCATGGCAACGTCATAATAGTCGTCATGGCAACGTCATAATGGTCGTCATGGCAACGTCATAATGGCCGTCATGGCAACAATGATGTCATAATGGTCGTCATGGCAACCGTGCTGTCATAATGGTCGTCATGGCGACGTCATAATGGTCGTCATGGCAACGTCATAATAGTCGTCATGGCAACGTCATAATGGTCGTCATGGCAACGTCATAATGGCCGTCATGGCAACAATGATGTCATAATGGTCGTCATGGCAACCGTGCTGTCATAATGGTCGTCATGGCGACGTCATAATGGTCGTCATGGCGACGATAATGCCATAATGGTCGCCGTGGCAACGATGATGCCATAATGGTCGCCGTGGCAACGATGATGCCATATTGGTCGCCGTGGCAACGATGATGCCATAATGGTCGCCGTGGCAACGATGATGCCATAATGGTCGCCGTGGCAACGATGATGCCATAATGGTCGCCGTGGCAACGATGATGTCATAATGGTCGTCGTGGTAACAGTTATGTCATAATGGACGTCATGGCAACGTCATAATGGTCGTCATGGCAAGGGTGATGCCATAATGGTCGTCACGGCAACGGTGATGCCATAATGGTCGTCACGGCAACGGTGATGCCATAATGGTCGTCACGGCAACGGTGATGCCATAATGGTCGTCATGGCAACAATGATGTCATAATGGTCGTCATGGCAACAATGACGTCATAATGGTCGTCATGGCAACAATGACGTCATAATGGTCGTCATGGCAACAATGACGTCATAACGGTCGTCATGGCAACAATGATGTCATAATGGTCGTCATGGCGACGGTGCTGTCATAATGGTCGTCATGGCAACGTCATAATGGTCGTCATGGCAACGGTGATGTCATAATGGTCGTCATGGCAACGGTGACGTCATAATGGTCGTCATGGCAACGTCATAATAGTCGTCATGGCAACGTCATAATGGTCGTCATGGCAACGTCATAATGGCCGTCATGGCAACAATGATGTCATAATGGTCGTCATGGCAACCGTGCTCTCATAATGGTCGTCATGGCGACGTCATAATGGTCGTCATGGCGACGATAATGCCATAATGGTCGCCGTGGCAACGATGATGCCATAATGGTCGCCGTGGCAACGATGATGCCATATTGGTCGCCGTGGCAACGATGATGCCATAATGGTCGCCGTGGCAACGATGATGCCATAATGGTCGCCGTGGCAACGATGATGCCATAATGGTCGCCGTGGCAACGATGATGCCATAATGGTCGCCGTGGCAACGATGATGTCATAATGGTCGTCGTGGTAACAGTGATGTCATAATGGACGTCATGGCAACGTCATAATGGTCGTCATGGCAACGGTGATGCCATAATGGTCGTCACGGCAACGGTGATGCCATAATGGTCGTCACGGCAACGGTGATGCCATAATGGTCGTCACGGCAACGGTGATGCCATAATGGTCGTCACGGCAACGGTGATGCCATAATGGTCGTCACGGCAACGGTGATGCCATAATGGTCGTCATGTCAACGTCATAATAGTCGTCATGGCAACATCATAATGGTCGTCATGGCGACGTCATAATGGTCATCATGGCGACGTCATAATGGTCGTCATGGCGACGTCATAATGATCGTCATGGCAACAATGACGTCATAATGGTCGTCATGGCAACAATGACGTCATAATGGTCGTCATGGCAATAATGACTTCATAATGGTCATCATGGCAACAATGATGTCATAATGGTCGTCATGGCAACGGTGCTGTCATAATGGTCGTCATGGCAACGTCATAATGGTCGTCATGGCAACGGTGATGTCATAATGGTCGTCATGGCAACGGTGACGTCATAATGGTCGTCATGGCAACGTCATAATAGTCGTCATGGCAACGTCATAATGGTCGTCATGGCGACGTCATAATGGCCGTCATGGCAACAATGATGTCATAATGGTCGTCATGGCGACGGTGCTGTCATAATGGTCGTCATGGCAACGTCATAATGGTCGTCATGGCAACGTCATAATGGATGTCATAATGGTCGTCATGGCAACGGTGATGCCATAATGGTCGTCACGGCAACGGTGATGCCATAATGGTCGTCACGGCAACGGTGATGCCATAATGGTCGTCACGGCAACGGTGATGCCATAATGGTCGTCACGGCAACGGTGATGCCATAATGGTCGTCACGGCAACGGTGATGCCATAATGGTCGTCACGGCAACGGTGATGCCATAATGGTCTTCATGGCAACGTCATAATAGTCGTCATGGCAACGTCATAATGGTCGTCATGGCGACGTCATAATGGTCGTCATGGCGACGTCATAATGGTCGTCATGGCGACGTCATAATGGTCGTCATGGCGACGTCATAATGATCGTCATGGCAACAATGACGTCATAATGGTCGTCATGGCAACAATGACGTCATAATGGTCGTCATGGCAACAATGACGTCATAATGGTCGTCATGGCAACAATGACGTCATAATGGTCGTCATGGCAACAATGACGTCATAATGGTCGTCATGGCAACAATGACGTCATAATGGTCGTCATGGCAACAATGACGTCATAATGGTCGTCATGGCAACAATGATGTCATAATGGTCGTCATGGCGACGGTGCTGTCATAATGGTCGTCATGGCAACGTCATAATGGTCGTCATGGCAACGGTGATGTCATAATGGTCGTCATGGCAACGGTGACGTCATAATGGTCGTCATGGCAACGTCATAATAGTCGTCATGGCAACGTCATAATGGTCGTCATGGCAACGTCATAATGGCCGTCATGGCAACAATGATGTCATAATGGTCGTCATGGCAACCGTGCTGTCATAATGGTCGTCATGGCGACGTCATAATGGTCGTCATGGCGACGATAATGCCATAATGGTCGCCGTGGCAACGATGATGCCATAATGGTCGCCGTGGCAACGATGATGCCATATTGGTCGCCGTGGCAACGATGATGCCATAATGGTCGCCGTGGCAACGATGATGCCATAATGGTCGCCGTGGCAACGATGATGCCATAATGGTCGCCGTGGCAACGATGATGTCATAATGGTCGTCGTGGTAACAGTGATGTCATAATGGACGTCATGGCAACGTCATAATGGTCGTCATGGCAACGGTGATGCCATAATGGTCGTCACGGCAACGGTGATGCCATAATGGTCGTCACGGCAACGGTGATGCCATAATGGTCGTCACGGCAACGGTGATGCCATAATGGTCGTCACGGCAACGGTGATGCCATAATGGTCGTCACGGCAACGGTGATGCCATAATGGTCGTCATGGCAACGTCATAATAGTCGTCATGGCAACGTCATAATAGTCGTCATGGCAACGTCATAATGGTCGTCATGGCGACGTCATAATGGTCGTCATGGCGACGTCATAATGGTCGTCATGGCGACGTCATAATGGTCGTCATGGCGACGTCATAATGGTCGTCATGGCAACAATGACGTCATAATGATCGTCTTGGCAACAATGACGTCATAATGGTCGTCATGGCAACAATGACGTCATAATGGTCGTCATGGCAACAATGATGTCATAATGGTCGTCATGGCGACGGTGCTGTCATAATGGTCGTCATGGCAACGTCATAATGGTCGTCATGGCAACGGTGATGTCATAATGGTCGTCATGGCAACGGTGACGTCATAATGGTCGTCATGGCAACGTCATAATAGTCGTCATGGCAACGTCATAATGGTCGTCATGGCGACGTCATAATGGCCGTCATGGCAACAATGATGTCATAATGGTCGTCATGGCGACGGTGCTGTCATAATGGTCGTCATGGCAACGTCATAATGGTCGTCATGGCAACGTCATAATGGATGTCATAATGGTCGTCATGGCAACGGTGATGCCATAATGGTCGTCACGGCAACGGTGATGCCATAATGGTCGTCACGGCAACGGTAATGCCATAATGGTCGTCACGGCAACGGTGATGCCATAATGGTCGTCACGGCAACGGTGATGCCATAATGGTCGTCACGGCAACGGTGATGCCATAATGGTCGTCACGGCAACGGTGATGCCATAATGGTCGTCACGGCAACGGTGATGCCATAATGGTCGTCACGGCAACGTCATAATAGTCGTCATGGCAACGTCATAATGGTCGTCATGGCGACGTCATAATGGTCGTCATGGCGACGTCATAATGGTCGTCATGGCGACGTCATAATGGTCGTCATGGCGACGTCATAATGGTCGTCATGGCAACAATGACGTCATAATGGTCGTCATGGCAACAATGACGTCATAATGGTCGTCATGGCAACAATGACGTCATAATAGTCGTCATGGCAACAATGACGTCATAATGGTCGTCATGGCAACAATGACGTCATAATGGTCATCATGACAACAATGACGTCATAATGGTCGTCATGGCAACAATGACGTCATAATGGTCGTCATGGCAACAATGACGTCATAATGGTCGTCATGGCAACAATGATGTCATAATGGTCGTCATAGCGACTGTGCTGTCATAATGGTCGTCATGGCAACGTCATAATGGTCGTCATGGCAACGGTGATGTCATAATGGTCGTCATGGCAACGGTGACGTCATAATGGTCGTCATGGCAACGTCATAATAGTCGTCATGGCAACGTCATAATGGTCGTCATGGCAACGTCATAATGGCCGTCATGGCAACAATGATGTCATAATGGTCGTCATGGCAACCGTGCTGTCATAATGGTCGTCATGGCGACGTCATAATGGTCGTCATGGCGACGATAATGCCATAATGGTCGCCGTGGCAACGATGATGCCATAATGGTCGCCGTGGCAACGATGATGCCATATTGGTCGCCGTGGCAACGATGATGCCATAATGGTCGCCGTGGCAACGATGATGCCATAATGGTCGCCGTGGCAACGATGATGCCATAATGGTCGCCGTGGCAACGATGATGTCATAATGGTCGTCGTGGTAACAGTGATGTCATAATGGACGTCATGGCAACGTCATAATGGTCGTCATGGCAACGGTGATGCCATAATGGTCGTCACGGCAATGGTGATGCCATAATGGTCGTCACGGCAACGGTGATGCCATAATGGTCGTCACGGCAACGGTGATGCCATAATGGTCGTCACGGCAACGTCATAATGGTCGTCATGGCAACTTCATAATGGTCGTCATGGCGACGTCATAATGGTCGTCATGGCGACGTCATAATGGTCGTCATGGCGACGTCATAATGGTCGTCATGGCGACGTCATAATGGTCGTCATGGCAACAATGACGTCATAATGGTCGTCATGGCAACAATGACGTCATAATGGTCGTCATGACAACAATGACGTCATAATGGTCGTCATGGCAACAATGACGTCATAATGGTCGTCATGGCAACAATGACGTCATAATGGTCGTCATGGCAATAATGACTTCATAATGGTCATCATGGCAACAATGATGTCATAATGGTCGTCATGGCAACGGTGCTGTCATAATGGTCGTCATGGCAACGTCATAATGGTCGTCATGGCAACGGTGATGTCATAATGGTCGTCATGGCAACGGTGACGTCATAATGGTCGTCATGGCAACGTCATAATAGTCGTCATGGCAACGTCATAATGGTCGTCATGGCGACGTCATAATGGCCGTCATGGCAACAATGATGTCATAATGGTCGTCATGGCGACGGTGCTGTCATAATGGTCGTCATGGCAACGTCATAATGGTCGTCATGGCAACGTCATAATGGATGTCATAATGGTCGTCATGGCAACGGTGATGCCATAATGGTCGTCACGGCAACGGTGATGCCATAATGGTCGTCACGGCAACGGTGATGCCATAATGGTCGTCACGGCAACGGTGATGCCATAATGGTCGTCACGGCAACGGTGATGCCATAATGGTCGTCACGGCAACGGTGATGCCATAATGGTCGTCACGGCAACGGTGATGCCATAATGGTCTTCATGGCAACGTCATAATAGTCGTCATGGCAACGTCATAATGGTCGTCATGGCGACGTCATAATGGTCGTCATGGCGACGTCATAATGGTCGTCATGGCGACGTCATAATGGTCGTCATGGCGACGTCATAATGGTCGTCATGGCGACGTCATAATGATCGTCATGGCAACAATGACGTCATAATGGTCGTCATGGCAACAATGACGTCATAATGGTCGTCATGGCAACAATGACGTCATAATGGTCGTCATGGCAACAATGACGTCATAATGGTCGTCATGGCAACAATGACGTCATAATGGTCGTCATGGCAACAATGACGTCATAATGGTCGTCATGGCAACAATGACGTCATAATGGTCGTCATGGCAACAATGATGTCATAATGGTCGTCATGGCGACGGTGCTGTCATAATGGTCGTCATGGCAACGTCATAATGGTCGTCATGGCAACGGTGATGTCATAATGGTCGTCATGGCAACGGTGACGTCATAATGGTCGTCATGGCAACGTCATAATAGTCGTCATGGCAACGTCATAATGGTCGTCATGGCAACGTCATAATGGCCGTCATGGCAACAATGATGTCATAATGGTCGTCATGGCAACCGTGCTGTCATAATGGTCGTCATGGCGACGTCATAATGGTCGTCATGGCGACGATAATGCCATAATGGTCGCCGTGGCAACGATGATGCCATAATGGTCGCCGTGGCAACGATGATGCCATATTGGTCGCCGTGGCAACGATGATGCCATAATGGTCGCCGTGGCAACGATGATGCCATAATGGTCGCCGTGGCAACGATGATGCCATAATGGTCGCCGTGGCAACGATGATGTCATAATGGTCGTCGTGGTAACAGTGATGTCATAATGGACGTCATGGCAACGTCATAATGGTCGTCATGGCAACGGTGATGCCATAATGGTCGTCACGGCAACGGTGATGCCATAATGGTCGTCACGGCAACGGTGATGCCATAATGGTCGTCACGGCAACGGTGATGCCATAATGGTCGTCACGGCAACGGTGATGCCATAATGGTCGTCACGGCAACGGTGATGCCATAATGGTCGTCATGGCAACGTCATAATAGTCGTCATGGCAACGTCATAATAGTCGTCATGGCAACGTCATAATGGTCGTCATGGCGACGTCATAATGGTCGTCATGGCGACGTCATAATGGTCGTCATGGCGACGTCATAATGGTCGTCATGGCGACGTCATAATGGTCGTCATGGCAACAATGACGTCATAATGATCGTCTTGGCAACAATGACGTCATAATGGTCGTCATGGCAACAATGACGTCATAATGGTCGTCATGGCAACAATGATGTCATAATGGTCGTCATGGCGACGGTGCTGTCATAATGGTCGTCATGGCAACGTCATAATGGTCGTCATGGCAACGGTGATGTCATAATGGTCGTCATGGCAACGGTGACGTCATAATGGTCGTCATGGCAACGTCATAATAGTCGTCATGGCAACGTCATAATGGTCGTCATGGCGACGTCATAATGGTCGTCATGGCAACAATGATGTCATAATGGTCGTCATGGCGACGGTGCTGTCATAATGGTCGTCATGGCAACGTCATAATGGTCGTCATGGCAACGTCATAATGGATGTCATAATGGTCGTCATGGCAACGGTGATGCCATAATGGTCGTCACGGCAACGGTGATGCCATAATGGTCGTCACGGCAACGGTAATGCCATAATGGTCGTCACGGCAACGGTGATGCCATAATGGTCGTCACGGCAACGGTGATGCCATAATGGTCGTCACGGCAACGGTGATGCCATAATGGTCGTCACGGCAACGGTGATGCCATAATGGTCGTCACGGCAACGGTGATGCCATAATGGTTGTCATGGCAACGTCATAATAGTCGTCATGGCAACGTCATAATGGTCGTCATGGCGACGTCATAATGGTCGTCATGGCGACGTCATAATGGTCGTCATGGCGACGTCATAATGGTCGTCATGGCGACGTCATAATGGTCGTCATGGCAACAATGACGTCATAATGGTCGTCATGGCAACAATGACGTCATAATGGTCGTCATGGCAACAATGACGTCATAATAGTCGTCATGGCAACAATGACGTCATAATGGTCGTCATGGCAACAATGACGTCATAATGGTCATCATGACAACAATGACGTCATAATGGTCGTCATGGCAACAATGACGTCATAATGGTCGTCATGGCAACAATGACGTCATAATGGTCGTCATGGCAACAATGATGTCATAATGGTCGTCATAGCGACTGTGCTTTCATAATGGTCGTCATGGCAACGTCATAATGGTCGTCATGGCAACGGTGATGTCATAATGGTCGTCATGGCAACGGTGACGTCATAATGGTCGTCATGGCAACGTCATAATAGTCGTCATGGCAACGTCATAATGGTCGTCATGGCAACGTCATAATGGCCGTCATGGCAACAATGATGTCATAATGGTCGTCATGGCAACCGTGCTGTCATAATGGTCGTCATGGCGACGTCATAATGGTCGTCATGGCGACGATAATGCCATAATGGTCGCCGTGGCAACGATGATGCCATAATGGTCGCCGTGGCAACGATGATGCCATATTGGTCGCCGTGGCAACGATGATGCCATAATGGTCGCCGTGGCAACGATGATGCCATAATGGTCGCCGTGGCAACGATGATGCCATAATGGTCGCCGTGGCAACGATGATGTCATAATGGTCGTCGTGGTAACAGTGATGTCATAATGGACGTCATGGCAACGTCATAATGGTCGTCATGGCAACGGTGATGCCATAATGGTCGTCACGGCAATGGTGATGCCATAATGGTCGTCACGGCAACGGTGATGCCATAATGGTCGTCACGGCAACGGTGATGCCATAATGGTCGTCACGGCAACGTCATAATGGTCGTCATGGCAACTTCATAATGGTCGTCATGGCGACGTCATAATGGTCGTCATGGCGACGTCATAATGGTCGTCATGGCGACGTCATAATGGTCGTCATGGCGACGTCATAATGGTCGTCATGGCAACAATGACGTCATAATGGTCGTCATGGCAACAATGACGTCATAATGGTCGTCATGACAACAATGACGTCATAATGGTCGTCATGGCAACAATGACGTCATAATGGTCGTCATGGCAACAATGATGTCATAATGGTCGTCATGGCGACGGTGCTGTCATAATGGTCGTCATGGCAACGTCATAATGGTCGTCATGGCAACGGTGATGTCATAATGGTTGTCATGGCAACGGTGACGTCATAATGGTCGTCATGGCAACGTCATAATATTCGTCATGGCAACGTCATAATGGTCGTCATGGCAACGTCATAATGGCCGTCATGGCAACAATGATGTCATAATGGTCGTCATGGCAACCGTGCTGTCATAATGGTCGTCATGGCGACGTCATAATGATCGTCATGGCGACGATAATGTCATAATTGTCGCCGTGGCAACGATGATGCCATAATGGTCGCCGTGGCAACGATGATGCCATAATGGTCGCCGTGGCAACGATGATGCCATAATGGTCGCCGTGGCAACGATGATGCCATATTGGTCGCCGTGGCAACGATGATGCCATAATGGTCGCCGTGGCAACGATGATGCCATAATGGTCGCCGTGGCAACGATGATGCCATAATGGTCGCCGTGGCAACGTTGATGTCATAATGGTCGTCGTGGCAACAGTGATGTCATAATGGACGTCATGGCAACGTCATAATCGTCGTCATGGCAACGGTGATGCCATAATGGTCGTCATGGCAACGGTGATGTCATAATGGTTGTCATGGCAACATCATAATGGTCGTCATGGCAACGATGATGCCATAATGGTCGTCATGGCGACGTCATATTGGTCGTCATGGCAACGGTGATGTCATAATGGTCATCATGGCAACGGTGATGTCATAATGGTCGTCATGGCAAAAATGATGTCATAATGGACGTCATGGCAACGTCATAATGGTCGTCATGGCAACGGTGATGTCATAATGGTCGTCATGGCAACAATGATGTCATAATGGTCGTCATGCCAACGTCATAATGGTCGTCATGGCAACGGTGATGCCACAATGGTCATCATGGCGACGGTGCTGTCATAATGGTCATCATGGCGACGGTGCTGTCATAATGGTCGTCATGGCGACGGTGCTGTCATAATGGTCGTCACGGCGACGGTGCTGTCATAATGGTCGTCATGGCGACGTCATAATGGTCGACATGGCGACGTCATAATGGTCGTCATGGCGACGTCATAATGGTCGTCATGGCGACGTCATAATGGTCGTCATGGCGACGATGCTGTCATAATGGTCGTCATGGCGACGGTGCTGTCATAATGGTCGTCATGGCGGCGGTGCTGTCATAATGGTCGTCATGGCGACGTCATAATGGTCGTCATGGCGACAATGATGTCATAATGGTCGTCATGGCGACGTCATAATGGTCGTCACGGTCGTCATGGCAACCGTGCTGTCATAATGGTCGTCATGGCGACGTCATAATGGTCGTCATGGCAACAATGACGTCATAATGGTCGTCATGGCAACAATGACGTCATAATGGTCGTCATGGCAACAATGATGTCATAATGGTCGTCATAGCGACTGTGCTGTCATAATGGTCGTCATGGCAACGTCATAATGGTCGTCATGGCAACGGTGATGTCATAATGGTCGTCATGGCAACGGTGACGTCATAATGGTCGTCATGGCAACATCATAATAGTCGTCATGGCAACGTCATAATGGTCGTCATGGCAACGTCATAATGGCCGTCATGGCAACAATGATGTCATAATGGTCGTCATGGCAACCGTGCTGTCATAATGGTCGTCATGGCGACGTCATAATGGTCGTCATGGCGACGATAATGCCATAATGGTCGCCGTGGCAACGATGATGCCATAATGGTCGCCGTGGCAACGATGATGCCATATTGGTCGCCGTGGCAACGATGATGCCATAATGGTCGCCGTGGCAACGATGATGCCATAATGGTCGCCGTGGCAACGATGATGCCATAATGGTTGCCGTGGCAACGATGATGTCATAATGGTCGTCGTGGTAACAGTGATGTCATAATGGACGTCATGGCAACGTCATAATGGTCGTCATGGCAACGGTGATGCCATAATGGTCGTCACGGCAACGGTGATGCCATAATGGTCGTCACGGCAACGGTGATGCCATAATGGTCGTCACGGCAACGGTGATGCCATAATGGTCGTCATGGCAACAATGATGTCATAATGGTCGTCATGGCAACAATGACGTCATAATGGTCGTCATGGCAACAATGACGTCATAATGGTCGTCATGGCAACAATGACGTCATAATGGTCGTCATGGCAACAATGATGTCATAATGGTCGTCATGGCGACGGTGCTGTCGTAATGGTCGTCATGGCAACGTCATAATGGTCGTCATGGCAACGGTGATGTCATAATGGTCGTCATGGCAACGGTGACGTCATAATGGTCGTCATGGCAACGTCATAATAGTCGTCATGGCAACGTCATAATGGCCGTCATGGCAACAATGATGTCATAATGGTCGTCATGGCAACCGTGCTGTCATAATGGTCGTCATGGCGACGTCATAATGGTCGTCATGGCGACGATAATGCCATAATGGTCGCCGTGGCAACGATGATGCCATAATGGTCGCCGTGGCAACGATGATGCCATATTGGTCGCCGTGGCAACGATGATGCCATAATGGTCGCCGTGGCAACGATGATGCCATAATGGTCGCCGTGGCAACGATGATGCCATAATGGTCGCCGTGGCAACGATGATGTCATAATGGTCGTCGTGGTAACAGTGATGTCATAATGGACGTCATGGCAACGTCATAATGGTCGTCATGGCAACGGTGATGCCATAATGGTCGTCACGGCAACGGTGATGCCATATTGGTCGTCACGGCAATGGTGATGCCATAATGGTCGTCACGGCAACGGTGATGCCATAATGGTCGTCACGGCAACGGTGATGCCATAATGGTCGTCACGGCAACGGTGATGCCATAATGGTCGTCACGGCAACGGTGATGCCATAATGGTCGTCACGGCAACGGTGATGCCATAATGGTCGTCATGGCAACGGTGATGCCATAATGGTCGTCACGGCAACGGTGATGCCATATTGGTCGTCACGGCAACGGTGATGCCATAATGGTCGTCACGGCAACTGTGATGCCATAATGGTCGTCACGGCAACGGTGATGCCATAATGGTCGTCACGGCAACGGTGATGCCATAATGGTCGTCACGGCAACGGTGATGCCATAATGGTCGTCATGGCAACGTCATAATGGTCGTCATGGCGACGTCATAATGGTCGTCATGGCGACGTCATAATGGTCGTCATGGCGACGTCATAACGATCGTCATGGCAACAATGACGTCATAATGGTCGTCATGGCAACAATGACGTCATAATGGTCGTCATGGCAACAATGACGTCATAATGGTCGTCATGGCAACAATGATGTCATAATGGTCGTCATGGCGACGGTGCTGTCATAATGGTCGTCATGGCAACGTCATAATGGTCGTCATGGCAACGGTGATGTCATAATGCTTGTCATGGCAACGGTGACGTCATAATGGTCGTCATGGCAACGTCATAATAGTCGTCATGGCAACGTCATAATGGTCGTCATGGCAACGTCATAATGGCCGTCATGGCAACAATGATGTCATAATGGTCGTCAAGGCAACCGTGCTGTTATAATGGTCGTCATGGCGACGTCATAATGGTCGTCATGGCGACGATAATGTCATAATTGTCGCCGTGGCAACGATGATGCCATAATGGTCGTCGTGGCAACGATGATGCCATAATGGTCGCCGTGGCAACGATGATGCCATAATGGTCGCCGTGGCAACGATGATGCCATATTGGTCGCCGTGGCAACGATGATGCCATAATGGTCGCCGTGGCAACGATGATGCCATAATGGTCGCCGTGGCAACGATGATGCCATAATGGTCGCCGTGGCAACGTTGATGTCATAATGGTCGTCGTGGCAACAGTGATGTCATAATGGACGTCATGGCAACGTCATAATCGTCGTCATGGCAACGGTGATGCCATAATGGTCGTCATGGCAACGGTGATGTCATAATGGTTGTCATGGCAACATCATAATGGTCGTCATGGCAACGATGATGCCATAATGGTCGTCATGGCGACGTCATATTGGTCGTCATGGCAACGGTGATGTCATAATGGTCGTCATGGCAACGGTGATGTCATAATGGTCGTCATGGCAACAATGATGTCATAATGGACGTCATGGGAACGTCATAATGGTCGTCATGGCAACAATGATGTCATAATGGTCGTCATGCCAACGTCATAATGGTCGTCATGGCAACGGTGATGCCATAATGGTCATGATGGCGACGGTGCTGTCATAATGGTCATCATGGCGACGGTGCTGTCATAATGGTCGTCATGGCGACGGTGCTGTCATAATGGTCGTCATGGCGACGGTGCTGTCATAATGGTCGTCATGGCAACGTCATAATGGTCGTCATGGCAATGTCATAATGGTCGTCATGGCAACGTCATAATGGTCGTCATGGCAACGGTGATGTCATAATGGTCGTCATGGCAACGGTGATGCCATAATGTTCGTCACGGCAACGGTGATGCCATAATGGTCGTCACGGCAACGGTGATGCCATAATGGTCGTCACGGCAACGGTGATGCCATAATGGTCGTCACGGCAACGGTGATGCCATAATGGTCGTCACGGCAACGGTGATGCCATAATGGTCGTCACGGCAACGGTGATGCCATAATGGTCGTCACGGCAACGGTGATGCCATAATGGTCGTCACGGCAACGGTGATGCCATAATGGTCGTCATGGCAACGGTGATGCCATAATGGTCGTCATGGCAACGTCATAATAGTCGTCATGGCAACGTCATAATGGTCGTCATGGCAACGTCATAATGGCCGTCATGGCAACAATGATGTCATAATGGTCGTCATGGCGACGGTGCTGTCTTAATGGTCGTCATGGCAACGTCATAATGGTCGTCATGGCAACGTCATAATGGTCGTCATGGCAACGGTGATGTCATAATGGTCGTCATGGCAACGGTGATGTCATAATGGTCGTCATGGCAACAATGATGTCATAATGGTCGTCATGGCAACGTCATAATGGCCGTCATGGCAACAATGATGTCATAATGGTCGTCATGGCAACAATGATGTCATAATGGTCGTCATGCCAACGTCATAATGGTCGTCATGGCAACGGTGATGCCATAATGGTCATTATGGCGACGGTGCTGTCATAATGGTCATCATGGCGACGGTGCTGTCATAATGGTCGTCATGGCGACGGTGCTGTCATAATGGTCGTCATGGCAACGTCATAATGGTCGTCATGGCAACGTCATAATGGTCGTCATGGCAACGTCATAATGGTCGTCATGGCAACGGTGATGTCATAATGGTCGTCATGGCAACGGTGATGCCATAATGGTCGTCACGGCAACGGTGATGCCATAATGGTCGTCACGGCAACGGTGATGCCATAATGGTCGTCACGGCAACGGTGATGCCATAATGGTCGTCACGGCAACGGTGATGCCATAATGGTCGTCACGGCAACGGTGATGCCATAATGGTCGTCACGGCAACGGTGATGCCATAATGGTCGTCACGGCAACGGTGATGCCATAATGGTCATCATGGCAACGTCATAATAGTCGTCATGGCAACGTCATAATGGTCGTCATGGCAACGTCATAATGGCCGTCATGGCAACAATGATGTCATAATGGTCGTCATGGCGACGGTGCTGTCATAATGGTCGTCATGGCAACGTTATAATGGTCGTCATGGCAACGTCATAATGGTCGTCATGGCAACGGTGATGTCATAATGGTCGTCATGGCAACGGTGATGTCATAATGGTCGTCATGGCAACAATGATGTCATATTGGTCGTCATGGCAACGTCATAATGGCCGTCATGGCAACAATGATGTCATAATGGTCGTCATGGCGACGGTGCTGTCATAATGGTCGTCATGGCAACGTCATAATGGTCGTCATGGCAACGGTGACGTCATAATGGTCGTCATGGCAACGGTGACGTCATAATGGTCGTCATGGCAACGGTGACGTCATAATGGTCGTCATGGCAACGTCATAATAGTCGTCATGGCAACGTCATAATGGTCGTCATGGCGACGTCATAATGGCCGTCATGGCAACAATGATGTCATAATGGTCGTCATGGCGACGGTGCTGTCATAATGGTCGTCATGGCAACGTCATAATGGTCGTCATGGCAACGTCATAATGGATGTCATAATGGTCGTCATGGCAACGGTGATGCCATAATGGTCGTCACGGCAACGGTGATGCCATAATGGTCGTCACGGCAGCGGTGATGCCATAATGGTCGTCACGGCAACGGTGATGCCATAATGGTCGTCACGGCAACGGTGATGCCATAATGGTCGTCACGGCAACGGTGATGCCATAATGGTCGTCACGGCAACGGTGATGCCATAATGGTCGTCACGGCAACGGTGATGCCATAATGGTCGTCACGGCAACGGTGATGCCATAATGGTCGTCACGGCAACGGTGATGCCATAATGGTCGTCACGGCAACGGTGATGCCATAATGGTCGTCACGGCAACGGTGATGCCATAATGGTCGTCATGGCAACGTCATAATGGTCGTCATGGCAACGTCATAATGGTCGTCATGGCGACGTCATAATGGTCGTCATGGCGACGTCATAATGGTCGTCATGGCGACGTCATAATGGTCGTCATGGCGACGTCATAATGATCGTCATGGCAACAATGACGTCATAATGGTCGTCATGGCAACAATGACGTCATAATGGTCGTCATGGCAACAATGACGTCATAATGGTCGTCATGGCAACAATGAAGTCATAATGGTCGTCATGGGCACAATGACGTCATAATGGTCGTCATGGCAACAATGATGTCATAATGGTCGTCATGGCGACGGTGCTGTCATAATGGTCGTCATGGCAACGTCATAATGGTCGTCATGGCAACGGTGATGTCATAATGGTCGTCATGGCAACGGTGACGTCATAATGGTCGTCATGGCAACGTCATAATGGTCGTCATGGCAACGTCATAATGGTCGTCATGGCAACGGTGATGTCATAATGGTCGTCACGGCGACGGTGCTGTCATAATGGTCGTCACGGCAACGGTGATGCCATAATGGTCGTCACGGCAACGGTGATGCCATAATGGTCGTCACGGCAACGGTGATGCCATAATGGTCGTCACGGCAACGGTGATGCCATAATGGTCGTCACGGCAACGGTGATGCCATAATGGTCGTCACGGCAACGGTGATGCCATAATGGTCGTCACGGCAACGGTGATGCCATAATGGTCGTCACGGCAACGGTGATGCCATAATGGTCGTCATGGCAACGTCATAATAGTCGTCATGGCAACGTCATAATGGTCGTCATGGCAACGTCATAATGGTCGTCATGGCGACGTCATAATGGTCGTCATGGCGACGTCATAATGATCGTCATGGCAACAATGACGTCATAATGGTCGTCATGGCAACAATGACGTCATAATGGTCGTCATGGCAACAATGATGTCATAATGGTCGTCATGGCAACAATGACGTCATAATGGTCGTCATGGCGACGGTGCTGTCATAATGGTCGTCATGGCAACGTCATAATGGTCGTCATGGCAACGGTGACGTCATAATGGTCGTCATGGCAACGTCATAATAGTCGTCATGGCAACGTCATAATGGTCGTCATGGCGACGTCATAATGGCAGTCATGGCAACAATGATGTCATAATGGTCGTCATGGCGACGGTGCTGTCATAATGGTCGTCATGGCAACGTCATAATGGTCGTCACGGCAACGGTGATGCCATAATGGTCGTCACGGCAACGGTGATGCCATAATGGTCGTCACGGCAACGGTGATGCCATAATGGTCGTCAGGGCAACGGTGATGCCATAATGGTCGTCACGGCAACGGTGATGCCATAATGGTCGTCACGGCAACGGTGATGCCATAATGGTCGTCACGGCAACGGTGATGCCATAATCGTCGTCACGGCAACGGTGATGCCATAATGGTCGTCACGGCAACGGTGATGCCATAATGGTCGTCATGGCAACGTCATAATGGTCGTCATGGCGACGTCATAATGGTCGTCATGGCGACGTCATAATGGTCGTCATGGCGACGTCATAATGGTCGTCATGGCAACAATGACGTCATAATGGTCGTCATGGCAACAATGACGTCATAATGGTCGTCATGGCGACGTCATAATGATCGTCATGGCAACAATGACGTCATAATGGTCGTCATGGCAACAATGACGTCATAATGGTCGTCATGGCAACAATGACGTCATAATGGTCGTCATGGCAACAATGACGTCATAATGGTCGTCATGGCAACAATGACGTCATAATGGTCGTCATGGCAACAATGACGTCATAATGGTCGTCATGGCAACAATGACGTCATAATGGTCGTCATGGCAACAATGATGTCATAATGGTCGTCATGGCGACGGTGCTGTCATAATGGTCGTCATGGCGACGGTGCTGTCATAATGGTCGTCATGGCAACGTCATAATGGTCGTCATGGCAACGGTGATGTCATAATGGTCGTCATGGCAACGGTGACGTCATAATGGTCGTCATGGCAACGTCATAATAGTCGTCATGGCAACGTCATAATGGTCGTCATGGCAACGTCATAATGGCCGTCATGGCAACAATGATGTCATAATGGTCGTCATGGCAACCGTGCTGTCATAATGGTCGTCATGGCGACGTCATAATGGTCGTCATGGCGACGATAATGCCATAATGGTCGCCGTGGCAACGATGATGCCATAATGGTCGCCGTGGCAACGATGATGCCATATTGGTCGCCGTGGCAACGATGATGCCATAATGGTCGCCGTGGCAACGATGATGCCATAATGGTCGCCGTGGCAACGATGATGCCATAATGGTCGCCGTGGCAACGATGATGTCATAATGGTCGTCGTGGTAACAGTGATGTCATAATGGACGTCATGGCAACGTCATAATGGTCGTCATGGCAACGGTGATGCCATAATGGTCGTCACGGCAACGGTGATGCCATAATGGTCGTCACGGCAACGGTGATGCCATAATGGTCGTCATGGCAACAATGATGTCATAATGGTCGTCATGGCAACAATGACGTCATAATGGTCGTCATGGCAACAATGACGTAATAATGGTCGTCATGGCAACAATGACGTCATAATGGTCGTCATGGCAACAATGATGTCATAATGGTCGTCATGGCGACGGTGCTGTCATAATGGTCGTCATGGCAACGTCATAATGGTCGTCATGGCAACGGTGATGTCATAATGGTCGTCATGGCAACGGTGACGTCATAATGGTCGTCATGGCAACGTCATAATAGTCGTCATGGCAACGTCATAATGGTCGTCATGGCAACGTCATAATGGCCGTCATGGCAACAATGATGTCATAATGGTCGTCATGGCAACCGTGCTGTCATAATGGTCGTCATGGCGACGTCATAATGGTCGTCATGGCGACGATAATGCCATAATGGTCGCCGTGGCAACGATGATGCCATAATGGTCGCCGTGGCAACGATGATGCCATATTGGTCGCCGTGGCAACGATGATGCCATAATGGTCGCCGTGGCAACGATGATGCCATAATGGTCGCCGTGGCAACGATGATGCCATAATGGTCGCCGTGGCAACGATGATGTCATAATGGTCGTCGTGGTAACAGTGATGTCATAATGGACGTCATGGCGACGTCATAATGGTCGTCATGGCGACGATAATGCCATAATGGTCGCCGTGGCAACGATGATGCCACATTGGTCGCCGTGGCAACGATGATGCCATAATGGTCGCCGTGGCAACGATGATGCCATAATGGTCGCCGTGGCAACGATGATGCCATAATGGTCGCCGTGGCAACGATGATGTCATAATGGTCGTCGTGGTAACAGTGATGTCATAATGGACGTCTTGGCAACGTCATAATGGTCGTCATGGCAACGGTGATGCCATAATGGTCGTCACGGCAATGGTGATGCCATAATGGTCGTCACGGCAACGGTGATGCCATAATGGTCGTCACGGCAACGGTGATGCCATAATGGTCGTCACGGCAATGGTGATGCCATAATGGTCGTCACGGCAACGGTGATGCCATAATGGTCGTCACGGCAACGGTGATGCCATAATGGTCGTCATGGCAACGTCATAATAGTCGTCATGGCAACGTCATAATGGTCGTCATGGCGACGTCATAATGGTCGTCATGGCGACGTCATAATGGTCGTCATGGCGACGTCATAATGATCGTCATGGCAACAATGACGTCATAATGGTCGTCATGGCAACAATGACGTCATAATGGTCGTCATGGCAACAATGACGTCATAATGGTCGTCATGGCAACAATGATGTCATAATGGTCGTCATGGCGACGGTGCTGTCATAATGGTCGTCATGGCAACGTCATAATGGTCGTCATGGCAACGGTGATGTCATAATGGTCGTCATGGCAACGTCATAATGGTCGTCATGGCGACGTCATAATGGCCGTCATGGCAACAATGATGTCATAATGGTCGTCATGGCGACGGTGCTGTCATAATGGTCGTCATGGCAACGTCATAATGGTCGTCATGGCAACGTCATAATGGATGTCATAATGGTCGTCATGGCAACGGTGATGCCATAATGGTCGTCACGGCAACGGTGATGCCATAATGGTCTTCACGGCAACGGTGATGCCATAATGGTCGTCACGGCAACGGTGATGCCATAATGGTCGTCACGGCAACGGTGATGCCATAATGGTCGTCACGGCAACGGTGATGCCATAATGGTCGTCACAGCAACGGTGATGCCATAATGGTCGTCACGGCAACGGTGATGCCATAATGGTCGTCATGGCAACGTCATAATAGTCGTCATGGCAACGTCATAATGGTCGTCATGGCGACGTCATAATGGTCGTCATGGCGACGTCATAATGGTCGTCATGGCGACGTCATAATGGTCATCATGGCGACGTCATAATGGTCGTCATGGCAACAATGACGTCATAATGGTCGTCATGGCAACAATGACGTCATAATGGTCGTCATGGCAACAATGACGTCATAATGGTCGTCATGGCAACAATGACGTCATAATGGTCGTCATGGCAACAATGGCGTCATAATGGTCGTCATGGCAACAATGACGTCATAATGGTCGTCATGGCAACAATGACGTCATAATGGTCGTCATGGCAACAATGATGTCATAATGGTCGTCATGGCAACGTCATAATGGTCGTCATGGCAACGGTGATGTCATAATGGTCGTCATGGCAACGGTGACGTCATAATGGTCGTCATGGCAACGTCATAATAGTCGTCATGGCAACGTCATAATGGTCGTCATGGCAACGTCATAATGGCCGTCATGGCAACAATGATGTCATAATGGTCGTCATGGCAACCGTGCTGTCATAATGGTCGTCATGGCGACGTCATAATGGTCGTCATGGCGACGATAATGCCATAATGGTCGCCGTGGCAACGATGATGCCATAATGGTCGCCGTGGCAACGATGATGCCATATTGGTCGCCGTGGCAACGATGATGCCATAATGGTCGCCGTGGCAACGATGATGCCATAATGGTCGCCGTGGCAACGATGATGCCATAATGGTCGCCGTGGCAACGATGATGCCATAATGGTCGCCGTGGCAACGATGATGTCATAATGGTCGTCGTGGTAACAGTGATGTCATAATGGACGTCATGGCGACGTCATAATGGTCGTCATGGCGACGATAATGCCATAATGGTCGCCGTGGCAACGATGATGCCATATTGGTCGCCGTGGCAACGATGATGCCATAATGGTCGCCGTGGCAACGATGATGCCATAATGGTCGCCGTGGCAACGATGATGCCATAATGGTCGCCGTGGCAACGATGATGTCATAATGGTCGTCGTGGTAACAGTGATGTCATAATGGACGTCTTGGCAACGTCATAATGGTCGTCATGGCAACGGTGATGCCATAATGGTCGTCACGGCAAAGGTGATGCCATAATGGTCGTCACGGCAACGGTGATGCCATAATGGTCGTCACGGCAACGGTGATGCCATAATGGTCGTCACGGCAATGGTGATGCCATAATGGTCGTCACGGCAACGGTGATGCCATAATGGTCGTCACGGCAACGGTGATGCCATAATGGTCGTCATGGCAACGTCATAATAGTCGTCATGGCAACGTCATAATGGTCGTCATGGCGACGTCATAATGGTCGTCATGGCGACGTCATAATGGTCGTCATGGCGACGTCATAATGGTCGTCATGGCGACGTCATAATGATCGTCATGGCAACAATGACGTCATAATGGTCGTCATGGCAACAATGACGTCATAATGGTCGTCATGGCAACAATGACGTCATAATGGTCGTCATGGCAACAATGACGTCATAATGGTCGTCATGGCAACAATGATGTCATAATGGTCGTCATGGCGACGGTGCTGTCATAATGGTCGTCATGGCAACGTCATAATGGTCGTCATGGCAACGGTGATGTCATAATGGTCGTCATGGCAACGTCATAATGGTCGTCATGGCGACGTCATAATGGCCGTCATGGCAACAATGATGTCATAATGGTCGTCATGGCGACGGTGCTGTCATAATGGTCGTCATGGCAACGTCATAATGGTCGTCATGGCAACGTCATAATGGATGTCATAATGGTCGTCATGGCAACGGTGATGCCATAATGGTCGTCACGGCAACGGTGATGCCATAATGGTCTTCACGGCAACGGTGATGCCATAATGGTCGTCACGGCAACGGTGATGCCATAATGGTCGTCACGGCAACGGTGATGCCATAATGGTCGTCACGGCAACGGTGATGCCATAATGGTCGTCACAGCAACGGTGATGCCATAATGGTCGTCACGGCAACGGTGATGCCATAATGGTCGTCATGGCAACGTCATAATAGTCGTCATGGCAACGTCATAATGGTCGTCATGGCGACGTCATAATGGTCGTCATGGCGACGTCATAATGGTCGTCATGGCGACGTCATAATGGTCATCATGGCGACGTCATAATGGTCGTCATGGCAACAATGACGTCATAATGGTCGTCATGGCAACAATGACGTCATAATGGTCGTCATGGCAACAATGACGTCATAATGGTCGTCATGGCAACAATGACGTCATAATGGTCGTCATGGCAACAATGGCGTCATAATGGTCATCATGGCAACAATGACGTCATAATGGTCGTCATGGCAACAATGACGTCATAATGGTCGTCATGGCAACAATGATGTCATAATGGTCGTCATGGCAACGTCATAATGGTCGTCATGGCAACGGTGATGTCATAATGGTCGTCATGGCAACGGTGACGTCATAATGGTCGTCATGGCAACGTCATAATAGTCGTCATGGCAACGTCATAATGGTCGTCATGGCAACGTCATAATGGCCGTCATGGCAACAATGATGTCATAATGGTCGTCATGGCAACCGTGCTGTCATAATGGTCGTCATGGCGACGTCATAATGGTCGTCATGGCGACGATAATGCCATAATGGTCGCCGTGGCAACGATGATGCCATAATGGTCGCCGTGGCAACGATGATGCCATATTGGTCGCCGTGGCAACGATGATGCCATAATGGTCGCCGTGGCAACGATGATGCCATAATGGTCGCCGTGGCAACGATGATGCCATAATGGTCGCCGTGGCAACGATGATGTCATAATGGTCGTTGTGGTAACAGTGATGTCATAATGGACGTCATGGCAACGTCATAATGGTCGTCATGGCAACGGTGATGCCATAATGGTCGTCACGGCAACGGTGATGCCATAATGGTCGTCACGGCAACGGTGATGCCATAATGGTCGTCACGGCAACGGTGATGCCATAATGGTCGTCATGGCAACAATGATGTCATAATGGTCGTCATGGCAACAATGACGTCATAATGGTCGTCATGGCAACAATGACGTCATAATGGTCGTCATGGCAACAATGACGTCATAATGGTCGTCATGGCAACAATGATGTCATAATGGTCGTCATGGCGACGGTGCTGTCATAATGGTCGTCATGGCAACGTCATAATGGTCGTCATGGCAACGGTGATGTCATAATGGTCGTCATGGCAACGGTGACGTCATAATGGTCGTCATGGCAACGTCATAATAGTCGTCATGGCAACATCATAATGGTCGTCATGGCAACGTCATAATGGCCGTCATGGCAACAATGATGTCATAATGGTCGTCATGGCGACGTCATAATGGTCGTCATGGCGACGATAATGCCATAATGGTCGCCGTGGCAACGATGATGCCATAATGGTCGCCGTGGCAACGATGATGCCATATTGGTCGCCGTGGCAACGATGATGCCATAATGGTCGCCGTGGCAACGATGATGCCATAATGGTCGCCGTGGCAACGATGATGCCATAATGGTCGCCGTGGCAACGATGATGTCATAATGGTCGTCGTGGTAACAGTGATGTCATAATGGACGTCATGGCAACGTCATAATGGTCGTCATGGCAACGGTGATGCCATAATGGTCGTCATGGCAACGGTGATGACATAATGGTCGTCACGGCAACGGTGATGCCATAATGGTCGTCACGGCAACGGTGATGCCATAATGGTCGTCACGGCAACGGTGATGCCATAATGGTCGTCACGGCAACGGTGATGCCATAATGGTCGTCACGGCAACGGTGATGCCATAATGGTCGTCATGGCAACGTCATAATAGTCGTCATGGCAACGTCATAATGGTCGTCATGGCGACGTCATAATGGTCGTCATGGCGACGTCATAATGGTCGTCATGGCGACGTCATAATGATCGTCATGGCAACAATGACGTCATAATGGTCGTCATGGCAATAATGACGTCATAATGGTCGTCATGGCAACAATGATGTCATAATGGTCGTCATGGCGACGGTGCTGTCATAATGGTCGTCATGGCAACGTCATAATGGTCGTCATGGCAACGGTGATGTCATAATGGTCGTCATGGCAACGGTGACGTCATAATGGTCGTCATGGCAACGTCATAATAGTCGTCATGGCAACGTCATAATGGTCGTCATGGCGACGTCATAATGGCCGTCATGGCAACAATGATGTCATAATGGTCGTCATGGCGACGGTGCTGTCATAATGGTCGTCATGGCAACGTCATAATGGTCGTCATGGCAACGTTATAATGGATGTCATAATGGTCGTCATGGCAACGGTGATGCCATAATGGTCGTCATGGCAACGTCATAATGGTCGTCATGGCAACGTTATAATGGATGTCATAATGGTCGTCATGGCAACGGTGATGCCATAATGGTCGTCACGGCAACGGTGATGCCATAATGGTCGTCACGGCAACGGTGATGCCATAATGGTCGTCACGGCAACGGTGATGCCATAATGGTCGTCACGGCAACGGTGATGCCATAATGGTCGTCACGGCAACGGTGATGCCATAATGGTTGTCATGGCAACGTCATAATAGTCGCCATGGCAACGTCATAATGGTCGTCATGGCGACGTCATAATGGTCGTCATAGCGACGTCATAATGGTCGTCATGGCGACGTCATAATGGTCGTCATGGTGACGTCATAATGATCGTCATGGCAACAATGACGTCATAATGGTCGTCATGGCAACAATGACGTCATAATGGTCGTCATGGCAACAATGACGTCATAATGGTCGTCATGGCAACAATGACGTCATAATGGTCGTCATAGCAACAATGATGTCATAATGGTCGTCATGGCAACAATGACGTCATAATGGTCGTCATGGCAACAATGACGTCATAATGGTCGTTATGGCAACAATGATATCATAATGGTCGTCATGGCGACTGTGCTGTCATAATGGTCGTCATGGCAACGTCATAATGGTCGTCATGGCAACGGTGATGTCATAATGGTCATCATGGCAACGGTGACGTCATAATGGTCGTCATGGCAACGTCATAATGGTCGTCATGGCAACGTCATAATGGCCGTCATGGCAACAATGATGTCATAATGGTCGTCATGGCAACCGTGCTGTCATAATGGTCGTCATGGCGACGTCATAATGGTCGTCATGGCGACGATAATGCCATAATGGTCGCCGTGGCAACGATGATGCCATAATGGTCGCCGTGGCAACGATGATGCCATATTGGTCGCCGTGGCAACGATGATGCCATAATGGTCGCCGTGGCAACGATGATGCCATAATGGTCGCCGTGGCAATGATGATGCCATAATGGTCGCCGTGGCAACGATGATGTCATAATGGTCGTCGTGGTAACAGTGATGTCATAATGGACGTCATGGCAACGTCATAATGGTCGTCATGGCAACGGTGATGCCATAATGGTCGTCACGGCAACGGTGATGCCATAATGGTCGTCACGGCAACGGTGATGCCATAATGGTCGTCACGGCAACGGTGATGCCATAATGGTCGTCATGGCAACAATGATGTCATAATGGTCGTCATGGCAACAATGACGTCATAATGGTCGTCATGGCAACAATGGCGTCATAATGGTCGTCATGGCAACAATGACGTCATAATGGTCGTCATGGCAACAATGATGTCATAATGGTCGTCATGGCGACGGTGCTGTCATAATGGTCGTCATGGCAACGTCATAATGGTCGTCATGGCAACGGTGATGTCATAATGGTCGTCATGGCAACGGTGACGTCATAATGGTCGTCATGGCAACGTCATAATAGTCGTCATGGCAACGTCATAATGGTCGTCATGGCAACGTCATAATGGCCGTCATGGCAACAATGATGTCATAATGTTCGTCATGGCAACCGTGCTGTCATAATGGTCGTCATGGCGACGTCATAATGGTCGTCATGGCGACGATAATGCCATAATGGTCGCCGTGGCAACGATGATGCCATAATGGTCGCCGTGGCAACGATGATGCCATATTGGTCGCCGTGGCAACGATGATGCCATAATGGTCGCCGTGGCAACGATGATGCCATAATGGTCGCCGTGGCAACGATGATGCCATAATGGTCGCCGTGGCAACGATGATGTCATAATGGTCGTCGTGGTAACAGTGATGTCATAATGGACGTCATGGCAACGTCATAATGGTCGTCATGGCAACGGTGATGCCATAATGGTCGTCACGGCAACGGTGATGCTATATTGGTCGTCACGGCAACGGTGATGCCATAATGGTCGTCACGGCAACTGTGATGCCATAATGGTCGTCACGGCAACGGTGATGCCATAATGGTCGTCACGGCAACGGTGATGCCATAATGGTCGTCACGGCAACGGTGATGCCATAATGGTCGTCATGGCAACGTCATAATGGTCGTCATGGCGACGTCATAATGGTCGTCATGGCGACGTCATAATGGTCGTCATGGCGACGTCATAACGATCGTCATGGCAACAATGACGTCATAATGGTCGTCATGGCAACAATGACGTCATAATGGTCGTCATGGCAACAATGACGTCATAATGGTCGTCATGGCAACAATGATGTCATAATGGTCGTCATGGCGACGGTGCTGTCATAATGGTCGTCATGGCAACGTCATAATGGTCGTCATGGCAACGGTGATGTCATAATGGTTGTCATGGCAACGGTGACGTCATAATGGTCGTCATGGCAACGTCATAATAGTCGTCATGGCAACGTCATAATGGTCGTCATGGCAACGTCATAATGGCCGTCATGGCAACAATGATGTCATAATGGTCGTCAAGGCAACCGTGCTGTCATAATGGTCGTCATGGCGACGTCATAATGGTCGTCATGGCGACGATAATGTCATAATTGTCGCCGTGGCAACGATGATGCCATAATGGTCGTCGTGGCAACGATGATGCCATAATGGTCGCCGTGGCAACGATGATGCCATAATGGTCGCCGTGGCAACGATGATGCCATATTGGTCGCCGTGGCAACGATGATGCCATAATGGTCGCCGTGGCAACGATGATGCCATAATGGTCGCCGTGGCAACGATGATGCCATAATGGTCGCCGTGGCAACGTTGATGTCATAATGGTCGTCGTGGCAACAGTGATGTCATAATGGACGTCATGGCAACGTCATAATCGTCGTCATGGCAACGGTGATGCCATAATGGTCGTCATGGCAACGGTGATGTCATAATGGTTGTCATGGCAACATCATAATGGTCGTCATGGCAACGATGATGCCATAATGGTCGTCATGGCGACGTCATATTGGTCGTCATGGCAACGGTGATGTCATAATGGTCGTCATGGCAACGGTGATGTCATAATGGTCGTCATGGCAACAATGATGTCATAATGGACGTCATGGGAACGTCATAATGGTCGTCATGGCAACAATGATGTCATAATGGTCGTCATGCCAACGTCATAATGGTCGTCATGGCAACGGTGATGCCATAATGGTCATGATGGCGACGGTGCTGTCATAATGGTCATCATGGCGACGGTGCTGTCATAATGGTCGTCATGGCGACGGTGCTGTCATAATGGTCGTCATGGCAACGTCATAATGGTCGTCATGGCAACGTCATAATGGTCGTCATGGCAACGGTGATGCCATAATGGTCGTCATGGCAACGGTGATGCCATAATGGTCGTCACGGCAACGGTGATGCCATAATGGTCGTCACGGCAACGGTGATGCCATAATGGTCGTCACGGCAACGGTGATGCCATAATGGTCGTCACGGCAACGGTGATGCCATAATGGTCGTCACGGCAACGGTGATGCCATAATGGTCGTCACGGCAACGGTGATGCCATAATGGTCGTCACGGCAACGGTGATGCCATAATGGTCGTCACGGCAACGGTGATGCCATAATGGTCGTCATGGCAACGGTGATGCCATAATGGTCGTCATGGCAACGTCATAATAGTCGTCATGGCAACGTCATAATGGTCGTCATGGCAACGTCATAATGGCCGTCATGGCAACAATGATGTCATAATGGTCGTCATGGCGACGGTGCTGTCATAATGGTCGTCATGGCAACGTCATAATGGTAGTCATGGCAACGTCATAATGGTCGTCATGGCAACGGTGATGTCATAATGGTCGTCATGGCAACGGTGATGTCATAATGGTCGTCATGGCAACAATGATGTCATAATGGTCGTCATGGCAACGTCATAATGGCCGTCATGGCAACAATGATGTCATAATGGTCGTCATGGCAACAATGATGTCATAATGGTCGTCATGCCAACGTCATAATGGTCGTCATGGCAACGGTGATGCCATAATGGTCATTATGGCGACGGTGCTGTCATAATGGTCATCATGGCGACGGTGCTGTCATAATGGTCGTCATGGCGACGGTGCTGTCATAATGGTCGTCATGGCAACGTCATAATGGTCGTCATGGCAACGTCATAATGGTCGTCATGGCAACGTCATAATGGTCGTCATGGCAACGGTGATGTCATAATGGTCGTCATGGCAACGGTGATGCCATAATGGTCGTCACGGCAACGGTGATGCCATAATGGTCGTCACGGCAACGGTGATGCCATAATGGTCGTCACGGCAACGGTGATGCCATAATGGTCGTCACGGCAACGGTGATGCCATAATGGTCGTCACGGCAACGGTGATGCCATAATGGTCGTCACGGCAACGGTGATGCCATAATGGTCGTCACGGCAACGGTGATGCCATAATGGTCATCATGGCAACGTCATAATAGTCGTCATGGCAACATCATAATGGTCGTCATGGCAACGTTATAATGGCCGTCATGGCAACAATGATGTCATAATGGTCGTCATGGCGACGGTGCTGTCATAATGGTCGTCATGGCAACGTTATAATGGTCGTCATGGCAACGTCATAATGGTCGTCATGGCAACGGTGATGTCATAATGGTCGTCATGGCAACGGTGATGTCATAATGGTCGTCATGGCAACAATGATGTCATAATGGTCGTCATGGCAACGTCATAATGGCCGTCATGGCAACAATGATGTCATAATGGTCGTCATGGCGACGGTGCTGTCATAATGGTCGTCATGGCAACGTCATAATGGTCGTCATGGCAACGGTGACGTCATAATGGTCGTCATGGCAACGGTGACGTCATAATGGTCGTCATGGCAACGGTGACGTCATAATGGTCGTCATGGCAACGTCATAATAGTCGTCATGGCAACCTCATAATGGTCGTCATGGCGACGTCATAATGGCCGTCATGGCAACAATGATGTCATAATGGTCGTCATGGCGACGGTGCTGTCATAATGGTCGTCATGGCAACGTCATAATGGTCGTCATGGCAACGTCATAATGGATGTCATAATGGTCGTCATGGCAACGGTGATGCCATAATGGTCGTCACGGCAACGGTGATGCCATAATGGTCGTCACGGCAGCGGTGATGCCATAATGGTCGTCACGGCAACGGTGATGCCATAATGGTCGTCACGGCAACGGTGATGCCATAATGGTCGTCACGGCAACGGTGATGCCATAATGGTCGTCACGGCAACGGTGATGCCATAATGGTCGTCACGGCAACGGTGATGCCATAATGGTCGTCACGGCAACGGTGATGCCATAATGGTCGTCACGGCAACGGTGATGCCATAATGGTCGTCATGGCAACGGTGATGCCATAATGGTCGTCACGGCAACGGTGATGCCATAATGGTCGTCATGGCAACGTCATAATGGTCGTCATGGCAACGTCATAATGGTCGTCATGGCGACGTCATAATGGTCGTCATGGCGACGTCATAATGGTCGTCATGGCGACGTCATAATGGTCGTCATGGCAACAATGACGTCATAATGGTCGTCATGGCAACAATGACGTCATAATGGTCGTCATGGCAACAATGACGTCATAATGGTCGTCATGGCAACAATGACGTCATAATGGTCGTCATGGCAACAATGACGTCATAATGGTCGTCATGGCAACAATGACGTCATAATGGTCGTCATGGCAACAATGACGTCATAATGGTCGTCATGGGCACAATGACGTCATAATGGTCGTCATGGCAACAATGATGTCATAATGGTCGTCATGGCGACGGTGCTGTCATAATGGTCGTCATGGCAACGTCATAATGGTCGTCATGGCAACGGTGATGTCATAATGGTCGTCACGGCAACGGTGACGTCATAATGGTCGTCATGGCAACGTCATAATGGTCGTCATGGCAACGGTGATGTCATAATGGTCGTCACGGCGACGGTGCTGTCATAATGGTCGTCACGGCAACGGTGATGCCATAATGGTCGTCACGGCAACGGTGATGCCATAATGGTCGTCACGGCAACGGTGATGCCATAATGGTCGTCACGGCAACGGTGATGCCATAATGGTCGTCACGGCAACGGTGATGCCATAATGGTCGTCACGGCAACGGTGATGCCATAATGGTCGTCACGGCAACGGTGATGCCATAATGGTCGTCATGGCAACGGTGATGCCATAATGGTCGTCATGGCAACAATGACGTCATAATGGTCGTCATGGCAACAATGACGTCATAATGGTCGTCATGGCAACAATGACGTCATAATGGTCGTCATGGCAACAATGACGTCATAATGGTCGTCATGGCGACGGTGCTGTCATAATGGTCGTCATGGCAACGTCATAATGGTCGTCATGGCAACGGTGACGTCATAATGGTCGTCATGGCAACGTCATAATAGTCGTCATGGCAACGTCATAATGGTCGTCATGGCGACGTCATAATGGCAGTCATGGCAACAATGATGTCATAATGGTCGTCATGGCGACGGTGCTGTCATAATGGTCGTCATGGCAACGTCATAATGGTCGTCACGGCAACGGTGATGCCATAATGGTCGTCACGGCAACGGTGATGCCATAATGGTCGTCACGGCAACGGTGATGCCATAATGGTCGTCACGGCAACGGTGATGCCATAATGGTCGTCAGGGCAACGGTGATGCCATAATGGTCGTCACGGCAACGGTGATGCCATAATGGTCGTCACGGCAACGGTGATGCCATAATGGTCGTCACGGCAACGGTGATGCCATAATGGTCGTCACGGCAACGGTGATGCCATAATGGTCGTCACGGCAACGGTGATGCCATAATGGTCGTCATGGCAACGTCATAATGGTCGTCATGGCGACGTCATAATGGTCGTCATGGCGACGTCATAATGGTCGTCATGGCGACGTCATAATGGTCGTCATGGCGACGTCATAATGATCGTCATGGCAACAATGACGTCATAATGGTCGTCATGGCAACAATGACGTCATAATGGTCGTCATGGCAACAATGATGTCATAATGGTCGTCATGGCGACGGTGCTGTCATAATGGTCGTCATGGCAACGTCATAATGGTCGTCATGGCAACGGTGATGTCATAATGGTTGTCATGGCAACGGTGACGTCATAATGGTCGTCATGGCAACGTCATAATAGTCGTCATGGCAACGTCATAATGGTCGTCATGGCAACGTCATAATGGCCGTCATGGCAACAATGATGTCATAATGGTCGTCAAGGCAACCGTGCTGTCATAATGGTCGTCATAGCGACGTCATAATGGTCGTCATGGCGACGTCATAATGGTCGTCATGGTGACGTCATAATGATCGTCATGGCAACAATGACGTCATAATGGTCGTCATGGCAACAATGACGTCATAATGGTCGTCATGGCAACAATGACGTCATAATGGTCGTCATGGCAACAATGACGTCATAATGGTCGTCATAGCAACAATGATGTCATAATGGTCGTCATGGCAACAATGACGTCATAATGGTCGTCATGGCAACAATGACGTCATAATGGTCGTCATGGCAACAATGATATCATAATGGTCGTCATGGCGACTGTGCTGTCATAATGGTCGTCATGGCAACGTCATAATGGTCGTCATGGCAACGGTGATGTCATAATGGTCGTCATGGCAACGGTGACGTCATAATGGTCGTCATGGCAACGTCATAATGGTCGTCATGGCAACGTCATAATGGCCGTCATGGCAACAATGATGTCATAATGGTCGTCATGGCAACCGTGCTGTCATAATGGTCGTCATGGCGACGTCATAATGGTCGTCATGGCGACGATAATGCCATAATGGTCGCCGTGGCAACGATGATGCCATAATGGTCGCCGTGGCAACGATGATGCCATATTGGTCGCCGTGGCAACGATGATGCCATAATGGTCGCCGTGGCAACGATGATGCCATAATGGTCGCCGTGGCAATGATGATGCCATAATGGTCGCCGTGGCAACGATGATGTCATAATGGTCGTCGTGGTAACAGTGATGTCATAATGGACGTCATGGCAACGTCATAATGGTCGTCATGGCAACGGTGATGCCATAATGGTCGTCACGGCAACGGTGATGCCATAATGGTCGTCACGGCAACGGTGATGCCATAATGGTCGTCACGGCAACGGTGATGCCATAATGGTCGTCATGGCAACAATGATGTCATAATGGTCGTCATGGCAACAATGACGTCATAATGGTCGTCATGGCAACAATGGCGTCATAATGGTCGTCATGGCAACAATGACGTCATAATGGTCGTCATGGCAACAATGATGTCATAATGGTCGTCATGGCGACGGTGCTGTCATAATGGTCGTCATGGCAACGTCATAATGGTCGTCATGGCAACGGTGATGTCATAATGGTCGTCATGGCAACGGTGACGTCATAATGGTCGTCATGGCAACGTCATAATAGTCGTCATGGCAACGTCATAATGGTCGTCATGGCAACGTCATAATGGCCGTCATGGCAACAATGATGTCATAATGTTCGTCATGGCAACCGTGCTGTCATAATGGTCGTCATGGCGACGTCATAATGGTCGTCATGGCGACGATAATGCCATAATGGTCGCCGTGGCAACGATGATGCCATAATGGTCGCCGTGGCAACGATGATGCCATATTGGTCGCCGTGGCAACGATGATGCCATAATGGTCGCCGTGGCAACGATGATGCCATAATGGTCGCCGTGGCAACGATGATGCCATAATGGTCGCCGTGGCAACGATGATGTCATAATGGTCGTCGTGGTAACAGTGATCTCATAATGGACGTCATGGCAACGTCATAATGGTCGTCATGGCAACGGTGATGCCATAATGGTCGTCACGGCAACGGTGATGCTATATTGGTCGTCACGGCAACGGTGATGCCATAATGGTCGTCACGGCAACTGTGATGCCATAATGGTCGTCACGGCAACGGTGATGCCATAATGGTCGTCACGGCAACGGTGATGCCATAATGGTCGTCACGGCAACGGTGATGCCATAATGGTCGTCATGGCAACGTCATAATGGTCGTCATGGCGACGTCATAATGGTCGTCATGGCGACGTCATAATGGTCGTCATGGCGACGTCATAACGATCGTCATGGCAACAATGACGTCATAATGGTCGTCATGGCAACAATGACGTCATAATGGTCGTCATGGCAACAATGACGTCATAATGGTCGTCATGGCAACAATGATGTCATAATGGTCGTCATGGCGACGGTGCTGTCATAATGGTCGTCATGGCAACGTCATAATGGTCGTCATGGCAACGGTGATGTCATAATGGTTGTCATGGCAACGGTGACGTCATAATGGTCGTCATGGCAACGTCATAATAGTCGTCATGGCAACGTCATAATGGTCGTCATGGCAACGTCATAATGGCCGTCATGGCAACAATGATGTCATAATGGTCGTCAAGGCAACCGTGCTGTCATAATGGTCGTCATGGCGACGTCATAATGGTCGTCATGGCGACGATAATGTCATAATTGTCGCCGTGGCAACGATGATGCCATAATGGTCGTCGTGGCAACGATGATGCCATAATGGTCGCCGTGGCAACGATGATGCCATAATGGTCGCCGTGGCAACGATGATGCCATATTGGTCGCCGTGGCAACGATGATGCCATAATGGTCGCCGTGGCAACGATGATGCCATAATGGTCGCCGTGGCAACGATGATGCCATAATGGTCGCCGTGGCAACGTTGATGTCATAATGGTCGTCGTGGCAACAGTGATGTCATAATGGACGTCATGGCAACGTCATAATCGTCGTCATGGCAACGGTGATGCCATAATGGTCGTCATGGCAACGGTGATGTCATAATGGTTGTCATGGCAACATCATAATGGTCGTCATGGCAACGATGATGCCATAATGGTCGTCATGGCGACGTCATATTGGTCGTCATGGCAACGGTGATGTCATAATGGTCGTCATGGCAACGGTGATGTCATAATGGTCGTCATGGCAACAATGATGTCATAATGGACGTCATGGGAACGTCATAATGGTCGTCATGGCAACAATGATGTCATAATGGTCGTCATGCCAACGTCATAATGGTCGTCATGGCAACGGTGATGCCATAATGGTCATGATGGCGACGGTGCTGTCATAATGGTCATCATGGCGACGGTGCTGTCATAATGGTCGTCATGGCGACGGTGCTGTCATAATGGTCGTCATGGCAACGTCATAATGGTCGTCATGGCAACGTCATAATGGTCGTCATGGCAACGGTGATGCCATAATGGTCGTCATGGCAACGGTGATGCCATAATGGTCGTCACGGCAACGGTGATGCCATAATGGTCGTCACGGCAACGGTGATGCCATAATGGTCGTCACGGCAACGGTGATGCCATAATGGTCGTCACGGCAACGGTGATGCCATAATGGTCGTCACGGCAACGGTGATGCCATAATGGTCGTCACGGCAACGGTGATGCCATAATGGTCGTCACGGCAACGGTGATGCCATAATGGTCGTCACGGCAACGGTGATGCCATAATGGTCGTCATGGCAACGGTGATGCCATAATGGTCGTCATGGCAACGTCATAATAGTCGTCATGGCAACGTCATAATGGTCGTCATGGCAACGTCATAATGGCCGTCATGGCAACAATGATGTCATAATGGTCGTCATGGCGACGGTGCTGTCATAATGGTCGTCATGGCAACGTCATAATGGTAGTCATGGCAACGTCATAATGGTCGTCATGGCAACGGTGATGTCATAATGGTCGTCATGGCAACGGTGATGTCATAATGGTCGTCATGGCAACAATGATGTCATAATGGTCGTCATGGCAACGTCATAATGGCCGTCATGGCAACAATGATGTCATAATGGTCGTCATGGCAACAATGATGTCATAATGGTCGTCATGCCAACGTCATAATGGTCGTCATGGCAACGGTGATGCCATAATGGTCATTATGGCGACGGTGCTGTCATAATGGTCATCATGGCGACGGTGCTGTCATAATGGTCGTCATGGCGACGGTGCTGTCATAATGGTCGTCATGGCAACGTCATAATGGTCGTCATGGCAACGTCATAATGGTCGTCATGGCAACGTCATAATGGTCGTCATGGCAACGGTGATGTCATAATGGTCGTCATGGCAACGGTGATGCCATAATGGTCGTCACGGCAACGGTGATGCCATAATGGTCGTCACGGCAACGGTGATGCCATAATGGTCGTCACGGCAACGGTGATGCCATAATGGTCGTCACGGCAACGGTGATGCCATAATGGTCGTCACGGCAACGGTGATGCCATAATGGTCGTCACGGCAACGGTGATGCCATAATGGTCGTCACGGCAACGGTGATGCCATAATGGTCATCATGGCAACGTCATAATAGTCGTCATGGCAACGTCATAATGGTCGTCATGGCAACGTTATAATGGCCGTCATGGCAACAATGATGTCATAATGGTCGTCATGGCGACGGTGCTGTCATAATGGTCGTCATGGCAACGTTATAATGGTCGTCATGGCAACGTCATAATGGTCGTCATGGCAACGGTGATGTCATAATGGTCGTCATGGCAACGGTGATGTCATAATGGTCGTCATGGCAACAATGATGTCATAATGGTCGTCATGGCAACGTCATAATGGCCGTCATGGCAACAATGATGTCATAATGGTCGTCATGGCGACGGTGCTGTCATAATGGTCGTCATGGCAACGTCATAATGGTCGTCATGGCAACGGTGACGTCATAATGGTCGTCATGGCAACGGTGACGTCATAATGGTCGTCATGGCAACGGTGACGTCATAATGGTCGTCATGGCAACGTCATAATAGTCGTCATGGCAACCTCATAATGGTCGTCATGGCGACGTCATAATGGCCGTCATGGCAACAATGATGTCATAATGGTCGTCATGGCGACGGTGCTGTCATAATGGTCGTCATGGCAACGTCATAATGGTCGTCATGGCAACGTCATAATGGATGTCATAATGGTCGTCATGGCAACGGTGATGCCATAATGGTCGTCACGGCAACGGTGATGCCATAATGGTCGTCACGGCAGCGGTGATGCCATAATGGTCGTCACGGCAACGGTGATGCCATAATGGTCGTCACGGCAACGGTGATGCCATAATGGTCGTCACGGCAACGGTGATGCCATAATGGTCGTCACGGCAACGGTGATGCCATAATGGTCGTCACGGCAACGGTGATGCCATAATGGTCGTCACGGCAACGGTGATGCCATAATGGTCGTCACGGCAACGGTGATGCCATAATGGTCGTCACGGCAACGGTGATGCCATAATGGTCGTCACGGCAACGGTGATGCCATAATGGTCGTCATGGCAACGTCATAATGGTCGTCATGGCAACGTCATAATGGTCGTCATGGCGACGTCATAATGGTCGTCATGGCGACGTCATAATGGTCGTCATGGCGACGTCATAATGATCGTCATGGCAACAATGACGTCATAATGGTCGTCATGGCAACAATGACGTCATAATGGTCGTCATGGCAACAATGACGTCATAATGGTCGTCATGGCAACAATGACGTCATAATGGTCGTCATGGCAACAATGACGTCATAATGGTCGTCATGGCAACAATGACGTCATAATGGTCGTCATGGCAACAATGACGTCATAATGGTCGTCATGGGCACAATGACGTCATAATGGTCGTCATGGCAACAATGATGTCATAATGGTCGTCATGGCGACGGTGCTGTCATAATGGTCGTCATGGCAACGTCATAATGGTCGTCATGGCAACGGTGATGTCATAATGGTCGTCATGGCAACGGTGACGTCATAATGGTCGTCATGGCAACGTCATAATGGTCGTCATGGCAACGTCATAATGGTCGTCATGGCAACGGTGATGTCATAATGGTCGTCACGGCGACGGTGCTGTCATAATGGTCGTCACGGCAACGGTGATGCCATAATGGTCGTCACGGCAACGGTGATGCCATAATGGTCGTCACGGCAACGGTGATGCCATAATGGTCGTCACGGCAACGGTGATGCCATAATGGTCGTCACGGCAACGGTGATGCCATAATGGTCGTCACGGCAACGGTGATGCCATAATGGTCGTCATGGCAACGTCATAATAGTCGTCATGGCAACGTCATAATGGTCGTCATGGCAACGTCATAATGGTCGTCATGGCGACGTCATAATGGTCGTCATGGCGACGTCATAATGATCGTCATGGCAACAATGACGTCATAATGGTCGTCATGGCAACAATGACGTCATAATGGTCGTCATGGCAACAATGACGTCATAATGGTCGTCATGGCAACAATGACGTCATAATGGTCGTCATGGCGACGGTGCTGTCATAATGGTCGTCATGGCAACGTCATAATGGTCGTCATGGCAACGGTGACGTCATAATGGTCGTCATGGCAACGTCATAATAGTCGTCATGGCAACGTCATAATGGTCGTCATGGCGACGTCATAATGGCAGTCATGGCAACAATGATGTCATAATGGTCGTCATGGCGACGGTGCTGTCATAATGGTCGTCATGGCAACGTCATAATGGTCGTCACGGCAACGGTGATGCCATAATGGTCGTCACGGCAACGGTGATGCCATAATGGTCGTCACGGCAACGGTGATGCCATAATGGTCGTCACGGCAACGGTGATGCCATAATGGTCGTCAGGGCAACGGTGATGCCATAATGGTCGTCACGGCAACGGTGATGCCATAATGGTCGTCACGGCAACGGTGATGCCATAATGGTCGTCACGGCAACGGTGATGCCATAATGGTCGTCACGGCAACGGTGATGCCATAATGGTCGTCACGGCAACGGTGATGCCATAATGGTCGTCATGGCAACGTCATAATGGTCGTCATGGCGACGTCATAATGGTCGTCATGGCGACGTCATAATGGTCGTCATGGCGACGTCATAATGGTCGTCATGGCGACGTCATAATGATCGTCATGGCAACAATGACGTCATAATGGTCGTCATGGCAACAATGACGTCATAATGGTCGTCATGGCAACAATGATGTCATAATGGTCGTCATGGCGACGGTGCTGTCATAATGGTCGTCATGGCAACGTCATAATGGTCGTCATGGCAACGGTGATGTCATAATGGTTGTCATGGCAACGGTGACGTCATAATGGTCGTCATGGCAACGTCATAATAGTCGTCATGGCAACGTCATAATGGTCGTCATGGCAACGTCATAATGGCCGTCATGGCAACAATGATGTCATAATGGTCGTCAAGGCAACCGTGCTGTCATAATGGTCGTCATGGCGACGTCATAATGGTCGTCATGGCGACGTCATAATGGTCGTCATGGTGACGTCATAATGATCGTCATGGCAACAATGACGTCATAATGGTCGTCATGGCAACAATGACGTCATAATGGTCGTCATGGCAACAATGACGTCATAATGGTCGTCATGGCAACAATGACGTCATAATGGTCGTCATAGCAACAATGATGTCATAATGGTCGTCATGGCAACAATGACGTCATAATGGTCGTCATGGCAACAATGACGTCATAATGGTCGTCATGGCAACAATGATATCATAATGGTCGTCATGGCGACTGTGCTGTCATAATGGTCGTCATGGCAACGTCATAATGGTCGTCATGGCAACGGTGATGTCATAATGGTCGTCATGGCAACGGTGACGTCATAATGGTCGTCATGGCAACGTCATAATGGTCGTCATGGCAACGTCATAATGGCCGTCATGGCAACAATGATGTCATAATGGTCGTCATGGCAACCGTGCTGTCATAATGGTCGTCATGGCGACGTCATAATGGTCGTCATGGCGACGATAATGCCATAATGGTCGCCGTGGCAACGATGATGCCATAATGGTCGCCGTGGCAACGATGATGCCATATTGGTCGCCGTGGCAACGATGATGCCATAATGGTCGCCGTGGCAACGATGATGCCATAATGGTCGCCGTGGCAATGATGATGCCATAATGGTCGCCGTGGCAACGATGATGTCATAATGGTCGTCGTGGTAACAGTGATGTCATAATGGACGTCATGGCAACGTCATAATGGTTGTCATGGCAACGGTGATGCCATAATGGTCGTCACGGCAACGGTGATGCCATAATGGTCGTCACGGCAACGGTGATGCCATAATGGTCGTCACGGCAACGGTGATGCCATAATGGTCGTCATGGCAACAATGATGTCATAATGGTCGTCATGGCAACAATGACGTCATAATGGTCGTCATGGCAACAATGGCGTCATAATGGTCGTCATGGCAACAATGACGTCATAATGGTCGTCATGGCAACAATGATGTCATAATGGTCGTCATGGCGACGGTGCTGTCATAATGGTCGTCATGGCAACGTCATAATGGTCGTCATGGCAACGGTGATGTCATAATGGTCGTCATGGCAACGGTGACGTCATAATGGTCGTCATGGCAACGTCATAATAGTCGTCATGGCAACGTCATAATGGTCGTCATGGCAACGTCATAATGGCCGTCATGGCAACAATGATGTCATAATGTTCGTCATGGCAACCGTGCTGTCATAATGGTCGTCATGGCGACGTCATAATGGTCGTCATGGCGACGATAATGCCATAATGGTCGCCGTGGCAACGATGATGCCATAATGGTCGCCGTGGCAACGATGATGCCATATTGGTCGCCGTGGCAACGATGATGCCATAATGGTCGCCGTGGCAACGATGATGCCATAATGGTCGCCGTGGCAACGATGATGCCATAATGGTCGCCGTGGCAACGATGATGTCATAATGGTCGTCGTGGTAACAGTGATGTCATAATGGACGTCATGGCAACGTCATAATGGTCGTCATGGCAACGGTGATGCCATAATGGTCGTCACGGCAACGGTGATGCTATATTGGTCGTCACGGCAACGGTGATGCCATAATGGTCGTCACGGCAACTGTGATGCCATAATGGTCGTCACGGCAACGGTGATGCCATAATGGTCGTCACGGCAACGGTGATGCCATAATGGTCGTCACGGCAACGGTGATGCCATAATGGTCGTCATGGCAACGTCATAATGGTCGTCATGGCGACGTCATAATGGTCGTCATGGCGACGTCATAATGGTCGTCATGGCGACGTCATAACGATCGTCATGGCAACAATGACGTCATAATGGTCGTCATGGCAACAATGACGTCATAATGGTCGTCATGGCAACAATGACGTCATAATGGTCGTCATGGCAACAATGATGTCATAATGGTCGTCATGGCGACGGTGCTGTCATAATGGTTGTCATGGCAACGTCATAATGGTCGTCATGTCAACGGTGATGTCATAATGGTTGTCATGGCAACGGTGACGTCATAATGGTCGTCATGGCAACGTCATAATAGTCGTCATGGCAACGTCATAATGGTCGTCATGGCAACGTCATAATGGCCGTCATGGCAACAATGATGTCATAATGGTCGTCAAGGCAACCGTGCTGTCATAATGGTCGTCATGGCGACGTCATAATGGTCGTCATGGCGACGATAATGTCATAATTGTCGCCGTGGCAACGATGATGCCATAATGGTCGTCGTGGCAACGATGATGCCATAATGGTCGCCGTGGCAACGATGATGCCATAATGGTCGCCGTGGCAACGATGATGCCATATTGGTCGCCGTGGCAACGATGATGCCATAATGGTCGCCGTGGCAACGATGATGCCATAATGGTCGCCGTGGCAACGATGATGCCATAATGGTCGCCGTGGCAACGTTGATGTCATAATGGTCGTCGTGGCAACAGTGATGTCATAATGGACGTCATGGCAACGTCATAATCGTCGTCATGGCAACGGTGATGCCATAATGGTCGTCATGGCAACGGTGATGTCATAATGGTTGTCATGGCAACATCATAATGGTCGTCATGGCAACGATGATGCCATAATGGTCGTCATGGCGACGTCATATTGGTCGTCATGGCAACGGTGATGTCATAATGGTCGTCATGGCAACGGTGATGTCATAATGGTCGTCATGGCAACAATGATGTCATAATGGACGTCATGGGAACGTCATAATGGTCGTCATGGCAACAATGATGTCATAATGGTCGTCATGCCAACGTCATAATGGTCGTCATGGCAACGGTGATGCCATAATGGTCATGATGGCGACGGTGCTGTCATAATGGTCATCATGGCGACGGTGCTGTCATAATGGTCGTCATGGCGACGGTGCTGTCATAATGGTCGTCATGGCAACGTCATAATGGTCGTCATGGCAACGTCATAATGGTCGTCATGGCAACGGTGATGCCATAATGGTCGTCATGGCAACGGTGATGCCATAATGGTCGTCACGGCAACGGTGATGCCATAATGGTCGTCACGGCAACGGTGATGCCATAATGGTCGTCACGGCAACGGTGATGCCATAATGGTCGTCACGGCAACGGTGATGCCATAATGGTCGTCACGGCAACGGTGATGCCATAATGGTCGTCACGGCAACGGTGATGCCATAATGGTCGTCACGGCAACGGTGATGCCATAATGGTCGTCACGGCAACGGTGATGCCATAATGGTCGTCATGGCAACGGTGATGCCATAATGGTCGTCATGGCAACGTCATAATAGTCGTCATGGCAACGTCATAATGGTCGTCATGGCAACGTCATAATGGCCGTCATGGCAACAATGATGTCATAATGGTCGTCATGGCGACGGTGCTGTCATAATGGTCGTCATGGCAACGTCATAATGGTAGTCATGGCAACGTCATAATGGTCGTCATGGCAACGGTGATGTCATAATGGTCGTCATGGCAACGGTGATGTCATAATGGTCGTCATGGCAACAATGATGTCATAATGGTCGTCATGGCAACGTCATAATGGCCGTCATGGCAACAATGATGTCATAATGGTCGTCATGGCAACAATGATGTCATAATGGTCGTCATGCCAACGTCATAATGGTCGTCATGGCAACGGTGATGCCATAATGGTCATTATGGCGACGGTGCTGTCATAATGGTCATCATGGCGACGGTGCTGTCATAATGGTCGTCATGGCGACGGTGCTGTCATAATGGTCGTCATGGCAACGTCATAATGGTCGTCATGGCAACGTCATAATGGTCGTCATGGCAACGTCATAATGGTCGTCATGGCAACGGTGATGTCATAATGGTCGTCATGGCAACGGTGATGCCATAATGGTCGTCACGGCAACGGTGATGCCATAATGGTCGTCACGGCAACGGTGATGCCATAATGGTCGTCACGGCAACGGTGATGCCATAATGGTCGTCACGGCAACGGTGATGCCATAATGGTCGTCACGGCAACGGTGATGCCATAATGGTCGTCACGGCAACGGTGATGCCATAATGGTCGTCACGGCAACGGTGATGCCATAATGGTCATCATGGCAACGTCATAATAGTCGTCATGGCAACGTCATAATGGTCGTCATGGCAACGTCATAATGGCCGTCATGGCAACAATGATGTCATAATGGTCGTCATGGCGACGGTGCTGTCATAATGGTCGTCATGGCAACGTTATAATGGTCGTCATGGCAACGTCATAATGGTCGTCATGGCAACGGTGATGTCATAATGGTCGTCATGGCAACGGTGATGTCATAATGGTCGTCATGGCAACAATGATGTCATAATGGTCGTCATGGCAACGTCATAATGGCCGTCATGGCAACAATGATGTCATAATGGTCGTCATGGCGACGGTGCTGTCATAATGGTCGTCATGGCAACGTCATAATGGTCGTCATGGCAACGGTGACGTCATAATGGTCGTCATGGCAACGGTGACGTCATAATGGTCGTCATGGCAACGGTGACGTCATAATGGTCGTCATGGCAACGTCATAATAGTCGTCATGGCAACCTCATAATGGTCGTCATGGCGACGTCATAATGGCCGTCATGGCAACAATGATGTCATAATGGTCGTCATGGCGACGGTGCTGTCATAATGGTCGTCATGGCAACGTCATAATGGTCGTCATGGCAACGTCATAATGGATGTCATAATGGTCGTCATGGCAACGGTGATGCCATAATGGTCGTCACGGCAACGGTGATGCCATAATGGTCGTCACGGCAGCGGTGATGCCATAATGGTCGTCACGGCAACGGTGATGCCATAATGGTCGTCACGGCAACGGTGATGCCATAATGGTCGTCACGGCAACGGTGATGCCATAATGGTCGTCACGGCAACGGTGATGCCATAATGGTCGTCACGGCAACGGTGATGCCATAATGGTCGTCACGGCAACGGTGATGCCATAATGGTCGTCACGGCAACGGTGATGCCATAATGGTCGTCACGGCAACGGTGATGCCATAATGGTCGTCACGGCAACGGTGATGCCATAATGGTCGTCATGGCAACGTCATAATGGTCGTCATGGCAACGTCATAATGGTCGTCATGGCGACGTCATAATGGTCGTCATGGCGACGTCATAATGGTCGTCATGGCGACGTCATAATGATCGTCATGGCAACAATGACGTCATAATGGTCGTCATGGCAACAATGACGTAATAATGGTCGTCATGGCAACAATGACGTCATAATGGTCGTCATGGCAACAATGACGTCATAATGGTCGTCATGGCAACAATGACGTCATAATGGTCGTCATGGCAACAATGACGTCATAATGGTCGTCATGGCAACAATGACGTCATAATGGTCGTCATGGGCACAATGACGTCATAATGGTCGTCATGGCAACAATGATGTCATAATGGTCGTCATGGCGACGGTGCTGTCATAATGGTCGTCATGGCAACGTCATAATGGTCGTCATGGCAACGGTGATGTCATAATGGTCGTCATGGCAACGGTGACGTCATAATGGTCGTCATGGCAACGTCATAATGGTCGTCATGGCAACGTCATAATGGTCGTCATGGCAACGGTGATGTCATAATGGTCGTCACGGCGACGGTGCTGTCATAATGGTCGTCACGGCAACGGTGATGCCATAATGGTCGTCACGGCAACGGTGATGCCATAATGGTCGTCACGGCAACGGTGATGCCATAATGGTCGTCACGGCAACGGTGATGCCATAATGGTCGTCACGGCAACGGTGATGCCATAATGGTCGTCACGGCAACGGTGATGCCATAATGGTCGTCACGGCAACGGTGATGCCATAATGGTCGTCACGGCAACGGTGATGCCATAATGGTCGTCATGGCAACGTCATAATAGTCGTCATGGCAACGTCATAATGGTCGTCATGGCAACGTCATAATGGTCGTCATGGCGACGTCATAATGGTCGTCATGGCGACGTCATAATGGTCGTCATGGCAACAATGACGTCATAATGGTCGTCATGGCAACAATGACGTCATAATGGTCGTCATGGCAACAATGACGTCATAATGGTCGTCATGGCAACAATGACGTCATAATGGTCGTCATGGCGACGGTGCTGTCATAATGGTCGTCATGGCAACGTCATAATGGTCGTCATGGCAACGGTGACGTCATAATGGTCGTCATGGCAACGTCATAATAGTCGTCATGGCAACGTCATAATGGTCGTCATGGCGACGTCATAATGGCAGTCATGGCAACAATGATGTCATAATGGTCGTCATGGCGACGGTGCTGTCATAATGGTCGTCATGGCAACGTCATAATGGTCGTCACGGCAACGGTGATGCCATAATGGTCGTCACGGCAACGGTGATGCCATAATGGTCGTCACGGCAACGGTGATGCCATAATGGTCGTCACGGCAACGGTGATGCCATAATGGTCGTCAGGGCAACGGTGATGCCATAATGGTCGTCACGGCAACGGTGATGCCATAATGGTCGTCACGGCAACGGTGATGCCATAATGGTCGTCACGGCAACGGTGATGCCATAATGGTCGTCACGGCAACGGTGATGCCATAATGGTCGTCACGGCAACGGTGATGCCATAATGGTCGTCATGGCAACGTCATAATGGTCGTCATGGCGACGTCATAATGGTCGTCATGGCGACGTCATAATGGTCGTCATGGCGACGTCATAATGGTCGTCATGGCGACGTCATAATGATCGTCATGGCAACAATGACGTCATAATGGTCGTCATGGCAACAATGACGTCATAATGGTCGTCATGGCAACAATGATGTCATAATGGTCGTCATGGCGACGGTGCTGTCATAATGGTCGTCATGGCAACGTCATAATGGTCGTCATGGCAACGGTGATGTCATAATGGTTGTCATGGCAACGGTGACGTCATAATGGTCGTCATGGCAACGTCATAATAGTCGTCATGGCAACGTCATAATGGTCGTCATGGCAACGTCATAATGGCCGTCATGGCAACAATGATGTCATAATGGTCGTCAAGGCAACCGTGCTGTCATAATGGTCGTCATGGCGACGTCATAATGGTCGTCATGGCGACGATAATGTCATAATTGTCGCCGTGGCAACGATGTTGCCATAATGGTCGTCGTGGCAACGATGATGCCATAATGGTCGCCGTGGCAACGATGATGCCATAATGGTCGCCGTGGCAACGATGATGCCATATTGGTCGCCGTGGCAACGATGATGCCATAATGGTCGCCGTGGCAACGATGATGCCATAATGGTCGCCGTGGCAACGATGATGCCATAATGGTCGCCGTGGCAACGTTGATGTCATAATGGTCGTCGTGGCAACAGTGATGTCATAATGGACGTCATGGCAACGTCATAATCGTCGTCATGGCAACGGTGATGCCATAATGGTCGTCATGGCAACGGTGATGTCATAATGGTTGTCATGGCAACATCATAATGGTCGTCATGGCAACGATGATGCCATAATGGTCGTCATGGCGACGTCATATTGGTCGTCATGGCAACGGTGATGTCATAATGGTCGTCATGGCAACGGTGATGTCATAATGGTCGTCATGGCAACAATGATGTCATAATGGACGTCATGGGAACGTCATAATGGTCGTCATGGCAACAATGATGTCATAATGGTCGTCATGCCAACGTCATAATGGTCGTCATGGCAACGGTGATGCCATAATGGTCATGATGGCGACGGTGCTGTCATAATGGTCATCATGGCGACGGTGCTGTCATAATGGTCGTCATGGCGACGGTGCTGTCATAATGGTCGTCATGGCAACGTCATAATGGTCGTCATGGCAAAGTCATAATGGTCGTCATGGCAACGTCATAATGGTCGTCATGGCAACGGTGATGTCATAATGGTCGTCATGGCAACGGTGATGCCATAATGGTCGTCACGGCAACGGTGATGCCATAATGGTCGTCACGGCAACGGTGATGCCATAATGGTCGTCACGGCAACGGTGATGCCATAATGGTCGTCACGGCAACGGTGATGCCATAATGGTCGTCACGGCAACGGTGATGCCATAATGGTCGTCAAGGCAACGGTGATGCCATAATGGTCGTCACGGCAACGGTGATGCCATAATGGTCGTCACGGCAACGGTGATGCCATAATGGTCGTCATGGCAACGGTGATGCCATAATGGTCGTCATGGCAACGTCATAATAGTCGTCATGGCAACGTCATAATGGTCGTCATGGCAACGTCATAATGGCCGTCATGGCAACAATGATGTCATAATGGTCGTCATGGCGACGGTGCTGTCATAATGGTCGTCATGGCAACGTCATAATGGTAGTCATGGCAACGTCATAATGGTCGTCATGGCAACGGTGATGTCATAATGGTCGTCATGGCAACAATGATGTCATAATGGTCGTCATGGCAACGTCATAATGGCCGTCATGGCAACAATGATGTCATAATGGTCGTCATGGCAACAATGATGTCATAATGGTCGTCATGCCAACGTCATAATGGTCGTCATGGCAACGGTGATGCCATAATGGTCATTATGGCGACGGTGCTGTCATAATGGTCATCATGGCGACGGTGCTGTCATAATGGTCGTCATGGCGACGGTGCTGTCATAATGGTCGTCATGGCAACGTCATAATGGTCGTCATGGCAACGTCATAATGGTCGTCATGGCAACGTCATAATGGTCGTCATGGCAACGGTGATGTCATAATGGTCGTCATGGCAACGGTGATGCCATAATGGTCGTCACGGCAACGGTGATGCCATAATGGTCGTCACGGCAACGGTGATGCCATAATGGTCGTCACGGCAACGGTGATGCCATAATGGTCGTCACGGCAACGGTGATGCCATAATGGTCGTCACGGCAACGGTGATGCCATAATGGTCGTCACGGCAACGGTGATGCCATAATGGTCGTCACGGCAACGGTGATGCCATAATGGTCATCATGGCAACGTCATAATAGTCGTCATGGCAACGTCATAATGGTCGTCATGGCAACGTCATAATGGCCGTCATGGCAACAATGATGTCATAATGGTCGTCATGGCGACGGTGCTGTCATAATGGTCGTCATGGCAACGTTATAATGGTCGTCATGGCAACGTCATAATGGTCGTCATGGCAACGGTGATGTCATAATGGTCGTCATGGCAACGGTGATGTCATAATGGTCGTCATGGCAACAATGATGTCATAATGGTCGTCATGGCAACGTCATAATGGCCGTCATGGCAACAATGATGTCATAATGGTCGTCATGGCGACGGTGCTGTCATAATGGTCGTCATGGCAACGTCATAATGGTCGTCATGGCAACGGTGACGTCATAATGGTCGTCATGGCAACGGTGACGTCATAATGGTCGTCATGGCAACGGTGACGTCATAATGGTCGTCATGGCAACGTCATAATAGTCGTCATGGCAACCTCATAATGGTCGTCATGGCGACGTCATAATGGCCGTCATGGCAACAATGATGTCATAATGGTCGTCATGGCGACGGTGCTGTCATAATGGTCGTCATGGCAACGTCATAATGGTCGTCATGGCAACGTCATAATGGATGTCATAATGGTCGTCATGGCAACGGTGATGCCATAATGGTCGTCACGGCAACGGTGATGCCATAATGGTCGTCACGGCAGCGGTGATGCCATAATGGTCGTCACGGCAACGGTGATGCCATAATGGTCGTCACGGCAACGGTGATGCCATAATGGTCGTCACGGCAACGGTGATGCCATAATGGTCGTCACGGCAACGGTGATGCCATAATGGTCGTCACGGCAACGGTGATGCCATAATGGTCGTCACGGCAACGGTGATGCCATAATGGTCGTCACGGCAACGGTGATGCCATAATGGTCGTCACGGCAACGGTGATGCCATAATGGTCGTCACGGCAACGGTGATGCCATAATGGTCGTCATGGCAACGTCATAATGGTCGTCATGGCAACGTCATAATGGTCGTCATGGCGACGTCATAATGGTCGTCATGGCGACGTCATAATGGTCGTCATGGCGACGTCATAATGATCGTCATGGCAACAATGACGTCATAATGGTCGTCATGGCAACAATGACGTAATAATGGTCGTCATGGCAACAATGACGTCATAATGGTCGTCATGGCAACAATGACGTCATAATGGTCGTCATGGCAACAATGACGTCATAATGGTCGTCATGGCAACAATGACGTCATAATGGTCGTCATGGCAACAATGACGTCATAATGGTCGTCATGGGCACAATGACGTCATAATGGTCGTCATGGCAACAATGATGTCATAATGGTCGTCATGGCGACGGTGCTGTCATAATGGTCGTCATGGCAACGTCATAATGGTCGTCATGGCAACGGTGATGTCATAATGGTCGTCATGGCAACGGTGACGTCATAATGGTCGTCATGGCAACGTCATAATGGTCGTCATGGCAACGTCATAATGGTCGTCATGGCAACGGTGATGTCATAATGGTCGTCACGGCGACGGTGCTGTCATAATGGTCGTCACGGCAACGGTGATGCCATAATGGTCGTCACGGCAACGGTGATGCCATAATGGTCGTCACGGCAACGGTGATGCCATAATGGTCGTCACGGCAACGGTGATGCCATAATGGTCGTCACGGCAACGGTGATGCCATAATGGTCGTCACGGCAACGGTGATGCCATAATGGTCGTCACGGCAACGGTGATGCCATAATGGTCGTCACGGCAACGGTGATGCCATAATGGTCGTCATGGCAACGTCATAATAGTCGTCATGGCAACGTCATAATGGTCGTCATGGCAACGTCATAATGGTCGTCATGGCGACGTCATAATGGTCGTCATGGCGACGTCATAATGGTCGTCATGGCAACAATGACGTCATAATGGTCGTCATGGCAACAATGACGTCATAATGGTCGTCATGGCAACAATGACGTCATAATGGTCGTCATGGCAACAATGACGTCATAATGGTCGTCATGGCGACGGTGCTGTCATAATGGTCGTCATGGCAACGTCATAATGGTCGTCATGGCAACGGTGACGTCATAATGGTCGTCATGGCAACGTCATAATAGTCGTCATGGCAACGTCATAATGGTCGTCATGGCGACGTCATAATGGCAGTCATGGCAACAATGATGTCATAATGGTCGTCATGGCGACGGTGCTGTCATAATGGTCGTCATGGCAACGTCATAATGGTCGTCACGGCAACGGTGATGCCATAATGGTCGTCACGGCAACGGTGATGCCATAATGGTCGTCACGGCAACGGTGATGCCATAATGGTCGTCACGGCAACGGTGATGCCATAATGGTCGTCAGGGCAACGGTGATGCCATAATGGTCGTCACGGCAACGGTGATGCCATAATGGTCGTCACGGCAACGGTGATGCCATAATGGTCGTCACGGCAACGGTGATGCCATAATGGTCGTCACGGCAACGGTGATGCCATAATGGTCGTCACGGCAACGGTGATGCCATAATGGTCGTCATGGCAACGTCATAATGGTCGTCATGGCGACGTCATAATGGTCGTCATGGCGACGTCATAATGGTCGTCATGGCGACGTCATAATGGTCGTCATGGCGACGTCATAATGATCGTCATGGCAACAATGACGTCATAATGGTCGTCATGGCAACAATGACGTCATAATGGTCGTCATGGCAACAATGATGTCATAATGGTCGTCATGGCGACGGTGCTGTCATAATGGTCGTCATGGCAACGTCATAATGGTCGTCATGGCAACGGTGATGTCATAATGGTTGTCATGGCAACGGTGACGTCATAATGGTCGTCATGGCAACGTCATAATAGTCGTCATGGCAACGTCATAATGGTCGTCATGGCAACGTCATAATGGCCGTCATGGCAACAATGATGTCATAATGGTCGTCAAGGCAACCGTGCTGTCATAATGGTCGTCATGGCGACGTCATAATGGTCGTCATGGCGACGATAATGTCATAATTGTCGCCGTGGCAACGATGTTGCCATAATGGTCGTCGTGGCAACGATGATGCCATAATGGTCGCCGTGGCAACGATGATGCCATAATGGTCGCCGTGGCAACGATGATGCCATATTGGTCGCCGTGGCAACGATGATGCCATAATGGTCGCCGTGGCAACGATGATGCCATAATGGTCGCCGTGGCAACGATGATGCCATAATGGTCGCCGTGGCAACGTTGATGTCATAATGGTCGTCGTGGCAACAGTGATGTCATAATGGACGTCATGGCAACGTCATAATCGTCGTCATGGCAACGGTGATGCCATAATGGTCGTCATGGCAACGGTGATGTCATAATGGTTGTCATGGCAACATCATAATGGTCGTCATGGCAACGATGATGCCATAATGGTCGTCATGGCGACGTCATATTGGTCGTCATGGCAACGGTGATGTCATAATGGTCGTCATGGCAACGGTGATGTCATAATGGTCGTCATGGCAACAATGATGTCATAATGGACGTCATGGGAACGTCATAATGGTCGTCATGGCAACAATGATGTCATAATGGTCGTCATGCCAACGTCATAATGGTCGTCATGGCAACGGTGATGCCATAATGGTCATGATGGCGACGGTGCTGTCATAATGGTCATCATGGCGACGGTGCTGTCATAATGGTCGTCATGGCGACGGTGCTGTCATAATGGTCGTCATGGCAACGTCATAATGGTCGTCATGGCAAAGTCATAATGGTCGTCATGGCAACGTCATAATGGTCGTCATGGCAACGGTGATGTCATAATGGTCGTCATGGCAACGGTGATGCCATAATGGTCGTCACGGCAACGGTGATGCCATAATGGTCGTCACGGCAACGGTGATGCCATAATGGTCGTCACGGCAACGGTGATGCCATAATGGTCGTCACGGCAACGGTGATGCCATAATGGTCGTCACGGCAACGGTGATGCCATAATGGTCGTCAAGGCAACGGTGATGCCATAATGGTCGTCACGGCAACGGTGATGCCATAATGGTCGTCACGGCAACGGTGATGCCATAATGGTCGTCATGGCAACGGTGATGCCATAATGGTCGTCATGGCAACGTCATAATAGTCGTCATGGCAACGTCATAATGGTCGTCATGGCAACGTCATAATGGCCGTCATGGCAACAATGATGTCATAATGGTCGTCATGGCGACGGTGCTGTCATAATGGTCGTCATGGCAACGTCATAATGGTAGTCATGGCAACGTCATAATGGTCGTCATGGCAACGGTGATGTCATAATGGTCGTCATGGCAACGGTGATGTCATAATGGTCGTCATGGCAACAATGATGTCATAATGGTCGTCATGGCAACGTCATAATGGCCGTCATGGCAACAATGATGTCATAATGGTCGTCATGGCAACAATGATGTCATAATGGTCGTCATGCCAACGTCATAATGGTCGTCATGGCAACGGTGATGCCATAATGGTCATTATGGCGACGGTGCTGTCATAATGGTCATCATGGCGACGGTGCTGTCATAATGGTCGTCATGGCGACGGTGCTGTCATAATGGTCGTCATGGCAACGTCATAATGGTCGTCATGGCAACGTCATAATGGTCGTCATGGCAACGTCATAATGGTCGTCATGGCAACGGTGATGTCATAATGGTCGTCATGGCAACGGTGATGCCATAATGGTCGTCACGGCAACGGTGATGCCATAATGGTCGTCACGGCAACGGTGATGCCATAATGGTCGTCACGGCAACGGTGATGCCATAATGGTCGTCACGGCAACGGTGATGCCATAATGGTCGTCACGGCAACGGTGATGCCATAATGGTCGTCACGGCAACGGTGATGCCATAATGGTCGTCACGGCAACGGTGATGCCATAATGGTCATCATGGCAACGTCATAATAGTCGTCATGGCAACGTCATAATGGTCGTCATGGCAACGTCATAATGGCCGTCATGGCAACAATGATGTCATAATGGTCGTCATGGCGACGGTGCTGTCATAATGGTCGTCATGGCAACGTTATAATGGTCGTCATGGCAACGTCATAATGGTCGTCATGGCAACGGTGATGTCATAATGGTCGTCATGGCAACGGTGATGTCATAATGGTCGTCATGGCAACAATGATGTCATAATGGTCGTCATGGCAACGTCATAATGGCCGTCATGGCAACAATGATGTCATAATGGTCGTCATGGCGACGGTGCTGTCATAATGGTCGTCATGGCAACGTCATAATGGTCGTCATGGCAACGGTGACGTCATAATGGTCGTCATGGCAACGGTGACGTCATAATGGTCGTCATGGCAACGGTGACGTCATAATGGTCGTCATGGCAACGTCATAATAGTCGTCATGGCAACCTCATAATGGTCGTCATGGCGACGTCATAATGGCCGTCATGGCAACAATGATGTCATAATGGTCGTCATGGCGACGGTGCTGTCATAATGGTCGTCATGGCAACGTCATAATGGTCGTCATGGCAACGTCATAATGGATGTCATAATGGTCGTCATGGCAACGGTGATGCCATAATGGTCGTCACGGCAACGGTGATGCCATAATGGTCGTCACGGCAGCGGTGATGCCATAATGGTCGTCACGGCAACGGTGATGCCATAATGGTCGTCACGGCAACGGTGATGCCATAATGGTCGTCACGGCAACGGTGATGCCATAATGGTCGTCACGGCAACGGTGATGCCATAATGGTCGTCACGGCAACGGTGATGCCATAATGGTCGTCACGGCAACGGTGATGCCATAATGGTCGTCACGGCAACGGTGATGCCATAATGGTCGTCACGGCAACGGTGATGCCATAATGGTCGTCATGGCAACGTCATAATGGTCGTCATGGCAACGTCATAATGGTCGTCATGGCGACGTCATAATGGTCGTCATGGCGACGTCATAATGGTCGTCATGGCGACGTCATAATGATCGTCATGGCAACAATGACGTCATAATGGTCGTCATGGCAACAATGACGTCATAATGGTCGTCATGGCAACAATGACGTCATAATGGTCGTCATGGCAACAATGACGTCATAATGGTCGTCATGGGCACAATGACGTCATAATGGTCGTCATGGCAACAATGATGTCATAATGGTCGTCATGGCGACGGTGCTGTCATAATGGTCGTCATGACAACGTCATAATGGTCGTCATGGCAACGGTGATGTCATAATGGTCGTCATGGCAACGGTGACGTCATAATGGTCGTCATGGCAACGTCATAATGGTCGTCATGGCAACGTCATAATGGTCGTCATGGCAACGGTGATGTCATAATGGTCGTCACGGCGACGGTGCTGTCATAATGGTCGTCACGGCAACGGTGATGCCATAATGGTCGTCACGGCAACGGTGATGCCATAATGGTCGTCACGGCAACGGTGATGCCATAATGGTCGTCACGGCAACGGTGATGCCATAATGGTCGTCACGGCAACGGTGATGCCATAATGGTCGTCACGGCAACGGTGATGCCATAATGGTCGTCACGGCAACGGTGATGCCATAATGGTCGTCATGGCAACGTCATAATAGTCGTCATGGCAACGTCATAATGGTCGTCATGGCAACGTCATAATGGTCGTCATGGCGACGTCATAATGGTCGTCATGGCGACGTCATAATGATCGTCATGGCAACAATGACGTCATAATGGTCGTCATGGCAACAATGACGTCATAATGGTCGTCATGGCAACAATGACGTCATAATGGTCGTCATGGCAACAATGACGTCATAATGGTCGTCATGGCGACGGTGCTGTCATAATGGTCGTCATGGCAACGTCATAATGGTCGTCATGGCAACGGTGACGTCATAATGGTCGTCATGGCAACGTCATAATAGTCGTCATGGCAACGTCATAATGGTCGTCATGGCGACGTCATAATGGCAGTCATGGCAACAATGATGTCATAATGGTCGTCATGGCGACGGTGCTGTCATAATGGTCGTCATGGCAACGTCATAATGGTCGTCACGGCAACGGTGATGCCATAATGGTCGTCACGGCAACGGTGATGCCATAATGGTCGTCAGGGCAACGGTGATGCCATAATGGTCGTCACGGCAACGGTGATGCCATAATGGTCGTCACGGCAACGGTGATGCCATAATGGTCGTCACGGCAACGGTGATGCCATAATGGTCGTCACGGCAACGGTGATGCCATAATGGTCGTCACGGCAACGGTGATGCCATAATGGTCGCCACGGCAACGGTGATGCCATAATGGTCGTCATGGCAACGTCATAATGGTCGTCATGGCGACGTCATAATGGTCGTCATGGCGACGTCATAATGGTCGTCATGGCGACGTCATAATGGTCGTCATGGCGACGTCATAATGATCGTCATGGCAACAATGACGTCATAATGGTCGTCATGGCGACGTCATAATGATCGTCATGGCAACAATGATGTCATAATGGTCGTCATGGCGACGGTGCTGTCATAATGGTCGTCATGGCAACGTTATAATGGTCGTCATGGCAACGTCATAATGGTCGTCATGGCAACGGTGATGTCATAATGGTCGTCATGGCAACAATGACGTCATAATGGTCGTCATGGCAACAATGACGTCATAATGGTCGTCATGGCAACAATGACGTCATAATGGTCGTCATGGGCACAATGACGTCATAATGGTCGTCATGGCAACAATGATGTCATAATGGTCGTCATGGCGACGGTGCTGTCATAATGGTCGTCATGGCAACGTCATAATGGTCGTCATGGCAACGGTGATGTCATAATGGTCGTCATGGCAACGGTGACGTCATAATGGTCGTCATGGCAACGTCATAATGGTCGTCATGGCAACGTCATAATGGTCGTCATGGCAACGGTGATGTCATAATGGTCGTCACGGCGACGGTGCTGTCATAATGGTCGTCACGGCAACGGTGATGCCATAATGGTCGTCACGGCAACGGTGATGCCATAATGGTCGTCACGGCAACGGTGATGCCATAATGGTCGTCACGGCAACGGTGATGCCATAATGGTCGTCACGGCAACGGTGATGCCATAATGGTCGTCACGGCAACGGTGATGCCATAATGGTCGTCACGGCAACGGTGATGCCATAATGGTCGTCATGGCAACGTCATAATAGTCGTCATGGCAACGTCATAATGGTCGTCATGGCAACGTCATAATGGTCGTCATGGCGACGTCATAATGGTCGTCATGGCGACGTCATAATGATCGTCATGGCAACAATGACGTCATAATGGTCGTCATGGCAACAATGACGTCATAATGGTCGTCATGGCAACAATGACGTCATAATGGTCGTCATGGCAACAATGACGTCATAATGGTCGTCATGGCGACGGTGCTGTCATAATGGTCGTCATGGCAACGTCATAATGGTCGTCATGGCAACGGTGACGTCATAATGGTCGTCATGGCAACGTCATAATAGTCGTCATGGCAACGTCATAATGGTCGTCATGGCGACGTCATAATGGCAGTCATGGCAACAATGATGTCATAATGGTCGTCATGGCGACGGTGCTGTCATAATGGTCGTCATGGCAACGTCATAATGGTCGTCACGGCAACGGTGATGCCATAATGGTCGTCACGGCAACGGTGATGCCATAATGGTCGTCACGGCAACGGTGATGCCATAATGGTCGTCAGGGCAACGGTGATGCCATAATGGTCGTCACGGCAACGGTGATGCCATAATGGTCGTCACGGCAACGGTGATGCCATAATGGTCGTCACGGCAACGGTGATGCCATAATGGTCGTCACGGCAACGGTGATGCCATAATGGTCGTCACGGCAACGGTGATGCCATAATGGTCGCCACGGCAACGGTGATGCCATAATGGTCGTCATGGCAACGTCATAATGGTCGTCATGGCGACGTCATAATGGTCGTCATGGCGACGTCATAATGGTCGTCATGGCGACGTCATAATGATCGTCATGGCAACAATGACGTCATAATGGTCGTCATGGCGACGTCATAATGATCGTCATGGCAACAATGACGTCATAATGGTCGTCATGGCAACAATGACGTCATAATGGTCGTCATGGCAACAATGATGTCATAATGGTCGTCATGGCAACAATGACGTCATAATGGTCGTCATGGCAACAATGACGTCATAATGGTCGTCATGGCAACAATGACGTCATAATGGTCGTCATGGCAACAATGATGTCATAATGGTCGTCATGGCGACGGTGCTGTCATAATGGTCGTCATGGCGACGGTGCTGTCATAATGGTCGTCATGGCAACGTCATAATGGTCGTCATGGCAACGGTGATGTCATAATGGTCGTCATGGCAACGGTGACGTCATAATGGTCGTCATGGCAACGTCATAATAGTCGTCATGGCAACGTCATAATGGTCGTCATGGCAACGTCATAATGGCCGTCATGGCAACAATGATGTCATAATGGTCGTCATGGCAACCGTGCTGTCATAATGGTCGTCATGGCGACGTCATAATGGTCGTCATGGCGACGATAATGCCATAATGGTCGCCGTGGCAACGATGATGCCATAATGGTCGCCGTGGCAACGATGATGCCATATTGGTCGCCGAGGCAACGATGATGCCATAATGGTCGCCGTGGCAACGATGATGCCATAATGGTCGCCGTGGCAACGATGATGCCATAATGGTCGCCGTGGCAACGATTATGTCATAATGGTCGTCGTGGTAACAGTGATGTCATAATGGACGTCATGGCAATGTCATAATGGTCGTCATGGCAACGGTGATGCCATAATGGTCATCACGGCAACGGTGATGCCATAATGGTCGTCACGGCAACGGTGATGCCATAATGGTCGTCACGGCAACGGTGATGCCATAATGGTCGTCATGGCAACAATGATGTCATAATGGTCGTCATGGCAACAATGACGTCATAATGGTCGTCATGGCAACAATGACGTCATAATGGTCGTCATGGCAACAATGACGTCATAATGGTCGTCATGGCAACAATGATGTCATAATGGTCGTCATGGCGACGGTGCTGTCATAATGGTCGTCATGGCAACGTCATAATGGTCGTCATGGCAACGGTGATGTCATAATGGTCGTCATGGCAACGGTGACGTCATAATGGTCGTCATGGCAACGTCATAATAGTCGTCATGGCAACGTCATAATGGTCGTCATGGCAACGTCATAATGGCCGTCATGGCAACAATGATGTCATAATGGTCGTCATGGCAACCGTGCTGTCATAATGGTCGTCATGGCGACGTCATAATGGTCGTCATGGCGACGATAATGCCATAATGGTCGCCGTGGCAACGATGATGCCATAATGGTCGCCGTGGCAACGATGATGCCATATTGGTCGCCGTGGCAACGATGATGCCATAATGGTCGCCGTGGCAACGATGATGCCATAATGGTCGCCGTGGCAACGATGATGCCATAATGGTCGCCGTGGCAACGATGATGTCATAATGGTCGTCGTGGTAACAGTGATGTCATAATGGACGTCATGGCGACGTCATAATGGTCGTCATGGCGACGATAATGCCATAATGGTCGCCGTGGCAACGATGATGCCATATTGGTCGCCGTGGCAACGATGATGCCATAATGGTCGCCGTGGCAACGATGATGCCATAATGGTCGCCGTGGCAACGATGATGCCATAATGGTCGCCGTGGCAACGATGATGTCATAATGGTCGTCGTGGTAACAGTGATGTCATAATGGACGTCTTGGCAACGTCATAATGGTCGTCATGGCAACGGTGATGCCATAATGGTCGTCACGGCAATGGTGATGCCATAATGGTCGTCACGGCAACGGTGATGCCATAATGGTCGTCACGGCAACGGTGATGCCATAATGGTCGTCACGGCAATGGTGATGCCATAATGGTCGTCACGGCAACGGTGATGCCATAATGGTCGTCACGGCAACGGTGATGCCATAATGGTCGTCATGGCAACGTCATAATAGTCGTCATGGCAACGTCATAATGGTCGTCATGGCGACGTCATAATGGTCGTCATGGCGACGTCATAATGGTCGTCATGGCGACGTCATAATGGTCGTCATGGCGACGTCATAATGATCGTCATGGCAACAATGACGTCATAATGGTCGTCATGGCAACAATGACGTCATAATGGTCGTCATGGCAACAATGACGTCATAATGGTCGTCATGGCAACAATGACGTCATAATGGTCGTCATGGCAACAATGATGTCATAATGGTCGTCATGGCGACGGTGCTGTCATAATGGTCACGTCATAATGGTCGTCATGGCAACGGTGATGTCATAATGGTCGTCATGGCAACGTCATAATGGTCGTCATGGCGACGTCATAATGGCCGTCATGGCAACAATGATGTCATAATGGTCGTCATGGCGACGGTGCTGTCATAATGGTCGTCATGGCAACGTCATAATGGTCGTCATGGCAACGTCATAATGGATGTCATAATGGTCGTCATGGCAACGGTGATGCCATAATGGTCGTCACGGCAACGGTGATGCCATAATGGTCTTCACGGCAACGGTGATGCCATAATGGTCGTCACGGCAACGGTGATGCCATAATGGTCGTCACGGCAACGGTGATGCCATAATGGTCGTCACGGCAACGGTGATGCCATAATGGTCGTCACAGCAACGGTGATGCCATAATGGTCGTCACGGCAACGGTGATGCCATAATGGTCGTCACGGCAACGGTGATGCCATAATGGTCGTCACGGCAACGGTGATGCCATAATGGTCGTCACGGCAACGGTGATGCCATAATGGTCGTCACGGCAACGGTGATGCCATAATGGTCGTCACGGCAACGGTGATGCCATAATGGTCGTCACGGCAACGGTGATGCCATAATGGTCGTCACGGCAACGGTGATGCCATAATGGTCGTCATGGCAACGTCATAATGGTCGTCATGGCAACGTCATAATGGTCGTCATGGCGACGTCATAATGGTCGTCATGGCGACGTCATAATGGTCGTCATGGCGACGTCATAATGATCGTCATGGCAACAATGACGTCATAATGGTCGTCATGGCAACAATGACGTCATAATGGTCGTCATGGCAACAATGACGTCATAATGGTCGTCATGGCAACAATGACGTCATAATGGTCGTCATGGGCACAATGACGTCATAATGGTCGTCATGGCAACAATGATGTCATAATGGTCGTCATGGCGACGGTGCTGTCATAATGGTCGTCATGGCAACGTCATAATGGTCGTCATGGCAACGGTGATGTCATAATGGTCGTCATGGCAACGGTGACGTCATAATGGTCGTCATGGCAACGTCATAATGGTCGTCATGGCAACGTCATAATGGTCGTCATGGCAACGGTGATGTCATAATGGTCGTCACGGCGACGGTGCTGTCATAATGGTCGTCACGGCAACGGTGATGCCATAATGGTCGTCACGGCAACGGTGATGCCATAATGGTCGTCACGGCAACGGTGATGCCATAATGGTCGTCACGGCAACGGTGATGCCATAATGGTCGTCACGGCAACGGTGATGCCATAATGGTCGTCACGGCAACGGTGATGCCATAATGGTCGTCACGGCAACGGTGATGCCATAATGGTCGTCATGGCAACGTCATAATAGTCGTCATGGCAACGTCATAATGGTCGTCATGGCAACGTCATAATGGTCGTCATGGCGACGTCATAATGGTCGTCATGGCGACGTCATAATGATCGTCATGGCAACAATGACGTCATAATGGTCGTCATGGCAACAATGACGTCATAATGGTCGTCATGGCAACAATGACGTCATAATGGTCGTCATGGCAACAATGACGTCATAATGGTCGTCATGGCGACGGTGCTGTCATAATGGTCGTCATGGCAACGTCATAATGGTCGTCATGGCAACGGTGACGTCATAATGGTCGTCATGGCAACGTCATAATAGTCGTCATGGCAACGTCATAATGGTCGTCATGGCGACGTCATAATGGCAGTCATGGCAACAATGATGTCATAATGGTCGTCATGGCGACGGTGCTGTCATAATGGTCGTCATGGCAACGTCATAATGGTCGTCACGGCAACGGTGATGCCATAATGGTCGTCACGGCAACGGTGATGCCATAATGGTCGTCACGGCAACGGTGATGCCATAATGGTCGTCAGGGCAACGGTGATGCCATAATGGTCGTCACGGCAACGGTGATGCCATAATGGTCGTCACGGCAACGGTGATGCCATAATGGTCGTCACGGCAACGGTGATGCCATAATGGTCGTCACGGCAACGGTGATGCCATAATGGTCGTCACGGCAACGGTGATGCCATAATGGTCGCCACGGCAACGGTGATGCCATAATGGTCGTCATGGCAACGTCATAATGGTCGTCATGGCGACGTCATAATGGTCGTCATGGCGACGTCATAATGGTCGTCATGGCGACGTCATAATGGTCGTCATGGCGACGTCATAATGATCGTCATGGCAACAATGACGTCATAATGGTCGTCATGGCGACGTCATAATGATCGTCATGGCAACAATGACGTCATAATGGTCGTCATGGCAACAATGACGTCATAATGGTCGTCATGGCAACAATGATGTCATAATGGTCGTCATGGCAACAATGACGTCATAATGGTCGTCATGGCAACAATGACGTCATAATGGTCGTCATGGCAACAATGACGTCATAATGGTCGTCATGGCAACAATGATGTCATAATGGTCGTCATGGCGACGGTGCTGTCATAATGGTCGTCATGGCGACGGTGCTGTCATAATGGTCGTCATGGCAACGTCATAATGGTCGTCATGGCAACGGTGATGTCATAATGGTCGTCATGGCAACGGTGACGTCATAATGGTCGTCATGGCAACGTCATAATAGTCGTCATGGCAACGTCATAATGGTCGTCATGGCAACGTCATAATGGCCGTCATGGCAACAATGATGTCATAATGGTCGTCATGGCAACCGTGCTGTCATAATGGTCGTCATGGCGACGTCATAATGGTCGTCATGGCGACGATAATGCCATAATGGTCGCCGTGGCAACGATGATGCCATAATGGTCGCCGTGGCAACGATGATGCCATATTGGTCGCCGAGGCAACGATGATGCCATAATGGTCGCCGTGGCAACGATGATGCCATAATGGTCGCCGTGGCAACGATGATGCCATAATGGTCGCCGTGGCAACGATTATGTCATAATGGTCGTCGTGGTAACAGTGATGTCATAATGGACGTCATGGCAACGTCATAATGGTCGTCATGGCAACGGTGATGCCATAATGGTCATCACGGCAACGGTGATGCCATAATGGTCGTCACGGCAACGGTGATGCCATAATGGTCGTCACGGCAACGGTGATGCCATAATGGTCGTCATGGCAACAATGATGTCATAATGGTCGTCATGGCAACAATGACGTCATAATGGTCGTCATGGCAACAATGACGTCATAATGGTCGTCATGGCAACAATGACGTCATAATGGTCGTCATGGCAACAATGATGTCATAATGGTCGTCATGGCGACGGTGCTGTCATAATGGTCGTCATGGCAACGTCATAATGGTCGTCATGGCAACGGTGATGTCATAATGGTCGTCATGGCAACGGTGACGTCATAATGGTCGTCATGGCAACGTCATAATAGTCGTCATGGCAACGTCATAATGGTCGTCATGGCAACGTCATAATGGCCGTCATGGCAACAATGATGTCATAATGGTCGTCATGGCAACCGTGCTGTCATAATGGTCGTCATGGCGACGTCATAATGGTCGTCATGGCGACGATAATGCCATAATGGTCGCCGTGGCAACGATGATGCCATAATGGTCGCCGTGGCAACGATGATGCCATATTGGTCGCCGTGGCAACGATGATGCCATAATGGTCGCCGTGGCAACGATGATGCCATAATGGTCGCCGTGGCAACGATGATGCCATAATGGTCGCCGTGGCAACGATGATGTCATAATGGTCGTCGTGGTAACAGTGATGTCATAATGGACGTCATGGCGACGTCATAATGGTCGTCATGGCGACGATAATGCCATAATGGTCGCCGTGGCAACGATGATGCCATATTGGTCGCCGTGGCAACGATGATGCCATAATGGTCGCCGTGGCAACGATGATGCCATAATGGTCGCCGTGGCAACGATGATGCCATAATGGTCGCCGTGGCAACGATGATGTCATAATGGTCGTCGTGGTAACAGTGATGTCATAATGGACGTCTTGGCAACGTCATAATGGTCGTCATGGCAACGGTGATGCCATAATGGTCGTCACGGCAATGGTGATGCCATAATGGTCGTCACGGCAACGGTGATGCCATAATGGTCGTCACGGCAACGGTGATGCCATAATGGTCGTCACGGCAATGGTGATGCCATAATGGTCGTCACGGCAACGGTGATGCCATAATGGTCGTCACGGCAACGGTGATGCCATAATGGTCGTCATGGCAACGTCATAATAGTCGTCATGGCAACGTCATAATGGTCGTCATGGCGACGTCATAATGGTCGTCATGGCGACGTCATAATGGTCGTCATGGCGACGTCATAATGGTCGTCATGGCGACGTCATAATGATCGTCATGGCAACAATGACGTCATAATGGTCGTCATGGCAACAATGACGTCATAATGGTCGTCATGGCAACAATGACGTCATAATGGTCGTCATGGCAACAATGACGTCATAATGGTCGTCATGGCAACAATGATGTCATAATGGTCGTCATGGCGACGGTGCTGTCATAATGGTCACGTCATAATGGTCGTCATGGCAACGGTGATGTCATAATGGTCGTCATGGCAACGTCATAATGGTCGTCATGGCGACGTCATAATGGCCGTCATGGCAACAATGATGTCATAATGGTCGTCATGGCGACGGTGCTGTCATAATGGTCGTCATGGCAACGTCATAATGGTCGTCATGGCAACGTCATAATGGATGTCATAATGGTCGTCATGGCAACGGTGATGCCATAATGGTCGTCACGGCAACGGTGATGCCATAATGGTCTTCACGGCAACGGTGATGCCATAATGGTCGTCACGGCAACGGTGATGCCATAATGGTCGTCACGGCAACGGTGATGCCATAATGGTCGTCACGGCAACGGTGATGCCATAATGGTCGTCACAGCAACGGTGATGCCATAATGGTCGTCACGGCAACGGTGATGCCATAATGGTCGTCATGGCGACGTCATAATGGTCGTCATGGCGACGTCATAATGGTCGTCATGGCGACGTCATAATGGTCGTCATGGCGACGTCATAATGGTCGTCATGGCAACAATGACGTCATAATGGTCGTCATGGCAACAATGACGTCATAATGGTCGTCATGGCAACAATGACGTCATAATGGTCGTCATGGCAACAATGACGTCATAATGGTCGTCATGGCAACAATGGCGTCATAATGGTCATCATGGCAACAATGACGTCATAATGGTCGTCATGGCAACAATGACGTCATAATGGTCGTCATGGCAACAATGATGTCATAATGGTCGTCATGGCAACGTCATAATGGTCGTCATGGCAACGGTGATGTCATAATGGTCGTCATGGCAACGGTGACGTCATAATGGTCGTCATGGCAACGTCATAATAGTCGTCATGGCAACGTCATAATGGTCGTCATGGCAACGTCATAATGGCCGTCATGGCAACAATGATGTCATAATGGTCGTCATGGCAACCGTGCTGTCATAATGGTCGTCATGGCGACGTCATAATGGTCGTCATGGCGACGATAATGCCATAATGGTCGCCGTGGCAACGATGATGGCATAATGGTCGCCGTGGCAACGATGATGCCATATTGGTCGCCGTGGCAACGATGATGCCATAATGGTCGCCGTGGCAACGATGATGCCATAATGGTCGCCGTGGCAACGATGATGCCATAATGGTCGCCGTGGCAACGATGATGTCATAATGGTCGTTGTGGTAACAGTGATGTCATAATGGACGTCATGGCAACGTCATAATGGTCGTCATGGCAACGGTGATGCCATAATGGTCGTCACGGCAACGGTGATGCCATAATGGTCGTCACGGCAACGGTGATGCCATAATGGTCGTCACGGCAACGGTGATGCCATAATGGTCGTCATGGCAACAATGATGTCATAATGGTCGTCATGGCAACAATGACGTCATAATGGTCGTCATGGCAACAATGACGTCATAATGGTCGTCATGGCAACAATGACGTCATAATGGTCGTCATGGCAACAATGATGTCATAATGGTCGTCATGGCGACGGTGCTGTCATAATGGTCGTCATGGCAACGTCATAATGGTCGTCATGGCAACGGTGATGTCATAATGGTCGTCATGGCAACGGTGACGTCATAATGGTCGTCATGGCAACGTCATAATAGTCGTCATGGCAACATCATAATGGTCGTCATGGCAACGTCATAATGGCCGTCATGGCAACAATGATGTCATAATGGTCGTCATGGCGACGTCATAATGGTCGTCATGGCGACGATAATGCCATAATGGTCGCCGTGGCAACGATGATGCCATAATGGTCGCCGTGGCAACGATGATGCCATATTGGTCGCCGTGGCAACGATGATGCCATAATGGTCGCCGTGGCAACGATGATGCCATAATGGTCGCCGTGGCAACGATGATGCCATAATGGTCGCCGTGGCAACGATGATGTCATAATGGTCGTCGTGGTAACAGTGATGTCATAATGGACGTCATGGCAACGTCATAATGGTCGTCATGGCAACGGTGATGCCATAATGGTCGTCATGGCAACGGTGATGACATAATGGTCGTCACGGCAACGGTGATGCCATAATGGTCGTCACGGCAACGGTGATGCCATAATGGTCGTCACGGCAACGGTGATGCCATAATGGTCGTCACGGCAACGGTGATGCCATAATGGTCGTCACGGCAACGGTGATGCCATAATGGTCGTCATGGCAACGTCATAATGGTCGTCATGGCGACGTCATAATGGTCGTCATGGCGACGTCATAATGGTCGTCATGGCGACGTCATAATGGTCGTCATGGCGACGTCATAATGGTCGTCATGGCGACGTCATAATGATCGTCATGGCAACAATGACGTCATAATGGTCGTCATGGCAACAATGACGTCATAATGGTCGTCATGGCAACAATGACGTCATAATGGTCGTCATGGCAACAATGATGTCATAATGGTCGTCATGGCGACGGTGCTGTCATAATGGTCGTCATGGCAACGTCATAATGGTCGTCATGGCAACGGTGACGTCATAATGGTCGTCATGGCAACGGTGACGTCATAATGGTCGTCATGGCAACGTCATAATAGTCGTCATGGCAACGTCATAATGGTCGTCATGGCAACAATGATGTCATAATGGTCGTCATGGCGACGGTGCTGTCATAATGGTCGTCATGGCAACGTCATAATGGTCGTCATGGCAACGTTATAATGGATGTCATAATGGTCGTCATGGCAACGGTGATGCCATAATGGTCGTCATGGCAACGTCATAATGGTCGTCATGGCAACGTTATAATGGATGTCATAATGGTCGTCATGGCAACGGTGATGCCATATGGGTCGTCACGGCAACGGTGATGCCATAATGGTCGTCACGGCAACGGTGATGCCATAATGGTCGTCACGGCAACGGTGATGCCATAATGGTCGTCACGGCAACGGTGATGCCATAATGGTCGTCACGGCAACGGTGATGCCATAATGGTCGTCACGGCAACGGTGATGCCATAATGGTCGTCACGGCAACGGTGATGCCATAATGGTTGTCATGGCAACGTCATAATAGTCGCCATGGCAACGTCATAATGGTCGTCATGGCGACGTCATAATGGTCGTCATAGCGACGTCATAATGGTCGTCATGGCGACGTCATAATGGTCGTCATGGTGACGTCATAATGATCGTCATGGCAACAATGACGTCATAATGGTCGTCATGGCAACAATGACGTCATAATGGTCGTCATGGCAACAATGACGTCATAATGGTCGTCATGGCAACAATGACGTCATAATGGTCGTCATGGCAACAATGATGTCATAATGGTCGTCATGGCAACAATGACGTCATAATGGTCGTCATGGCAACAATGACGTCATAATGGTCGTCATGGCAACAATGATGTCATAATGGTCGTCATGGCGACTGTGCTGTCATAATGGTCGTCATGGCAACGTCATAATGGTCGTCATGGCAACGGTGATGTCATAATGGTCGTCATGGCAACGGTGACGTCATAATGGTCGTCATGGCAACGTCATAATGGTCGTCATGGCAACGTCATAATGGCCGTCATGGCAACAATGATGTCATAATGGTCGTCATGGCAACCGTGCTGTCATAATGGTCGTCATGGCGACGTCATAATGGTCGTCATGGCGACGATAATGCCATAATGGTCGCCGTGGCAACGATGATGCCATAATGGTCGCCGTGGCAACGATGATGCCATAATGGTCGCCGTGGCAACGATGATGCCATAATGGTCGCCGTGGCAACGATGATGCCATAATGGTCGCCGTGGCAATGATGATGCCATAATGGTCGCCGTGGCAACGATGATGTCATAATGGTCGTCGTGGTAACAGTGATGTCATAATGGACGTCATGGCAACGTCATAATGGTCGTCATGGCAACGGTGATGCCATAATGGTCGTCACGGCAACGGTGATGCCATAATGGTCGTCACGGCAACGGTGATGCCATAATGGTCGTCACGGCAACGGTGATGCCATAATGGTCGTCATGGCAACAATGATGTCATAATGGTCGTCATGGCAACAATGACGTCATAATGGTCGTCATGGCAACAATGACGTCATAATGGTCGTCATGGCAACAATGACGTCATAATGGTCGTCATGGCAACAATGATGTCATAATGGTCGTCATGGCGACGGTGCTGTCATAATGGTCGTCATGGCAACGTCATAATGGTCGTCATGGCAACGGTGATGTCATAATGGTCGTCATGGCAACGGTGACGTCATAATGGTCGTCATGGCAACGTCATAATAGTCGTCATGGCAACGTCATAATGGTCGTCATGGCAACGTCATAATGGCCGTCATGGCAACAATGATGTCATAATGTTCGTCATGGCAACCGTGCTGTCATAATGGTCGTCATGGCGACGTCATAATGGTCGTCATGGCGCCGATAATGCCATAATGGTCGCCGTGGCAACGATGATGCCATAATGGTCGCCGTGGCAACGATGATGCCATATTGGTCGCCGTGGCAACGATGATGCCATAATGGTCGCCGTGGCAACGATGATGCCATAATGGTCGCCGTGGCAACGATGATGCCATAATGGTCGCCGTGGCAACGATGATGTCATAATGGTCGTCGTGGTAACAGTGATGTCATAATGGACGTCATGGCAACGTCATAATGGTCGTCATGGCAACGGTGATGCCATAATGGTCGTCACGGCAACGGTGATGCCATATTGGTCGTCACGGCAACGGTGATGCCATAATGGTCGTCACGGCAACTGTGATGCCATAATGGTCGTCACGGCAACGGTGATGCCATAATGGTCGTCACGGCAACGGTGATGCCATAATGGTCGTCACGGCAACGGTGATGCCATAATGGTCGTCAAGGCAACGTCATAATGGTCGTCATGGCGACGTCATAATGGTCGTCATGGCGACGTCATAATGGTCGTCATGGCGACGTCATAACGATCGTCATGGCAACAATGACGTCATAATGGTCGTCATGGCAACAATGACGTCATAATGGTCGTCATGGCAACAATGACGTCATAATGGTCGTCATGGCAACAATGATGTCATAATGGTCGTCATGGCGACGGTGCTGTCATAATGGTCGTCATGGCAACGTCATAATGGTCGTCATGGCAACGGTGATGTCATAATGGTTGTCATGGCAACGGTGACGTCATAATGGTCGTCATGGCAACGTCATAATAGTCGTCATGGCAACGTCATAATGGTCGTCATGGCAACGTCATAATGGCCGTCATGGCAACAATGATGTCATAATGGTCGTCAAGGCAACCGTGCTGTCATAATGGTCGTCATGGCGACGTCATAATGGTCGTCATGGCGACGATAATGTCATAATTGTCGCCGTGGCAAAGATGATGCCATAATGGTCGTCGTGGCAACGATGATGCCATAATGGTCGCCGTGGCAACGATGATGCCATAATGGTCGCCGTGGCAACGATGATGCCATATTGGTCGCCGTGGCAACGATGATGCCATAATGGTCGCCGTGGCAACGATGATGCCATAATGGTCGCCGTGGCAACGATGATGCCATAATGGTCGCCGTGGCAACGTTGATGTCATAATGGTCGTCGTGGCAACAGTGATGTCATAATGGACGTCATGGCAACGTCATAATCGTCGTCATGGCAACGTTGATGCCATAATGGTCGTCATGGCAACGGTGATGTCATAATGGTTGTCATGGCAACATCATAATGGTCGTCATGGCAACGATGATGCCATAATGGTCGTCATGGCGACGTCATATTGGTCGTCATGGCAACGGTGATGTCATAATGGTCGTCATGGCAACGGTGATGTCATAATGGTCGTCATGGCAACAATGATGTCATAATGGACGTCATGGGAACGTCATAATGGTCGTCATGGCAACAATGATGTCATAATGGTCGTCATGCCAACGTCATAATGGTCGTCATGGCAACGGTGATGCCATAATGGTCATGATGGCGACGGTGCTGTCATAATGGTCATCATGGCGACGGTGCTGTCATAATGGTCGTCATGGCGACGGTGCTGTCATAATGGTCGTCATGGCAACGTCATAATGGTCGTCATGGCAACGTCATAATGGTCGTCATGGCAACGTCATAATGGTCGTCATGGCAACGGTGATGTCATAATGGTCGTCATGGCAACGGTGATGCCATAATGGTCGTCACGGCAACGGTGATGCCATAATGGTCGTCACGGCAACGGTGATGCCATAATGGTCGTCACGGCAACGGTGATGCCATAATGGTCGTCACGGCAACGGTGATGCCATAATGGTCGTCACGGCAACGGTGATGCCATAATGGTCGTCACGGCAACGGTGATGCCATAATGGTCGTCACGGCAACGGTGATGCCATAATGGTCATCACGGCAACGGTGATGCCATAATGGTCGTCATGGCAACGGTGATGCCATAATGGTCGTCATGGCAACGTCATAATAGTCGTCATGGCAACGTCATAATGGTCGTCATGGCAACGTCATAATGGCCGTCATGGCAACAATGATGTCATAATGGTCGTCATGGCGACGGTGCTGTCATAATGGTCGTCATGGCAACGTCATAATGGTAGTCATGGCAACGTCATAATGGTCGTCATGGCAACGGTGATGTCATAATGGTCGTCATGGCAACGGTGATGTCATAATGGTCGTCATGGCAACAATGATGTCATAATGGTCGTCATGGCAACGTCATAATGGCCGTCATGGCAACAATGATGTCATAATGGTCGTCATGGCAACAATGATGTCATAATGGTCGTCATGCCAACGTCATAATGGTCGTCATGGCAACGGTGATGCCATAATGGTCATTATGGCGACGGTGCTGTCATAATGGTCATCATGGCGACGGTGCTGTCATAATGGTCGTCATGGCGACGGTGCTGTCATAATGGTCGTCATGGCAACGTCATAATGGTCGTCATGGCAACGTCATAATGGTCGTCATGGCAACGTCATAATGGTCGTCATGGCAACGGTGATGTCATAATGGTCGTCATGGCAACGGTGATGCCATAATGGTCGTCACGGCAACGGTGATGCCATAATGGTCGTCACGGCAACGGTGATGCCATAATGGTCGTCACGGCAACGGTGATGCCATAATGGTCGTCACGGCAACGGTGATGCCATAATGGTCGTCACGGCAACGGTGATGCCATAATGGTCGTCACGGCAACGGTGATGCCATAATGGTCGTCACGGCAACGGTGATGCCATAATGGTCATCATGGCAACGTCATAATAGTCGTCATGGCAACGTCATAATGGTCGTCATGGCAACGTCATAATGGCCGTCATGGCAACAATGATGTCATAATGGTCGTCATGGCGACGGTGCTGTCATAATGGTCGTCATGGCAACGTTATAATGGTCGTCATGGCAACGTCATAATGGTCGTCATGGCAACGGTGATGTCATAATGGTCGTCATGGCAACGGTGATGTCATAATGGTCGTCATGGCAACAATGATGTCATAATGGTCGTCATGGCAACGTCATAATGGCCGTCATGGCAACAATGATGTCATAATGGTCGTCATGGCGACGGTGCTGTCATAATGGTCGTCATGGCAACGTCATAATGGTCGTCATGGCAACGGTGACGTCATAATGGTCGTCATGGCAACGGTTACGTCATAATGGTCGTCATGGCAACGGTGACGTCATAATGGTCGTCATGGCAACGTCATAATAGTCGTCATGGCAACGTCATAATGGTCGTCATGGCGACGTCATAATGGCCGTCATGGCAACAATGATGTCATAATGGTCGTCATGGCGACGGTGCTGTCATAATGGTCGTCATGGCAACGTCATAATGGTCGTCATGGCAACGTCATAATGGATGTCATAATGGTCGTCATGGCAACGGTGATGCCATAATGGTCGTCACGGCAACGGTGATGCCATAATGGTCGTCACGGCAGCGGTGATGCCATAATGGTCGTCACGGCAACGGTGATGCCATAATGGTCGTCACGGCAACGGTGATGCCATAATGGTCGTCACGGCAACGGTGATGCCATAATGGTCGTCACGGCAACGGTGATGCCATAATGGTCGTCACGGCAACGGTGATGCCATAATGGTCGTCACGGCAACGGTGATGCCATAATGGTCGTCACGGCAACGGTGATGCCATAATGGTCGTCACGGCAACGGTGATGCCATAATGGTCGTCATGGCAACGTCATAATGGTCGTCATGGCAACGTCATAATGGTCGTCATGGCGACGTCATAATGGTCGTCATGGCGACGTCATAATGATCGTCATGGCAACAATGACGTCATAATGGTCGTCATGGCAACAATGACGTCATAATGGTCGTCATGGCAACAATGACGTCATAATGGTCGTCATGGCAACAATGACGTCATAATGGTCGTCATGGGCACAATGACGTCATAATGGTCGTCATGGCAACAATGATGTCATAATGGTCGTCATGGCGACGGTGCTGTCATAATGGTCGTCATGGCAACGTCATAATGGTCGTCATGGCAACGGTGATGTCATAATGGTCGTCATGGCAACGGTGACGTCATAATGGTCGTCATGGCAACGTCATAATGGTCGTCATGGCAACGTCATAATGGTCGTCATGGCAACGGTGATGTCATAATGGTCGTCACGGCGACGGTGCTGTCATAATGGTCGTCACGGCAACGGTGATGCCATAATGGTCGTCACGGCAACGGTGATGCCATAATGGTCGTCACGGCAACGGTGATGCCATAATGGTCGTCACGGCAACGGTGATGCCATAATGGTCGTCACGGCAACGGTGATGCCATAATGGTCGTCACGGCAACGGTGATGCCATAATGGTCGTCACGGCAACGGTGATGCCATAATGGTCGTCACGGCAACGGTGATGCCATAATGGTCGTCATGGCAACGTCATAATGGTCGTCATGGCAACGTCATAATGGTCGTCATGGCAACGTCATAATGGTCGTCATGGCGACGTCATAATGGTCGTCATGGCGACGTCATAATGATCGTCATGGCAACAATGACGTCATAATGGTCGTCATGGCAACAATGACGTCATAATGGTCGTCATGGCAACAATGACGTCATAATGGTCGTCATGGCAACAATGACGTCATAATGGTCGTCATGGCGACGGTGCTGTCATAATGGTCGTCATGGCAACGTCATAATGGTCGTCATGGCAACGGTGACGTCATAATGGTCGTCATGGCAACGTCATAATAGTCGTCATGGCAACGTCATAATGGTCGTCATGGCGACGTCATAATGGCAGTCATAGCAACCATGATGTCATAATGGTCGTCATGGCGACGGTGCTGTCATAATGGTCGTCATGGCAACGTCATAATGGTCGTCACGGCAACGGTGATGCCATAATGGTCGTCACGGCAACGGTGATGCCATAATGGTCGTCACGGCAACGGTGATGCCATAATGGTCGTCACGGCAACGGTGATGCCATAATGGTCGTCAGGGCAACGGTGATGCCATAATGGTCGTCACGGCAACGGTGATGCCATAATGGTCGTCACGGCAACGGTGATGCCATAATGGTCGTCACGGCAACGGTGATGCCATAATGGTCGTCACGGCAACGGTGATGCCATAATGGTCGTCACGGCAACGGTGATGCCATAATGGTCGTCATGGCAACGTCATAATGGTCGTCATGGCGACGTCATAATGGTCGTCATGGCGACGTCATAATGGTCGTCATGGCGACGTCATAATGATCGTCATGGCAACAATGACGTCATAATGGTCGTCATGGCGACGTCATAATGATCGTCATGGCAACAATGACGTCATAATGGTCGTCATGGCAACAATGACGTCATAATGGTCGTCATGGCAACAATGACGTCATAATGGTCGTCATGGCAACAATGACGTCATAATGGTCGTCATGGCAACAATGACGTCATAATGGTCGTCATGGCAACAATGACGTCATAATGGTCGTCATGGCAACAATGATGTCATAATGGTCGTCATGGCGACGGTGCTGTCATAATGGTCGTCATGGCGACGGTGCTGTCATAATGGTCGTCATGGCAACGTCATAATGGTCGTCATGGCAACGGTGATGTCATAATGGTCGTCATGGCAACGGTGACGTCATAATGGTCGTCATGGCAACGTCATAATAGTCGTCATGGCAACGTCATAATGGTCGTCATGGCAACGTCATAATGGCCGTCATGGCAACAATGATGTCATAATGGTCGTCATGGCAACCGTGCTGTCATAATGGTCGTCATGGCGACGTCATAATGGTCGTCATGGCGACGATAATGCCATAATGGTCGCCGTGGCAACGATGATGCCATAATGGTCGCCGTGGCAACGATGATGCCATATTGGTCGCCGTGGCAACGATGATGCCATAATGGTCGCCGTGGCAACGATGATGCCATAATGGTCGCCGTGGCAACGATGATGCCATAATGGTCGCCGTGGCAACGATGATGTCATAATGGTCGTCGTGGTAACAGTGATGTCATAATGGACGTCATGGCAACGTCATAATGGTCGTCATGGCAACGGTGATGCCATAATGGTCATCACGGCAACGGTGATGCCATAATGGTCGTCACGGCAACGGTGATGCCATAATGGTCGTCACGGCAACGGTGATGCCATAATGGTCGTCATGGCAACAATGATGTCATAATGGTCGTCATGGCAACAATGACGTCATAATGGTCGTCATGGCAACAATGACGTCATAATGGTCGTCATGGCAACAATGACGTCATAATGGTCGTCATGGCAACAATGATGTCATAATGGTCGTCATGGCGACGGTGCTGTCATAATGGTCATCATGGCAACGTCATAATGGTCGTCATGGCAACGGTGATGTCATAATGGTCGTCATGGCAACGGTGACGTCATAATGGTCGTCATGGCAACGTCATAATAGTCGTCATGGCAACGTCATAATGGTCGTCATGGCAACGTCATAATGGCCGTCATGGCAACAATGATGTCATAATGGTCGTCATGGCAACCGTGCTGTCATAATGGTCGTCATGGCGACGTCATAATGGTCGTCATGGCGACGATAATGCCATAATGGTCGCCGTGGCAACGATGATGCCATAATGGTCGCCGTGGCAACGATGATGCCATATTGGTCGCCGTGGCAACGATGATGCCATAATGGTCGCCGTGGCAACGATGATGCCATAATGGTCGCCGTGGCAACGATGATGCCATAATGGTCGCCGTGGCAACGATGATGTCATAATGGTCGTCGTGGTAACAGTGATGTCATAATGGACGTCATGGCGACGTCATAATGGTCGTCATGGCGACGATAATGCCATAATGGTCGCCGTGGCAACGATGATGCCATATTGGTCGCCGTGGCAACGATGATGCCATAATGGTCGCCGTGGCAACGATGATGCCATAATGGTCGCCGTGGCAACGATGATGCCATAATGGTCGCCGTGGCAACGATGATGTCATAATGGTCGTCGTGGTAACAGTGATGTCATAATGGACGTCTTGGCAACGTCATAATGGTCGTCATGGCAACAGTGATGCCATAATGGTCGTCACGGCAATGGTGATGCCATAATGGTCGTCACGGCAACGGTGATGCCATAATGGTCGTCACGGCAACGGTGATGCCATAATGGTCGTCACGGCAACGGTGATGCCATAATGGTCGTCACGGCAACGGTGATGCCATAATGGTCGTCACGGCAACGGTGATGCCATAATGGTCGTCATGGCAACGTCATAATAGTCGTCATGGCAACGTCATAATGGTCGTCATGGCGACGTCATAATGGTCGTCATGGCGACGTCATAATGGTCGTCATGGCGACGTTATAATGGTCGTCATGGCGACGTCATAATGATCGTCATGGCAACAATGACGTCATAATGGTCGTCATGGCAACAATGACGTCATAATGGTCGTCATGGTAACAATGACGTCATAATGGTCGTCATGGCAACAATGACGTCATAATGGTCGTCATGGCAACAATGATGTCATAATGGTCGTCATGGCGACGGTGCTGTCATAATGGTCGTCATGGCAATGTCATAATGGTCGTCATGGCAACGGTGATGTCATAATGGTCGTCATGGCAACGTCATAATGGTCGTCATGGCGACGTCATAATGGCCGTCATGGCAACAATGATGTCATAATGGTCGTCATGGCGACGGTGCTGTCATAATGGTCGTCATGGCAACGTCATAATGGTCGTCATGGCAACGTCATAATGGATGTCATAATGGTCGTCATGGCAACGGTGATGCCATAATGGTCGTCACGGCAACGGTGATGCCATAATGGTCTTCACGGCAACGGTGATGCCATAATGGTCGTCACGGCAACGGTGATGCCATAATGGTCGTCACGGCAACGGTGATGCCATAATGGTCGTCACGGCAACGGTGATGCCATAATGGTCGTCACAGCAACGGTGATGCCATAATGGTCGTCACGGCAACGGTGATGCCATAATGGTCGTCATGGCAACGTCATAATAGTCGTCATGGCAACGTCATAATGGTCGTCATGGCGACGTCATAATGGTCGTCATGGCGACGTCATAATGGTCGTCATGGCGACGTCATAATGGTCGTCATGGCGACGTCATAATGGTCGTCATGGCAACAATGACGTCATAATGGTCGTCATGGCAACAATGACGTCATAATGGTCGTCATGGCAACAATGACGTCATAATGGTCGTCATGGCAACAATGACGTCATAATGGTCGTCATGGCAACAATGGCGTCATAATGGTCATCATGGCAACAATGACGTCATAATGGTCGTCATGGCAACAATGACGTCATAATGGTCGTCATGGCAACAATGATGTCATAATGGTCGTCATGGCAACGTCATAATGGTCGTCATGGCAACGGTGATGTCATAATGGTCGTCATGGCAACGGTGACGTCATAATGGTCGTCATGGCAACGTCATAATAGTCGTCATGGCAACGTCATAATGGTCGTCATGGCAACGTCATAATGGCCGTCATGGCAACAATGATGTCATAATGGTCGTCATGGCAACCGTGCTGTCATAATGGTCGTCATGGCGACGTCATAATGGTCGTCATGGCGACGATAAAGCCATAATGGTCGCCGTGGCAACGATGATGCCATAATGGTCGCCGTGGCAACGATGATGCCATATTGGTCGCCGTGGCAACGATGATGCCATAATGGTCGCCGTGGCAACGATGATGCCATAATGGTCGCCGTGGCAACGATGATGCCATAATGGTCGCCGTGGCAACGATGATGTCATAATGGTCGTTGTGGTAACAGTGATGTCATAATGGACGTCATGGCAACGTCATAATGGTCGTCATGGCAACGGTGATGCCATAATGGTCGTCACGGCAACGGTGATGCCATAATGGTCGTCACGGCAACGGTGATGCCATAATGGTCGTCACGGCAACGGTGATGCCATAATGGTCGTCATGGCAACAATGATGTCATAATGGTCGTCATGGCAACAATGACGTCATAATGGTCGTCATGGCAACAATGACGTCATAATGGTCGTCATGGCAACAATGACGTCATAATGGTCGTCATGGCAACAATGATGTCATAATGGTCGTCATGGCGACGGTGCTGTCATAATGGTCGTCATGGCAACGTCATAATGGTCGTCATAAGCAACGGTGATGTCATAATGGTCGTCATGGCAACGGTGACGTCATAATGGTCGTCATGGCAACGTCATAATAGTCGTCATGGCAACATCATAATGGTCGTCATGGCAACGTCATAATGGCCGTCATGGCGACGTCATAATGGTCGTCATGGCGACGATAATGCCATAATGGTCGCCGTGGCAACGATGATGCCATAATGGTCGCCGTGGCAACGATGATGCCATATTGGTCGCCGTGGCAACGATGATGCCATAATGGTCGCCGTGGCAACGATGATGCCATAATGGTCGCCGTGGCAACGATGATGCCATAATGGTCGCCGTGGCAACGATGATGTCATAATGGTCGTCGTGGTAACAGTGATGTCATAATGGACGTCATGGCAACGTCATAATGGTCGTCATGGCAACGGTGATGCCATAATGGTCGTCATGGCAACGGTGATGACATAATGGTCGTCACGGCAACGGTGATGCCATAATGGTCGTCACGGCAACGGTGATGCCATAATGGTCGTCACGGCAACGGTGATGCCATAATGGTCGTCACGGCAACGGTGATGCCATAATGGTCGTCACGGCAACGGTGATGCCATAATGGTCGTCATGGCAACGTCATAATAGTCGTCATGGCAACGTCATAATGGTCGTCATGGCGACGTCATAATGGTCGTCATGGCGACGTCATAATGGTCGTCATGGCGACGTCATAATGGTCGTCATGGCGACGTCATAATGATCGTCATGGCAACAATGACGTCATAATGGTCGTCATGGCAACAATGACGTCATAATGGTCGTCATGGCAACAATGACGTCATAATGGTCGTCATGGCAACAATGATGTCATAATGGTCGTCATGGCGACGGTGCTGTCATAATGGTCGTCATGGCAACGTCATAATGGTCGTCATGGCAACGGTGATGTCATAATGGTCGTCATGGCAACGGTGACGTCATAATGGTCGTCATGGCAACGTCATAATAGTCGTCATGGCAACGTCATAATGGTCGTCATGGCGACGTCATAATGGCCGTCATGGCAACAATGATGTCATAATGGTCGTCATGGCGACGGTGCTGTCAAAATGGTCGTCATGGCAACGTCATAATGGTCGTCATGGCAACGTTATAATGGATGTCATAATGGTCGTCATGGCAACGGTGATGCCATAATGGTCGTCATGGCAACGTCATAATGGTCGTCATGGCAACGTTATAATGGATGTCATAATGGTCGTCATGGCAACGGTGATGCCATAATGGTCGTCACGGCAACGGTGATGCCATAATGGTCGTCACGGCAACGGTGATGCCATAATGGTCGTCACGGCAACGGTGATGCCATAATGGTCGTCACGGCAACGGTGATGCCATAATGGTCGTCACGGCAACGGTGATGCCATAATGGTCGTCACGGCAACGGTGATGCCATAATGGTCGTCACGGCAACGGTGATGCCATAATGGTTGTCATGGCAACGTCATAATAGTCGCCATGGCAACGTCATAATGGTCGTCATGGCGACGTCATAATGGTCGTCATAGCGACGTCATAATGGTCGTCATGGCGACGTCATAATGGTCGTCATGGTGACGTCATAATGATCGTCATGGCAACAATGACGTCATAATGGTCGTCATGGCAACAATGACGTCATAATGGTCGTCATGGCAACAATGACGTCATAATGGTCGTCATGGCAACAATGACGTCATAATGGTCGTCATGGCAACAATGACGTCATAATGGTCGTCATGGCAACAATGACGTCATAATGGTCGTCATGGCAACAATGATGTCATAATGGTCGTCATGGCGACGGTGCTGTCATAATGGTCATCATGGCAACGTCATAATGGTCGTCATGGCAACGGTGATGTCATAATGGTCGTCATGGCAACGGTGACGTCATAATGGTCGTCATGGCAACGTCATAATAGTCGTCATGGCAACGTCATAATGGTCGTCATGGCAACGTCATAATGGCCGTCATGGCAACAATGATGTCATAATGGTCGTCATGGCAACCGTGCTGTCATAATGGTCGTCATGGCGACGTCATAATGGTCGTCATGGCGACGATAATGCCATAATGGTCGCCGTGGCAACGATGATGCCATAATGGTCGCCGTGGCAACGATGATGCCATATTGGTCGCCGTGGCAACGATGATGCCATAATGGTCGCCGTGGCAACGATGATGCCATAATGGTCGCCGTGGCAACGATGATGCCATAATGGTCGCCGTGGCAACGATGATGTCATAATGGTCGTCGTGGTAACAGTGATGTCATAATGGACGTCATGGCGACGTCATAATGGTCGTCATGGCGACGATAATGCCATAATGGTCGCCGTGGCAACGATGATGCCATATTGGTCGCCGTGGCAACGATGATGCCATAATGGTCGCCGTGGCAACGATGATGCCATAATGGTCGCCGTGGCAACGATGATGCCATAATGGTCGCCGTGGCAACGATGATGTCATAATGGTCGTCGTGGTAACAGTGATGTCATAATGGACGTCTTGGCAACGTCATAATGGTCGTCATGGCAACAGTGATGCCATAATGGTCGTCACGGCAATGGTGATGCCATAATGGTCGTCACGGCAACGGTGATGCCATAATGGTCGTCACGGCAACGGTGATGCCATAATGGTCGTCACGGCAACGGTGATGCCATAATGGTCGTCACGGCAACGGTGATGCCATAATGGTCGTCACGGCAACGGTGATGCCATAATGGTCGTCATGGCAACGTCATAATAGTCGTCATGGCAACGTCATAATGGTCGTCATGGCGACGTCATAATGGTCGTCATGGCGACGTCATAATGGTCGTCATGGCGACGTTATAATGGTCGTCATGGCGACGTCATAATGATCGTCATGGCAACAATGACGTCATAATGGTCGTCATGGCAACAATGACGTCATAATGGTCGTCATGGTAACAATGACGTCATAATGGTCGTCATGGCAACAATGACGTCATAATGGTCGTCATGGCAACAATGATGTCATAATGGTCGTCATGGCGACGGTGCTGTCATAATGGTCGTCATGGCAATGTCATAATGGTCGTCATGGCAACGGTGATGTCATAATGGTCGTCATGGCAACGTCATAATGGTCGTCATGGCGACGTCATAATGGCCGTCATGGCAACAATGATGTCATAATGGTCGTCATGGCGACGGTGCTGTCATAATGGTCGTCATGGCAACGTCATAATGGTCGTCATGGCAACGTCATAATGGATGTCATAATGGTCGTCATGGCAACGGTGATGCCATAATGGTCGTCACGGCAACGGTGATGCCATAATGGTCTTCACGGCAACGGTGATGCCATAATGGTCGTCACGGCAACGGTGATGCCATAATGGTCGTCACGGCAACGGTGATGCCATAATGGTCGTCACGGCAACGGTGATGCCATAATGGTCGTCACAGCAACGGTGATGCCATAATGGTCGTCACGGCAACGGTGATGCCATAATGGTCGTCATGGCAACGTCATAATAGTCGTCATGGCAACGTCATAATGGTCGTCATGGCGACGTCATAATGGTCGTCATGGCGACGTCATAATGGTCGTCATGGCGACGTCATAATGGTCGTCATGGCGACGTCATAATGGTCGTCATGGCAACAATGACGTCATAATGGTCGTCATGGCAACAATGACGTCATAATGGTCGTCATGGCAACAATGACGTCATAATGGTCGTCATGGCAACAATGACGTCATAATGGTCGTCATGGCAACAATGGCGTCATAATGGTCATCATGGCAACAATGACGTCATAATGGTCGTCATGGCAACAATGACGTCATAATGGTCGTCATGGCAACAATGATGTCATAATGGTCGTCATGGCAACGTCATAATGGTCGTCATGGCAACGGTGATGTCATAATGGTCGTCATGGCAACGGTGACGTCATAATGGTCGTCATGGCAACGTCATAATAGTCGTCATGGCAACGTCATAATGGTCGTCATGGCAACGTCATAATGGCCGTCATGGCAACAATGATGTCATAATGGTCGTCATGGCAACCGTGCTGTCATAATGGTCGTCATGGCGACGTCATAATGGTCGTCATGGCGACGATAAAGCCATAATGGTCGCCGTGGCAACGATGATGCCATAATGGTCGCCGTGGCAACGATGATGCCATATTGGTCGCCGTGGCAACGATGATGCCATAATGGTCGCCGTGGCAACGATGATGCCATAATGGTCGCCGTGGCAACGATGATGCCATAATGGTCGCCGTGGCAACGATGATGTCATAATGGTCGTTGTGGTAACAGTGATGTCATAATGGACGTCATGGCAACGTCATAATGGTCGTCATGGCAACGGTGATGCCATAATGGTCGTCACGGCAACGGTGATGCCATAATGGTCGTCACGGCAACGGTGATGCCATAATGGTCGTCACGGCAACGGTGATGCCATAATGGTCGTCATGGCAACAATGATGTCATAATGGTCGTCATGGCAACAATGACGTCATAATGGTCGTCATGGCAACAATGACGTCATAATGGTCGTCATGGCAACAATGACGTCATAATGGTCGTCATGGCAACAATGATGTCATAATGGTCGTCATGGCGACGGTGCTGTCATAATGGTCGTCATGGCAACGTCATAATGGTCGTCATAAGCAACGGTGATGTCATAATGGTCGTCATGGCAACGGTGACGTCATAATGGTCGTCATGGCAACGTCATAATAGTCGTCATGGCAACATCATAATGGTCGTCATGGCAACGTCATAATGGCCGTCATGGCGACGTCATAATGGTCGTCATGGCGACGATAATGCCATAATGGTCGCCGTGGCAACGATGATGCCATAATGGTCGCCGTGGCAACGATGATGCCATATTGGTCGCCGTGGCAACGATGATGCCATAATGGTCGCCGTGGCAACGATGATGCCATAATGGTCGCCGTGGCAACGATGATGCCATAATGGTCGCCGTGGCAACGATGATGTCATAATGGTCGTCGTGGTAACAGTGATGTCATAATGGACGTCATGGCAACGTCATAATGGTCGTCATGGCAACGGTGATGCCATAATGGTCGTCATGGCAACGGTGATGACATAATGGTCGTCACGGCAACGGTGATGCCATAATGGTCGTCACGGCAACGGTGATGCCATAATGGTCGTCACGGCAACGGTGATGCCATAATGGTCGTCACGGCAACGGTGATGCCATAATGGTCGTCACGGCAACGGTGATGCCATAATGGTCGTCATGGCAACGTCATAATAGTCGTCATGGCAACGTCATAATGGTCGTCATGGCGACGTCATAATGGTCGTCATGGCGACGTCATAATGGTCGTCATGGCGACGTCATAATGGTCGTCATGGCGACGTCATAATGATCGTCATGGCAACAATGACGTCATAATGGTCGTCATGGCAACAATGACGTCATAATGGTCGTCATGGCAACAATGACGTCATAATGGTCGTCATGGCAACAATGATGTCATAATGGTCGTCATGGCGACGGTGCTGTCATAATGGTCGTCATGGCAACGTCATAATGGTCGTCATGGCAACGGTGATGTCATAATGGTCGTCATGGCAACGGTGACGTCATAATGGTCGTCATGGCAACGTCATAATAGTCGTCATGGCAACGTCATAATGGTCGTCATGGCGACGTCATAATGGCCGTCATGGCAACAATGATGTCATAATGGTCGTCATGGCGACGGTGCTGTCAAAATGGTCGTCATGGCAACGTCATAATGGTCGTCATGGCAACGTTATAATGGATGTCATAATGGTCGTCATGGCAACGGTGATGCCATAATGGTCGTCATGGCAACGTCATAATGGTCGTCATGGCAACGTTATAATGGATGTCATAATGGTCGTCATGGCAACGGTGATGCCATAATGGTCGTCACGGCAACGGTGATGCCATAATGGTCGTCACGGCAATGGTGATGCCATAATGGTCGTCACGGCAACGGTGATGCCATAATGGTCGTCACGGCAACGGTGATGCCATAATGGTCGTCACGGCAACGGTGATGCCATAATGGTCGTCACGGCAACGGTGATGCCATAATGGTCGTCACGGCAACGGTGATGCCATAATGGTTGTCATGGCAACGTCATAATAGTCGCCATGGCAACGTCATAATGGTCGTCATGGCGACGTCATAATGGTCGTCATAGCGACGTCATAATGGTCGTCATGGCGACGTCATAATGGTCGTCATGGTGACGTCATAATGATCGTCATGGCAACAATGACGTCATAATGGTCGTCATGGCAACAATGACGTCATAATGGTCGTCATGGCAACAATGACGTCATAATGGTCGTCATGGCAACAATGACGTCATAATGGTCGTCATGGCAACAATGATGTCATAATGGTCGTCATGGCAACAATGACGTCATAATGGTCGTCATGGCAACAATGACGTCATAATGGTCGTCATGGCAACAATGATGTCATAATGGTCGTCATGGCAACGTCATAATGGTCGTCATGGCAACGGTGATGTCATAATGGTCGCCATGGCAACGGTGACGTCATAATGGTCGTCATGGCAACGTCATAATAGTCGTCATGGCAACGTCATAATGGTCGTCATGGCAACGTCATAATGGCCGTCATGGCAACAATGATGTCATAATGGTCGTCATGGCAACCGTACTGTCATAATGGTCGTCATGGCGACGTCATAATGGTCGTCATGGCAACGTCATAATAGTCGTCATGGCAACGTCATAATGGTCGTCATGGCAACGTCATAATGGCCGTCATGGCAACAATGATGTCATAATGGTCGTCATGGCAACCGTGCTGTCATAATGGTCGTCATGGCGACGTCATAATGGTCGTCATGGCGACGATAATGCCATAATGGTCGCCGTGGCAACGATGATGCCATAATGGTCGCCGTGGCAACGATGATGCCATATTGGTCGCCGTGGCAACGATGATGCCATAATGGTCGCCGTGGCAACGATGATGCCATAATGGTCGCCGTGGCAACGATGATGCCATAATGGTCGCCGTGGCAACGATGATGTCATAATGGTCGTCGTGGTAACAGTGATGTCATAATGGACGTCATGGCAACGTCATAATGGTCGTCACGGCAACGGTAATGCCATAATGGTCGTCACGGCAACGGTGATGCCATAATGGTCGTCACGGCAACGGTGATGCCATAATGGTCGTCACGGCAACGGTGATGCCATAATGGTCGTCATGACAACAATGATGTCATAATGGTCGTCATGGCAACAATGACGTCATAATGGTCGTCATGGCAACAATGACGTCATAATGGTCGTCATGGCAACAATGACGTCATAACGGTCGTCATGGCAACAATGATGTCATAATGGTCGTCATGGCGACGGTGCTGTCATAATGGTCGTCATGGCAACGTCATAATGGTCGTCATGGCAACGGTGATGTCATAATGGTCGTCATGGCAACGGTGACGTCATAATGGTCGTCATGGCAACGTCATAATAGTCGTCATGGCAACGTCATAATGGTCGTCATGGCAACGTCATAATGGCCGTCATGGCAACAATGATGTCATAATGGTCGTCATGGCGACGGTGCTGTCATAATGGTCGTCATGGCAACGTTATAATGGTCGTCATGGCAACGTCATAATGGTCGTCATGGCAACGGTGATGTCATAATGGTCGTCATGGCAACGGTGATGTCATAATGGTCGTCATGGCAACAATGATGTCATAATGGTCGTCATGGCAACGTCATAATGGCCGTCATGGCAACAATGATGTCATAATGGTCGTCATGGCGACGGTGCTGTCATAATGGTCGTCATGGCAACGTCATAATGGTCGTCATGGCAACGGTGACGTCATAATGGTCGTCATGGCAACGGTGACGTCATAATGGTCGTCATGGCAACGGTGACGTCATAATGGTCGTCATGGCAACGTCATAATAGTCGTCATGGCAACGTCATAATGGTCGTCATGGCGACGTCATAATGGCCGTCATGGCAACAATGATGTCATAATGGTCGTCATGGCGACGGTGCTGTCATAATGGTCGTCATGGCAACGTCATAATGGTCGTCATGGCAACGTCATAATGGATGTCATAATGGTCGTCATGGCAACGGTGATGCCATAATGGTCGTCACGGCAACGGTGATGCCATAATGGTCGTCACGGCAGCGGTGATGCCATAATGGTCGTCACGGCAACGGTGATGCCATAATGGTCGTCACGGCAACGGTGATGCCATAATGGTCGTCACGGCAACGGTGATGCCATAATGGTCGTCACGGCAACGGTGATGCCATAATGGTCGTCACGGCAACGGTGATGCCATAATGGTCGTCACGGCAACGGTGATGCCATAATGGTCGTCACGGCAACGGTGATGCCATAATGGTCGTCATGGCAACGTCATAATGGTCGTCATGGCAACGTCATAATGGTCGTCATGGCGACGTCATAATGGTCGTCATGGCGACGTCATAATGGTCGTCATGGCGACGTCATAATGATCGTCATGGCAACAATGACGTCATAATGGTCGTCATGGCAACAATGACGTCATAATGGTCGTCATGGCAACAATGACGTCATAATGGTCGTCATGGCAACAATGACGTCATAATGGTCGTCATGGGCACAATGACGTCATAATGGTCGTCATGGCAACAATGATGTCATAATGGTCGTCATGGCGACGGTGCTGTCATAATGGTCGTCATGGCAACGTCATAATGGTCGTCATGGCAACGGTGATGTCATAATGGTCGTCATGGCAACGGTGACGTCATAATGGTCGTCATGGCAACGTCATAATGGTCGTCATGGCAACGTCATAATGGTCGTCATGGCAACGGTGATGTCATAATGGTCGTCACGGCGACGGTGCTGTCATAATGGTCGTCACGGCAACGGTGATGCCATAATGGTCGTCACGGCAACGGTGATGCCATAATGGTCGTCACGGCAACGGTGATGCCATAATGGTCGTCACGGCAACGGTGATGCCATAATGGTTGTCACGGCAACGGTGATGCCATAATGGTCGTCACGGCAACGGTGATGCCATAATGGTCGTCACGGCAACGGTGATGCCATAATGGTCGTCACGGCAACGGTGATGCCATAATGGTCGTCATGGCAACGTCATAATAGTCGTCATGGCAACGTCATAATGGTCGTCATGGCAACGTCATAATGGTCGTCATGGCGACGTCATAATGGTCGTCATGGCGACGTCATAATGGTCGTCATGGCAACAATGACGTCATAATGGTCGTCATGGCAACAATGACGTCATAATGGTCGTCATGGCAACAATGACGTCATAATGGTCGTCATGGCAACAATGACGTCATAATGGTCGTCATGGCGACGGTGCTGTCATAATGGTCGTCATGGCAACGTCATAATGGTCGTCATGGCAACGGTGACGTCATAATGGTCGTCATGGCAACGTCATAATAGTCGTCATGGCAACGTCATAATGGTCGTCATGGCGACGTCATAATGGCAGTCATAGCAACCATGATGTCATAATGGTCGTCATGGCGACGGTGTTGTCATAATGGTCGTCATGGCAACGTCATAATGGTCGTCACGGCAACGGTGATGCCATAATGGTCGTCACGGCAACGGTGATGCCATAATGGTCGTCACGGCAACGGTGATGCCATAATGGTCGTCACGGCAACGGTGATGCCATAATGGTCGTCAGGGCAACGGTGATGCCATAATGGTCGTCACGGCAACGGTGATGCCATAATGGTCGTCACGGCAACGGTGATGCCATAATGGTCGTCACGGCAACGGTGATGCCATAATGGTCGTCACGGCAACGGTGATGCCATAATGGTCGTCACGGCAACGGTGATGCCATAATGGTCGTCATGGCAACGTCATAATGGTCGTCATGGCGACGTCATAATGGTCGTCATGGCGACGTCATAATGGTCGTCATGGCGACGTCATAATGATCGTCATGGCAACAATGACGTCATAATGGTCGTCATGGCGACGTCATAATGATCGTCATGGCAACAATGACGTCATAATGGTCGTCATGGCAACAATGACGTCATAATGGTCGTCATGGCAACAATGACGTCATAATGGTCGTCATGGCAACAATGACGTCATAATGGTCGTCATGGCAACAATGACGTCATAATGGTCGTCATGGCAACAATGACGTCATAATGGTCGTCATGGCAACAATGATGTCATAATGGTCGTCATGGCGACGGTGCTGTCATAATGGTCGTCATGGCGACGGTGCTGTCATAATGGTCGTCATGGCAACGTCATAATGGTCGTCATGGCAACGGTGATGTCATAATGGTCGTCATGGCAACGGTGACGTCATAATGGTCGTCATGGCAACGTCATAATAGTCGTCATGGCAACGTCATAATGGTCGTCATGGCAACGTCATAATGGCCGTCATGGCAACAATGATGTCATAATGGTCGTCATGGCAACCGTGCTGTCATAATGGTCGTCATGGCGACGTCATAATGGTCGTCATGGCGACGATAATGCCATAATGGTCGCCGTGGCAACGATGATGCCATAATGGTCGCCGTGGCAACGATGATGCCATATTGGTCGCCGTGGCAACGATGATGCCATAATGGTCGCCGTGGCAACGATGATGCCATAATGGTCGCCGTGGCAACGATGATGCCATAATGGTCGCCGTGGCAACGATGATGTCATAATGGTCGTCGTGGTAACAGTGATGTCATAATGGACGTCATGGCAACGTCATAATGGTCGTCATGGCAACGGTGATGCCATAATGGTCATCACGGCAACGGTGATGCCATAATGGTCGTCACGGCAACGGTGATGCCATAATGGTCGTCACGGCAACGGTGATGCCATAATGGTCGTCATGGCAACAATGATGTCATAATGGTCGTCATGGCAACAATGACGTCATAATGGTCGTCATGGCAACAATGACGTCATAATGGTCGTCATGGCAACAATGACGTCATAATGGTCGTCATGGCAACAATGATGTCATAATGGTCGTCATGGCGACGGTGCTGTCATAATGGTCGTCATGGCAACGTCATAATGGTCGTCATGGCAACGGTGATGTCATAATGGTCGTCATGGCAACGGTGACGTCATAATGGTCGTCATGGCAACGTCATAATAGTCGTCATGGCAACGTCATAATGGTCGTCATGGCAACGTCATAATGGCCGTCATGGCAACAATGATGTCATAATGGTCGTCATGGCAACCGTGCTGTCATAATGGTCGTCATGGCGACGTCATAATGGTCGTCATGGCGACGATAATACCATAATGGTCGCCGTGGCAACGATGATGCCATAATGGTCGCCGTGGCAACGATGATGCCATATTGGTCGCCGTGGCAACGATGATGCCATAATGGTCGCCGTGGCAACGATGATGCCATAATGGTCGCCGTGGCAACGATGATGCCATAATGGTCGCCGTGGCAACGATGATGTCATAATGGTCGTCGTGGTAACAGTGATGTCATAATGGACGTCATGGCGACGTCATAATGGTCGTCATGGCGACGATAATGCCATAATGGTCGCCGTGGCAACGATGATGCCATATTGGTCGCCGTGGCAACGATGATGCCATAATGGTCGCCGTGGCAACGATGATGCCATAATGGTCGCCGTGGCAACGATGATGCCATAATGGTCGCCGTGGCAACGATGATGTCATAATGGTCGTCGTGGTAACAGTGATGTCATAATGGACGTCTTGGCAACGTCATAATGGTCGTCATGGCAACAGTGATGCCATAATGGTCGTCACGGCAATGGTGATGCCATAATGGTCGTCACGGCAACGGTGATGCCATAATGGTCGTCACGGCAACGGTGATGCCATAATGGTCGTCACGGCAACGGTGATGCCATAATGGTCGTCACGGCAACGGTGATGCCATAATGGTCGTCACGGCAACGGTGATGCCATAATGGTCGTCATGGCAACGTCATAATAGTCGTCATGGCAACGTCATAATGGTCGTCATGGCGACGTCATAATGGTCGTCATGGCGACGTCATAATGGTCGTCATGGCGACGTTATAATGGTCGTCATGGCGACGTCATAATGATCGTCATGGCAACAATGACGTCATAATGGTCGTCATGGCAACAATGACGTCATAATGGTCGTCATGGTAACAATGACGTCATAATGGTCGTCATGGCAACAATGACGTCATAATGGTCGTCATGGCAACAATGATGTCATAATGGTCGTCATGGCGACGGTGCTGTCATAATGGTCGTCATGGCAATGTCATAATGGTCGTCATGGCAACGGTGATGTCATAATGGTCGTCATGGCAACGTCATAATGGTCGTCATGGCGACGTCATAATGGCCGTCATGGCAACAATGATGTCATAATGGTCGTCATGGCGACGGTGCTGTCATAATGGTCGTCATGGCAACGTCATAATGGTCGTCATGGCAACGTCATAATGGATGTCATAATGGTCGTCATGGCAACGGTGATGCCATAATGGTCGTCACGGCAACGGTGATGCCATAATGGTCTTCACGGCAACGGTGATGCCATAATGGTCGTCACGGCAACGGTGATGCCATAATGGTCGTCACGGCAACGGTGATGCCATAATGGTCGTCACGGCAACGGTGATGCCATAATGGTCGTCACAGCAACGGTGATGCCATAATGGTCGTCACGGCAACGGTGATGCCATAATGGTCGTCATGGCAACGTCATAATAGTCGTCATGGCAACGTCATAATGGTCGTCATGGCGACGTCATAATGGTCGTCATGGCGACGTCATAATGGTCGTCATGGCGACGTCATAATGGTCGTCATGGCGACGTCATAATGGTCGTCATGGCAACAATGACGTCATAATGGTCGTCATGGCAACAATGACGTCATAATGGTCGTCATGGCAACAATGACGTCATAATGGTCGTCATGGCAACAATGACGTCATAATGGTCGTCATGGCAACAATGACGTCATAATGGTCGTCATGGCAACAATGGCGTCATAATGGTCGTCATGGCAACAATGACGTCATAATGGTCGTCATGGCAACAATGATGTCATAATGGTCGTCATGGCAACGTCATAATGGTCGTCATGGCAACGGTGATGTCATAATGGTCGTCATGGCAACGGTGACGTCATAATGGTCGTCATGGCAACGTCATAATAGTCGTCATGGCAACGTCATAATGGTCGTCATGGCAACGTCATAATGGCCGTCATGGCAACAATGATGTCATAATGGTCGTCATGGCAACCGTGCTGTCATAATGGTCGTCATGGCGACGTCATAATGGTCGTCATGGCGACGATAAAGCCATAATGGTCGCCGTGGCAACGATGATGCCATAATGGTCGCCGTGGCAACGATGATGCCATATTGGTCGCCGTGGCAACGATGATGCCATAATGGTCGCCGTGGCAACGATGATGCCATAATGGTCGCCGTGGCAACGATGATGCCATAATGGTCGCCGTGGCAACGATGATGTCATAATGGTCGTTGTGGTAACAGTGATGTCATAATGGACGTCATGGCAACGTCATAATGGTCGTCATGGCAACGGTGATGCCATAATGGTTGTCACGGCAACGGTGATGCCATAATGGTCGTCACGGCAACGGTGATGCCATAATGGTCGTCACGGCAACGGTGATGCCATAATGGTCGTCATGGCAACAATGATGTCATAATGGTCGTCATGGCAACAATGACGTCATAATGGTCGTCATGGCAACAATGACGTCATAATGGTCGTCATGGCAACAATGACGTCATAATGGTCGTCATGGCAACAATGATGTCATAATGGTCGTCATGGCGACGGTGCTGTCATAATGGTCGTCATGGCAACGTCATAATGGTCGTCATGGCAACGGTGATGTCATAATGGTCGTCATGGCAACGGTGACGTCATAATGGTCGTCATGGCAACGTCATAATAGTCGTCATGGCAACATCATAATGGTCGTCATGGCAACGTCATAATGGCCGTCATGGCGACGTCATAATGGTCGTCATGGCGACGATAATGCCATAATGGTCGCCGTGGCAACGATGATGCCATAATGGTCGCCGTGGCAACGATGATGCCATATTGGTCGCCGTGGCAACGATGATGCCATAATGGTCGCCGTGGCAACGATGATGCCATAATGGTCGCCGTGGCAACGATGATGCCATAATGGTCGCCGTGGCAACGATGATGTCATAATGGTCGTCGTGGTAACAGTGATGTCATAATGGACGTCATGGCAACGTCATAATGGTCGTCATGGCAACGGTGATGCCATAATGGTCGTCATGGCAACGGTGATGACATAATGGTCGTCACGGCAACGGTGATGCCATAATGGTCGTCACGGCAACGGTGATGCCATAATGGTCGTCACGGCAACGGTGATGCCATAATGGTCGTCACGGCAACGGTGATGCCATAATGGTCGTCACGGCAACGGTGATGCCATAATGGTCGTCATGGCAACGTCATAATAGTCGTCATGGCAACGTCATAATGGTCGTCATGGCGACGTCATAATGGTCGTCATGGCGACGTCATAATGGTCGTCATGGCGACGTCATAATGGTCGTCATGGCGACGTCATAATGATCGTCATGGCAACAATGACGTCATAATGGTCGTCATGGCAACAATGACGTCATAATGGTCGTCATGGCAACAATGACGTCATAATGGTCGTCATGGCAACAATGATGTCATAATGGTCGTCATGGCGACGGTGCTGTCATAATGGTCGTCATGGCAACGTCATAATGGTCGTCATGGCAACGGTGATGTCATAATGGTCGTCATGGCAACGGTGACGTCATAATGGTCGTCATGGCAACGTCATAATAGTCGTCATGGCAACGTCATAATGGTCGTCATGGCGACGTCATAATGGCCGTCATGGCAACAATGATGTCATAATGGTCGTCATGGCGACGGTGCTGTCATAATGGTCGTCATGGCAACGTCATAATGGTCGTCATGGCAACGTTATAATGGATGTCATAATGGTCGTCATGGCAACGGTGATGCCATAATGGTCGTCATGGCAACGTCATAATGGTCGTCATGGCAACGTTATAATGGATGTCATAATGGTCGTCATGGCAACGGTGATGCCATAATGGTCGTCACGGCAACGGTGATGCCATAATGGTCGTCACGGCAACGGTGATGCCATAATGGTCGTCACGGCAACGGTGATGCCATAATGGTCGTCACGGCAACGGTGATGCCATAATGGTCGTCACGGCAACGGTGATGCCATAATGGTCGTCACGGCAACGGTGATGCCATAATGGTCGTCACGGCAACGGTGATGCCATAATGGTTGTCATGGCAACGTCATAATAGTCGCCATGGCAACGTCATAATGGTCGTCATGGCGACGTCATAATGGTCGTCATAGCGACGTCATAATGGTCGTCATGGCGACGTCATAATGGTCGTCATGGTGACGTCATAATGATCGTCATGGCAACAATGACGTCATAATGGTCGTCATGGCAACAATGACGTCATAATGGTCGTCATGGCAACAATGACGTCATAATGGTCGTCATGGCAACAATGACGTCATAATGGTCGTCATGGCAACAATGATGTCATAATGGTCGTCATGGCAACAATGACGTCATAATGGTCGTCATGGCAACAATGACGTCATAATGGTCGTCATGGCAACAATGATGTCATAATGGTCGTCATGGCAACGTCATAATGGTCGTCATGGCAACGGTGATGTCATAATGGTCGCCATGGCAACGGTGACGTCATAATGGTCGTCATGGCAACGTCATAATAGTCGTCATGGCAACGTCATAATGGTCGTCATGGCAACGTCATAATGGCCGTCATGGCAACAATGATGTCATAATGGTCGTCATGGCAACCGTACTGTCATAATGGTCGTCATGGCGACGTCATAATGGTCGTCATGGCAACGTCATAATAGTCGTCATGGCAACGTCATAATGGTCGTCATGGCAACGTCATAATGGCCGTCATGGCAACAATGATGTCATAATGGTCGTCATGGCAACCGTGCTGTCATAATGGTCGTCATGGCGACGTCATAATGGTCGTCATGGCGACGATAATGCCATAATGGTCGCCGTGGCAACGATGATGCCATAATGGTCGCCGTGGCAACGATGATGCCATATTGGTCGCCGTGGCAACGATGATGCCATAATGGTCGCCGTGGCAACGATGATGCCATAATGGTCGCCGTGGCAACGATGATGCCATAATGGTCGCCGTGGCAACGATGATGTCATAATGGTCGTCGTGGTAACAGTGATGTCATAATGGACGTCATGGCAACGTCATAATGGTCGTCACGGCAACGGTAATGCCATAATGGTCGTCACGGCAACGGTGATGCCATAATGGTCGTCACGGCAACGGTGATGCCATAATGGTCGTCACGGCAACGGTGATGCCATAATGGTCGTCATGACAACAATGATGTCATAATGGTCGTCATGGCAACAATGACGTCATAATGGTCGTCATGGCAACAATGACGTCATAATGGTCGTCATGGCAACAATGACGTCATAACGGTCGTCATGGCAACAATGATGTCATAATGGTCGTCATGGCGACGGTGCTGTCATAATGGTCGTCATGGCAACGTCATAATGGTCGTCATGGCAACGGTGATGTCATAATGGTCGTCATGGCAACGGTGACGTCATAATGGTCGTCATGGCAACGTCATAATAGTCGTCATGGCAACGTCATAATGGTCGTCATGGCAACGTCATAATGGCCGTCATGGCAACAATGATGTCATAATGGTCGTCATGGCGACGGTGCTGTCATAATGGTCGTCATGGCAACGTTATAATGGTCGTCATGGCAACGTCATAATGGTCGTCATGGCAACGGTGATGTCATAATGGTCGTCATGGCAACGGTGATGTCATAATGGTCGTCATGGCAACAATGATGTCATAATGGTCGTCATGGCAACGTCATAATGGCCGTCATGGCAACAATGATGTCATAATGGTCGTCATGGCGACGGTGCTGTCATAATGGTCGTCATGGCAACGTCATAATGGTCGTCATGGCAACGGTGACGTCATAATGGTCGTCATGGCAACGGTGACGTCATAATGGTCGTCATGGCAACGGTGACGTCATAATGGTCGTCATGGCAACGTCATAATAGTCGTCATGGCAACGTCATAATGGTCGTCATGGCGACGTCATAATGGCCGTCATGGCAACAATGATGTCATAATGGTCGTCATGGCGACGGTGCTGTCATAATGGTCGTCATGGCAACGTCATAATGGTCGTCATGGCAACGTCATAATGGATGTCATAATGGTCGTCATGGCAACGGTGATGCCATAATGGTCGTCACGGCAACGGTGATGCCATAATGGTCGTCACGGCAGCGGTGATGCCATAATGGTCGTCACGGCAACGGTGATGCCATAATGGTCGTCACGGCAACGGTGATGCCATAATGGTCGTCACGGCAACGGTGATGCCATAATGGTCGTCACGGCAACGGTGATGCCATAATGGTCGTCACGGCAACGGTGATGCCATAATGGTCGTCACGGCAACGGTGATGCCATAATGGTCGTCACGGCAACGGTGATGCCATAATGGTCGTCATGGCAACGTCATAATGGTCGTCATGGCAACGTCATAATGGTCGTCATGGCGACGTCATAATGGTCGTCATGGCGACGTCATAATGGTCGTCATGGCGACGTCATAATGATCGTCATGGCAACAATGACGTCATAATGGTCGTCATGGCAACAATGACGTCATAATGGTCGTCATGGCAACAATGACGTCATAATGGTCGTCATGGCAACAATGACGTCATAATGGTCGTCATGGGCACAATGACGTCATAATGGTCGTCATGGCAACAATGATGTCATAATGGTCGTCATGGCGACGGTGCTGTCATAATGGTCGTCATGGCAACGTCATAATGGTCGTCATGGCAACGGTGATGTCATAATGGTCGTCATGGCAACGGTGACGTCATAATGGTCGTCATGGCAACGTCATAATGGTCGTCATGGCAACGTCATAATGGTCGTCATGGCAACGGTGATGTCATAATGGTCGTCACGGCGACGGTGCTGTCATAATGGTCGTCACGGCAACGGTGATGCCATAATGGTCGTCACGGCAACGGTGATGCCATAATGGTCGTCACGGCAACGGTGATGCCATAATGGTCGTCACGGCAACGGTGATGCCATAATGGTTGTCACGGCAACGGTGATGCCATAATGGTCGTCACGGCAACGGTGATGCCATAATGGTCGTCACGGCAACGGTGATGCCATAATGGTCGTCACGGCAACGGTGATGCCATAATGGTCGTCATGGCAACGTCATAATAGTCGTCATGGCAACGTCATAATGGTCGTCATGGCAACGTCATAATGGTCGTCATGGCGACGTCATAATGGTCGTCATGGCGACGTCATAATGGTCGTCATGGCAACAATGACGTCATAATGGTCGTCATGGCAACAATGACGTCATAATGGTCGTCATGGCAACAATGACGTCATAATGGTCGTCATGGCAACAATGACGTCATAATGGTCGTCATGGCGACGGTGCTGTCATAATGGTCGTCATGGCAACGTCATAATGGTCGTCATGGCAACGGTGACGTCATAATGGTCGTCATGGCAACGTCATAATAGTCGTCATGGCAACGTCATAATGGTCGTCATGGCGACGTCATAATGGCAGTCATAGCAACCATGATGTCATAATGGTCGTCATGGCGACGGTGTTGTCATAATGGTCGTCATGGCAACGTCATAATGGTCGTCACGGCAACGGTGATGCCATAATGGTCGTCACGGCAACGGTGATGCCATAATGGTCGTCACGGCAACGGTGATGCCATAATGGTCGTCACGGCAACGGTGATGCCATAATGGTCGTCAGGGCAACGGTGATGCCATAATGGTCGTCACGGCAACGGTGATGCCATAATGGTCGTCACGGCAACGGTGATGCCATAATGGTCGTCACGGCAACGGTGATGCCATAATGGTCGTCACGGCAACGGTGATGCCATAATGGTCGTCACGGCAACGGTGATGCCATAATGGTCGTCATGGCAACGTCATAATGGTCGTCATGGCGACGTCATAATGGTCGTCATGGCGACGTCATAATGGTCGTCATGGCGACGTCATAATGATCGTCATGGCAACAATGACGTCATAATGGTCGTCATGGCGACGTCATAATGATCGTCATGGCAACAATGACGTCATAATGGTCGTCATGGCAACAATGACGTCATAATGGTCGTCATGGCAACAATGACGTCATAATGGTCGTCATGGCAACAATGACGTCATAATGGTCGTCATGGCAACAATGACGTCATAATGGTCGTCATGGCAACAATGACGTCATAATGGTCGTCATGGCAACAATGATGTCATAATGGTCGTCATGGCGACGGTGCTGTCATAATGGTCGTCATGGCGACGGTGCTGTCATAATGGTCGTCATGGCAACGTCATAATGGTCGTCATGGCAACGGTGATGTCATAATGGTCGTCATGGCAACGGTGACGTCATAATGGTCGTCATGGCAACGTCATAATAGTCGTCATGGCAACGTCATAATGGTCGTCATGGCAACGTCATAATGGCCGTCATGGCAACAATGATGTCATAATGGTCGTCATGGCAACCGTGCTGTCATAATGGTCGTCATGGCGACGTCATAATGGTCGTCATGGCGACGATAATGCCATAATGGTCGCCGTGGCAACGATGATGCCATAATGGTCGCCGTGGCAACGATGATGCCATATTGGTCGCCGTGGCAACGATGATGCCATAATGGTCGCCGTGGCAACGATGATGCCATAATGGTCGCCGTGGCAACGATGATGCCATAATGGTCGCCGTGGCAACGATGATGTCATAATGGTCGTCGTGGTAACAGTGATGTCATAATGGACGTCATGGCAACGTCATAATGGTCGTCATGGCAACGGTGATGCCATAATGGTCATCACGGCAACGGTGATGCCATAATGGTCGTCACGGCAACGGTGATGCCATAATGGTCGTCACGGCAACGGTGATGCCATAATGGTCGTCATGGCAACAATGATGTCATAATGGTCGTCATGGCAACAATGACGTCATAATGGTCGTCATGGCAACAATGACGTCATAATGGTCGTCATGGCAACAATGACGTCATAATGGTCGTCATGGCAACAATGATGTCATAATGGTCGTCATGGCGACGGTGCTGTCATAATGGTCGTCATGGCAACGTCATAATGGTCGTCATGGCAACGGTGATGTCATAATGGTCGTCATGGCAACGGTGACGTCATAATGGTCGTCATGGCAACGTCATAATAGTCGTCATGGCAACGTCATAATGGTCGTCATGGCAACGTCATAATGGCCGTCATGGCAACAATGATGTCATAATGGTCGTCATGGCAACCGTGCTGTCATAATGGTCGTCATGGCGACGTCATAATGGTCGTCATGGCGACGATAATGCCATAATGGTCGCCGTGGCAACGATGATGCCATAATGGTCGCCGTGGCAACGATGATGCCATATTGGTCGCCGTGGCAACGATGATGCCATAATGGTCGCCGTGGCAACGATGATGCCATAATGGTCGCCGTGGCAACGATGATGCCATAATGGTCGCCGTGGCAACGATGATGTCATAATGGTCGTCGTGGTAACAGTGATGTCATAATGGACGTCATGGCGACGTCATAATGGTCGTCATGGCGACGATAATGCCATAATGGTCGCCGTGGCAACGATGATGCCATATTGGTCGCCGTGGCAACGATGATGCCATAATGGTCGCCGTGGCAACGATGATGCCATAATGGTCGCCGTGGCAACGATGATGCCATAATGGTCGCCGTGGCAACGATGATGTCATAATGGTCGTCGTGGTAACAGTGATGTCATAATGGACGTCTTGGCAACGTCATAATGGTCGTCATGGCAACAGTGATGCCATAATGGTCGTCACGGCAATGGTGATGCCATAATGGTCGTCACGGCAACGGTGATGCCATAATGGTCGTCACGGCAACGGTGATGCCATAATGGTCGTCACGGCAACGGTGATGCCATAATGGTCGTCACGGCAACGGTGATGCCATAATGGTCGTCACGGCAACGGTGATGCCATAATGGTCGTCATGGCAACGTCATAATAGTCGTCATGGCAACGTCATAATGGTCGTCATGGCGACGTCATAATGGTCGTCATGGCGACGTCATAATGGTCGTCATGGCGACGTTATAATGGTCGTCATGGCGACGTCATAATGATCGTCATGGCAACAATGACGTCATAATGGTCGTCATGGCAACAATGACGTCATAATGGTCGTCATGGTAACAATGACGTCATAATGGTCGTCATGGCAACAATGACGTCATAATGGTCGTCATGGCAACAATGATGTCATAATGGTCGTCATGGCGACGGTGCTGTCATAATGGTCGTCATGGCAATGTCATAATGGTCGTCATGGCAACGGTGATGTCATAATGGTCGTCATGGCAACGTCATAATGGTCGTCATGGCGACGTCATAATGGCCGTCATGGCAACAATGATGTCATAATGGTCGTCATGGCGACGGTGCTGTCATAATGGTCGTCATGGCAACGTCATAATGGTCGTCATGGCAACGTCATAATGGATGTCATAATGGTCGTCATGGCAACGGTGATGCCATAATGGTCGTCACGGCAACGGTGATGCCATAATGGTCTTCACGGCAACGGTGATGCCATAATGGTCGTCACGGCAACGGTGATGCCATAATGGTCGTCACGGCAACGGTGATGCCATAATGGTCGTCACGGCAACGGTGATGCCATAATGGTCGTCACAGCAACGGTGATGCCATAATGGTCGTCACGGCAACGGTGATGCCATAATGGTCGTCATGGCAACGTCATAATAGTCGTCATGGCAACGTCATAATGGTCGTCATGGCGACGTCATAATGGTCGTCATGGCGACGTCATAATGGTCGTCATGGCGACGTCATAATGGTCGTCATGGCGACGTCATAATGGTCGTCATGGCAACAATGACGTCATAATGGTCGTCATGGCAACAATGACGTCATAATGGTCGTCATGGCAACAATGACGTCATAATGGTCGTCATGGCAACAATGACGTCATAATGGTCGTCATGGCAACAATGACGTCATAATGGTCGTCATGGCAACAATGGCGTCATAATGGTCGTCATGGCAACAATGACGTCATAATGGTCGTCATGGCAACAATGATGTCATAATGGTCGTCATGGCAACGTCATAATGGTCGTCATGGCAACGGTGATGTCATAATGGTCGTCATGGCAACGGTGACGTCATAATGGTCGTCATGGCAACGTCATAATAGTCGTCATGGCAACGTCATAATGGTCGTCATGGCAACGTCATAATGGCCGTCATGGCAACAATGATGTCATAATGGTCGTCATGGCAACCGTGCTGTCATAATGGTCGTCATGGCGACGTCATAATGGTCGTCATGGCGACGATAAAGCCATAATGGTCGCCGTGGCAACGATGATGCCATAATGGTCGCCGTGGCAACGATGATGCCATATTGGTCGCCGTGGCAACGATGATGCCATAATGGTCGCCGTGGCAACGATGATGCCATAATGGTCGCCGTGGCAACGATGATGCCATAATGGTCGCCGTGGCAACGATGATGTCATAATGGTCGTTGTGGTAACAGTGATGTCATAATGGACGTCATGGCAACGTCATAATGGTCGTCATGGCAACGGTGATGCCATAATGGTTGTCACGGCAACGGTGATGCCATAATGGTCGTCACGGCAACGGTGATGCCATAATGGTCGTCACGGCAACGGTGATGCCATAATGGTCGTCATGGCAACAATGATGTCATAATGGTCGTCATGGCAACAATGACGTCATAATGGTCGTCATGGCAACAATGACGTCATAATGGTCGTCATGGCAACAATGACGTCATAATGGTCGTCATGGCAACAATGATGTCATAATGGTCGTCATGGCGACGGTGCTGTCATAATGGTCGTCATGGCAACGTCATAATGGTCGTCATGGCAACGGTGATGTCATAATGGTCGTCATGGCAACGGTGACGTCATAATGGTCGTCATGGCAACGTCATAATAGTCGTCATGGCAACATCATAATGGTCGTCATGGCAACGTCATAATGGCCGTCATGGCGACGTCATAATGGTCGTCATGGCGACGATAATGCCATAATGGTCGCCGTGGCAACGATGATGCCATAATGGTCGCCGTGGCAACGATGATGCCATATTGGTCGCCGTGGCAACGATGATGCCATAATGGTCGCCGTGGCAACGATGATGCCATAATGGTCGCCGTGGCAACGATGATGCCATAATGGTCGCCGTGGCAACGATGATGTCATAATGGTCGTCGTGGTAACAGTGATGTCATAATGGACGTCATGGCAACGTCATAATGGTCGTCATGGCAACGGTGATGCCATAATGGTCGTCATGGCAACGGTGATGACATAATGGTCGTCACGGCAACGGTGATGCCATAATGGTCGTCACGGCAACGGTGATGCCATAATGGTCGTCACGGCAACGGTGATGCCATAATGGTCGTCACGGCAACGGTGATGCCATAATGGTCGTCACGGCAACGGTGATGCCATAATGGTCGTCATGGCAACGTCATAATAGTCGTCATGGCAACGTCATAATGGTCGTCATGGCGACGTCATAATGGTCGTCATGGCGACGTCATAATGGTCGTCATGGCGACGTCATAATGGTCGTCATGGCGACGTCATAATGATCGTCATGGCAACAATGACGTCATAATGGTCGTCATGGCAACAATGACGTCATAATGGTCGTCATGGCAACAATGACGTCATAATGGTCGTCATGGCAACAATGATGTCATAATGGTCGTCATGGCGACGGTGCTGTCATAATGGTCGTCATGGCAACGTCATAATGGTCGTCATGGCAACGGTGATGTCATAATGGTCGTCATGGCAACGGTGACGTCATAATGGTCGTCATGGCAACGTCATAATAGTCGTCATGGCAACGTCATAATGGTCGTCATGGCGACGTCATAATGGCCGTCATGGCAACAATGATGTCATAATGGTCGTCATGGCGACGGTGCTGTCATAATGGTCGTCATGGCAACGTCATAATGGTCGTCATGGCAACGTTATAATGGATGTCATAATGGTCGTCATGGCAACGGTGATGCCATAATGGTCGTCATGGCAACGTCATAATGGTCGTCATGGCAACGTTATAATGGATGTCATAATGGTCGTCATGGCAACGGTGATGCCATAATGGTCGTCACGGCAACGGTGATGCCATAATGGTCGTCACGGCAACGGTGATGCCATAATGGTCGTCACGGCAACGGTGATGCCATAATGGTCGTCACGGCAACGGTGATGCCATAATGGTCGTCACGGCAACGGTGATGCCATAATGGTCGTCACGGCAACGGTGATGCCATAATGGTCGTCACGGCAACGGTGATGCCATAATGGTTGTCATGGCAACGTCATAATAGTCGCCATGGCAACGTCATAATGGTCGTCATGGCGACGTCATAATGGTCGTCATAGCGACGTCATAATGGTCGTCATGGCGACGTCATAATGGTCGTCATGGTGACGTCATAATGATCGTCATGGCAACAATGACGTCATAATGGTCGTCATGGCAACAATGACGTCATAATGGTCGTCATGGCAACAATGACGTCATAATGGTCGTCATGGCAACAATGACGTCATAATGGTCGTCATGGCAACAATGATGTCATAATGGTCGTCATGGCAACAATGACGTCATAATGGTCGTCATGGCAACAATGACGTCATAATGGTCGTCATGGCAACAATGATGTCATAATGGTCGTCATGGCAACGTCATAATGGTCGTCATGGCAACGGTGATGTCATAATGGTCGCCATGGCAACGGTGACGTCATAATGGTCGTCATGGCAACGTCATAATAGTCGTCATGGCAACGTCATAATGGTCGTCATGGCAACGTCATAATGGCCGTCATGGCAACAATGATGTCATAATGGTCGTCATGGCAACCGTACTGTCATAATGGTCGTCATGGCGACGTCATAATGGTCGTCATGGCAACGTCATAATAGTCGTCATGGCAACGTCATAATGGTCGTCATGGCAACGTCATAATGGCCGTCATGGCAACAATGATGTCATAATGGTCGTCATGGCAACCGTGCTGTCATAATGGTCGTCATGGCGACGTCATAATGGTCGTCATGGCGACGATAATGCCATAATGGTCGCCGTGGCAACGATGATGCCATAATGGTCGCCGTGGCAACGATGATGCCATATTGGTCGCCGTGGCAACGATGATGCCATAATGGTCGCCGTGGCAACGATGATGCCATAATGGTCGCCGTGGCAACGATGATGCCATAATGGTCGCCGTGGCAACGATGATGTCATAATGGTCGTCGTGGTAACAGTGATGTCATAATGGACGTCATGGCAACGTCATAATGGTCGTCACGGCAACGGTAATGCCATAATGGTCGTCACGGCAACGGTGATGCCATAATGGTCGTCACGGCAACGGTGATGCCATAATGGTCGTCACGGCAACGGTGATGCCATAATGGTCGTCATGACAACAATGATGTCATAATGGTCGTCATGGCAACAATGACGTCATAATGGTCGTCATGGCAACAATGACGTCATAATGGTCGTCATGGCAACAATGACGTCATAACGGTCGTCATGGCAACAATGATGTCATAATGGTCGTCATGGCGACGGTGCTGTCATAATGGTCGTCATGGCAACGTCATAATGGTCGTCATGGCAACGGTGATGTCATAATGGTCGTCATGGCAACGGTGACGTCATAATGGTCGTCATGGCAACGTCATAATAGTCGTCATGGCAACGACATAATGGTCGTCATGGCAACGTCATAATGGCCGTCATGGCAACAATGATGTCATAATGGTCGTCATGGCAACCGTGCTGTCATAATGGTCTTCATGGCGATGTCATAATGGTCGTCATGGCGACGATAATGCCATAATGGTCGCCGTGGCAACGATGATGCCATAATGGTCGCCGTGGCAACGATGATGCCATATTGGTCGCCGTGGCAACGATGATGCCATAATGGTCGCCGTGGCAACGATGACGCCATAATGGTCGCCGTGGCAACGATGATGCCATAATGGTCGCCGTGGCAACGATGATGTCATAATGGTCGCCGTGGCAACGATGATGTCATAATGGTCGTCGTGGTAACAGTGATGTCATAATGGACGTCATGGCAACGTCATAATGGTCGTCATGGCAACGGTGATGCCATAATGGTCGTCACGGCAACGGTGATGCCATAATGGTCGTCACGGCAACGGTGATGCCATAATGGTCATCACGGCAACGGTGATGCCATAATGGTCGTCACGGCAACGGTGATGCCATAATGGTCGTCACGGCAACGGTGATGCCATAATGGTCGTCACGGCAACGGTGATGCCATAATGGTCGTCATGGCAACGTCATAATAGTCGTCATGGCAACGTCATAATGGTCGTCATGGCGACGTCATAATGGTCGTCATGGCGACGTCATAATGGTCGTCATGGCGACGTCATAATGATCGTCATGGCAACAATGACGTCATAATGGTCGTCATGGCAACAATGACGTCATAATGGTCGTCATGGCAACAATGACGTCATAATGGTCGTCATGGCAACAATGATGTCATAATGGTCGTCATGGCGACGGTGCTGTCATAATGGTCGTCATGGCAACGTCATAATGGTCGTCATGGCAACGGTGATGTCATAATGGTCGTCATGGCAACGGTGACGTCATAATGGTCGTCATGGCAACGTCATAATAGTCGTCATGGCAACGTCATAATGGTCGTCATGGCGACGTCATAATGGCCGTCATGGCAACAATGATGTCATATTGGTCGTCATGGCGACGGTGCTGTCATAATGGTCATCATGGCAACGTCATAATGGTCGTCATGGCAACGTTATAATGGATGTCATAATGGTCGTCAAGGCAACCGTGCTGTCATAATGGTCGTCATGGCGACGTCATAATGGTCGTCATGGCGACGATAATGTCATAATTGTCGCCGTGGCAAAGATGATGCCATAATGGTCGTCGTGGCAACGATGATGCCATAATGGTCGCCGTGGCAACGATGATGCCATAATGGTCGCCGTGGCAACGATGATGCCATATTGGTCGCCGTGGCAACGATGATGCCATAATGGTCGCCGTGGCAACGATGATGCCATAATGGTCGCCGTGGCAACGATGATGCCATAATGGTCGCCGTGGCAACGTTGATGTCATAATGGTCGTCGTGGCAACAGTGATGTCATAATGGACGTCATGGCAACGTCATAATCGTCGTCATGGCAACGGTGATGCCATAATGGTCGTCATGGCAACGGTGATGTCATAATGGTTGTCATGGCAACATCATAATGGTCGTCATGGCAACGATGATGCCATAATGGTCGTCATGGCGACGTCATATTGGTCGTCATGGCAACGGTGATGTCATAATGGTCGTCATGGCAACGGTGATGTCATAATGGTCGTCATGGCAACAATGATGTCATAATGGACGTCATGGGAACGTCATAATGGTCGTCATGGCAACAATGATGTCATAATGGTCGTCATGCCAACGTCATAATGGTCGTCATGGCAACGGTGATGCCATAATGGTCATGATGGCGACGGTGCTGTCATAATGGTCATCATGGCGACGGTGCTGTCATAATGGTCGTCATGGCGACGGTGCTGTCATAATGGTCGTCATGGCAACGTTATAATGGTCGTCATGGCAACGTCATAATGGTCGTCATGGCAACGTCATAATGGTCGTCATGGCAACGGTGATGTCATAATGGTCGTCATGGCAACGGTGATGCCATAATGGTCGTCACGGCAACGGTGATGCCATAATGGTCGTCACGGCAACGGTGATGCCATAATGGTCGTCACGGCAACGGTGATGCCATAATGGTCGTCACGGCAACGGTGATGCCATAATGGTCGTCACGGCAACGGTGATGCCATAATGGTCGTCACGGCAACGGTGATGCCATAATGGTCGTCACGGCAACGGTGATGCCATAATGGTCGTCACGGCAACGGTGATGCCATAATGGTCGTCATGGCAACGGTGATGCCATAATGGTCGTCATGGCAACGTCATAATAGTCGTCATGGCAACGTCATAATGGTCGTCATGGCAACGTCATAATGGCCGTCATGGCAACAATGATGTCATAATGGTCGTCATGGCGACGGTGCTGTCATAATGGTCGTCATGGCAACGTCATAATGCTAGTCATGGCAACGTCATAATGGTCGTCATGGCAACGGTGATGTCATAATGGTCGTCATGGCAACGGTGATGTCATAATGGTCGTCATGGCAACAATGATGTCATAATGGTCGTCATGGCAACGTCATAATGGCCGTCATGGCAACAATGATGTCATAATGGTCGTCATGGCAACAATGATGTCATAATGGTCGTCATGCCAACGTCATAATGGTCGTCATGGCAACGGTGATGCCATAATGGTCATTATGGCGACGGTGCTGTCATAATGGTCATCATGGCGACGGTGCTGTCATAATGGTCGTCATGGCGACGGTGCTGTCATAATGGTCGTCATGGCAACGTCATAATGGTCGTCATGGCAACGTCATAATGGTCGTCATGGCAACGTCATAATGGTCGTCATGGCAACGGTGATGTCATAATGGTCGTCATGGCAACGGTGATGCCATAATGGTCGTCACGGCAACGGTGATGCCATAATGGTCGTCACGGCAACGGTGATGCCATAATGGTCGTCACGGCAACGGTGATGCCATAATGGTCGTCACGGCAACGGTGATGCCATAATGGTCGTCACGGCAACGGTGATGCCATAATGGTCGTCACGGCAACGGTGATGCCATAATGGTCGTCACGGCAACGGTGATGCCATAATGGTCATCATGGCAACGTCATAATAGTCGTCATGGCAACGTCATAATGGTCGTCATGGCAACGTCATAATGGCCGTCATGGCAACAATGATGTCATAATGGTCGTCATGGCGACGGTGCTGTCATAATGGTCGTCATGGCAACGTTATAATGGTCGTCATGGCAACGTCATAATGGTCGTCATGGCAACGGTGATGTCATAATGGTCGTCATGGCAACGGTGATGTCATAATGGTCGTCATGGCAACAATGATGTCATAATGGTCGTCATGGCAACGTCATAATGGCCGTCATGGCAACAATGATGTCATAATGGTCGTCATGGCGACGGTGCTGTCATAATGGTCGTCATGGCAACGTCATAATGGTCGTCATGGCAACGGTGACGTCATAATGGTCGTCATGGCAACGGTGACGTCATAATGGTCGTCATGGCAACGGTGACGTCATAATGGTCGTCATGGCAACGTCATAATAGTCGTCATGGCAACGTCATAATGGTCGTCATGGCGACGTCATAATGGCCGTCATGGCAACAATGATGTCATAATGGTCGTCATGGCGACGGTGCTGTCATAATGGTCGTCATGGCAACGTCATAATGGTCGTCATGGCAACGTCATAATGGATGTCATAATGGTCGTCATGGCAACGGTGATGCCATAATGGTCGTCACGGCAACGGTGATGCCATAATGGTCGTCACGGCAGCGGTGATGCCATAATGGTCGTCACGGCAACGGTGATGCCATAATGGTCGTCACGGCAACGGTGATGCCATAATGGTCGTCACGGCAACGGTGATGCCATAATGGTCGTCACGGCAACGGTGATGCCATAATGGTCGTCACGGCAACGGTGATGCCATAATGGTCGTCACGGCAACGGTGATGCCATAATGGTCGTCACGGCAACGGTGATGCCATAATGGTCGTCACGGCAACGGTGATGCCATAATGGTCGTCATGGCAACGTCATAATGGTCGTCATGGCAACGTCATAATGGTCGTCATGGCGACGTCATAATGGTCGTCATGGCGACGTCATAATGGTCGTCATGGCGACGTCATAATGATCGTCATGGCAACAATGACGTCATAATGGTCGTCATGGCAACAATGACGTCATAATGGTCGTCATGGCAACAATGACGTCATAATGGTCGTCATGGCAACAATGACGTCATAATGGTCGTCATGGGCACAATGACGTCATAATGGTCGTCATGGCAACAATGATGTCATAATGGTCGTCATGGCGACGGTGCTGTCATAATGGTCGTCATGGCAACGTCATAATGGTCGTCATGGCAACGGTGATGTCATAATGGTCGTCATGGCAACGGTGACGTCATAATGGTCGTCATGGCAACGTCATAATGGTCGTCATGGCAACGTCATAATGGTCGTCATGGCAACGGTGATGTCATAATGGTCGTCACGGCGACGGTGCTGTCATAATGGTCGTCACGGCAACGGTGATGCCATAATGGTCGTCACGGCAACGGTGATGCCATAATGGTCGTCACGGCAACGGTGATGCCATAATGGTCGTCACGGCAACGGTGATGCCATAATGGTCGTCACGGCAACGGTGATGCCATAATGGTCGTCACGGCAACGGTGATGCCATAATGGTCGTCATGGCAACGTCATAATAGTCGTCATGGCAACGTCATAATGGTCGTCATGGCAACGTCATAATGGTCGTCATGGCGACGTCATAATGGTCGTCATGGCGACGTCATAATGATCGTCATGGCAACAATGACGTCATAATGGTCGTCATGGCAACAATGACGTCATAATGGTCGTCATGGCAACAATGACGTCATAATGGTCGTCATGGCAACAATGACGTCATAATGGTCGTCATGGCGACGGTGCTGTCATAATGGTCGTCATGGCAACGTCATAATGGTCGTCATGGCAACGGTGACGTCATAATGGTCGTCATGGCAACGTCATAATAGTCGTCATGGCAACGTCATAATGGTCGTCATGGCGACGTCATAATGGCAGTCATAGCAACCATGATGTCATAATGGTCGTCATGGCGACGGTGCTGTCATAATGGTCGTCATGGCAACGTCATAATGGTCGTCACGGCAACGGTGATGCCATAATGGTCGTCACGGCAACGGTGATGCCATAATGGTCGTCACGGCAACGGTGATGCCATAATGGTCGTCACGGCAACGGTGATGCCATAATGGTCGTCAGGGCAACGGTGATGCCATAATGGTCGTCACGGCAACGGTGATGCCATAATGGTCGTCACGGCAACGTGATAATGGTCGTCATGGCGACGTCATAATGGTCGTCATGGCGACGTCATAATGGTCGTCATGGCGACGTCATAATGATCGTCATGGCAACAATGACGTCATAATGGTCGTCATGGCGACGTCATAATGATCGTCATGGCAACAATGACGTCATAATGGTCGTCATGGCAACAATGACGTCATAATGGTCGTCATGGCAACAATGACGTCATAATGGTCGTCATGGCAACAATGACGTCATAATGGTCGTCATGGCAACAATGACGTCATAATGGTCGTCATGGCAACAATGACGTCATAATGGTCGTCATGGCAACAATGATGTCATAATGGTCGTCATGGCGACGGTGCTGTCATAATGGTCGTCATGGCGACGGTGCTGTCATAATGGTCGTCATGGCAACGTCATAATGGTCGTCATGGCAACGGTGATGTCATAATGGTCGTCATGGCAACGGTGACGTCATAATGGTCGTCATGGCAACGTCATAATAGTCGTCATGGCAACGTCATAATGGTCGTCATGGCAACGTCATAATGGCCGTCATGGCAACAATGATGTCATAATGGTCGTCATGGCAACCGTGCTGTCATAATGGTCGTCATGGCGACGTCATAATGGTCGTCATGGCGACGATAATGCCATAATGGTCGCCGTGGCAACGATGATGCCATAATGGTCGCCGTGGCAACGATGATGCCATATTGGTCGCCGTGGCAACGATGATGCCATAATGGTCGCCGTGGCAACGATGATGCCATAATGGTCGCCGTGGCAACGATGATGCCATAATGGTCGCCGTGGCAACGATGATGTCATAATGGTCGTCGTGGTAACAGTGATGTCATAATGGACGTCATGGCAACGTCATAATGGTCGTCATGGCAACGGTGATGCCATAATGGTCATCACGGCAACGGTGATGCCATAATGGTCGTCACGGCAACGGTGATGCCATAATGGTCGTCACGGCAACGGTGATGCCATAATGGTCGTCATGGCAACAATGATGTCATAATGGTCGTCATGGCAACAATGACGTCATAATGGTCGTCATGGCAACAATGACGTCATAATGGTCGTCATGGCAACAATGACGTCATAATGGTCGTCATGGCAACAATGATGTCATAATGGTCGTCATGGCGACGGTGCTGTCATAATGGTCGTCATGGCAACGTCATAATGGTCGTCATGGCAACGGTGATGTCATAATGGTCGTCATGGCAACGGTGACGTCATAATGGTCGTCATGGCAACGTCATAATAGTCGTCATGGCAACGTCATAATGGTCGTCATGGCAACGTCATAATGGCCGTCATGGCAACAATGATGTCATAATGGTCGTCATGGCAACCGTGCTGTCATAATGGTCGTCATGGCGACGTCATAATGGTCGTCATGGCGACGATAATGCCATAATGGTCGCCGTGGCAACGATGATGCCATAATGGTCGCCGTGGCAACGATGATGCCATATTGGTCGCCGTGGCAACGATGATGCCATAATGGTCGCCGTGGCAACGATGATGCCATAATGGTCGCCGTGGCAACGATGATGCCATAATGGTCGCCGTGGCAACGATGATGTCATAATGGTCGTCGTGGTAACAGTGATGTCATAATGGACGTCATGGCGACGTCATAATGGTCGTCATGGCGACGATAATGCCATAATGGTCGCCGTGGCAACGATGATGCCATATTGGTCGCCGTGGCAACGATGATGCCATAATGGTCGCCGTGGCAACGATGATGCCATAATGGTCGCCGTGGCAACGATGATGCCATAATGGTCGCCGTGGCAACGATGATGTCATAATGGTCGTCGTGGTAACAGTGATGTCATAATGGACGTCTTGGCAACGTCATAATGGTCGTCATGGCAACAGTGATGCCATAATGGTCGTCACGGCAATGGTGATGCCATAATGGTCGTCACGGCAACGGTGATGCCATAATGGTCGTCACGGCAACGGTGATGCCATAATGGTCGTCACGGCAACGGTGATGCCATAATGGTCGTCACGGCAACGGTGATGCCATAATGGTCGTCACGGCAACGGTGATGCCATAATGGTCGTCATGGCAACGTCATAATAGTCGTCATGGCAACGTCATAATGGTCGTCATGGCGACGTCATAATGGTCGTCATGGCGACGTCATAATGGTCGTCATGGCGACGTTATAATGGTCGTCATGGCGACGTCATAATGATCGTCATGGCAACAATGACGTCATAATGGTCGTCATGGCAACAATGACGTCATAATGGTCGTCATGGTAACAATGACGTCATAATGGTCGTCATGGCAACAATGACGTCATAATGGTCGTCATGGCAACAATGATGTCATAATGGTCGTCATGGCGACGGTGCTGTCATAATGGTCGTCATGGCAATGTCATAATGGTCGTCATGGCAACGGTGATGTCATAATGGTCGTCATGGCAACGTCATAATGGTCGTCATGGCGACGTCATAATGGCCGTCATGGCAACAATGATGTCATAATGGTCGTCATGGCGACGGTGCTGTCATAATGGTCGTCATGGCAACGTCATAATGGTCGTCATGGCAACGTCATAATGGATGTCATAATGGTCGTCATGGCAACGGTGATGCCATAATGGTCGTCACGGCAACGGTGATGCCATAATGGTCTTCACGGCAACGGTGATGCCATAATGGTCGTCACGGCAACGGTGATGCCATAATGGTCGTCACGGCAACGGTGATGCCATAATGGTCGTCACGGCAACGGTGATGCCATAATGGTCGTCACAGCAACGGTGATGCCATAATGGTCGTCACGGCAACGGTGATGCCATAATGGTCGTCATGGCAACGTCATAATAGTCGTCATGGCAACGTCATAATGGTCGTCATGGCGACGTCATAATGGTCGTCATGGCGACGTCATAATGGTCGTCATGGCGACGTCATAATGGTCGTCATGGCGACGTCATAATGGTCGTCATGGCAACAATGACGTCATAATGGTCGTCATGGCAACAATGACGTCATAATGGTCGTCATGGCAACAATGACGTCATAATGGTCGTCATGGCAACAATGACGTCATAATGGTCGTCATGGCAACAATGGCGTCATAATGGTCATCATGGCAACAATGACGTCATAATGGTCGTCATGGCAACAATGACGTCATAATGGTCGTCATGGCAACAATGATGTCATAATGGTCGTCATGGCAACGTCATAATGGTCGTCATGGCAACGGTGATGTCATAATGGTCGTCATGGCAACGGTGACGTCATAATGGTCGTCATGGCAACGTCATAATAGTCGTCATGGCAACGTCATAATGGTCGTCATGGCAACGTCATAATGGCCGTCATGGCAACAATGATGTCATAATGGTCGTCATGGCAACCGTGCTGTCATAATGGTCGTCATGGCGACGTCATAATGGTCGTCATGGCGACGATAATGCCATAATGGTCGCCGTGGCAACGATGATGCCATAATGGTCGCCGTGGCAACGATGATGCCATATTGGTCGCCGTGGCAACGATGATGCCATAATGGTCGCCGTGGCAACGATGATGCCATAATGGTCGCCGTGGCAACGATGATGCCATAATGGTCGCCGTGGCAACGATGATGTCATAATGGTCGTTGTGGTAACAGTGATGTCATAATGGACGTCATGGCAACGTCATAATGGTCGTCATGGCAACGGTGATGCCATAATGGTCGTCACGGCAACGGTGATGCCATAATGGTCGTCACGGCAACGGTGATGCCATAATGGTCGTCACGGCAACGGTGATGCCATAATGGTCGTCATGGCAACAATGATGTCATAATGGTCGTCATGGCAACAATGACGTCATAATGGTCGTCATGGCAACAATGACGTCATAATGGTCGTCATGGCAACAATGACGTCATAATGGTCGTCATGGCAACAATGATGTCATAATGGTCGTCATGGCGACGGTGCTGTCATAATGGTCGTCATGGCAACGTCATAATGGTCGTCATGGCAACGGTGATGTCATAATGGTCGTCATGGCAACGGTGACGTCATAATGGTCGTCATGGCAACGTCATAATAGTCGTCATGGCAACATCATAATGGTCGTCATGGCAACGTCATAATGGCCGTCATGGCGACGTCATAATGGTCGTCATGGCGACGATAATGCCATAATGGTCGCCGTGGCAACGATGATGCCATAATGGTCGCCGTGGCAACGATGATGCCATATTGGTCGCCGTGGCAACGATGATGCCATAATGGTCGCCGTGGCAACGATGATGCCATAATGGTCGCCGTGGCAACGATGATGCCATAATGGTCGCCGTGGCAACGATGATGTCATAATGGTCGTCGTGGTAACAGTGATGTCATAATGGACGTCATGGCAACGTCATAATGGTCGTCATGGCAACGGTGATGCCATAATGGTCGTCATGGCAACGGTGATGACATAATGGTCGTCACGGCAACGGTGATGCCATAATGGTCGTCACGGCAACGGTGATGCCATAATGGTCGTCACGGCAACGGTGATGCCATAATGGTCGTCACGGCAACGGTGATGCCATAATGGTCGTCACGGCAACGGTGATGCCATAATGGTCGTCATGGCAACGTCATAATAGTCGTCATGGCAACGTCATAATGGTCGTCATGGCGACGTCATAATGGTCGTCATGGCGACGTCATAATGGTCGTCATGGCGACGTCATAATGGTCGTCATGGCGACGTCATAATGATCGTCATGGCAACAATGACGTCATAATGGTCGTCATGGCAACAATGACGTCATAATGGTCGTCATGGCAACAATGACGTCATAATGGTCGTCATGGCAACAATGATGTCATAATGGTCGTCATGGCGACGGTGCTGTCATAATGGTCGTCATGGCAACGTCATAATGGTCGTCATGGCAACGGTGATGTCATAATGGTCGTCATGGCAACGGTGACGTCATAATGGTCGTCATGGCAACGTCATAATAGTCGTCATGGCAACGTCATAATGGTCGTCATGGCGACGTCATAATGGCCGTCATGGCAACAATGATGTCATAATGGTCGTCATGGCGACGGTGCTGTCATAATGGTCGTCATGGCAACGTCATAATGGTCGTCATGGCAACGTTATAATGGATGTCATAATGGTCGTCATGGCAACGGTGATGCCATAATGGTCGTCATGGCAACGTCATAATGGTCGTCATGGCAACGTTCTAATGGATGTCATAATGGTCGTCATGGCAACGGTGATGCCATAATGGTCGTCACGGCAACGGTGATGCCATAATGGTCGTCACGGCAACGGTGATGCCATAATGGTCGTCACGGCAACGGTGATGCCATAATGGTCGTCACGGCAACGGTGATGCCATAATGGTCGTCACGGCAACGGTGATGCCATAATGGTCGTCACGGCAACGGTGATGCCATAATGGTCGTCACGGCAACGGTGATGCCATAATGGTTGTCATGGCAACGTCATAATAGTCGCCATGGCAACGTCATAATGGTCGTCATGGCGACGTCATAATGGTCGTCATAGCGACGTCATAATGGTCGTCATGGCGACGTCATAATGGTCGTCATGGTGACGTCATAATGATCGTCATGGCAACAATGACGTCATAATGGTCGTCATGGCAACAATGACGTCATAATGGTCGTCATGGCAACAATGACGTCATAATGGTCGTCATGGCAACAATGACGTCATAATGGTCGTCATGGCAACAATGATGTCATAATGGTCGTCATGGCAACAATGACGTCATAATGGTCGTCATGGCAACAATGACGTCATAATGGTCGTCATGGCAACAATGATGTCATAATGGTCGTCATGGCGACGGTGCTGTCATAATGGTCGTCATGGCAACGTCATAATGGTCGTCATGGCAACGGTGATGTCATAATGGTCGCCATGGCAACGGTGACGTCATAATGGTCGTTATGGCAACGTCATAATAGTCGTCATGGCAACGTCATAATGGTCGTCATGGCAACGTCATAATGGCCGTCATGGCAACAATGATGTCATAATGGTCGTCATGGCAACCGTACTGTCATAATGGTCGTCATGGCGACGTCATAATGGTCGTCATGGCAACGTCATAATAGTCGTCATGGCAACGTCATAATGGTCGTCATGGCAACGTCATAATGGCCGTCATGGCAACAATGATGTCATAATGGTCGTCATGGCAACCGTGCTGTCATAATGGTCGTCATGGCGACGTCATAATGGTCGTCATGGCGACGATAATGCCATAATGGTCGCCGTGGCAACGATGATGCCATAATGGTCGCCGTGGCAACGATGATGCCATATTGGTCGCCGTGGCAACGATGATGCCATAATGGTCGCCGTGGCAACGATGATGCCATAATGGTCGCCGTGGCAACGATGATGCCATAATGGTCGCCGTGGCAACGATGATGTCATAATGGTCGTCGTGGTAACAGTGATGTCATAATGGACGTCATGGCAACGTCATAATGGTCGTCACGGCAACGGTAATGCCATAATGGTCGTCACGGCAACGGTGATGCCATAATGGTCGTCACGGCAACGGTGATGCCATAATGGTCGTCACGGCAACGGTGATGCCATAATGGTCGTCATGACAACAATGATGTCATAATGGTCGTCATGGCAACAATGACGTCATAATGGTCGTCATGGCAACAATGACGTCATAATGGTCGTCATGGCAACAATGACGTCATAACGGTCGTCATGGCAACAATGATGTCATAATGGTCGTCATGGCGACGGTGCTGTCATAATGGTCGTCATGGCAACGTCATAATGGTCGTCATGGCAACGGTGATGTCATAATGGTCGTCATGGCAACGGTGACGTCATAATGGTCGTCATGGCAACGTCATAATAGTCGTCATGGCAACGACATAATGGTCGTCATGGCAACGTCATAATGGCCGTCATGGCAACAATGATGTCATAATGGTCGTCATGGCAACCGTGCTGTCATAATGGTCTTCATGGCGATGTCATAATGGTCGTCATGGCGACGATAATGCCATAATGGTCGCCGTGGCAACGATGATGCCATAATGGTCGCCGTGGCAACGATGATGCCATATTGGTCGCCGTGGCAACGATGATGCCATAATGGTCGCCGTGGCAACGATGACGCCATAATGGTCGCCGTGGCAACGATGATGCCATAATGGTCGCCGTGGCAACGATGATGTCATAATGGTCGCCGTGGCAACGATGATGTCATAATGGTCGTCGTGGTAACAGTGATGTCATAATGGACGTCATGGCAACGTCATAATGGTCGTCATGGCAACGGTGATGCCATAATGGTCGTCACGGCAACGGTGATGCCATAATGGTCGTCACGGCAACGGTGATGCCATAATGGTCGTCACGGCAACGGTGATGCCATAATGGTCGTCACAGCAACGGTGATGCCATAATGGTCGTCACGGCAACGGTGATGCCATAATGGTCGTCACGGCAACGGTGATGCCATAATGGTCGTCATGGCAACGTCATAATAGTCGTCATGGCAACGTCATAATGGTCGTCATGGCGACGTCATAATGGTCGTCATGGCGACGTCATAATGGTCGTCATGGCGACGTCATAATGATCGTCATGGCAACAATGACGTCATAATGGTCGTCATGGCAACAATGACGTCATAATGGTCGTCATGGCAACAATGACGTCATAATGGTCGTCATGGCAACAATGATGTCATAATGGTCGTCATGGCGACGGTGCTGTCATAATGGTCGTCATGGCAACGTCATAATGGTCGTCATGGCAACGGTGATGTCATAATGGTCGTCATGGCAACGGTGACGTCATAATGGTCGTCATGGCAACGTCATAATAGTCGTCATGGCAACGTCATAATGGTCGTCATGGCGACGTCATAATGGCCGTCATGGCAACAATGATGTCATATTGGTCGTCATGGCGACGGTGCTGTCATAATGGTCATCATGGCAACGTCATAATGGTCGTCATGGCAACGTTATAATGGATGTCATAATGGTCGTCATGGCAACGGTTATGCCATAATGGTCGTCACGGCAACGGTGATGCCATAATGGTCGTCACGGCAACGGTGATGCCATAATGGTCGTCACGGCAACGGTGATGCCATAATGGTCGTCACGGCAATGGTGATGCCATAATGGTCGTCACGGCAACGGTGATGCCATAATGGTCGTCACGGCAACGGTGATGCCATAATGGTCATCACGGCAACGGTGATGCCATAATGGTTGTCATGGCAACGTCATAATAGTCGCCATGGCAACGTCATAATGGTCGTCATGGCGACGTCATAATGGTCGTCATAGCGACGTCATAATGGTCGTCATGGCGACGTCATAATGGTCGTCATGGCGACGTCATAATGATCGTCATGGCAACAATGACGTCATAATGGTCGTCATGGCAACAATGACGTCATAATGGTCGTCATGGCAACAATGACGTCATAATGGTCGTCATGGCAACAATGACGTCATAATGGTCGTCATGGCAACAATGACGTCATAATGGTCGTCATGGCAACAATGACGTCATAATGGTCGTCATGGCAACAATGACGTCATAATGGTCGTCATGGCAACAATGACGTCATAATGGTCGTCATGGCAACAATGATGTCATAATGGTCGTCATGGCGACGGTGCTGTCATAATGGTCGTCATGGCAACGTCATAATGGTCGTCATGGCAACGGTGATGTCATAATGGTCGTCATGGCAACGGTGACGTAATAATGGTCGTCATGGCAACGTCATAATAGTCGTCATGGCAACGTCATAATGGTCGTCATGGCAACGTCATAATGGCCGTCATGGCAACAATGATGTCATAATGGTCGTCATGGCAACCGTGCTGTCATAATGGTCGTCATGGCGACGTCATAATGGTCGTCATGACAACGTCATAATAGTCGTCATGGCAACGTCATAATGGTCGTCATGGCAACGTCATAATGGCCGTCATGGCAACAATGATGTCATAATGGTCGTCATGGCAACCGTGCTGTCATAATGGTCGTCATGGCGACGTCATAATGGTCGTCATGGCGACGATAATGCCATAATGGTCGCCGTGGCAACGATGATGCCATAATGGTCGCCGTGGCAACGATGATGCCATATTGGTCGCCGTGGCAACGATGATGCCATAATGGTCGCCGTGGCAACGATGATGCCATAATGGTCGCCGTGGCAACGATGATGCCATAATGGTCGCCGTGGAAACGATGATGTCATAATGGTCGTCGTGGTAACAGTTATGTCATAATGGACGTCATGGCAACGTCATAATGGTCGTCATGGCAACGGTGATGCCATAATGGTCGTCACGGCAACGGTGATGCCATTATGGTCGTCACGGCAACGGTGATGCCATAATGGTCGTCACGGCAACGGTGATGCCATAATGGTCGTCATGGCAACAATGATGTCATAATGGTCGTCATGGCAACAATGACGTCATAATGGTCGTCATGGCAACAATGACGTCATAATGGTCGTCATGGCAACAATGACGTCATAACGGTCGTCATGGCAACAATGATGTCATAATGGTCGTCATGGCGACGGTGCTGTCATAATGGTCGTCATGGCAACGTCATAATGGTCGTCATGGCAACGGTGATGTCATAATGGTCGTCATGGCAACGGTGACGTCATAATGGTCGTCATGGCAACGTCATAATAGTCGTCATGGCAACGTCATAATGGTCGTCATGGCAACGTCATAATGGCCGTCATGGCAACAATGATGTCATAATGGTCGTCATGGCAACCGTGCTGTCATAATGGTCGTCATGGCGACGTCATAATGGTCGTCATGGCGACGATAATGCCATAATGGTCGCCGTGGCAACGATGATGCCATAATGGTCGCCGTGGCAACGATGATGCCATATTGGTCGCCGTGGCAACGATGATGCCATAATGGTCGCCGTGGCAACGATGATGCCATAATGGTCGCCGTGGCAACGATGATGCCATAATGGTCGCCGTGGCAACGATGATGCCATAATGGTCGCCGTGGCAACGATGATGTCATAATGGTCGTCGTGGTAACAGTGATGTCATAATGGACGTCATGGCAACGTCATAATGGTCGTCATGGCAACGGTGATGCCATAATGGTCGTCACGGCAACGGTGATGCCATAATGGTCGTCACGGCAACGGTGATGCCATAATGGTCGTCACGGCAACGGTGATGCCATAATGGTCGTCACGGCAACGGTGATGCCATAATGGTCGTCACGGCAACGGTGATGCCATAATGGTCGTCATGTCAACGTCATAATAGTCGTCATGGCAACATCATAATGGTCGTCATGGCGACGTCATAATGGTCGTCATGGCGACGTCATAATGGTCGTCATGGCGACGTCATAATGATCGTCATGGCAACAATGACGTCATAATGGTCGTCATGGCAACAATGACGTCATAATGGTCGTCATGGCAACAATGACGTCATAATGGTCGTCATGGCAACAATGATGTCATAATGGTCGTCATGGCAACGGTGCTGTCATAATGGTCGTCATGGCAACGTCATAATGGTCGTCATGGCAACGGTGATGTCATAATGGTCGTCATGGCAACGGTGACGTCATAATGGTCGTCATGGCAACGTCATAATAGTCGTCATGGCAACGTCATAATGGTCGTCATGGCGACGTCATAATGGCCGTCATGGCAACAATGATGTCATAATGGTCGTCATGGCGACGGTGCTGTCATAATGGTCGTCATGGCAACGTCATAATGGATGTCATAATGGTCGTCATGGCAACGGTGATGCCATAATGGTCGTCACGGCAACGGTGATGCCATAATGGTCGTCACGGCAACGGTGATGCCATAATGGTCGTCACGGCAACGGTGATGCCATAATGGTCGTCACGGCAACGGTGATGCCATAATGGTCGTCACGGCAACGGTGATGCCATAATGGTCGTCACGGCAACGGTGATGCCATAATGGTCGTCATGGCAACGTCATAATAGTCGTCATGGCGACGTCATAATGGTCGTCATGGCGACGTCATAATGGTCGTCATGGCGACGTCATAATGGTCGTCATGGCAACAATGACGTCATAATGGTCGTCATGGCAACAATGACGTCATAATGGTCGTCATGGCAACAATGACGTCATAATGGTCGTCATGGCAACAATGATGTCATAATGGTCGTCATGGCAACAATGACGTCATAATGGTCGTCATGGCAACAATGACGTCATAATGGTCGTCATGGCAACAATGACGTCATAATGGTCGTCATGGCAACAATGATGTCATAATGGTCGTCATGGCGACGGTGCTGTCATAATGGTCGTCATGGCAACGTCATAATGGTCGTCATGGCAACGGTGATGTCATAATGGTCGTCATGGCAACTGTGACGTCATAATGGTCGTCATGGCAACGTCATAATAGTCGTCATGGCAACGTCATAATGGTCGTCATGGCAACGTCATAATGGCCGTCATGGCAACAATGATGTCATAATGGTCGTCATGGCAACCGTGCTGTCATAATGGTCGTCATGGCGACGTCATAATGGTCGTCATGGCGACGATAATGCCATAATGGTCGCCGTGGCAACGATGATGCCATAATGGTCGCCGTGGCAACGATGATGCCATATTGGTCGCCGTGGCAACGATGATGCCATAATGGTCGCCGTGGCAACGATGATGCCATAATGGTCGCCGTGGCAACGATGATGTCATAATGGTCGTCGTGGTAACAGTGATGTCATAATGGACGTCATGGCAACGTCATAATGGTCGTCATGGCAACGGTGATGCCATAATGGTCGTCACGGCAACGGTGATGCCATAATGGTCGTCACGGCAACGGTGATGCCATAATGGTCGTCACGGCAACGGTGATGCCATAATGGTCGTCATGGTAACAATGATGTCATAATGGTCGTCATGGCAACAATGACGTCATAATGGTCGTCATGGCAACAATGACGTCATAATGGTCGTCATGGCAACAATGACGTCATAATGGTCGTCATGGCAACAATGATGTCATAATGGTCGTCATGGTGATGTCATAATGGTCGTCATGGCAACGGTGACGTCATAATGGTCGTCATGGCAACGTCATAATAGTCGTCATGGCAACGTCATAATGGCCGTCATGGCAACAATGATGTCATAATGGTCGTCATGGCAACCGTGCTGTCATAATGGTCGTCATGGCGACGTCATAATGGTCGTCATGGCGACGATAATGCCATAATGGTCGCCGTGGCAACGATGATGCCATAATGGTCGCCGTGGCAACTATGATGCCATATTGGTCGCCGTGGCAACGATGATGCCATAATGGTCGCCGTGGCAACGATGATGCCATAATGGTCGCCGTGGCAACGATGATGCCATAATGGTCGCCGTGGCAACGATGATGTCATAATGGTCGTCGTGGTAACAGTGATGTCATAATGGACGTCATGGCAACGTCATAATGGACGTCATGGCAACGGTGATGCCATAATGGTCGTCACGGCAACGGTGATGCCATAATGGTCGTCACGGCAACGGTGATGCCATAATGGTCGTCACGGCAACGGTGATGCCATAATGGTCGTCACGGCAACGGTGATGCCATAATGGTCGTCATGGCAACGTCATAATAGTCATCATGGCAACGCCATAATGGTCGTCATGGCGACGTCATAATGGTCGTCATGGCGACGTCATAATGGTCGTCATGGCGACGTCATAATGGTCGTCATGGCGACGTCATAATGGTCGTCATGGCAACAATGACGTCATAATGATCGTCATGGCAACAATGACGTCATAATGGTCGTCATGGCAACAATGATGTCATAATGGTCGTCATGGCGACGGTGCTGTCATAATGGTCGTCATGGCAACGTCATAATGGTCGTCATGGCAACGGTGATGTCATAATGGTCGTCATGGCAACGGTGACGTCATAATGGTCGTCATGGCAACGTCATAATAGTCGTCATGGCAACGTCATAATGGTCGTCATGGCGACGTCATAATGGCCGTCATGGCAACAATGATGTCATAATGGTCGTCATGGCGACGGTGCTGTCATAATGGTCGTCATGGCAACGTCATAATGGTCGTCATGGCAACGTCATAATGGATGTCATAATGGTCGTCATGGCAACGGTGATGCCATAATGGTCGTCACGGCAACGGTGATGCCATAATGGTCGTCACGGCAACGGTGATGCCATAATGGTCGTCACGGCAACGGTGATGCCATAATGGTCGTCACGGCAACGGTGATGCCATAATGGTCGTCACGGCAACGGTGATGCCATAATGGTCGTCACGGCAACGGTGATGCCATAATGGTTGTCATGGCAACGTCATAATAGTCGTCATGGCAACGTCATAATGGTCGTCATGGCGACGTCATAATGGTCGTCATGGCGACGTCATAATGGTCGTCATGGCGACGTCATAATGGTCGTCATGGCGACGTCATAATGGTCGTCATGGCAACAATGACGTCATAATGGTCGTCATGGCAACAATGACGTCATAATGGTCGTCATGGCAACAATGACGTCATAATGGTCGTCATGGCAACAATGACGTCATAATGGTCGTCATGGCAACAATGATGTCATAATGGTCGTCATGGCGACGGTGCTGTCATAATGGTCGTCATGGCAACGTCATAATGGTCGTCATGGCAACGGTGATGTCATAATGGTCGTCATGGCAACGGTGACGTCATAATGGTCGTCATGGCAACGTCATAATAGTCGTCATGGCAACGACATAATGGTCGTCATGGCAACGTCATAATGGCCGTCATGGCAACAATGATGTCATAATGGTCGTCATGGCAACCGTGCTGTCATAATGGTCTTCATGGCGATGTCATAATGGTCGTCATGGCGACGATAATGCCATAATGGTCGCCGTGGCAACGATGATGCCATAATGGTCGCCGTGGCAACGATGATGCCATATTGGTCGCCGTGGCAACGATGATGCCATAATGGTCGCCGTGGCAACGATGACGCCATAATGGTCGCCGTGGCAACGATGATGCCATAATGGTCGCCGTGGCAACGATGATGTCATAATGGTCGCCGTGGCAACGATGATGTCATAATGGTCGTCGTGGTAACAGTGATGTCATAATGGACGTCATGGCAACGTCATAATGGTCGTCATGGCAACGGTGATGCCATAATGGTCGTCACGGCAACGGTGATGCCATAATGGTCGTCACGGCAACGGTGATGCCATAATGGTCATCACGGCAACGGTGATGCCATAATGGTCGTCACGGCAACGGTGATGCCATAATGGTCGTCACGGCAACGGTGATGCCATAATGGTCGTCACGGCAACGGTGATGCCATAATGGTCGTCATGGCAACGTCATAATAGTCGTCATGGCAACGTCATAATGGTCGTCATGGCGACGTCATAATGGTCGTCATGGCGACGTCATAATGGTCGTCATGGCGACGTCATAATGATCGTCATGGCAACAATGACGTCATAATGGTCGTCATGGCAACAATGACGTCATAATGGTCGTCATGGCAACAATGACGTCATAATGGTCGTCATGGCAACAATGATGTCATAATGGTCGTCATGGCGACGGTGCTGTCATAATGGTCGTCATGGCAACGTCATAATGGTCGTCATGGCAACGGTGATGTCATAATGGTCGTCATGGCAACGGTGACGTCATAATGGTCGTCATGGCAACGTCATAATAGTCGTCATGGCAACGTCATAATGGTCGTCATGGCGACGTCATAATGGCCGTCATGGCAACAATGATGTCATATTGGTCGTCATGGCGACGGTGCTGTCATAATGGTCATCATGGCAACGTCATAATGGTCGTCATGGCAACGTTATAATGGATGTCATAATGGTCGTCAAGGCAACCGTGCTGTCATAATGGTCGTCATGGCGACGTCATAATGGTCGTCATGGCGACGATAATGTCATAATTGTCGCCGTGGCAAAGATGATGCCATAATGGTCGTCGTGGCAACGATGATGCCATAATGGTCGCCGTGGCAACGATGATGCCATAATGGTCGCCGTGGCAACGATGATGCCATATTGGTCGCCGTGGCAACGATGATGCCATAATGGTCGCCGTGGCAACGATGATGCCATAATGGTCGCCGTGGCAACGATGATGCCATAATGGTCGCCGTGGCAACGTTGATGTCATAATGGTCGTCGTGGCAACAGTGATGTCATAATGGACGTCATGGCAACGTCATAATCGTCGTCATGGCAACGGTGATGCCATAATGGTCGTCATGGCAACGGTGATGTCATAATGGTTGTCATGGCAACATCATAATGGTCGTCATGGCAACGATGATGCCATAATGGTCGTCATGGCGACGTCATATTGGTCGTCATGGCAACGGTGATGTCATAATGGTCGTCATGGCAACGGTGATGTCATAATGGTCGTCATGGCAACAATGATGTCATAATGGACGTCATGGGAACGTCATAATGGTCGTCATGGCAACAATGATGTCATAATGGTCGTCATGCCAACGTCATAATGGTCGTCATGGCAACGGTGATGCCATAATGGTCATGATGGCGACGGTGCTGTCATAATGGTCATCATGGCGACGGTGCTGTCATAATGGTCGTCATGGCGACGGTGCTGTCATAATGGTCGTCATGGCAACGTTATAATGGTCGTCATGGCAACGTCATAATGGTCGTCATGGCAACGTCATAATGGTCGTCATGGCAACGGTGATGTCATAATGGTCGTCATGGCAACGGTGATGCCATAATGGTCGTCACGGCAACGGTGATGCCATAATGGTCGTCACGGCAACGGTGATGCCATAATGGTCGTCACGGCAACGGTGATGCCATAATGGTCGTCACGGCAACGGTGATGCCATAATGGTCGTCACGGCAACGGTGATGCCATAATGGTCGTCACGGCAACGGTGATGCCATAATGGTCGTCACGGCAACGGTGATGCCATAATGGTCGTCACGGCAACGGTGATGCCATAATGGTCGTCATGGCAACGGTGATGCCATAATGGTCGTCATGGCAACGTCATAATAGTCGTCATGGCAACGTCATAATGGTCGTCATGGCAACGTCATAATGGCCGTCATGGCAACAATGATGTCATAATGGTCGTCATGGCGACGGTGCTGTCATAATGGTCGTCATGGCAACGTCATAATGCTAGTCATGGCAACGTCATAATGGTCGTCATGGCAACGGTGATGTCATAATGGTCGTCATGGCAACGGTGATGTCATAATGGTCGTCATGGCAACAATGATGTCATAATGGTCGTCATGGCAACGTCATAATGGCCGTCATGGCAACAATGATGTCATAATGGTCGTCATGGCAACAATGATGTCATAATGGTCGTCATGCCAACGTCATAATGGTCGTCATGGCAACGGTGATGCCATAATGGTCATTATGGCGACGGTGCTGTCATAATGGTCATCATGGCGACGGTGCTGTCATAATGGTCGTCATGGCGACGGTGCTGTCATAATGGTCGTCATGGCAACGTCATAATGGTCGTCATGGCAACGTCATAATGGTCGTCATGGCAACGTCATAATGGTCGTCATGGCAACGGTGATGTCATAATGGTCGTCATGGCAACGGTGATGCCATAATGGTCGTCACGGCAACGGTGATGCCATAATGGTCGTCACGGCAACGGTGATGCCATAATGGTCGTCACGGCAACGGTGATGCCATAATGGTCGTCACGGCAACGGTGATGCCATAATGGTCGTCACGGCAACGGTGATGCCATAATGGTCGTCACGGCAACGGTGATGCCATAATGGTCGTCACGGCAACGGTGATGCCATAATGGTCATCATGGCAACGTCATAATAGTCGTCATGGCAACGTCATAATGGTCGTCATGGCAACGTCATAATGGCCGTCATGGCAACAATGATGTCATAATGGTCGTCATGGCGACGGTGCTGTCATAATGGTCGTCATGGCAACGTTATAATGGTCGTCATGGCAACGTCATAATGGTCGTCATGGCAACGGTGATGTCATAATGGTCGTCATGGCAACGGTGATGTCATAATGGTCGTCATGGCAACAATGATGTCATAATGGTCGTCATGGCAACGTCATAATGGCCGTCATGGCAACAATGATGTCATAATGGTCGTCATGGCGACGGTGCTGTCATAATGGTCGTCATGGCAACGTCATAATGGTCGTCATGGCAACGGTGACGTCATAATGGTCGTCATGGCAACGGTGACGTCATAATGGTCGTCATGGCAACGGTGACGTCATAATGGTCGTCATGGCAACGTCATAATAGTCGTCATGGCAACGTCATAATGGTCGTCATGGCGACGTCATAATGGCCGTCATGGCAACAATGATGTCATAATGGTCGTCATGGCGACGGTGCTGTCATAATGGTCGTCATGGCAACGTCATAATGGTCGTCATGGCAACGTCATAATGGATGTCATAATGGTCGTCATGGCAACGGTGATGCCATAATGGTCGTCACGGCAACGGTGATGCCATAATGGTCGTCACGGCAGCGGTGATGCCATAATGGTCGTCACGGCAACGGTGATGCCATAATGGTCGTCACGGCAACGGTGATGCCATAATGGTCGTCACGGCAACGGTGATGCCATAATGGTCGTCACGGCAACGGTGATGCCATAATGGTCGTCACGGCAACGGTGATGCCATAATGGTCGTCACGGCAACGGTGATGCCATAATGGTCGTCACGGCAACGGTGATGCCATAATGGTCGTCACGGCAACGGTGATGCCATAATGGTCGTCATGGCAACGTCATAATGGTCGTCATGGCAACGTCATAATGGTCGTCATGGCGACGTCATAATGGTCGTCATGGCGACGTCATAATGGTCGTCATGGCGACGTCATAATGATCGTCATGGCAACAATGACGTCATAATGGTCGTCATGGCAACAATGACGTCATAATGGTCGTCATGGCAACAATGACGTCATAATGGTCGTCATGGCAACAATGACGTCATAATGGTCGTCATGGGCACAATGACGTCATAATGGTCGTCATGGCAACAATGATGTCATAATGGTCGTCATGGCGACGGTGCTGTCATAATGGTCGTCATGGCAACGTCATAATGGTCGTCATGGCAACGGTGATGTCATAATGGTCGTCATGGCAACGGTGACGTCATAATGGTCGTCATGGCAACGTCATAATGGTCGTCATGGCAACGTCATAATGGTCGTCATGGCAACGGTGATGTCATAATGGTCGTCACGGCGACGGTGCTGTCATAATGGTCGTCACGGCAACGGTGATGCCATAATGGTCGTCACGGCAACGGTGATGCCATAATGGTCGTCACGGCAACGGTGATGCCATAATGGTCGTCACGGCAACGGTGATGCCATAATGGTCGTCACGGCAACGGTGATGCCATAATGGTCGTCACGGCAACGGTGATGCCATAATGGTCGTCATGGCAACGTCATAATAGTCGTCATGGCAACGTCATAATGGTCGTCATGGCAACGTCATAATGGTCGTCATGGCGACGTCATAATGGTCGTCATGGCGACGTCATAATGATCGTCATGGCAACAATGACGTCATAATGGTCGTCATGGCAACAATGACGTCATAATGGTCGTCATGGCAACAATGACGTCATAATGGTCGTCATGGCAACAATGACGTCATAATGGTCGTCATGGCGACGGTGCTGTCATAATGGTCGTCATGGCAACGTCATAATGGTCGTCATGGCAACGGTGACGTCATAATGGTCGTCATGGCAACGTCATAATAGTCGTCATGGCAACGTCATAATGGTCGTCATGGCGACGTCATAATGGCAGTCATAGCAACCATGATGTCATAATGGTCGTCATGGCGACGGTGCTGTCATAATGGTCGTCATGGCAACGTCATAATGGTCGTCACGGCAACGGTGATGCCATAATGGTCGTCACGGCAACGGTGATGCCATAATGGTCGTCACGGCAACGGTGATGCCATAATGGTCGTCACGGCAACGGTGATGCCATAATGGTCGTCAGGGCAACGGTGATGCCATAATGGTCGTCACGGCAACGGTGATGCCATAATGGTCGTCACGGCAACGTGATAATGGTCGTCATGGCGACGTCATAATGGTCGTCATGGCGACGTCATAATGGTCGTCATGGCGACGTCATAATGATCGTCATGGCAACAATGACGTCATAATGGTCGTCATGGCGACGTCATAATGATCGTCATGGCAACAATGACGTCATAATGGTCGTCATGGCAACAATGACGTCATAATGGTCGTCATGGCAACAATGACGTCATAATGGTCGTCATGGCAACAATGACGTCATAATGGTCGTCATGGCAACAATGACGTCATAATGGTCGTCATGGCAACAATGACGTCATAATGGTCGTCATGGCAACAATGATGTCATAATGGTCGTCATGGCGACGGTGCTGTCATAATGGTCGTCATGGCGACGGTGCTGTCATAATGGTCGTCATGGCAACGTCATAATGGTCGTCATGGCAACGGTGATGTCATAATGGTCGTCATGGCAACGGTGACGTCATAATGGTCGTCATGGCAACGTCATAATAGTCGTCATGGCAACGTCATAATGGTCGTCATGGCAACGTCATAATGGCCGTCATGGCAACAATGATGTCATAATGGTCGTCATGGCAACCGTGCTGTCATAATGGTCGTCATGGCGACGTCATAATGGTCGTCATGGCGACGATAATGCCATAATGGTCGCCGTGGCAACGATGATGCCATAATGGTCGCCGTGGCAACGATGATGCCATATTGGTCGCCGTGGCAACGATGATGCCATAATGGTCGCCGTGGCAACGATGATGCCATAATGGTCGCCGTGGCAACGATGATGCCATAATGGTCGCCGTGGCAACGATGATGTCATAATGGTCGTCGTGGTAACAGTGATGTCATAATGGACGTCATGGCAACGTCATAATGGTCGTCATGGCAACGGTGATGCCATAATGGTCATCACGGCAACGGTGATGCCATAATGGTCGTCACGGCAACGGTGATGCCATAATGGTCGTCACGGCAACGGTGATGCCATAATGGTCGTCATGGCAACAATGATGTCATAATGGTCGTCATGGCAACAATGACGTCATAATGGTCGTCATGGCAACAATGACGTCATAATGGTCGTCATGGCAACAATGACGTCATAATGGTCGTCATGGCAACAATGATGTCATAATGGTCGTCATGGCGACGGTGCTGTCATAATGGTCGTCATGGCAACGTCATAATGGTCGTCATGGCAACGGTGATGTCATAATGGTCGTCATGGCAACGGTGACGTCATAATGGTCGTCATGGCAACGTCATAATAGTCGTCATGGCAACGTCATAATGGTCGTCATGGCAACGTCATAATGGCCGTCATGGCAACAATGATGTCATAATGGTCGTCATGGCAACCGTGCTGTCATAATGGTCGTCATGGCGACGTCATAATGGTCGTCATGGCGACGATAATGCCATAATGGTCGCCGTGGCAACGATGATGCCATAATGGTCGCCGTGGCAACGATGATGCCATATTGGTCGCCGTGGCAACGATGATGCCATAATGGTCGCCGTGGCAACGATGATGCCATAATGGTCGCCGTGGCAACGATGATGCCATAATGGTCGCCGTGGCAACGATGATGTCATAATGGTCGTCGTGGTAACAGTGATGTCATAATGGACGTCATGGCGACGTCATAATGGTCGTCATGGCGACGATAATGCCATAATGGTCGCCGTGGCAACGATGATGCCATATTGGTCGCCGTGGCAACGATGATGCCATAATGGTCGCCGTGGCAACGATGATGCCATAATGGTCGCCGTGGCAACGATGATGCCATAATGGTCGCCGTGGCAACGATGATGTCATAATGGTCGTCGTGGTAACAGTGATGTCATAATGGACGTCTTGGCAACGTCATAATGGTCGTCATGGCAACAGTGATGCCATAATGGTCGTCACGGCAATGGTGATGCCATAATGGTCGTCACGGCAACGGTGATGCCATAATGGTCGTCACGGCAACGGTGATGCCATAATGGTCGTCACGGCAACGGTGATGCCATAATGGTCGTCACGGCAACGGTGATGCCATAATGGTCGTCACGGCAACGGTGATGCCATAATGGTCGTCATGGCAACGTCATAATAGTCGTCATGGCAACGTCATAATGGTCGTCATGGCGACGTCATAATGGTCGTCATGGCGACGTCATAATGGTCGTCATGGCGACGTTATAATGGTCGTCATGGCGACGTCATAATGATCGTCATGGCAACAATGACGTCATAATGGTCGTCATGGCAACAATGACGTCATAATGGTCGTCATGGTAACAATGACGTCATAATGGTCGTCATGGCAACAATGACGTCATAATGGTCGTCATGGCAACAATGATGTCATAATGGTCGTCATGGCGACGGTGCTGTCATAATGGTCGTCATGGCAATGTCATAATGGTCGTCATGGCAACGGTGATGTCATAATGGTCGTCATGGCAACGTCATAATGGTCGTCATGGCGACGTCATAATGGCCGTCATGGCAACAATGATGTCATAATGGTCGTCATGGCGACGGTGCTGTCATAATGGTCGTCATGGCAACGTCATAATGGTCGTCATGGCAACGTCATAATGGATGTCATAATGGTCGTCATGGCAACGGTGATGCCATAATGGTCGTCACGGCAACGGTGATGCCATAATGGTCTTCACGGCAACGGTGATGCCATAATGGTCGTCACGGCAACGGTGATGCCATAATGGTCGTCACGGCAACGGTGATGCCATAATGGTCGTCACGGCAACGGTGATGCCATAATGGTCGTCACAGCAACGGTGATGCCATAATGGTCGTCACGGCAACGGTGATGCCATAATGGTCGTCATGGCAACGTCATAATAGTCGTCATGGCAACGTCATAATGGTCGTCATGGCGACGTCATAATGGTCGTCATGGCGACGTCATAATGGTCGTCATGGCGACGTCATAATGGTCGTCATGGCGACGTCATAATGGTCGTCATGGCAACAATGACGTCATAATGGTCGTCATGGCAACAATGACGTCATAATGGTCGTCATGGCAACAATGACGTCATAATGGTCGTCATGGCAACAATGACGTCATAATGGTCGTCATGGCAACAATGGCGTCATAATGGTCATCATGGCAACAATGACGTCATAATGGTCGTCATGGCAACAATGACGTCATAATGGTCGTCATGGCAACAATGATGTCATAATGGTCGTCATGGCAACGTCATAATGGTCGTCATGGCAACGGTGATGTCATAATGGTCGTCATGGCAACGGTGACGTCATAATGGTCGTCATGGCAACGTCATAATAGTCGTCATGGCAACGTCATAATGGTCGTCATGGCAACGTCATAATGGCCGTCATGGCAACAATGATGTCATAATGGTCGTCATGGCAACCGTGCTGTCATAATGGTCGTCATGGCGACGTCATAATGGTCGTCATGGCGACGATAATGCCATAATGGTCGCCGTGGCAACGATGATGCCATAATGGTCGCCGTGGCAACGATGATGCCATATTGGTCGCCGTGGCAACGATGATGCCATAATGGTCGCCGTGGCAACGATGATGCCATAATGGTCGCCGTGGCAACGATGATGCCATAATGGTCGCCGTGGCAACGATGATGTCATAATGGTCGTTGTGGTAACAGTGATGTCATAATGGACGTCATGGCAACGTCATAATGGTCGTCATGGCAACGGTGATGCCATAATGGTCGTCACGGCAACGGTGATGCCATAATGGTCGTCACGGCAACGGTGATGCCATAATGGTCGTCACGGCAACGGTGATGCCATAATGGTCGTCATGGCAACAATGATGTCATAATGGTCGTCATGGCAACAATGACGTCATAATGGTCGTCATGGCAACAATGACGTCATAATGGTCGTCATGGCAACAATGACGTCATAATGGTCGTCATGGCAACAATGATGTCATAATGGTCGTCATGGCGACGGTGCTGTCATAATGGTCGTCATGGCAACGTCATAATGGTCGTCATGGCAACGGTGATGTCATAATGGTCGTCATGGCAACGGTGACGTCATAATGGTCGTCATGGCAACGTCATAATAGTCGTCATGGCAACATCATAATGGTCGTCATGGCAACGTCATAATGGCCGTCATGGCGACGTCATAATGGTCGTCATGGCGACGATAATGCCATAATGGTCGCCGTGGCAACGATGATGCCATAATGGTCGCCGTGGCAACGATGATGCCATATTGGTCGCCGTGGCAACGATGATGCCATAATGGTCGCCGTGGCAACGATGATGCTATAATGGTCGCCGTGGCAACGATGATGCCATAATGGTCGCCGTGGCAACGATGATGTCATAATGGTCGTCGTGGTAACAGTGATGTCATAATGGACGTCATGGCAACGTCATAATGGTCGTCATGGCAACGGTGATGCCATAATGGTCGTCATGGCAACGGTGATGACATAATGGTCGTCACGGCAACGGTGATGCCATAATGGTCGTCACGGCAACGGTGATGCCATAATGGTCGTCACGGCAACGGTGATGCCATAATGGTCGTCACGGCAACGGTGATGCCATAATGGTCGTCACGGCAACGGTGATGCCATAATGGTCGTCATGGCAACGTCATAATAGTCGTCATGGCAACGTCATAATGGTCGTCATGGCGACGTCATAATGGTCGTCATGGCGACGTCATAATGGTCGTCATGGCGACGTCATAATGGTCGTCATGGCGACGTCATAATGATCGTCATGGCAACAATGACGTCATAATGGTCGTCATGGCAACAATGACGTCATAATGGTCGTCATGGCAACAATGACGTCATAATGGTCGTCATGGCAACAATGATGTCATAATGGTCGTCATGGCGACGGTGCTGTCATAATGGTCGTCATGGCAACGTCATAATGGTCGTCATGGCAACGGTGATGTCATAATGGTCGTCATGGCAACGGTGACGTCATAATGGTCGTCATGGCAACGTCATAATAGTCGTCATGGCAACGTCATAATGGTCGTCATGGCGACGTCATAATGGCCGTCATGGCAACAATGATGTCATAATGGTCGTCATGGCGACGGTGCTGTCATAATGGTCGTCATGGCAACGTCATAATGGTCGTCATGGCAACGTTATAATGGATGTCATAATGGTCGTCATGGCAACGGTGATGCCATAATGGTCGTCATGGCAACGTCATAATGGTCGTCATGGCAACGTTCTAATGGATGTCATAATGGTCGTCATGGCAACGGTGATGCCATAATGGTCGTCACGGCAACGGTGATGCCATAATGGTCGTCACGGCAACGGTGATGCCATAATGGTCGTCACGGCAACGGTGATGCCATAATGGTCGTCACGGCAACGGTGATGCCATAATGGTCGTCACGGCAACGGTGATGCCATAATGGTCGTCACGGCAACGGTGATGCCATAATGGTCGTCACGGCAACGGTGATGCCATAATGGTTGTCATGGCAACGTCATAATAGTCGCCATGGCAACGTCATAATGGTCGTCATGGCGACGTCATAATGGTCGTCATAGCGACGTCATAATGGTCGTCATGGCGACGTCATAATGGTCGTCATGGTGACGTCATAATGATCGTCATGGCAACAATGACGTCATAATGGTCGTCATGGCAACAATGACGTCATAATGGTCGTCATGGCAACAATGACGTCATAATGGTCGTCATGGCAACAATGACGTCATAATGGTCGTCATGGCAACAATGATGTCATAATGGTCGTCATGGCAACAATGACGTCATAATGGTCGTCATGGCAACAATGACGTCATAATGGTCGTCATGGCAACAATGATGTCATAATGGTCGTCATGGCGACGGTGCTGTCATAATGGTCGTCATGGCAACGTCATAATGGTCGTCATGGCAACGGTGATGTCATAATGGTCGCCATGGCAACGGTGACGTCATAATGGTCGTTATGGCAACGTCATAATAGTCGTCATGGCAACGTCATAATGGTCGTCATGGCAACGTCATAATGGCCGTCATGGCAACAATGATGTCATAATGGTCGTCATGGCAACCGTACTGTCATAATGGTCGTCATGGCGACGTCATAATGGTCGTCATGGCAACGTCATAATAGTCGTCATGGCAACGTCATAATGGTCGTCATGGCAACGTCATAATGGCCGTCATGGCAACAATGATGTCATAATGGTCGTCATGGCAACCGTGCTGTCATAATGGTCGTCATGGCGACGTCATAATGGTCGTCATGGCGACGATAATGCCATAATGGTCGCCGTGGCAACGATGATGCCATAATGGTCGCCGTGGCAACGATGATGCCATATTGGTCGCCGTGGCAACGATGATGCCATAATGGTCGCCGTGGCAACGATGATGCCATAATGGTCGCCGTGGCAACGATGATGCCATAATGGTCGCCGTGGCAACGATGATGTCATAATGGTCGTCGTGGTAACAGTGATGTCATAATGGACGTCATGGCAACGTCATAATGGTCGTCACGGCAACGGTAATGCCATAATGGTCGTCACGGCAACGGTGATGCCATAATGGTCGTCACGGCAACGGTGATGCCATAATGGTCGTCACGGCAACGGTGATGCCATAATGGTCGTCATGACAACAATGATGTCATAATGGTCGTCATGGCAACAATGACGTCATAATGGTCGTCATGGCAACAATGACGTCATAATGGTCGTCATGGCAACAATGACGTCATAACGGTCGTCATGGCAACAATGATGTCATAATGGTCGTCATGGCGACGGTGCTGTCATAATGGTCGTCATGGCAACGTCATAATGGTCGTCATGGCAACGGTGATGTCATAATGGTCGTCATGGCAACGGTGACGTCATAATGGTCGTCATGGCAACGTCATAATAGTCGTCATGGCAACGACATAATGGTCGTCATGGCAACGTCATAATGGCCGTCATGGCAACAATGATGTCATAATGGTCGTCATGGCAACCGTGCTGTCATAATGGTCTTCATGGCGATGTCATAATGGTCGTCATGGCGACGATAATGCCATAATGGTCGCCGTGGCAACGATGATGCCATAATGGTCGCCGTGGCAACGATGATGCCATATTGGTCGCCGTGGCAACGATGATGCCATAATGGTCGCCGTGGCAACGATGACGCCATAATGGTCGCCGTGGCAACGATGATGCCATAATGGTCGCCGTGGCAACGATGATGTCATAATGGTCGCCGTGGCAACGATGATGTCATAATGGTCGTCGTGGTAACAGTGATGTCATAATGGACGTCATGGCAACGTCATAATGGTCGTCATGGCAACGGTGATGCCATAATGGTCGTCACGGCAACGGTGATGCCATAATGGTCGTCACGGCAACGGTGATGCCATAATGGTCGTCACGGCAACGGTGATGCCATAATGGTCGTCACAGCAACGGTGATGCCATAATGGTCGTCACGGCAACGGTGATGCCATAATGGTCGTCACGGCAACGGTGATGCCATAATGGTCGTCATGGCAACGTCATAATAGTCGTCATGGCAACGTCATAATGGTCGTCATGGCGACGTCATAATGGTCGTCATGGCGACGTCATAATGGTCGTCATGGCGACGTCATAATGATCGTCATGGCAACAATGACGTCATAATGGTCGTCATGGCAACAATGACGTCATAATGGTCGTCATGGCAACAATGACGTCATAATGGTCGTCATGGCAACAATGATGTCATAATGGTCGTCATGGCGACGGTGCTGTCATAATGGTCGTCATGGCAACGTCATAATGGTCGTCATGGCAACGGTGATGTCATAATGGTCGTCATGGCAACGGTGACGTCATAATGGTCGTCATGGCAACGTCATAATAGTCGTCATGGCAACGTCATAATGGTCGTCATGGCGACGTCATAATGGCCGTCATGGCAACAATGATGTCATATTGGTCGTCATGGCGACGGTGCTGTCATAATGGTCATCATGGCAACGTCATAATGGTCGTCATGGCAACGTTATAATGGATGTCATAATGGTCGTCATGGCAACGGTTATGCCATAATGGTCGTCACGGCAACGGTGATGCCATAATGGTCGTCACGGCAACGGTGATGCCATAATGGTCGTCACGGCAACGGTGATGCCATAATGGTCGTCACGGCAATGGTGATGCCATAATGGTCGTCACGGCAACGGTGATGCCATAATGGTCGTCACGGCAACGGTGATGCCATAATGGTCATCACGGCAACGGTGATGCCATAATGGTTGTCATGGCAACGTCATAATAGTCGCCATGGCAACGTCATAATGGTCGTCATGGCGACGTCATAATGGTCGTCATAGCGACGTCATAATGGTCGTCATGGCGACGTCATAATGGTCGTCATGGCGACGTCATAATGATCGTCATGGCAACAATGACGTCATAATGGTCGTCATGGCAACAATGACGTCATAATGGTCGTCATGGCAACAATGACGTCATAATGGTCGTCATGGCAACAATGACGTCATAATGGTCGTCATGGCAACAATGACGTCATAATGGTCGTCATGGCAACAATGACGTCATAATGGTCGTCATGGCAACAATGACGTCATAATGGTCGTCATGGCAACAATGACGTCATAATGGTCGTCATGGCAACAATGATGTCATAATGGTCGTCATGGCGACGGTGCTGTCATAATGGTCGTCATGGCAACGTCATAATGGTCGTCATGGCAACGGTGATGTCATAATGGTCGTCATGGCAACGGTGACGTAATAATGGTCGTCATGGCAACGTCATAATAGTCGTCATGGCAACGTCATAATGGTCGTCATGGCAACGTCATAATGGCCGTCATGGCAACAATGATGTCATAATGGTCGTCATGGCAACCGTGCTGTCATAATGGTCGTCATGGCGACGTCATAATGGTCGTCATGACAACGTCATAATAGTCGTCATGGCAACGTCATAATGGTCGTCATGGCAACGTCATAATGGCCGTCATGGCAACAATGATGTCATAATGGTCGTCATGGCAACCGTGCTGTCATAATGGTCGTCATGGCGACGTCATAATGGTCGTCATGGCGACGATAATGCCATAATGGTCGCCGTGGCAACGATGATGCCATAATGGTCGCCGTGGCAACGATGATGCCATATTGGTCGCCGTGGCAACGATGATGCCATAATGGTCGCCGTGGCAACGATGATGCCATAATGGTCGCCGTGGCAACGATGATGCCATAATGGTCGCCGTGGAAACGATGATGTCATAATGGTCGTCGTGGTAACAGTTATGTCATAATGGACGTCATGGCAACGTCATAATGGTCGTCATGGCAACGGTGATGCCATAATGGTCGTCACGGCAACGGTGATGCCATTATGGTCGTCACGGCAACGGTGATGCCATAATGGTCGTCACGGCAACGGTGATGCCATAATGGTCGTCATGGCAACAATGATGTCATAATGGTCGTCATGGCAACAATGACGTCATAATGGTCGTCATGGCAACAATGACGTCATAATGGTCGTCATGGCAACAATGACGTCATAACGGTCGTCATGGCAACAATGATGTCATAATGGTCGTCATGGCGACGGTGCTGTCATAATGGTCGTCATGGCAACGTCATAATGGTCGTCATGGCAACGGTGATGTCATAATGGTCGTCATGGCAACGGTGACGTCATAATGGTCGTCATGGCAACGTCATAATAGTCGTCATGGCAACGTCATAATGGTCGTCATGGCAACGTCATAATGGCCGTCATGGCAACAATGATGTCATAATGGTCGTCATGGCAACCGTGCTGTCATAATGGTCGTCATGGCGACGTCATAATGGTCGTCATGGCGACGATAATGCCATAATGGTCGCCGTGGCAACGATGATGCCATAATGGTCGCCGTGGCAACGATGATGCCATATTGGTCGCCGTGGCAACGATGATGCCATAATGGTCGCCGTGGCAACGATGATGCCATAATGGTCGCCGTGGCAACGATGATGCCATAATGGTCGCCGTGGCAACGATGATGCCATAATGGTCGCCGTGGCAACGATGATGTCATAATGGTCGTCGTGGTAACAGTGATGTCATAATGGACGTCATGGCAACGTCATAATGGTCGTCATGGCAACGGTGATGCCATAATGGTCGTCACGGCAACGGTGATGCCATAATGGTCGTCACGGCAACGGTGATGCCATAATGGTCGTCACGGCAACGGTGATGCCATAATGGTCGTCACGGCAACGGTGATGCCATAATGGTCGTCACGGCAACGGTGATGCCATAATGGTCGTCATGTCAACGTCATAATAGTCGTCATGGCAACATCATAATGGTCGTCATGGCGACGTCATAATGGTCGTCATGGCGACGTCATAATGGTCGTCATGGCGACGTCATAATGATCGTCATGGCAACAATGACGTCATAATGGTCGTCATGGCAACAATGACGTCATAATGGTCGTCATGGCAACAATGACGTCATAATGGTCGTCATGGCAACAATGATGTCATAATGGTCGTCATGGCAACGGTGCTGTCATAATGGTCGTCATGGCAACGTCATAATGGTCGTCATGGCAACGGTGATGTCATAATGGTCGTCATGGCAACGGTGACGTCATAATGGTCGTCATGGCAACGTCATAATAGTCGTCATGGCAACGTCATAATGGTCGTCATGGCGACGTCATAATGGCCGTCATGGCAACAATGATGTCATAATGGTCGTCATGGCGACGGTGCTGTCATAATGGTCGTCATGGCAACGTCATAATGGATGTCATAATGGTCGTCATGGCAACGGTGATGCCATAATGGTCGTCACGGCAACGGTGATGCCATAATGGTCGTCACGGCAACGGTGATGCCATAATGGTCGTCACGGCAACGGTGATGCCATAATGGTCGTCACGGCAACGGTGATGCCATAATGGTCGTCACGGCAACGGTGATGCCATAATGGTCGTCACGGCAACGGTGATGCCATAATGGTCGTCATGGCAACGTCATAATAGTCGTCATGGCGACGTCATAATGGTCGTCATGGCGACGTCATAATGGTCGTCATGGCGACGTCATAATGGTCGTCATGGCAACAATGACGTCATAATGGTCGTCATGGCAACAATGACGTCATAATGGTCGTCATGGCAACAATGACGTCATAATGGTCGTCATGGCAACAATGATGTCATAATGGTCGTCATGGCAACAATGACGTCATAATGGTCGTCATGGCAACAATGACGTCATAATGGTCGTCATGGCAACAATGACGTCATAATGGTCGTCATGGCAACAATGATGTCATAATGGTCGTCATGGCGACGGTGCTGTCATAATGGTCGTCATGGCAACGTCATAATGGTCGTCATGGCAACGGTGATGTCATAATGGTCGTCATGGCAACTGTGACGTCATAATGGTCGTCATGGCAACGTCATAATAGTCGTCATGGCAACGTCATAATGGTCGTCATGGCAACGTCATAATGGCCGTCATGGCAACAATGATGTCATAATGGTCGTCATGGCAACCGTGCTGTCATAATGGTCGTCATGGCGACGTCATAATGGTCGTCATGGCGACGATAATGCCATAATGGTCGCCGTGGCAACGATGATGCCATAATGGTCGCCGTGGCAACGATGATGCCATATTGGTCGCCGTGGCAACGATGATGCCATAATGGTCGCCGTGGCAACGATGATGCCATAATGGTCGCCGTGGCAACGATGATGTCATAATGGTCGTCGTGGTAACAGTGATGTCATAATGGACGTCATGGCAACGTCATAATGGTCGTCATGGCAACGGTGATGCCATAATGGTCGTCACGGCAACGGTGATGCCATAATGGTCGTCACGGCAACGGTGATGCCATAATGGTCGTCACGGCAACGGTGATGCCATAATGGTCGTCATGGTAACAATGATGTCATAATGGTCGTCATGGCAACAATGACGTCATAATGGTCGTCATGGCAACAATGACGTCATAATGGTCGTCATGGCAACAATGACGTCATAATGGTCGTCATGGCAACAATGATGTCATAATGGTCGTCATGGTGATGTCATAATGGTCGTCATGGCAACGGTGACGTCATAATGGTCGTCATGGCAACGTCATAATAGTCGTCATGGCAACGTCATAATGGCCGTCATGGCAACAATGATGTCATAATGGTCGTCATGGCAACCGTGCTGTCATAATGGTCGTCATGGCGACGTCATAATGGTCGTCATGGCGACGATAATGCCATAATGGTCGCCGTGGCAACGATGATGCCATAATGGTCGCCGTGGCAACTATGATGCCATATTGGTCGCCGTGGCAACGATGATGCCATAATGGTCGCCGTGGCAACGATGATGCCATAATGGTCGCCGTGGCAACGATGATGCCATAATGGTCGCCGTGGCAACGATGATGTCATAATGGTCGTCGTGGTAACAGTGATGTCATAATGGACGTCATGGCAACGTCATAATGGACGTCATGGCAACGGTGATGCCATAATGGTCGTCACGGCAACGGTGATGCCATAATGGTCGTCACGGCAACGGTGATGCCATAATGGTCGTCACGGCAACGGTGATGCCATAATGGTCGTCACGGCAACGGTGATGCCATAATGGTCGTCATGGCAACGTCATAATAGTCATCATGGCAACGCCATAATGGTCGTCATGGCGACGTCATAATGGTCGTCATGGCGACGTCATAATGGTCGTCATGGCGACGTCATAATGGTCGTCATGGCGACGTCATAATGGTCGTCATGGCAACAATGACGTCATAATGATCGTCATGGCAACAATGACGTCATAATGGTCGTCATGGCAACAATGATGTCATAATGGTCGTCATGGCGACGGTGCTGTCATAATGGTCGTCATGGCAACGTCATAATGGTCGTCATGGCAACGGTGATGTCATAATGGTCGTCATGGCAACGGTGACGTCATAATGGTCGTCATGGCAACGTCATAATAGTCGTCATGGCAACGTCATAATGGTCGTCATGGCGACGTCATAATGGCCGTCATGGCAACAATGATGTCATAATGGTCGTCATGGCGACGGTGCTGTCATAATGGTCGTCATGGCAACGTCATAATGGTCGTCATGGCAACGTCATAATGGATGTCATAATGGTCGTCATGGCAACGGTGATGCCATAATGGTCGTCACGGCAACGGTGATGCCATAATGGTCGTCACGGCAACGGTGATGCCATAATGGTCGTCACGGCAACGGTGATGCCATAATGGTCGTCACGGCAACGGTGATGCCATAATGGTCGTCACGGCAACGGTGATGCCATAATGGTCGTCACGGCAACGGTGATGCCATAATGGTTGTCATGGCAACGTCATAATAGTCGTCATGGCAACGTCATAATGGTCGTCATGGCGACGTCATAATGGTCGTCATGGCGACGTCATAATGGTCGTCATGGCGACGTCATAATGGTCGTCATGGCGACGTCATAATGGTCGTCATGGCAACAATGACGTCATAATGGTCGTCATGGCAACAATGACGTCATAATGGTCGTCATGGCAACAATGACGTCATAATGGTCGTCATGGCAACAATGACGTCATAATGGTCGTCATGGCAACAATGATGTCATAATGGTCGTCATGACAACAATGACGTCATAATGGTCGTCATGGCAACAATGACGTCATAATGGTCGTCATGGCAACAATGACGTCATAATGGTCGTCATGGCAACAATGATGTCATAATGGTCGTCATAGCGACTGTGCTGTCATAATGGTCGTCATGGCAACGTCATAATGGTCGTCATGGCAACGGTGATGTCATAATGGTCGTCATGGCAACGGTGACGTCATAATGGTCGTCATGGCAACGTCATAATAGTCGTCATGGCAACGTCATAATGGTCGTCATGGCAACGTCATAATGGCCGTCATGGCAACAATGATGTCATAATGGTCGTCATGGCAACCGTGCTGTCATAATGGTCGTCATGGCGACGTCATAATGGTCGTCATGGCGACGATAATGCCATAATAGTCGCCGTGGCAACGATGATGCCATAATGGTCGCCGTGGCAACGATGATGCCATATTGGTCGCCGTGGCAACGATGATGCCATAATGGTCGCCGTGGCAACGATGATGCCATAATGGTCGCCGTGGCAACGATGATGCCATAATGGTCGCCGTGGCAACGATGATGTCATAATGGTCGTCGTGGTAACAGTGATGTCATAATGGACGTCATGGCAACGTTATAATGGTCGTCATGGCAACGGTGATGCCATAATGGTCGTCACGGCAACGGTGATGCCATAATGGTCGTCACGGCAACGGTGATGCCATAATGGTCGTCACGGCAACGGTGATGCCATAATGGTCGTCATGGCAACAATGATGTCATAATGGTCGTCATGGCAACAATGACGTCATAATGGTCGTCATGGCAACAATGACGTCATAACGGTCGTCATGGCAACAATGATGTCATAATGGTCGTCATGGCGACGGTGCTGTCATAATGGTCGTCATGGCAACGTCATAATGGTCGTCATGGCAACGGTGATGTCATAATGGTCGTCATGGCAACGGTGACGTCATAATGGTCGTCATGGCAACGTCATAATAGTCGTCATGGCAACGTCATAATGGTCGTCATGGCAACGTCATAATGGCCGTCATGGCAACAATGATGTCATAATGGTCGTCATGGCAACCGTGCTGTCATAATGGTCGTCATGGCGACGTCATAATGGTCGTCATGGCGACGATAATGCCATAATGGTCGCCGTGGCAACGATGATGCCATAATGGTCGCCGTGGCAACGATGATGCCATATCGGTCGCCGTGGCAACGATGATGCCATAATGGTCGCCGTGGCAACGATGATGCCATAATGGTCGCCGTGGCAACGATGATGCCATAATGGTCGCCGTGGCAACGATGATGTCATAATGGTCGTCGTGGTAACAGTGATGTCATAATGGACGTCATGGCAACGTCATAATGGTCGTCATGGCAACGGTGATGCCATAATGGTCTTCACGGCAACGGTGATGCCATAATGGTCGTCACGGCAACGGTGATGCCATAATGGTCGTCACGGCAACGGTGATGCCATAATGGTCGTCACGGCAACGGTGATGCCATAATGGTCGTCACGGCAACGGTGATGCCATAATGGTCGTCATGTCAACGTCATAATAGTCGTCATGGCAACATCATAATGGTCGTCATGGCGACGTCATAATGGTCGTCATGGCGACGTCATAATGGTCGTCATGGCGACGTCATAATGATCGTCATGGCAACAATGACGTCATAATGGTCGTCATGGCAACAATGACGTCATAATGGTCGTCATGGCAACAATGACGTCATAATGGTCGTCATGGCAACAATGATGTCATAATGGTCGTCATGGCAACGGTGCTGTCATAATGGTCGTCATGGCAACGTCATAATGGTCGTCATGGCAACGGTGATGTCATAATGGTCGTCATGGCAACGGTGACGTCATAATGGTCGTCATGGCAACGTCATAATAGTCGTCATGGCAACGTCATAATGGTCGTCATGGCGACGTCATAATGGCCGTCATGGCAACAATGATGTCATAATGGTCGTCATGGCGACGGTGCTGTCATAATGGTCGTCATGGCAACGTCATAATGGTCGTCATGGCAACGTCATAATGGATGTCATAATGGTCGTCATGGCAACGGTGATGCCATAATGGTCGTCACGGCAACGGTGATGCCATAATGGTCGTCACGGCAACGGTGATGCCATAATGGTCGTCACGGCAACGGTGATGCCATAATGGTCGTCACGGCAACGGTGATGCCATAATGGTCGTCACGGCAACGGTGATGCCATAATGGTCGTCACGGCAACGGTGATGCCATAATGGTCGTCATGGCAACGTCATAATAGTCGTCATGGCAACGTCATAATGGTCGTCATGGCGACGTCATAATGGTCGTCATGGCGACGTCATAATGGTCGTCATGGCGACGTCATAATGGTCGTCATGGCGACGTCATAATGATCGTCATGGCAACAATGACGTCATAATGGTCGTCATGGCAACAATGACGTCATAATGGTCGTCATGGCAACAATGACGTCATAATGGTCGTCATGGCAACAATGATGTCATAATGGTCGTCATGGCAACAATGACGTCATAATGGTCGTCATGGCAACAATGACGTCATAATGGTCGTCATGGCAACAATGACGTCATAATGGTCGTCATGGCAACAATGATGTCATAATGGTCGTCATGGCGACGGTGCTGTCATAATGGTCGTCATGGCAACGTCATAATGGTCGTCATGGCAACGGTGATGTCATAATGGTCGTTATGGCAACTGTGACGTCATAATGGTCGTCATGGCAACGTCGTAATAGTCGTCATGGCAACGTCATAATGGTCGTCATGGCAACGTCATAATGGCCGTCATGGCAACAATGATGTCATAATGGTCGTCATGGCAACCGTGCTGTCATAATGGTCGTCATGGCGACGTCATAATGGTCGTCATGGCGACGATAATGCCATAATGGTCGACGTGGCAACGATGATGCCATAATGGTCGCCGTGGCAACGATGATGCCATATTGGTCGCCGTGGCAACGATGATGCCATAATGGTCGCCGTGGCAACGATGATGCCATAATGGTCGCCGTGGCAACGATGATGCCATAATGGTCGCCGTGGCAACGATGATGTCATAATGGTCGTCGTGGTAACAGTGATGTCATAATGGACGTCATGGCAACGTCATAATGGTCGTCATGGCAACGGTGATGCCATAATGGTCGTCACGGCAACGGTGATGCCATAATGGTCGTCACGGCAACGGTGATGCCATAATGGTCGTCACGGCAACGGTGATGCCATAATGGTCGTCATGGTAACAATGATGTCATAATGGTCGTCATGGCAACAATGACGTCATAATGGTCGTCATGGCAACTATGACGTCATAATGGTCGTCATGGCAACAATGACGTCATAATGGTCGTCATGGCAACAATGATGTCATAATGGTCGTCATGGTGATGTCATAATGGTCGTCATGGCAACGGTGACGTCATAATGGTCGTCATGGCAACGTCATAATAGTCGTCATGGCAACGTCATAATGGCCGTCATGGCAACAATGATGTCATAATGGTCGTCATGGCAACCGTGCTGTCATAATGGTCGTCATGGCGACGTCATAATGGTCGTCATGGCGACGATAATGCCATAATGGTCGCCGTGGCAACGATGATGCCATAATGGTCGCCGTGGCAACGATGATGCCATATTGGTCGCCGTGGCAACGATGATGCCATAATGGTCGCCGTGGCAACGATGATGCCATAATGGTCGCCGTGGCAACGATGATGCCATAATGGTCGCCGTGGCAACGATGATGTCATAATGGTCGTCGTGGTAACAGTGATGTCATAATGGACGTCATGGCAACGTCATAATGGACGTCATGGCAACGGTGATGCCATAATGGTCGTCACGGCAACGGTGATGCCATAATGGTCGTCACGGCAACGGTGATGCCATAATGGTCGTCACGGCAACGGTGATGCCATAATGGTCGTCACGGCAACGGTGATGCCATAATGGTCGTCACGGCAACGGTGATGCCATAATGGTCGTCATGGCAACGTCATAATAGTCGTCATGGCAACGCCATAATGGTCGTCATGGCGACGTCATAATGGTCGTCATGGCGACGTCATAATGGTCGTCATGGCGACGTCATAATGGTCGTCATGGCGACGTCATAATGGTCGTCATGGCAACAATGACGTCATAATGATCGTCATGGCAACAATGACGTCATAATGGTCGTCATGGCAACAATGATGTCATAATGGTCGTCATGGCGACGGTGCTGTCATAATGGTCGTCATGGCAACGTCATAATGGTCGTCATGGCAACGGTGATGTCATAATGGTCGTCATGGCAACGGTGACGTCATAATGGTCGTCATGGCAACGTCATAATAGTCGTCATGGCAACGTCATAATGGTCGTCATGGCAACGGTGACGTCATAATGGTCGTCATGGCAACGTCATAATAGTCGTCATGGCAACGTCATAATGGTCGTCATGGCGACGTCATAATGGCCGTCATGGCAACAATGATGTCATAATGGTCGTCATGGCGACGGTGCTGTCATAATGGTCGTCATGGCAACGTCATAATGGTCGTCATGGCAACGTCATAATGGATGTCATAATGGTCGTCATGGCAACGGTGATGCCATAATGGTCGTCACGGCAACGGTGATGCCATAATGGTCGTCACGGCAACGGTGATGCCATAATGGTCGTCACGGCAACGGTGATGCCATAATGGTCGTCACGGCAACGGTGATGCCATAATGGTCGTCACGGCAACGGTGATGCCATAATGGTCGTCACGGCAACGGTGATGCCATAATGGTCGTCACGGCAACGGTGATGCCATAATGGTCGTCACGGCAACGGTGATGCCATAATGGTTGTCATGGCAACGTCATAATAGTCGTCATGGCAACGTCATAATGGTCGTCATGGCAACGTCATAATGGTCGTCATGGCGACGTCATAATGGTCGTCATGGCGACGTCATAATGGTCGTCATGGCGACGTCATAATGGTCGTCATGGCAACAATGACGTCATAATGGTCGTCATGGCAACAATGACGTCATAATGGTCGTCATGGCAACAATGACGTCATAATGGTCGTCATGGCAACAATGACGTCATAATGGTCGTCATGGCAACAATGATGTCATAATGGTCGTCATGACAACAATGACGTCATAATGGTCGTCATGGCAACAATGACGTCATAATGGTCGTCATGGCAACAATGACGTCATAATGGTCGTCATGGCAACAATGATGTCATAATGGTCGTCATAGCGACTGTGCTGTCATAATGGTCGTCATGGCAACGTCATAATGGTCGTCATGGCAACGGTGATGTCATAATGGTCGTCATGGCAACGGTGACGTCATAATGGTCGTCATGGCAACGTCATAATAGTCGTCATGGCAACGTCATAATGGTCGTCATGGCAACGTCATAATGGCCGTCATGGCAACAATGATGTCATAATGGTCGTCATGGCAACCGTGCTGTCATAATGGTCGTCATGGCGACGTCATAATGGTCGTCATGGCGACGATAATGCCATAATGGTCGCCGTGGCAACGATGATGCCATAATGGTCGCCGTGGCAACGATGATGCCATATTGGTCGCCGTGGCAACGATGATGCCATAATGGTCGCCGTGGCAACGATGATGCCATAATGGTCGCCGTGGCAACGATGATGCCATAATGGTCGCCGTGGCAACGATGATGTCATAATGGTCGTCGTGGTAACAGTGATGTCATAATGGACGTCATGGCAACGTTATAATGGTCGTCATGGCAACGGTGATGCCATAATGGTCGTCACGGCAACGGTGATGCCATAATGGTCGTCACGGCAACGGTGATGCCATAATGGTCGTCACGGCAACGGTGATGCCATAATGGTCGTCATGGCAACAATGATGTCATAATGGTCGTCATGGCAACAATGACGTCATAATGGTCGTCATGGCAACAATGACGTCATAATGGTCGTCATGGCAACAATGACGTCATAACGGTCGTCATGGCAACAATGATGTCATAATGGTTGTCATGGCGACGGTGCTGTCATAATGGTCGTCATGGCAACGTCATAATGGTCGTCATGGCAACGGTGATGTCATAATGGTCGTCATGGCAACGGTGACGTCATAATGGTCGTCATGGCAACTTCATAATAGTCGTCATGGCAACGTCATAATGGTCGTCATGGCAACGTCATAATGGCCGTCATGGCAACAATGATGTCATAATGGTCGTCATGGCAACCGTGCTGTCATAATGGTCGTCATGGCGACGTCATAATGGTCGTCATGGCGACGATAATGCCATAATGGTCGCCGTGGCAACGATGATGCCATAATGGTCGCCGTGGCAACGATGATGCCATAATGGTCGCCGTGGCAACGATGATGCCATATTGGTCGCCGTGGCAACGATGATGCCATAATGGTCGCCGTGGCAACGATGATGCCATAATGGTCGCCGTGGCAACGATGATGCCATAATGGTCGCCGTGGCAACGATGATGCCATAATGGTCGCCGTGGCAACGATGATGTCATAATGGTCGTCGTGGTAACAGTGATGTCATAATGGACGTCATGGCAACGTCATAATGGTCGTCATGGCAACGGTGATGCCATAATGGTCGTCACGGCAACGGTGATGCCATAATGGTCGTCACGGCAACGGTGATGCCATAATGGTCGTCACGGCAACGGTGATGCCATAATGGTCGTCACGGCAACGGTGATGCCATAATGGTCGTCACGGCAACGGTGATGCCATAATGGTTGTCATGGCAACGTCATAATAGTCGTCATGGCAACGTCATAATGGTCGTCATGGCGACGTCATAATGGTCGTCATGGCGACGTCATAATGGTCGTCATGGCGACGTCATAATGGTCGTCATGGCGACGTCATAATGGTCGTCATGGCAACAATGACGTCATAATGGTCGTCATGGCAACAATGACGTCATAATGGTCGTCATGGCAACAATGACGTCATAATGGTCGTCATGGCAACAATGATGTCATAATGGTCGTCATGGCAACAATGACGTCATAATGGTCGTCATGGCAACAATGACGTCATAATGGTCGTCATGGCAACAATGACGTCATAATGGTCGTCATGGCAACAATGATGTCATAATGGTCGTCATGGCGACGGTGCTGTCATAATGGTCGTCATGGCAACGTCATAATGGTCGTCATGGCAACGTCATAATAGTCGTCATGGCAACGTCATAATGGTCGTCATGGCAACGTCATAATGGCCGTCATGGCAACAATGATGTCATAATGGTCGTCATGGCAACCGTGCTGTCATAATGGTCGTCATGGCGACGTCATAATGGTCGTCATGGCGACGATAATGCCATAATGGTCGCCGTGGCAACGATGATGCCATAATGGTCGCCGTGGCAACGATGATGCCATATTGGTCGCCGTGGCAACGATGATGCCATAATGGTCGCCGTGGCAACGATGATGCCATAATGGTCGCCGTGGCAACGATGATGCCATAATGGTCGCCGTGGCAACGATGATGTCATAATGGTCGTCGTGGTAACAGTGATGTCATAATGGACGTCATGGCAACGTCATAATGGTCGTCACGGCAACGGTGATGCCATAATGGTCGTCACGGCAACGGTGATGCCATAATGGTCGTCACGGCAACGGTGATGCCATAATGGTCGTCACGGCAACGGTGATGCCATAATGGTCGTCATGGTAACAATGATGTCATAATGGTCGTCATGGCAACAATGACATCATAATGGTCGTCATGGCAACAATGACGTCATAATGGTCGTCATGGCAACAATGACGTCATAATGGTCGTCATGGCAACAATGATGTCATAATGGTCGTCATGGTGATGTCATAATGGTCGTCATGGCAACGGTGACGTCATAATGGTCGTCATGGCAACGTCATAATAGTCGTCATGGCAACGTCATAATGGCCGACATGGCAACAATGATGTCATAATGGTCGTCATGGCAACCGTGCTGTCATAATGGTCGTCATGGCGACGTCATAATGGTCGTCATGGCGACGATAATGCCATAATGGTCGCCGTGGCAACGATGATGCCATAATGGTCGCCGTGGCAACGATGATGAGATATTGGTCGCCGTGGCAACGATGATGCCATAATGGTCGCCGTGGCAACGATGATGCCATAATGGTCGCCGTGGCAACGATGATGCCATAATGGTCGCCGTGGCAACGATGATGTCATAATGGTCGTCGTGGTAACAGTGATGTCATAATGGACGTCATGGCAACGTCATAATGGTCGTCATGGCAACGGTGATGCCATAATGGTCGTCACGGCAACGGTGATGCCATAATGGTCGTCACGGCAACGGTGATGCCATAATGGTCGTCACGGCAACGGTGATGCCATAATGGTCGTCACGGCAACGGTGATGCCATAATGGTCGTCACGGCAACGGTGATGCCATAATGGTCGTCATGGCAACGTCATAATAGTCGTCATGGTAACGTCATAATGGTCGTCATGGCGACGTCATAATGGTCGTCATGGCGACGTCATAATGGTCGTCATGGCGACGTCATAATGGTCGTCATGGCGACGTCATAATGGTCGTCATGGCAACAATGACGTCATAATGATCGTCATGGCAACAATGACGTCATAATGGTCGTCATGGCAACAATGACGTCATAATGGTCGTCATGGCAACAATGATGTCATAATAGTCGTCATGGCGACGGTGCTGTCATAATGGTCGTCATGGCAACGTCATAATGGTCGTCATGGCAACGGTGATGTCATAATGGTCGTCATGGCAACGGTGACGTCATAATGGTCGTCATGGCAACGTCATAATGGTCGTCATGGCAACGGTGATGTCATAATGGTCGTCATGGCAACGGTGACGTCATAATGGTCGTCATGGCAACGTCATAATAGTCGTCATGGCAACGTCATAATGGTCGTCATGGCGACGTCATAATGGCCGTCATGGCAACAATGATGTCATAATGGTCGTCATGGCGACGGTGCTGTCATAATGGTCGTCATGGCAACGTCATAATGGTCGTCATGGCAACGTCATAATGGATGTCATAATGGTCGTCATGGCAACGGTGATGCCATAATGGTCGTCACGGCAACGGTGATGCCATAATGGTCGTCACGGCAACGGTGATGCCATAATGGTCGTCACGGCAACGGTGATGCCATAATGGTCGTCACGGCAACGGTGATGCCATAATGGTCGTCACGGCAACGGTGATGCCATAATGGTCGTCACGGCAACGGTGATGCCATAATGGTCGTCATGGCAACGTCATAATAGTCGTCATGGCAACGTCATAATGGTCGTCATGGCGACGTCATAATGGTCGTCATGGCGACGTCATAATGGTCGTCATGGCGACGTCATAATGGTCGTCATGGCGACGTCATAATGATCGTCATGGCAACAATGACGTCATAATGGTCGTCATGGCAACAATGACGTCATAATGGTCGTCATGGCAACAATGACGTCATAATGGTCGTCATGGCAACAATGATGTCATAATGGTCGTCATGGCAACAATGACGTCATAATGGTCGTCATGGCAACAATGACGTCATAATGGTCGTCATGGCAACAATGACGTCATAATGGTCGTCATGGCAACAATGATGTCATAATGGTCGTCATGGCGACGGTGCTGTCATAATGGTCGTCATGGCAACGTCATAATGGTCGTCATGGCAACGGTGATGTCATAATGGTCGTCATGGCAACTGTGACGTCATAATGGTCGTCATGGCAACGTCATAATAGTCGTCATGGCAACGTCATAATGGTCGTCATGGCAACGTCATAATGGCCGTCATGGCAACAATGATGTCATAATGGTCGTCATGGCAACCGTGCTGTCATAATGGTCGTCATGGCGACGTCATAATGGTCGTCATGGCGACGATAATGCCATAATGGTCGCCGTGGCAACGATGATGCCATAATGGTCGCCGTGGCAACGATGATGCCATATTGGTCGCCGTGGCAACGATGATGCCATAATGGTCGCCGTGGCAACGATGATGCCATAATGGTCGCCGTGGCAACGATGATGCCATAATGGTCGCCGTGGCAACGATGATGTCATAATGGTCGTCGTGGTAACAGTGATGTCATAATGGACGTCATGGCAACGTCATAATGGTCGTCATGGCAACGGTGATGCCATAATGGTCGTCACGGCAACGGTGATGCCATAATGGTCGTCACGGCAACGGTGATGCCATAATGGTCGTCACGGCAACGGTGATGCCATAATGGTCGTCATGGTAACAATGATGTCATAATGGTCGTCATGGCAACAATGACGTCATAATGGTCGTCATGGCAACTATGACGTCATAATGGTCGTCATGGCAACAATGACGTCATAATGGTCGTCATGGCAACAATGATGTCATAATGGTCGTCATGGTGATGTCATAATGGTCGTCATGGCAACGGTGACGTCATAATGGTCGTCATGGCAACGTCATAATAGTCGTCATGGCAACGTCATAATGGCCGTCATGGCAACAATGATGTCATAATGGTCGTCATGGCAACCGTGCTGTCATAATGGTCGTCATGGCGACGTCATAATGGTCGTCATGGCGACGATAATGCCATAATGGTCGCCGTGGCAACGATGATGCCATAATGGTCGCCGTGGCAACGATGATGCCATATTGGTCGCCGTGGCAACGATGATGCCATAATGGTCGCCGTGGCAACGATGATGCCATAATGGTCGCCGTGGCAACGATGATGCCATAATGGTCGCCGTGGCAACGATGATGTCATAATGGTCGTCGTGGTAACAGTGATGTCATAATGGACGTCATGGCAACGTCATAATGGACGTCATGGCAACGGTGATGCCATAATGGTCGTCACGTCAACGGTGATGCCATAATGGTCGTCACGGCAACGGTGATGCCATAATGGTCGTCACGGCAACGGTGATGCCATAATGGTCGTCACGGCAACGGTGATGCCATAATGGTCGTCACGGCAACGGTGATGCCATAATGGTCGTCATGGCAACGTCATAATAGTCGTCATGGCAACGCCATAATGGTCGTCATGGCGACGTCATAATGGTCGTCATGGCGACGTCATAATGGTCGTCATGGCGACGTCATAATGGTCGTCATGGCGACGTCATAATGGTCGTCATGGCAACAATGACGTCATAATGATCGTCATGGCAACAATGACGTCATAATGGTCGTCATGGCAACAATGATGTCATAATGGTCGTCATGGCGACGGTGCTGTCATAATGGTCGTCATGGCAACGTCATAATGGTCGTCATGGCAACGGTGATGTCATAATGGTCGTCATGGCAACGGTGACGTCATAATGGTCGTCATGGCAACGTCATAATAGTCGTCATGGCAACGTCATAATGGTCGTCATGGCGACGTCATAATGGCCGTCATGGCAACAATGATGTCATAATGGTCGTCATGGCGACGGTGCTGTCATAATGGTCGTCATGGCAACGTCATAATGGTCGTCATGGCAACGTCATAATGGATGTCATAATGGTCGTCATGGCAACGGTGATGCCATAATGGTCGTCACGGCAACGGTGATGCCATAATGGTCGTCACGGCAACGGTGATGCCATAATGGTCGTCACGGCAACGGTGATGCCATAATGGTCGTCACGGCAACGGTGATGCCATAATGGTCGTCACGGCAACGGTGATGCCATAATGGTCGTCACGGCAACGGTGATGCCATAATGGTTGTCATGGCAACGTCATAATAGTCGTCATGGCAACGTCATAATGGTCGTCATGGCGACGTCATAATGGTCGTCATGGCGACGTCATAATGGTCGTCATGGCGACGTCATAATGGTCGTCATGGCGACGTCATAATGGTCGTCATGGCAACAATGACGTCATAATGGTCGTCATGGCAACAATGACGTCATAATGGTCGTCATGGCAACAATGACGTCATAATGGTCGTCATGGCAACAATGACGTCATAATGGTCGTCATGGCAACAATGATGTCATAATGGTCGTCATGACAACAATGACGTCATAATGGTCGTCATGGCAACAATGACGTCATAATGGTCGTCATGGCAACAATGACGTCATAATGGTCGTCATGGCAACAATGATGTCATAATGGTCGTCATAGCGACTGTGCTGTCATAATGGTCGTCATGGCAACGTCATAATGGTCGTCATGGCAACGGTGATGTCATAATGGTCGTCATGGCAACGGTGACGTCATAATGGTCGTCATGGCAACGTCATAATAGTCGTCATGGCAACGTCATAATGGTCGTCATGGCAACGTCATAATGGCCGTCATGGCAACAATGATGTCATAATGGTCGTCATGGCAACCGTGCTGTCATAATGGTCGTCATGGCGACGTCATAATGGTCGTCATGGCGACGATAATGCCATAATGGTCGCCGTGGCAACGATGATGCCATAATGGTCGCCGTGGCAACGATGATGCCATATTGGTCGCCGTGGCAACGATGATGCCATAATGGTCGCCGTGGCAACGATGATGCCATAATGGTCGCCGTGGCAACGATGATGCCATAATGGTCGCCGTGGCAACGATGATGTCATAATGGTCGTCGTGGTAACAGTGATGTCATAATGGACGTCATGGCAACGTTATAATGGTCGTCATGGCAACGGTGATGCCATAATGGTCGTCACGGCAACGGTGATGCCATAATGGTCGTCACGGCAACGGTGATGCCATAATGGTCGTCACGGCAACGGTGATGCCATAATGGTCGTCATGGCAACAATGATGTCATAATGGTCGTCATGGCAACAATGACGTCATAATGGTCGTCATGGCAACAATGACGTCATAATGGTCGTCATGGCAACAATGACGTCATAACGGTCGTCATGGCAACAATGATGTCATAATGGTCGTCATGGCGACGGTGCTGTCATAATGGTCGTCATGGCAACGTCATAATGGTCGTCATGGCAACGGTGATGTCATAATGGTCGTCATGGCAACGGTGACGTCATAATGGTCGTCATGGCAACGTCATAATAGTCGTCATGGCAACGTCATAATGGTCGTCATGGCAACGTCATAATGGCCGTCATGGCAACAATGATGTCATAATGGTCGTCATGGCAACCGTGCTGTCATAATGGTCGTCATGGCGACGTCATAATGGTCGTCATGGCGACGATAATGCCATAATGGTCGCCGTGGCAACGATGATGCCATAATGGTCGCCGTGGCAACGATGATGCCATATTGGTCGCCGTGGCAACGATGATGCCATAATGGTCGCCGTGGCAACGATGATGCCATAATGGTCGCCGTGGCAACGATGATGCCATAATGGTCGCCGTGGCAACGATGATGCCATAATGGTCGCCGTGGCAACGATGATGTCATAATGGTCGTCGTGGTAACAGTGATGTCATAATGGACGTCATGGCAACGTCATAATGGTCGTCATGGCAACGGTGATGCCATAATGGTCGTCACGGCAACGGTGATGCCATAATGGTCGTCACGGCAACGGTGATGCCATAATGGTCGTCACGGCAACGGTGATGCCATAATGGTCGTCACGGCAACGGTGATGCCATAATGGTTGTCATGGCAACGTCATAATAGTCGTCATGGCAACGTCATAATGGTCGTCATGGCGACGTCATAATGGTCGTCATGGCGACGTCATAATGGTCGTCATGGCGACGTCATAATGGTCGTCATGGCGACGTCATAATGGTCGTCATGGCAACAATGACGTCATAATGGTCGTCATGGCAACAATGACGTCATAATGGTCGTCATGGCAACAATGATGTCATAATGGTCGTCATGGCAACAATGACGTCATAATGGTCGTCATGGCAACAATGACGTCATAATGGTCGTCATGGCAACAATGACGTCATAATGGTCGTCATGGCAACAATGATGTCATAATGGTCGTCATGGCGACGGTGCTGTCATAATGGTCGTCATGGCAACGTCATAATGGTCGTCATGGCAACGGTGACGTCATAATGGTCGTCATGGCAACGTCATAATAGTCGTCATGGCAACGTCATAATGGTCGTCATGGCAACGTCATAATGGCCGTCATGGCAACAATGATGTCATAATGGTCGTCATGGCAACCGTGCTGTCATAATGGTCGTCATGGCGACGTCATAATGGTCGTCATGGCGACGATAATGCCATAATGGTCGCCGTGGCAACGATGATGCCATAATGGTCGCCGTGGCAACGATAATGCCATATTGGTCGCCGTGGCAACGATGATGCCATAATGGTCGCCGTGGCAACGATGATGCCATAATGGTCGCCGTTGCAACGATGATGCCATAATGGTCGCCGTGGCAACGATGATGTCATAATGGTCGTCGTGGTAACAGTGATGTCATAATGGACGTCATGGCAACGTCATAATGGTCGTCACGGCAACGGTGATGCCATAATGGTCGTCACGGCAACGGTGATGCCATAATGGTCGTCACGGCAACGGTGATGCCATAATGGTCGTCACGGCAACGGTGATGCCATAATGGTCGTCATGGTAACAATGATGTCATAATGGTCGTCATGGCAACAATGACATCATAATGGTCGTCATGGCAACAATGACGTCATAATGGTCGTCATGGCAACAATGACGTCATAATGGTCGTCATGGCAACAATGATGTCATAATGGTCGTCATGGTGATGTCATAATGGTCGTCATGGCAACGGTGACGTCATAATGGTCGTCATGGCAACGTCATAATAGTCGTCATGGCAACGTCATAATGGCCGTCATGGCAACAATGCTGTCATAATGGTCGTCATGGCAACCGTGCTGTCATAATGGTCGTCATGGCGACGTCATAATGGTCGTCATGGCGACGATAATGCCATAATGGTCGCCGTGGCAACGATGATGCCATAATGGTCGCCGTGGCAACGATGATGCCATATTGGTCGCCGTGGCAACGATGATGCCATAATGGTCGCCGTGGCAACGATGATGCCATAATGGTCGCCGTGGCAACGATGATGCCATAATGGTCGCCGTGGCAACGATGATGTCATAATGGTCGTCGTGGTAACAGTGATGTCATAATGGACGTCATGGCAACGTCATAATGGTCGTCATGGCAACGGTGATGCCATAATGGTCGTCACGGCAACGGTGATGCCATAATGGTCGTCACGGCAACGGTGATGCCATAATGGTCGTCACGGCAACGGTGATGCCATAATGGTCGTCACGGCAACGGTGATGCCATAATGGTCGTCACGGCAACGGTGATGCCATAATGGTCGTCATGGCAACGTCATAATAGTCGTCATGGCAACGTCATAATGGTCGTCATGGCGACGTCATAATGGTCGTCATGGCGACGTCATAATGGTCGTCATGGCGACGTCATAATGGTCGTCATGGCGACGTCATAATGGTCGTCATGGCAACAATGACGACATAATGATCGTCATGGCAACAATGACGTCATAATGGTCGTCATGGCAACAATGACGTCATAATGGTCGTCATGGCAACAATGATGTCATAATAGTCGTCATGGCGACGGTGCTGTCATAATGGTCGTCATGGCAACGTCATAATGGTCGTCATGGCAACGGTGATGTCATAATGGTCGTCATGGCAACGGTGACGTCATAATGGTCGTCATGGCAACGTCATAATGGTCGTCATGGCAACGGTGATGTCATAATGGTCGTCATGGCAACGGTGACGTCATAATGGTCGTCATGGCAACGTCATAATAGTCGTCATGGCAACGTCATAATGGTCGTCATGGCGACGTCATAATGGCCGTCATGGCAACAATGATGTCATAATGGTCGTCATGGCGACGGTGCTGTCATAATGGTCGTCATGGCAACGTCATAATGGTCGTCATGGCAACGTCATAATGGATGTCATAATGGTCGTCATGGCAACGGTGATGCCATAATGGTCGTCACGGCAACGGTGATGCCATAATGGTCGTCACGGCAACGGTGATGCCATAATGGTCGTCACGGCAACGGTGATGCCATACTGGTCGTCACGGCAACGGTGATGCCATAATGGTCGTCACGGCAACGGTGATGCCATAATGGTCGTCACGGCAACGGTGATGCCATAATGGTCGTCACGGCAACGGTGATGCCATAATGGTTGTCATGGCAAAGTCATAATAGTCGTCATGGCAACGTCATAATGGTCGTCATGGCGACGTCATAATGGTCGTCATGGCGACGTCATAATGGTCGTCATGGCGACGTCATAATGGTCGTCATGGCGACGTCATAATGGTCGTCATGGCAACAATGACGTCATAATGGTCGTCATGGCAACAATGACGTCATAATGGTCGTCATGGCAACAATGACGTCATAATGGTCGTCATGGCAACAATGACGTCATAATGGTCGTCATGGCAACAATGATGTCATAATGGTCGTCATGACAACAATGACGTCATAATGGTCGTCATGGCAACAATGACGTCATAATGGTCGTCATGGCAACAATGACGTCATAATGGTCGTCATGGCAACAATGATGTCATAATGGTCGTCATAGCGACTGTGCTGTCATAATGGTCGTCATGGCAACGTCATAATGGTCGTCATGGCAACGGTGATGTCATAATGGTCGTCATGGCAACGGTGACGTCATAATGGTCGTCACGGCAACGTCATAATAGTCGTCATGGCAACGTCATAATGGTCGTCATGGCAACGTCATAATGGCCGTCATGGCAACAATGATGTCATAATGGTCGTCATGGCAACCGTGCTGTCATAATGGTCGTCATGGCGACGTTATAATGGTCGTCATGGCGACGATAATGCCATAATGGTCGCCGTGGCAACGATGATGCCATAATGGTCGCCGTGGCAACGATGATGCCATATTGGTCGCCGTGGCAACGATGATGCCATAATGGTCGCCGTGGCAACGATGATGCCATAATGGTCGCCGTGGCAACGATGATGCCATAATGGTCGCCGTGGCAACGATGATGTCATAATGGTCGTCGTGGTAACAGTGATGTCATAATGGACGTCATGGCAACGTCTTAATGGTCGTCATGGCAACGGTGATGCCATAATGGTCGTCACGGCAACGGTGATGCCATAATGGTCGTCACGGCAACGGTGATGCCATAATGGTCGTCATGGCGACGTCATAATGATCGTCATGGCAACAATGACGTCATAATGGTCGTCATGGCAACAATGACGTCATAATGGTCGTCATGGCAACAATGACGTCATAATGGTCGTCATGGCAACAATGATGTCATAATGGTCGTCATGGCAACGGTGCTGTCATAATGGTCGTCATGGCAACGTCATAATGGTCGTCATGGCAACGGTGATGTCATAATGGTCGTCATGGCAACGGTGACGTCATAATGGTCGTCATGGCAACGTCATAATAGTCGTCATGGCAACGTCATAATGGTCGTCATGGCGACGTCATAATGGCCGTCATGGCAACAATGATGTCATAATGGTCGTCATGGCGACAGTGCTGTCATAATGGTCGTCATGGCAACGTCATAATGGTCGTCATGGCAACGTCATAATGGATGTCATAATGGTCGTCATGGCAACGGTGATGCCATAATGGTCGTCACGGCAACGGTGATGCCATAATGGTCGTCACGGCAACGGTGATGCCATAATGGTCGTCACGGCAACGGTGATGCCATAATGGTCGTCACGGCAACGGTGATGCCATAATGGTCGTCACGGCAACGGTGATGCCATAATGGTCGTCACGGCAACGGTGATGCCATAATGGTCGTCATGGCAACGTCATAATAGTCGTCATGGCAACGTCATAATGGTCGTCATGGCGACGTCATAATGGTCGTCATGGCGACGTCATAATGGTCGTCATGGCGACGTCATAATGGTCGTCATGGCGACGTCATAATGATCGTCATGGCAACAATGACGTCATAATGGTCGTCATGGCAACAATGACGTCATAATGGTCGTCATGGCAACAATGACGTCATAATGGTCGTCATGGCAACAATGATGTCATAATGGCCGTCATGGCAACAATGACGTCATAATGGTCGTCATGGCAACAATGACGTCATAATGGTCGTCATGGCAACAATGACGTCATAATGGTCGTCATGGCAACAATGATGTCATAATGGTCGTCATGGCGACGGTGCTGTCATAATGGTCGTCATGGCAACGTCATAATGGTCGTCATGGCAACGGTGACGTCATAATGGTCGTCATGGCAACGTCATAATAGTCGTCATGGCAACGTCATAATGGTCGTCATGGCAACGTCATAATGGCCGTCATGGCAACAATGATGTCATAATGGTCGTCATGGCAACCGTGCTGTCATAATGGTCGTCATGGCGACGATAATGCCATAATGGTCGCCGTGGCAACGATGATGCCATAATGGTCGCCGTGGCAACGATGATGCCATATTGGTCGCCGTGGCAACGATGATGCCATAATGGTCGCCGTGGCAACGATGATGCCATAATGGTCGCCGTGGCAAGATGATGCCATAATGGTCGCCGTGGCAACGATGATGTCATAATGGTCGTCGTGGTAACAGTGATGTCATAATGGACGTCATGGCAACGTCATAATGGTCGTCATGGCAACGGTGATGCCATAATGGTCGTCACGGCAACGGTGATGCCATAATGGTCGTCACGGCAACGGTGATGCCATAATGGTCGTCATGGCAACGTCATAATAGTCGTCATGGCAACGTCATAATGGTCGTCATGGCAACGTCATAATGGCCGTCATGGCAACAATGATGTCATAATGGTCGTCATGGCGACGGTGCTGTCATAATGGTCGTCATGGCAACGTCATAATGGTCGTCATGGCAACGGTGATATCATAATGGTCATCATGGCAACGGTGATGTCATAATGGTCGTCATGGCAACAATGATGTCATAATGGTCGTCATAGCAACGTCATAATGGTCGTCATGGTCGTCATGGCGACGGTGCTGTTATAATGGTCGTCATGGCAACGTCATAATGGTCGTCATGGCAACGTCATAATGGTCGTCATGGCGACGGTGCTGTCATAATGGTCGTCATGGCGACGTCATAATGGTCGTCATGGCGACGTCATAATGGTCGTCATGGCGACGTCATAATGATCGTCATGGCAACAATGACGTCATAATGGTCGTCATGGCAACAATGACGTCATAATGGTCGTCATGGCAACAATGATGTCATAATGGTCGTCATGGCGACGGTGCTGTCATAATGGTCGTCATGGCGACGGTGCTGTCATAATGGTCGTCATGGCAACGTCATAATGGTCGTCATGGCAACGTCATAATGGTCGTCATGGCAACGGTGATGTCATAATGGTCGTCATGGCAACGGTGATGCCATAATGGTCGTCACGGCAACGATGATGCCATAATGGTCGTCATGGCAACGTCATAATGGTCGTCATGGCAACGTCATAATGGTCGTCATGGCAACGTCATAATGTCCGTCATGGCAACAATGATGTCATAATGGTCGTCATGGCAACCGTGCTGTCATAATGGTCGTCATGGCGACGTCATAATGGTCGTCATGGCGACGATGATGTGATAATGGTCCTCATGGCGACGATGATATCATAATGCCGACTATGGTATCATATTGGTCGACATTTCGACGATGATGTCATAATTGTCGTCATGGCGAATGTGATGTCATAGGGTCGTCATGGCGACGATGATGTCATTATGGTCGTCATGGTGACGATGATGTCAAAATGGTCGTCCTGGCAACATTATAATGGTCGTCATGGCAACGGTGATGCCATAATGGTCGTCATGGCAACGGTGATGCCATAATGGTCGTCATGACAACGATGATGTCATAATGGTCGTCATGACAACGATGATGTCATAATGGTCGTCATGGCAACGATGATGTCATAATGGTCGTCATGGCAACGGTGATGCCATAATGGTCGTCATGGCAACGGTGATGCCATAATGGTTGTCATGGCAACGTCATAATAGTCGTCATGGCAACGTCATAATGGTCGTCATGGCGACGTCATAATGGTCGTCATGGCGACGTCATAATGGTCGTCATGGCGACGTCATAATGGTCGTCATGGCAACAATGACGTCATAATGGTCGTCATGGCAACAATGACGTCATAATGGTCGTCATGGCAACAATGACGTCATAATGGTCGTCATGGCAACAATGACGTCATAATGGTCGTCATGGCAACAATGATGTCATAATGGTCGTCATGGCAACAATGACGTCATAATGGTCGTCATGGCAACAATGACGTCATAATGGTCGTCATGGCAACAATGACATCATAATGGTCGTCATGGCAACAATGATGTCATAATGGTCGTCATGGCGACTGTGCTGTCATAATGGTCGTCATGGCAACGTCATAATGGTCGTCATGGCAACGGTGATGTCATAATGGTCGTCATGGCAACGGTAACGTCATAATGGTCGTCATGGCAACGTCATAATGGTCGTCATGGCAACGTCATAATGGCCGTCATGGCAACAATGATGTCATAATGGTCGTCATGGCAACCGTGCTGTCATAATGGTCGTCATGGCGACGTCATAATGGTCGTCATGGCGACGATAATGCCATAATGGTCGCCGTGGCAACGATGATGCCATAATGGTCGCCGTGGCAACGATGATGCCATATTGGTCGCCGTGGCAACGATGATGCCATAATGGTCGCCGTGGCAAGGATGATGCCATAATGGTCGCCGTGGCAATGATGATGCCATAATGGTCGCCGTGGCAACGATGATGTCATAATGGTCGTCGTGGTAACAGTGATGTCATAATGGACGTCATGGCAACGTCATAATGGTCGTCATGGCAACGGTGATGCCATAATGGTCGTCACGGCAACGGTGATGCCATAATGGTCGTCACGGCAACGGTGATGCCATAATGGTCGTCACGGCAACGGTGATGCCATAATGGTCGTCATGGCAACAATGATGTCATAATGGTCGTCATGGCAACAATGACGTCATAATGGTCGTCATGGCAACAATGACGTCATAATGGTCGTCATGGCAACAATGATGTCATAATGGTCGTCATGGCGACGGTGCTGTCATAATGGTCGTCATGGCAACGTCATAATGGTCGTCATGGCAACGGTGATGTCATAATGGTCGTCATGGCAACGGTGACGTCATAATGGTCATCATGGCAACGTCATAATAGTCGTCATGGCAACGTCATAATGGTCGTCATGGCAACGTCATAATGGCCGTCATGGCAACAATGATGTCATAATGGTCGTCATGGCAACCGTGCTGTCATAATGGTCGTCATGGCGACGTCATAATGGTCGTCAAGGCGACGATAATGCCATAATGCTCGCCGTGGCAACGATGATGCCATAATGGTCGCCGTGGCAACGATGATGCCATATTGGTCGCCGTGGCAACGATGATGCCATAATGGTCGCCGTGGCAACGATGATGCCATAATGGTCGCCGTGGCAACGATGATGCCATAATGGTCGCCGTGGCAACGATGATGTCATAATGGTCGTCGTGGTAACAGTGATGTCATAATGGACGTCATGGCAACGTCATAATAGTCGTCATGGCAACGGTGATGCCATAATGGTCGTCACAGCAACGGTGATGCCATATTGGTCGTCACGGCAACGGTGATGCCATAATGGTCGTCACGGCAACGGTGATGCCATAATGGTCGTCACGGCAACGGTGATGCCATAATGGTCGTCACGGCAACGGTGATGCCATAATGGTCGTCACGGCAACGGTGATGCCATAATGGTCGTCATGGCAACGTCATAATGGTCGTCATGGCGACGTCATAATGGTCGTCATGGCGACGTCATAATGGTCGTCATGGCGACGTCATAACGATCGTCATGGCAACAATGACGTCATAATGGTCGTCATGGCAACAATGACGTCATAATGGTCGACATGGCAACAATGACGTCATAATGGTCGTCATGGCAACAATGATGTCATAATGGTCGTCATGGCGACGGTGCTGTCATAATGGTCGTCATGGCAACGTCATAATGGTCGTCATGGCAACGGTGATGTCATAATGGTTGTCATGGCAACGGTGACGTCATAATGGTCGTCATGGCAACGTCATAATAGTCGTCATGGCAACGTCATAATGGTCGTCATGGCAACGTCATAATGGCCGTCATGGCAACAATGATGTCATAATGGTCGTCAAGGCAACCGTGCTGTCATAATGGTCGTCATGGCGACGTCATAATGGTCGTCATGGCGACGATAATGTCATAATTGTCGCCGTGGCAACGATGATGCCATAATGGTCGTCGTGGCAAAGATGATGCCATAATGGTCGCAGTGGCAACGATGATGCCATAATGGTCGCCGTGGCAACGATGATGCCATAATGGTCGCCGTGGCAACGATGATGCCATAATGGTCGCCGTGGCAACGTTGATGTCATAATGGTCGTCGTGGCAACAGTGATGTCATAATGGACGTCATGGCAACGTCATAATCGTCGTCATGGCAACGGTGATGCCATAATGGTCGTCATGGCAACGGTGATGTCATAATGGTTGTCATGGCAACATCATAATGGTCGTCATGGCAACGATGATGCCATAATGGTCGTCATGGCGACGTCATATTGGTCGTCATGGCAACGGTGATGTCATAATGGTCGTCATGGCAACGGTGATGACATAATGGTCGTCATGGCAAAAATGATGTCATAATGGACGTCATGGCAACGTCATAATGGTCGTCATGGCAACGGTGATGTCATAATGGTCGTCATGGCAACAATGATGTCATAATGGTCGTCATGCCAACGTCATAATGGTCGTCATGGCAACGGTGATGCCATAATGGTCATCATGGCGACGGTGCTGTCATAATGGTCATCATGGCGACGGTGCTGTCATTATGGTCGTCATGGCGACGGTGCTGTCATAATGGTCGTCACGGCGACGGTGCTGTCATAATGGTCGTCATGGCGACGTCATAATGGTCGTCATGGCGACGTCATAATGGTCGTCATGGCGACGTCATAATGGTCGTCATGGCGACGTCATAATGGTCGTCATGGCGACGTCATAATGGTCGTCATGGCGACGGTGCTGTCATAATGGTCGTTATGCCGACAGTGCTGTCATAATGGTCGTCATGGCGGCGGTGCTGTCATAATGGTCGTCATGGCGACGTCATAATGGTCGTCATGGCGACAATGATGTCATAATGGTCGTCATGGCGACGTCATAATGGTCGTCACGGTCGTCATGGCAACCGTGCTGTCATAATGGTCGTCATGGCGACGTCATAATGGTCGTCATGGCAACAATGATGTCATAATGGTCGTCATGGCGACGGTGCTGTCATAATGGTCGTCATGGCAACGTCATAATGGTCGTCATGGCAACGTCATAATGGATGTCATAATGGTCGTCACGGCAACGGTGATGCCATAATGGTCGTCACGGCAACGGTGATGCCATAATGGTCGTCACGGCAACGGTGATGCCATAATGGTCGTCACGGCAACGGTGATGCCATAATGGTCGTCACGGCAACGGTGATGCCATAATGGTCGTCACGGCAACGGTGGTGCCATAATGGTCGTCATGGCAACGTCATAATAGTCGTCATGGCAACGTCATAATGGTCGTCATGGCAACGTCATAATGGCCGTCATGGCAACAATGATGTCATAATGGTCGTCATGGCGACGGTGCTGTCATAATGGTCGTCATGGCAACGTCATAATGGTCGTCATGGCGACGTCATAATGGTCGTCATGGCAACGGTGATGTCATAATGGTCGTCATGGCAACAATGATGTCATAATGGTCGTCATGGCAACGTCATAATGGTCGTCATGGTCGTCATGGCGACGGTGCTGTTATAATGGTCGTCATGGCAACGTCATAATGGTCGTCATGGCAACGTCATAATGGTCGTCATGGCGACGGTGCTGTGATAATGGTCGTCATGGCGACGTCATAATGGTCGTCATGGCGATGTCATAATGGTCGTCATGGCGACGTCATAATGATCGTCATGGCAACAATGACGTCATAATGGTCGTCATGGCAACAATGACGTCATAATGGTCGTCATGGCAACAATGATGTCATAATCCTCGTCATGGCGACGGTGCTGTCATAATGGTCGTCATGGCGACGGTGCTGTCATAATGGTCGTCATGGCAACGTCATAATGGTCGTCATGGCAACGTCATAATGGTCGTCATGGCAACGGTGATGTCATAATGGTCGTCATGGCAACGGTGATGCCATAATGGTCGTCACGGCAACGGTGATGCCATAATGGTCGTCATGGCAACGTCATAATGGTCGTCATGGCAACGTCATAATGGCCGTCATGGCAACGTCATAATGGCCGTCATGGCAACAATGATGTCATAATGGTCGTCATGGCAACCGTGCTGTCATAATGGTCGTCATGGCGACGTCATAATGGTCGTCATGGCGACGATGATGTGATAATGGTCCTCATGGCGACGATGATGTCATAATGCCGACTATGGTATCATATTGGTCGTCATTTCGACGATGATGTCATAATTGTCGTCATGGCGAATGTGATGTCATAGGGTCATCATGGCGACGATGATGTCATTATGGTCGTCATGGTGACGATGATGTCAAAATGGTCGTCCTGGCAACATTATAATGGTCGTCATGGCAACGGTGATGCCATAATGGTCGTCATGGCAACGGTGATGCCATAATGGTCGTCATGACAACGATGATGTCATAATGGTCGTCATGACA